>NC_137788.1:130825071-131425071 GCF_963383645.1 Muscardinus avellanarius | reverse complement strand
GGCACTCCGCAACTTAGGGAGACCCTGTTTCAAAATAAAATAAAATAAAAAATAGGGTGGGGGGGTGTAGCTCGGAGGTCGAATGCCCCTGGATTCCATCCCCAGACCCGGAAAAAAAAAAATGCTGCAGCTAGCCTTGAACCTACAATCCTCCTATCTCATTCTCCCAAGAACTTGGATTACCGGCATGCGCCACCATGCCTGGCTCAGTTTTCATTTTTCCAATTGCTTATTTGAAAAAATATTAGACTTCGTGTTGATTTATAAATAAAATGCCACAATACTAAATTGGTCAAGATGAGCAAGGAACATGTAAAGGTGACACTTCTAGATGAAGAACCAAAGCTCGGAACAGAGAAATTATTACTATACAACCCAGTCGATCCACTCCTAAGCATTTAGTACTTTTATTTCTTTTGAAATAAAAACCTCCATGCAAATGTTAATAGCAGCCTAATTTGTAATAGCAAAACACAAACAAACAAAGACTGGCAGTAGCCCAAAAATATTCATCAACAGGGGAATTAATAGCAAGTTTTAGTAGGGCCACACTGTGGATACTACTTCACAATAGAAAGGAACAAATTACTAATAAGCATAACAAAATATATTTGTAAGTGGGTGGATCTCAAGATAATCATACTGAGTGACAGAAGCCAGAGGAAAAGAATTCATACTGTCTGATTCAAGAAGTGTGTACTTTAGCCGGGCGTGGTGGCGCACGCTTGTAATCCCCGCGCTTGGGAGGCAGAGACAGGAGGATCGCGCAGGACCGAAGCCAGCCATGCTGGCTTAAGAGACTCTGTTTCCAAATAAAAATATAAAAAGATAGGTCTGGGAGTGTAATCCAGAGGTAGAAGGGCTTCCAGGAACCCCAGTACCACCAAAAAAAAAAAAAAAAAAAAGGTACAAAGATCTTGGGGTTTTTTTGGTGGTACTGAGGGTGGAAACCAGGGCCTTTTCTACCTCCGGGCTATACTCCCAGACCTAGTTTTTATATTTTATTTGGAAACAGGGTCTCACTAAGTTGCTGAGAACCTCACTAAGTAGCTGAGGCTGGCTTCAAACCTGTCTCAGCCTCCCAAGCATCAGGATTACAGGCTTGCGCCACCACGCCCAGCCAAAGACATTTTTATGCATATTATCTTGATTGTGGCGATGGTTTTGTAGCTATACACGTATCTCAAAGCTCATAAACTTTCATACCTTTGTATGTGGGGAGGTACTGAAGAATCCTAGAGGCATTCTACCTCTGAGTTACACCCCCAGCCCTATTTTTTGTTGTTTTCTTTTGTTTATTTGGAAACAAGATCTAAGTTGATAGGAACCTCTCTGAATAGCTAACACTGGCTTCGAACCTGGAATTCTGCTGTCTCAGCCTCCCAGTGAGGAGATAGAAAGGAAATAGGCAGATAGGGAAAAGGCCTTGGTAGAAAAAAGTTAATTTCCTGAGTTCCCTGAGGGGCAACAAATGCCTGAAACTCCAAAGGCTCAGAGATAAGAAGACCAGAGCTTCAGAAAGCCATCCTGAGTTTCCTGAGAGACAACAGATACCTAAAACTCTAAAGGTTCAGAGATAAGAAGGTCAAAGCTTCACAAGGCCATCCTGAGTTTCCTAATCAACAAACCCACTGAGCAAGTCTGGCATTCCTGAAAGGAGACCCTTCAAAGGACTTGCAAATGTCCTATGCAAATTCTCCTTGGAGTCACCCTAACCACAAACGGACTTGCAAGCGGTCAGGCATCGGCCAGTCAGATGGCAAAAGCGGGAGGACTTCCCGCTCGGGACCCCCTCCCCTTTTGGGGAGCTGTTCTCTCTCGCAGGTCGTGTTGGCACTGAGAGAAGGCAGAGTGCATCTGAGGGCACGTGGCTCGGGCGACTCTCTAGTAGTGACCTGAAGGCCTCTGCTGGACATCATGGCTGACCAGGCCCCTAGGGGTGACCTGCACCTCTTTTCTGGCAGATCGCGTGGACTCTGGGAGAAAGTAGTTTGCAACTGATGGGCACTTGGCTCGGGCGACACTCGGGTAGTGACCCTGAAGGCAGCTACTGGACCCCGGAGTTCCAACCGCCCCTATGGGGTGTTCGGCCACTTTTCTCTATTCCCTTCTGGCAGATCGCGTGGACTCCGGAAGAAAGCAGCCTGCACCTGAAGGCAATTCGGCTTGGGCTACTCTCAAGTATTGTCCTGAAGGCAGCTGCTGGACCCCGAGTTCCAGCCCCTTTGAGGGTGTTCAGCCACCCTTGCCCTATTCCCTGCTGCTTCCAATAAACCTTTTACTCCCCTTCCTGAGGTCTGCGGGTGTCATTCTTCGCTCTCCGTAGACAAGAACTCGCCGGGGTTTTCTCGCAAGAAACCCCCGTTTCACCAGTACTGGGACTATAGGCATGCACCACCACACCCACACTACTTTCACATCTTTTGACACCTTATTTTTTTAAAAGAGCGAGCAGAGGGATAAAGTACATGAAAACTAAAGGTACTCCTAAACTTTTATTTATTTGTTTATTTTACCAGTATTGGGAATGGCCTAGGAAGATTTGAGAAAGCTCTGATTATTAATATATTTCAAAAATAATTGTGTCAAAATGGTGGCAGGCCTGGAGAGAGAAAGGCTTGGCTTTGGTCAGGAAACAAACAGCTATTGAAACTTAGATTGACTTAGCTACATGTAATTAGCAAGTCAATAGGAGAGGAGAACTAGGCCTTTCTCTATCTAAAGACAGATCTACATGATTAGATAAGCTAGCTAAGATGGTAGGAGGGGTCGACCTTCACGAAAGTAGACAACTCGCCACACCTTACCAAGATGGAGGTCATGGGTATAAAAGTCCGGTCCACGTGTGATCCCTTTGGTGTATTTATTTCGAGTCACCACCCCCCCATGCCATTCATGGGGCTGTATTTCTATTTTCTGTATTTCTATCTTTCTAATAAACTTCTGTAAATCTTCAGCAACTGTCCAAGCTATGCATATTTATTCTTAGCTTAGGACAAGAATCCGCGGTCAATTTTCTGTTTTTGGTTGTTTTGGATTTTGTTATGGGTTGGGGGAAATTGTGTCCGGGACCCTAGAAGGGGTACCCAGGGAACAGTTTCTCCAAACCATATTCTCCCAATCCATAACAATTTTATTTATTTATTTATTTATTTATTTATTTATTTATTTATTTTGTGGTACTGGGGTTCCTGGAAACCCTTCTACCTCCAGGCTACACTCCCAGACACCTATTTTTTTATATTTTTATTTGGAAACAGGGTCTTTTAAGCCAGCTTCGCTGGCTTCGAACCTGCACAATCTTCTTGTTTCTGCCTCCCAAGCTGAGGATTACAAGCATGCACCCCCACGCCCGACTTATTCTTATTTTTTTTTTAACAGGTCTTACTATGTTGCCCAGACTTGGTCTCCAACTCTTGAGTTTAAGCAATCCTGCCTGAGTAGCTGGGAATACAGGCACATTCTGCCACACCTGGCTATCTCTGGTATTCGTGTGTGTGTGTGTGTGTGTGTGTGTGTGTGTGTGTGTGTTACTGGACATTAAACCCAGAGGCATTCTGTCTCTGAGCTACACCCCTAGTTTTTTGTTTTGTTCTGTTTTGTTTTGTTTTGAAACAGGGTGTCCTTGGGTTGCTCAGAGTCTTTGTATATTGCAGAGGTAATTCTCCTGCCTCAGCCTCCCAAATACTGGGATTACAGGTATACGCCACCACACCTCACTCCATCTCTGATATTCTTTTTTTTTTTTTTGGTGGTACTGGGGTTCCCGGAAGCCTTTCTACCTCCAGGCTACACTCCCAGACCTATTTTTACATTTTTATTTGGAAACAGGGTCTCCTAAGCCAGGGCCCGCGGCTGGCTTCGAACCTGCGCGATCCTCCTGTCTCAGCCTCCCAAGCGCGGGGATTACAAGCGTGTGCCACCACGCCCGGCTCTCTGATATTCTTGAATACAAAGTTGGAATACACAGATGTCAAAATTTGTTACTGCCTGCTGCAGTGACGCTCAGCTATAGTCCTACTCAGGAGGCTGCGGTGGATGGAGGAGCCCTTCAATTCAAGGGTTCCAAGCCAGACTGAAAAATATATGAGACACTCAATAAAAACTATCACTGTCTTACACATTAATCACTAAGTCTTGATGCCTCTTCCATGTGTCCCTTTTATTCCCACAGCCACTATTTTAATCTAAACCCTCCTTTTCCACTGTTGTTAGGTTGCACCTAACCTTACCCTAAGTCTTTCTCCATTCAAATGCAACAGGCAGGTGGCTGCCCAGATAATTTTGACAAAAGACATTTCCATTTACACAGCTCCTGTTATTCAGAGCCATCACTGAAGAATCTGTGTGTGTCCACACATGCCCCAAAGTAAAAGGTTATAAAAGTAAAATGTTAGCAGTGGTTACCCCTGCAGAATAGGATTACGCATGTTTTGTTTTGTTTTGTTTTTGCTTGTTTTCTATATTTTAGAGAAGATTTTTTGGGTTTTTTTTTTGTTGTTCATTTGTTTTTTTTGTGATACTGGAGATTAAACGTAGAGGCAGTCTGCCTCTGAGCCATACCCCCAGCCCTATTTTTTTTTTTTAAACATGGCCTCACTAAGTTGCTGAGGCTGGCCATGAACCCACTATCTCAGTCTCCCAAGTAGTGGAATTAGAAGCATTCCAAATTTTTTTTTTAATTCCAAAATTTTTTTAAATATCTTTGTTGATTTTGCTTATTGTAAATGGAATAAATACTCAACATAAAAATATTCAAGTAATACCAACAACATGGAAGTCACCTTGGAAAGCCCTAGTCACCAAAGTTGTGGTTTGCGTCCCCAACACCCACCCCACCCCTTCCTTCCCAGAAGCAGGCAAGCAGTTTGGGCGTGATCATCCCTACCCAGAGCTCCAGGAGTGGTTTCTGGAATGACCTACACAGCAATTCTCAGCCCAATACCAAGCCCTGATATTGTAACAAATGTTTCATAACATGGCCTTTACCATCCAGACCTGTAAAACAAATAGATCTTATGATCTAACTTCCAACACACATGATTGTTTTAAGTTTGAGAATTGAGTTCACTGGTAGTTTTATTTTGTTTGTGTGCAGTATCATATATTCTGTTTTAGCTGTTGAACATGGGAAGGTACACAGGGAAATGCCCGAGCGGAAGAAAGATCTGAGCCTGCCTGCCTTTATTTATTTATTTATTTATTTATTTATTTATTTATTTATTTAGTGTGTGTGAATGATACTGGGGATTGGACCCAGGTACATTCTACCTCCAAGCTACACATCCAGCCCTTTTTATTTTTTGTCTTGCTATGTTGCTGAGACTGTCTTCAAACCTGCAATTCTTCTGTCTCAGACTGCCAAGTACTAGGATTACAGGTGTGCGTCACCGTGCCTGGCAGAGCCACTAATCTATCTGTCTGTCTGTCTTTCTATGTCTCTATCCATCTATCCATCTATCTATGGTGGTACTGGGTATTGAGCCCAGGGGCATTCTACCTCCAAGCTACACTACCTCTAGCTCTATTTTTTAAAATATTTATTTATTTATTTATTTATTTATTTATTTATTTATTGTGGTACTGGGGTTCCTGGAAACCCTTCTACCTCTGGGCTATACTCCCAGACCTATTTTATATTTTTATTTGGAAACAGGGTCTCTTAAGCCAGTGCGGCTGGCTTTGAACCTGCGTGATCCTCCTGTCTCCGCCTCCCAAGCGCTGGGATTACAAGCGTGCACCACCACGCCCAGCATAAATATTTTTATTTTGAAATGGTCTCACTAGGTTAAGAAGAGTCTCACTCACTCCTTACTAAGGAAGAGCCACTTTTTAAAGAGATTTCTGAGTGTTGAATAGATAAGTACACATACAATGTTGAAATTTGTATAATGCTGTAAATATAATATGAAAGAGAAATAGAAAAGCTGGGCACCGTGGCACACACCTGTAATCCTAGTACTTTGGGGGATGACACAGGAAGATCACAGGTTCAAGGCCAGCCTCAGCAACTTAGACCCTCAGCAATTTAGTGAGCCACTATTTCAAAATAAAAAATAAAAGTGCTGGAGATGTATTTCAGAGTTAGAATGCCCATGGGTTTAATCTCCAATACCAAAGAGAGAGGAAGAAAGAAAGAGAGAAAGAAAGAGAGTGAGAGAAAGAAAGAAAGAAAGAAAGAAAGAAAGAAAGAAAGAAGGAAGGAAAGAGAGGCTAAGAAAATAATTCATTAGCCAGGTATAGTGGTGCATGCCTGTAATCCCAGCACTTGGGAGGCCGAGGCAGGAGGATTGCAGGTTCAAGGCCTCTGCAACTTAGTACGAACCTATTTCAAAATAAAAAATAAAATAGAAGCCGGGCGTGGTGGTGCACGCTTGTAATCCCTGCACTTGGGAGGTTGAAACAGGAGGATTGTACAGGTTCAAAGCCAGCCTCAGCTACTTAGTGAGGCTCTCAGCAACTTGAGACCCTGTTTCCAAATAAAATATAAAAGAGGTCTGGGAGTATAGCCCAGAGGTAGAAAGCCTCTGGGTTCCATCCACCCCCAGTACCACTAAAATAAAATAAAAAATAAAATAGAGCTGGGGGTATAGCTCAGAGGTAGAGTTCCCCTAGGTTCAATCGCCAGTAACAAAAATAAATAAATAAAATAATTAATTATAAAATAATATATATGTTTCAACAAATATAATAGAACACACAATGAAGCCAGGTGTGGTAGGGCATGCCTGTAATCCAGGACTTGGGAGGCTGAGACAGGAGGATTGGAGGTTTGAGGCTAGCTCAGCAATATAGTGAGAACCTGTTTCAAAATAAAAAATAAAATAGGGTTGGTGGTATACCTTGGAGGTAGTGAACTAATAGATACTTGTACTTAGTAACAGAATCACCATTTATGCAATAATTTGTATGGAGAACCTACTCTGTTAGGAACTTTTTATTGGGAATATAGACAGAAATACCTGCCTCATGAAGTAAACATTCTAGAAGAATGGGGGAGCTAGACAATAAACAACACAATAAAGAAGGAAATTACGTACTACATTAGAAAGTAATACGTGGGGTGTGTGTGTGTGTGTGTGTGTGTGCTGCTGGGTACTGAACCCAGGAACATTGTACCTCTGAGATATACTCCCAGCCCCATTTTATTTTTATTTTGAGACAGGGTCTCACTAAATTGGAGAGGAGCTCACTAAGTAGCTGAGCCTATCCTTGAACAAGCATCCTCCTGTCTCAGCCTCCCAAATACTCAGATTACAGGCATGCACCACCATGCCCAGCTATTACATGTTAGTTTTTTTTTTGTTTTGTTTTGTTTTGGTGGTCCTGGGGGTGGAACCCAGAGGCTTTCTACCTCCGGGCTATACTCCCAGACCTATTTTATATTTTATTTGGAAACAGGGACTCACTAAGTTGCTGAGAGCCTCATTAAATAGCTGAGGCTGGCTTCGAACCTGTGCGATCCTCCTGTCTCAGCCTCCAAAGCAGGGGGATTACAAGTGTGCACCGCCACGCCCGGCTACATGTTAGTTTTGAAAAGAAGAACAGGGTAAGAGAGTAAGGGGAAAGAAGAATTCAAAGCAGTAAAAAGGTGGGCAGCAGGTTGTAGTTTAAATAGAGTGGTCAGGGTAGGCCTCACTAGAAGGTACTTTTATTTTTTTGTATTGGGGATTGAACTCAGAGGAATTCTACCTCCAAGCTACATCCTCAGCCCTATTCTATTTTTTATTCTGAAACAGGATATCACTACGTTGCTGAGGCTGGTCTCAAACCTGTGATCCTCCTGTCTCAGCCTCCCAAGGACTGCAGGCATTCACCACCAAGCCCAGCTTAGAAGGTACAGTTGAACAAAGCTTTGAAGGTTTCAGAGGAATGAATCATGCAGATTGTTTAGGGAAAACATATCCAGGCAGGAGGAACGACCAGTCAGAGACCCTTAGGCCAAAGCTTGTTCAACAAGTGTGTGCTCTGTAAGTGAACCGAGCAAGTAAACGAGAGAAGGTAGCATAAGTCAAACCAGAAGCAGGAGATGGACTGTGGGAGGTTAAAAAAAAATCTCACGGGCCTCCACCAGCCATTGTAAGCCTGGTTCTCTAGAAGAGTGAAACATTTGAGGGTTTTGAGTATGGGAATGACATGATCTGACCTACATTTTGAAAGGAAAATTCTGACTGCTTCATTGAGAATAGATTTCAGGGGAATGAGGGAGGAAGCAGGGACACCAGTTGAGAAGTAGTTAAGAATCTAGGCGAGCCGGGCGTGGTGACACACGCTTGTAATCCCATATTCAGGAGGCTGAGACAGGAGGATCATGGTTCGCTGTGAGCCTCAGCTACTTAGTGAGGCCCTTTGGAACTTAGTGAGACCCTGTTTCAAAATAAAGAATAAAAAATAGGGCTGGGGGTGTAGCTCGGAGGTAGAATGCCCCTGGGTTCCATCCCCAGTACCGTTAAAAAAAAAAAAAAATCCAGGCGAGAAATAGAGACAACGGCTTCAAATGCAGACTAATATTCAGTGCCATATTTCATAGAGTTGAAGATGTCATAGAATTTGAGAGCTGTCCTGATCCCAGCGATATTAAGGTATGCAGCGTGAATTGCATTATGCAGTGTGAGTTGCAATATGCAAGGCTGACTCATGACTCGAGTACCACAGGTGTTGGTGGTTGAAGGCATGAATTTTCTGAAATACTGAACAATTCTTGGCAGAGTTCCAAATGTAAAAAGTACTGTTTCCTCTCAATTTAGCCAGTAATCCCATATAGAAAATTTCTATTTATCTTAAATAAAAGCCAGCCTTAAAACTACACAAAATTGCCGGGCATGGTAGCGTACGCAGCGTATGCTTGTAATCCCTGCACTTGGGAGGCTGACACAGGAGGATCACACAGGTTCAAAGCCAGCCTCAGTTACCTAGTGAGGCTCTCAGCAACTTAGTGAGACTGTTTCAAAAAAAAAAAAAAAAAAATATATATATATATATATATATATATATATATATATATATATCTGTCTGGGAGTATAGCCCAGAGGTAGAAAGCCCCTGGGTTCCACCCCCAGTACCACAAAAAAATTAAAAAAAAATTAAACCACACAAAATTGTTCATATTTACATACAAAATGGCATTAACATCTAGGTTCAAATTATTATAAACAAATTTTTAAAATGTACATTAATACATATTAAAAGTTGTGCACGTTGTAAGAAAGATTTGAAATATATTTGATCATCACACTAACACTCAGAAATCTAACACTCCGGAGCTACATTCTCTAAATGCCCAATCATGTGACAACCAAAAAGTCTCCCCAAATCTCCAAAGAGGCCCCAGAACGTGATGCCAGCATAGAGCATGCTTCAGGAGCATACTACTGTGGTCTAAACAATGGGGAGCCAGGGACTGCTGTGTGATGGGCAAAAGGAGATGTCCTGAGTGAAGAAGCCCATAGCACGCCTCACCTTAATACACCCAGCCCTCCCACGCCAGGTGGAGCCAGCCTCGAATGAGGCCTTCAGCCTTTCTTTTTTTGTACTGGAAATTAAAATCAGAAACACTCTACCTCCAACCTACAACCCCAGCCCTTTTTGTTTTTAATTTTGAAACTCTCACTAAGATACTGAAGGTATTGCTAAGTTGCTGGCCTTGAGCCTGCTATCCTCCTGTCTCAGCCTCCGGAGCTGTTGGGGTCCAGCCCTAGCAGGAGTCAGGGGTCGTGTGTTGGTGAGAGAAGAGTCGAGGTCGAGTGAGAGAAGACTTTGATACATGAGACCAGATGTAAGCTTCACCAACTTTATTTAGGATTTGTTATAATCTTCATACTTTTTTTTGGCAGGATAGACAAAACCACAGTCATGTAAACAGGCAACTTTAAAGATAGAAAAAATCTTTAACAGACTTTAGGACAGGGTGCCAGACATTTAATAAATCATAGAAAGTATGTTTTTTTCTTATAAGGTCAGCTTGAGCTTAATCTTTAGCCCAAACTTTATCCTTGGGAAAAAAAAGATCTTTGTTGACTCAGTCTTTTATATGCCACTGCCCATTAGTTATAATGCTTATTTATAAAATTCTAATTATACATATTAATCTAAATAATCTTAAGATAATTTTTTGAAGAAGGAAATGCTTATACTCATGAGGGACTTAGGCTTTTGTGAGTCCCCTGGCCGAACTTTTGCTCAAGGTCTGCATGAGATGCTGTAGCAGTGAGCAATGAGATCACAGATACGAGACATCATGCCCAGCTAAGCATTATTAAATTAAATTTAATTTTTTGTAGTGCTGGGGATTGAACCTATGGCCTTGCTTATGCTAGACAAGTATTCCACCACTGAGCTACAGTCCCAGCCCTAGAGCTCTGTTATATGGATGAAGTAAAATTTATTTAACCTATCTGCTATTTTATTTTCTGTGGTACTTGGGATGGAACCCAGGGGCTTTCTACCTCCAGGCTACACTCCCAGACCTATTTTATATTTTATTTGGAAACAGGATCTCACTAAATTGCTGAGAGCCTCACTAAGTAGCTGAGGCTGGCTTCAAACTTATACGATCCTCCGTCTCAGCCTCCCAAGTACTGGGATTACAAGCATATGCCACCACGCCCAGCTTACCTATCTGCTATTGATAAACATTTAGATCTTCTTGGTGTTTTAATAATATAAACATGTTGTCATGACAACCTTTGAAATATTTCTTTTGAATATAGTTTTTTAAGAAATGTCTTCCCAATTTTTTATTCCTAATAATGGTTTATGAGAGTCTCTTATCCTCAAAACTGTAGTATTTCAAGCCTGGTGCAGTGATATACACCTGTAATCTAAGCACTAGCAAATCTGAGGCCAGCCTGAGTAACTTAGACCCTGTTTCCAAATAAAAATTAAAAGCCAGGTGTGGTGGTACACGCCTATAAACCCAGTGTTTAGGAAACGGAGACAGGAGGATCACAGGTCCGCAGACAGCCTCAGCAACTTAGTGAGACCCTGTCTCAAAATAAAATAATAGCCAGGGGTGATGGTGCACACTTATAATCCCAGCATATGGAAGGCTGAGACAGGAGGGTCACCTTTTGTGGCCAGCCTCAGCTACTTAGGCCCTCTGCAACTCAGTGAGACCCTGTTTCAAAATAAAGAATAAAAAATAGGGCTGGGGGTGTAGCTCAGAGGTAGAATGCACCTGGGTTTCATCCCTGGCACCACAAATAAATAAATAAATAAATAAATAAATAAGGCTGTAGCTCAGTAGTAGACTACCCCTAGGTTCAATCTCCAGTACTACACACACACACACACACACACACACACACACACACACACACACAAACACACACACTTCGAGTTTTCATTATTTTCATTTTTACTAAGATATAAAAATTATGTCTAACTTTTATTATAACTTATTTTATTTTGTGAGTGAAGTTGAGAATTTTTAGAACATGTACTGGGCAATTTTATCTCTTTTTTTGTGAATTGCCTGTTCAGATTCTTTGTTCATTTATCTATCAAGGTGGTCATCATTTGTCTAATGATGCATAAAAAGTTCTTAATAGGAGGAAGGATGATAAATCCTTTTCAAACACGTTTTCTCCAGTTTATTATTTGTATTTTATCTTTTGAGTGGATTTTTCCATCCACACAAATGTGGTTTTTTAGAACTAATTTTTCTCATGTGAATATTCAGTCGTTCCAACATCATTTGTTGATCATTGCATCTTTTCTCCTTGTTTTGAAATACCACCTTATAAATTCCTACTCTATAACTCCTTTTCATAATTATATTTTGTTCCATTGATTTTTCCTACACGTGTCAATGCTTCTCATCATTCTTTCCTTTCTTGCAGAATTTCCTCAGCTTATCTCACATTTGTGATTTCTAGATAAACTCTAACAACAACTTTACAGGTTCCAAAATATCTACTGGAGATTTGTTTGTAATTGCATTGCAACCATAGATTGGTAAAGAAAGGATTTATTTTTTATTTTTTATTTTTGGTGGTACTGGGGTTCCTGGAAGCCTTTCTACCTCCGGGCTACACTCCCAGACCTATTTTTACATTTTTATTTGGAAACAGGGTCTCCTAAGCCAGCGCGCGCGGCTGGCTTCGAACCTGCGCGATCCTCCTGTCTCTGCCTCCCAAGCGCGGGGATTACAAGCGTGCGCCACCACGCCGGGCGAGAAGGGATTTATTTTTGATAATGAGTTTCCCCTTTCATGAGCATCTATATCTATTATTTATTTTATTTTATTTTTGCGCGTCTGGGGATTGGAACTCAGAGGCATTCGACCTCCGAGCTACACCCCCTGCCCTATTTTTTTTTATTCTTTATTTTGAAACAGGGTCTCACTAAGTTGCAGAGGGTCTCACTAAGTAGCTGAGACTGGCCAGGAACCGCGATCCTCTGGTCTCAGTCTCCTGAATACTGGAATTACAAGCATGCGCCACCACACCCAGCTATATCTATTATTTAAGTTTTTGTGAATGTTTGGTTTGGTTTGGTTTGGTACTAGAGATTGAACCCAGGGACATTCTACCTCTGATGTACACCCCAGACCTTTATATGTATGTATATATTTACAGGGACTTGTTAAGTTACTGAGGCTTGAACCTGCAACCCTCCCGTCCCAGCTTTCTAAACACTAGAATTACAGATGGCTAAATTTTATTTTATTTTTTATTTTTTATTTTTTTTGGTGGTACTGGGGATAGAACCCTTCTACCTCCAGGCTACACTCCCAGACATCTTTTATATTTTTTTAATTTGGAAACAGGGTCTCTTAAACCAGCCACACTGGCTTAAGAAGAGACCCTGTTTCCAAATTTAAAAGTATAAAAGAGGTCTGGGAGTGTAGCCCAGAGGTAGAAGGGTTTCCAGGAACCCCAGTACCACCAAAGGAAAAAAAAAGTTATAATTTAGTCGGGCGTGGTGGCACACGCTTGTAATCCCAGCATTTGGGAGGCTGATACAGGCCCTCCACAATTTAGTGAGACCCTGTTTCAAAATGAAGAATAAAAAATAGGGCAGGGGGTGTAGCTTGGAGGTCGAATGCCCCTGGGTTCCATCCCCAGACCTGCCATAAATAAATAAATAAGTTATAAAATGTTATAATTTTATCTGTAGAGATCCTACACCCTTTAGATTAAACTTATTCAAAAGTATTTCAAGCTGGGCGTGGTGGCGCATACTTGTAATCCCAGCATTTGGGAGGCTGAGACAGGAGGATCATGGTTCATGGACAACCTCAACTACTTAGTGAAGCCCTTTGCAACTCAATGAGACCCTTTTTCAAAATAAAGAATAATAATAAAAAATAGTTAGGGGTGTAGCACAGGGATAGAATGCCCCTGGGGTCCATCCCCAGTACTGCAAAAATAAAAAGTAAAAAGTAAAATAAGAGAACAAGTATGGTGACACACACTCATAATCCCAGTACTTGGAAGGCTGAGACAGGAGGATTGCAGATTTGAAGCCAGCCTCAGCAACCTTGTGAGGCGCTCTGCAACTTAGTGAAACCCTATTCCAAATAATAATAATAATAATAAAATTGGGCTGGGAGTGTACTTCGGAGGTAGATTGCCCCTGAGTTCAATCCTCATTAACACACACACACACACACACACACACACACACACACACACACACACACACACACGAGGCCAGGCATAGTGGCACACACCTGTAATCTTAGTATTTAGGAGGCTGAGACACAAGAATCACAGGTTCAAAGCCAGTCTTGGCAATTTAGTGAGGCTCTCAGTAACTTAGCAAGATACTGTTCCAAATGAAAAAGAAAATAGGGTTTGGAGGTGTCCTTCAGAGAGAGAATGCCTCTAGGTTTAATCTTTTGTATCACATACAGAAAAAAACAAAAATCCTAGAACAAAAAAAAAACCCTATTGTTGTTTGTTTGTTTGTTTGTTTGTTTTGTGGTACTGGGGTTCCTGGAAGCCCTTTTACCACGGGGCTACACTCCCAGACCTACTTTTTATATTTTTATTTGGAAACAGGGTCTCCTAAGCCAGCGTGGCTGGCTTCAAACCTGCGTGATCCTCCTGTCTCCGCCTCCCAAGCACGGGGATTACAAGCCTGCGCCACCAAGCCCGGCTCTATTGGTCTTTAACTTCAGAAGAGTATATAATTTACTATTCCATGAAGAAGCTACATGCAACAGAAGAAGTGATTCTTGAGAAGGAATCCGGGGTGCAGTTTTTAAGGGTAAAGCAGATGTTGCGTGGCGAAACAAAAAGCCCTGTGCTGGCTTCTTGAACACCTTTCCACATCTCCCTTCAAGGAGGACTTGCTGTCCTCCCGAGGGAGCGGGGTCTGCCACAGCCTTCCGGCGGCCGCCTCGGGGACTGCCCCGCAGCGGCCACTGCACCCTACACTGTTGTAGGGACAGCCCACGTTGTTGAAAGTGGGGTCTGAAGGCCAGGTCATGTTAGCTCCACACTGGGACTGCTCTATAGAGCCACGAAGCCCCAGGGGGCTTGAATGAGGCTTTGGAGTGGCCACTTTATGGCTCAGCTCCTGTCCCCACTTCTGCTTGCAGCAGGTGTTGCTCCCCAGAAACTTTTTTTTCTTGGTATTGGGGAATTCAATCCAGGGGCATTCTAACTCTGAGCTACACCCCCAACATTTATTTATTTATTTATTTACTTATTTATTTATTTATTTGGTACTGGAGATGGAACCCAGGGGCCTTCCACTTCCGGGCTATACCTCCAGACCTATTTTATATTTTATTTGGATACAGGGTCTCACCAAGTTGCTGAGAGCCTCACTAAGTGACTGAGGCTGGCTTTGAATCTGTGAGATCCTCCTGTCTCAGCCTCTCAAGTGCGGGGATTAGAAGCATGTGCCACCACGCCCAGCTTATTTTTGTTTTTTGGAAGGAGGGTCTCACTAAGTTGCGGAGGCTGCCCCTGGACCTGCTATCCTCTGGTCTCAGACTCTTGAGTACTGAGATTACACACTCCCCTTCAAGATAATTTATTTTTTAATTTTGTGTGTGTGTGGTACTGGGGGTAGAACCCAGGAGCGTTTCTACCTCCGGGCTATACTCTCAGACCTAGTTTTTACATTTTATTTGGAAACAGGGTCTCACTAAGTTGCTGAGAGCCTCTCTAAGTAGCTGAGGCTGGCTTTGAATCTGTGCAATCCTTCTGTTTCAGCCTCCCAAGTGCTGGGATTACAAGCATGAGACAACAACCCCGGCCTCCAAGAGAATTATTTATTTATTTATTTATTTATTTATTTATTTATTTACATTTATTTATTTACATTTATTATTTATTTATTTATTTATTTTTTTTTTTTTTTATTGGTGGTACTGGCATGGAACCCAGGGGCTTTCTACCTCCGGGCTACACTGCCAGACTTATTTTTTTTGTATTTTATTTAGAAACAGGGTCTCACTAAATTGCTGAGAGCCTCATTAAGTAGCTGAAGCTGGCTTCGGACCTGCATAATCCTCCTGTCTCAGCCTCCCAAGTATTGGGATTATAAGCGTGCACCACCACGCCTGGTTTTCCAAGAGGATTTTTAAAAATAAATATCCTAGTTGTTAAACTCATATTCGAGTACAGCCTCAGCAAGTAGTGAGACTCTCATCAACTTAGTGAGACCCTGTTCCAAAATAAAAATAAAATAGGGTAAAGTAGGTCTGGAGTGTAGCTTGGATGTAGAATGTCCACAGGTTCAATCCCCATACCACAAAAAAAAAAAAGTAAATACAAAAGAAAGAAAGAAAGAAAGAAAGAAAGAAAGAAAGAAAGAAAGAAAGAAAGAAAGAAAGAAGGAAAGAAGGAAAGAAAGAGAAAAGAAAAAAAACCCTTAGGATGGATTGACTTTCTGACGAATCCAACCTGTGATGGGATTGGTGTTGGGGATGGTTAAGAGACACGGGTGGGGATGGAGATGGGAGGAGGTTTGCAGGGGTGGGATGGGGAGAGGATGAGGGACACAGTGATGGGATGGGAATGGTGGAGGGGACACGGGCAAGGTCCTGGCTTGGGAAGCAGAGCTGTGTGCCTGCCATTGGCGATGCCTACTAAGGACAACACTCTGTTAGCCTGGAGGCTCCTGTGCCTTGCGGGCTCTCTAGCCTCAGGTGTTAGTCCTCTGGGTCTCTCTGGTGCAGACCTTCTGCACATCCCCAGGGCTCATCCTGCCCTGCCACCTCATCTAGCCCTGAGGAGAGGTCCCAGCACATGGCCCACCAGGAAACAGCTGCTTGGCCTCTGTGGCCTCTGTGATCCTGGGCATGGAGGCTGACATTCCCTCCAGAGTCCAGGAAGGAGCAAAAGTGGAGGCTGGCTTCTCCTCAGAACTTGGGAAGCAACAGACGCAGGACATCTAACTGTGAGTCTTGTGTTCATTGCTTATGGGAATTGTCAGGTACCTGGAGAGCAGTGCTGGGGTGGGGTAAGGGACAGTGGGATGAAGATTTGGTTAGGGACACTGAGATGGAGGTGTTATAAGGGATACTAGAGATGAGGATGGGGTAAGGGACACAGGTGGGGATGGGGATAGAATAAAGGACTCAGGATGGGGTAAACAGTGTGGGGACGGGATGAGGCTGTAGATGTGATAAGAGCCATAGGTTGGGATGAAGATGGGTTAAATGACACAGGGATTGGAATGGAATGGGCCAAGGACACTGGGATGGTAAGTCACTAGGGGACAGGCATGGGGTAAGGGATGCAGTGGGGAGAAGGATGGGCTGGCTAACTGATGCAGGGATGGGTGTGAAGTTGTGGTAAGGGACCTAGGGTGGGGTAACTGACCTAAGGATGGGATGGGGATGTGGGAGGGACACTGGAATGGAGGTGTGGTAGGGGGTAGTGGGATGGTGATGGGATAAGGGACATAAGTGGGGATGGGAATGATAAACAGATGGGATGGAGATAGGAGAAGGGGCTCAGGGATGGTGCTAGAGATGTGATGGACACAGGGATGGGAATGTGGATGGAGTAAGGATACAGGGGTGGGGATGGGGATGTGAGGGACATTGGAGTGGAGGATGGGACATGATATTCATGGGTGGGAATGGGGATGGAGATGTGGTAAGGGACCCTGGTGTGGGGATGAGGATGGGCTAATTGACCCAGGGATGGGAATGGAGATGTGGTGACAAACACCGGATGGGGATGGGAATGGGGATGGGGTAAGAGCCTGAGGGATGAGGATCGGGAAAGGGTTACAGGGTGGGGGTGGGGTAACTAACACTGGGATGAGGATGGGTAAGGGACAGGGAGGGGTTTGGGTGATGGACAGGGGTGGAGATGGGGTGAGAGATGGGGTAAAGCTCAGGGGTGGGTATGGACATGGGCTAATGAACACTGGGATGGATATGAAGAGAACTTCAGTCCATTGGCTGCTGGGTGAGTGTGGCCTTTAGACCAGGCCAGCTAACGTTACTCAGGTAGGGGTTGGGGGACAAGAGGAGAAGCAAATGCTGTTATGGGCCATTCAGAGGTTAGAGAACAGAAAACACTGCTACGTGTGGACTGCGTGGTCTCGTGAAGGTTCTGAGGATTTGTGGGTTGGTTGTTCCCAACAAAGTTGTTTCTGCCCCGATGGGTGGGGCAAGAGAGAGTCTCAGAAATGGTCTGTGCTATATTTTCTCACATGTGCAGTCTTGTGATAGACATTTCCAGTTTTAAGGTGACACATGGCATGAGGTTGTGATGTTACCAAAGGCAATTACGTCTTTCTGTATGTATATATGAAGAGGGAGGGGAGGTAGGTGGAGGGGCTCACGGGCTTCCCTGAGGCTGTTTCTTGCTGCATGTACAGTTGTACAGTGTACAGTTGTACCATTGTATAGTTGTACAGTGTAGTTGTACCATTATATAGTAGTACAGTGTACAGTTGTACAGTGTACAGTTGTATAGTTGTAGAGTTGTACAGTATACAGTTATACAGTTGTATAGTTTTACAGTGTACAGTTGTACAGGTGGACAGTTGAATAGTTGGACAGTGTTCAGTGAACAGTTGTACAGTGGTACAATAGACAGTTGGACAGTGTACAGTTGTACAGTTGTACAGTGTACAGTTGTACAGTTGTATAGTTGCATATTTGCACAGTTGTATAGTTGTAGAGTGTACAGTTGGACAGTTGGACATTTGGAGTGTACAGTGTAGCATTTGTACAGTGTACAGTTGTACAGTGTACAGTTTACAGGTGTACAGTTGTACAGTTGTACAATTGTACAGTGTATAGTTGTACAATGTCCATTTGTACAGTTGTACAGTTGGATAACTATAGGACAGTTGTACATTTGTACATTTGTACTGTGTACAGTTGTACAGTGTACAGTTGGACAGTATACAGTTGGACAGTGTACATTTGGGCAGTTGAACAGTGTACATTTGGATAGTTGAACAGTGTACAGTCGTACAGTTGTAGTATACAGTTGGACAGTTGCACAGTTGAACAGTGTACAGTGTACAGTTGCACAGTATACAGTTGTAAGTTGTATAGTTGTACAGTGCACAGTTGGACAGTTGGAGAGTTGGACAGTTGGAGAGTATAGAGTGTACAGTTTGTACAGTGTACATTTGGACAGTTGGACAGTGTACAGTTTACATTTGTATAGTTGTACAATTGTACAGTGTATAGTTGTACAATGTCCATTTGTACAGTTGTACATGTGTACATTTGTACAGTTGTACATTTGGACAGTGTATAGTTTGACAGTTGGACAGTGTACAGTTGGATAGTTGGACAGCTATACAATGTACAGTTGGACAGTTGGACAGTGTACAGTTGTAAAATTGTACAGTATACAGTTGGACAATGTACAGTTGTACAGTTGGACTACAGTTGTACAGTTGTATAATTGTACAGTTGTACAGTTGGACGGTTGGACAGTGTGCAGTGTACAGCTGCACCATTGTACATTTGTAGAGTTGTACAGATGTACAGTTGTACAGTGTACAGTTGTAGAGTTGTACAATGTACAGCGTACAATTGTAGAGTTGAACAGTTAGACAGTTGGACATTTCTACAGTGTTCAGTTGTATAGTTGTACAGTTGTACAGTATACACTTGTACAGTATACAGTTGTAAAGTTGAACAGTTGTACAGTTGTGCAGTTTTACAGTGTACAGTTGTACAGTGCACAGTTTTACATTTGGACAGTTGTACACAGTGTACAGTTGTACAGTTGTAAAATGTACAGTTGTACAGTTGTAAATTTGGACAGTCGGACAGTGTACATTTGTAGAGTTGTACACTGTTGGACAGTTGGACAGTTGTACAGTGTACAGTTGTACAATGTACTGTGTACAGTTGTACAGTTGTATATTTGGACAGTTGTACAGTGTACAGTTGTTCAGTGCACAGTTGTACAGTTGTACAGTTAGACAATGTACAGTTGGACAGTTGTTCAGCTTGACAGTTATACAATGTACAGTTGAACAGTTGTATAGTGTACAGTTGGACAGTTGGACAGTTGTACTGCTAGACAATTGTACAGTGTACAGTTGTACAGTTGTATAGTTGTATAGTTATAGAGTGTACAGTTGTACAGTGTATATTTCCACAGTTGTACAGTTTACAGGGTACAGTTGTGCAGCTGTATAATTGTACAGTTGTACATTTGGATGTATGTACTATTGTATAGTTGTACAGTATACAGTTGTACATATGGAAAGTTGTACAGTGTACAGTTGTACAGTTGTACATTTGAACAGTGTACATTTGTACAGTTTTACAGTGTATAGTTGGACAGTTGGATAGTTGAACAATTTGATGAGTATACAGTGTACAGTTGTACAGTTTTATATTTGGACAGTTGTACATTGTACAGTTGCACAGTGTACAATTGGACAGTTAGACAGACAGTTGGATAGTTGGACAGTTGTAAAATGTACATTGTACAGTGTACATTTGGACAGTTGGACAGTGCACAGTTTAACAGTTGTACAATTGGACAATGTACAGTGTACAGTTGGATAGTTGGACAATTGTACAGTTGTATAGTTGTTCATTGTATAGTTGTACAGTGTACAGTTCCACAGTTGTACAGTGTACAGGGTACAGTTGTACAGTTGTATAATTTTACAGTTGTACAGTTGGACGTATGTACCGTTGTACAGTTGTACAGTTGTAAAGTTGTACAGTTGTACAATGTATAGTGTACAGTTGTACTGTTGTGCAGTTGTAAAATGTACAGTTGTACAGTTATACAGTTTGATAGTTGGACAGTGTACAATTTTACAGTTGTACATTTGTACAGTGTACAGTTGGACAGTTGGACAGTTATACAACGTACAGCTGGAAATTTGCACCGTGTACAGTTGTACAGTTGTAAAATGTATAGTTGTACAGTTGTACATTCGGACAGTGTACAGTTGTACAGTTTTATAATTGTACAGTTGTACAGTTGGATAGTTGTACCATGTACAGTTGTACAGTGTACATTTGGACAGTTGCATAGTTGGACAGTTGCATAGTTGGACAGTTGTACAGGTGGACAGTTGTAAAATTTACAGTTTTACAGTTGTACATGTCAACAGTTGGACAGTATACAGTTGTACAGTGTATAGTTGGATAGTTGGACTGTTGGAAAGTTGGATTGTTGGACAGTGTACAGTTGTACAGTGTACAGTTGTACAGTTGTACAGTGTACTGTTTTTCACTTGTACAGTTCTACAGTTGTATAATTTGTGGGGCGCCGTTAAGGTTTTTACCTTATCTTGTCTCACCCTTACTCAAAAGTGCACTTCTGACTGTCCTTCGCCCCAAATCAACAAGGTTTGGAGTCATGGAGTCTAAGTAAATAAGACCCTCTCGGAATGATTGATGCTAATTGTTCTGTCTGCTAGTTAAGATTAGGTTATGTTGTACCAGGGTACCGTTTGACTTGTAAAGTGATATATGTACTTTGGATTTGTCATTATTGCATTCCTGTACAACCCAAAGCTGGAAATTGTATAAATACCAGAAGAGAAATAAACCTGGTTTGTGGCCAGTAGAGATATCGGCCAGGAGTGTGCTGGCAACCCTCCCATGCATTCATCCTAATGCCTCTCTTCAGAACCCGTACTTTTGCCAGCTGGCTCCTGCAATAATTGTACAGTTGTACAGTGAACCGTTGGACAGTTGTACAGTTGTACAGTGTACAGTTGTAAAGTGTACAGTTGTACAGTTGTATAATTGTACAGTTGTACAGTTTTACAGTTGGACAGTTGGGCAGTTGTACAGTTGTACAGTTGTACAATGTACATTTGTGCAGTTGTAAAGTTGGACAGTTGGACAGTGTACAGTGGTACAGTGTCACAGGCCAGCTAGTCCAATGGGGCGCGAGTTTGCTCGCGGTCAATGGTCTCAGTAAAGGTGGGGAAGGATAGAGTGATTCTACCACAGATTCTTATCTGTAGCGGTTCTTTCCTAGGAAAATAATCCTATGATCGGCGCTTTAAAAAGAACCTGACATGGATCGATGCTTCTTGTGCAATCGAACACTTTATTTTGGACACAAGATTTTTTATATATTCCCCTCTCCCAGTGAGTTTCTAGTAAAAGGAAGTGCAAAACACCCAAGGTACAAAAGAGAGATACACATGCAAATTACCAACCCTGAACAAGACAAAAGTAAGACCTGGGATATTCCAGGTCTTTGTGCTTAAGATCAGTCCCATTATCTCAGGTGGGCCTTGTGCTCCGGAGCCCAGCCCCCTTTGGCCTTGCAGCTGCAGAGGCTTCTATTTGGCTAAAAGTCACACCCAAAATCACTTGAAGAATTTAGTTTTTAAGATCACTCGAAGAATCCAGTTTTTAAGAGTTTTCATTCCTAGGGCTTAGTCCAATGTCCTCCTTTATATATAATGGGGGACGAAGTCCAAGATTCCAGCTTTCATATAGTTATCGTAAGGTAAATCCGTGTTCCTTTATGATGATTTAAGGAATTTCGATTAATGTCTGCTGGATTTTGTCTGCAATACTATCCACTGTCTGAAAACTTAAACAAACTCATGACACAGTTTAGCAGGTAAACACCAAAAAATAACATGAGGTCTTTAGATTTAGTTGTCAGATATATTTCTCTAGCAGCTGAGCATTTTCCTTCTTTTAATAATCCATATTCCTATCACTAACCTTCTGCAACTTTCTTTTCTTTTCTGATTACCCTAATTCTCTCTTTCCCATTCGGGCCAATCTCAGGATAAGCTCTTCTTCATACAAAATACTTTCTTATTCTCACCATATTTTCTTTCTTTCTTTCTTTCATCTTTACACATCTATTTTATCTGTCCTTTGTTTTGACATAGCTATTTTTAACCAGGTGGTGTCGCTGTATTGAAGGTCGAAGGTGGACTGGAATGCTGCTTCTAATTACCATTTGAACAAGGCTCATCTAATTACCATTTGAGCAAGGCTAAAAGTTTACTGGAAGGACATGGATTCAATTTTCACTCACGAGAGTCCTGATCTTTTTTCCACCGGAGCAATTTCATGTGGAAAGTTAAAAGAATCATTACTAAAAGAATAATAGTTATGAAAGAATATCTAAGAGTGGAGGAGTTTCTTGGCCAGAGACGATGCCCTCTCTCGGAGCTAATCGCCGATGACTACATGGATTCTCACACATGTAGATGCCGAGATGGAGTGGGCAGCAAAGTCTTGGCAGTACAGTGTACAGTTATACAGTTGTACATTTGTATATTTGTACAATGTACAGTTTTAGGTGGAAAGTTGTAAAATGTACAGTTGTACAGTTGTACATTTGGACAGTGGTACAATGTACAGTGTTATAGTTGTACAGTGTATAGTTAAACAGCTGGACAGTTGGACAGTGTACAATTGTGCAGTTGTACAGTGTACACTGTACAGTTGTACAATGTACAGTGTACATGTGTAAAGTTTTACAGTTGTACAGTTGTAAAATTGTACAGTGTACAGTTGTACAGTGTACAGTTGTACAGTTAGACAGTAGTGCAGTTGTACTGTGGTACAATGTACAGTTGTACGGTGTATAGTTGTACAGTTGTACAGTTATACAATGTACAGTTGAACAGTTGTACAGTATAGAGTTGTACAGTTGTAAAATGTACAGGTGTACAGTTGTACATTTGGACAGTTCGACAGTGAATATTTGTACATTTGTACATTTGTATAGTGTACAGTTGGACAGTTCGATGAGTGTACAGTGTACAGTTGTACAGTTTTATATTTGGACAGTTATACAGTGTACAGTTATACAGTGTACAGTTCTACAGTTGTACAGTGTACACTGTACAGTTGTGCAGTAGTACAATGTACAGTGTACAGTTGGACAGTTAGATAGTTGTAGAGTTGTGCAGTTGTACAATGTACAGTGTACAGTTGGACAGTTGGACACTGTACAGTTGTATAGTTGTAAAATGTACAGTTGTATACTTGCACATTTGAAGAGTTGAACAGTGTACATTGTTACAGATGTACAGTGTACAGTTGTACACTTGTTCAATTGTACAGTTTTACAGTGTACAGTTCCACAGTTGTACAGTGTACAGGGTACAGCCATACAGTTGTATACTTGTACAGTTGTACATTTGGAAGTTTGTACCATTGTACACTTGTACAGTGTACAGTCATAAAGTTATACATTTGTACAGTTTTACAGATATAAAATGTACAGTTGTACAGTTGTACATTGTACAGTTGTAAAATGTATAGCTGTACAGTTGTACATTTGAAGAGTTGAACAGTATACATTTTTACAGTTGTACACTACAGTTGTGCACTTGTTCTGTTGTACAGTTGTACAGTGTACAGTTCCACAGTTTACAGGGTACAGTTGTACAGTTGTATAATTGTAGAGTTGTACGGTGTAGAGTTGTACAGTGTACAGCTGTACACTTTACGTTGTACAGTAGTACAGTTGGACAGTTGTAGCATGTACAGTTGTAAAGTTGGACAGTTGTACAGTGTACATTTGTACAGTTGTATAGTTGAAGAGTTGTACAGTGTACAGTTGTACAGTTTTACAGTTGTACAGTTGTAAAAGGCACAGTTGTACAGTTGTATATTTGGACAGTTGGACAGTGTACATTTGTACAGTTGTACATTATACAGTTGAACAGTTGGACATTTGGACAGTTCGATGAATATAGAGTGTACAATTTGTACAGTGTACAGTTGTACAGTTGTACATTTGGACAGTTGTACAGTTGTACAGTTGGAGAGTTGTATAGTGCACATTTGTACAGTTGTACATTTATAAAATCTACAGTTGTACATTTGAATATTTGGACAGTGTACATTTTTACAGTTGTACACTGTACAGTTGTACACTGTACAGTTCCACAGTTGTACAGTGTAAGGCTACAGTCATACAGTTGTATAATTGTAGTTGTACAGTGTACAGTTGTACACTCTACAGTTGTACAGTAGTACAGTAGTACAGTTGTACCATGTACCGTTGTAAAGTTGTACAGTTGTACAGTGTACATTTGTATAGTTGTATAGTTGGAGAGTTGTACAGTGTACAGTTGTACAGTTGTAAAAGGCACAGTTGTACATTTGTATATTTGGACAGTGTACATTTGTACAGTTGTACATTGCACAGTTGGGCAGTTGGACATGTGGACAGTTCGATGAGTGTAGAGTGTACAGTCTGTACGGTGCACAGTTGTACAGGTGTACAGTTGGACATTTGTACAGTTGGACTATGTATACTTGTACATTTGGACAGTTGTACAGTTGTACACTATTCATTTGTACAGTTGTACACTGTACTGTTGGACTGTTGTACAGTGTACATTTGGATAGTTGAACAGTTATATAACGTACAGTTGGACAGTTGTACAGTGCACAGTTGTTCAGTTGTAAAATGTACAGTTGTACAATTGTACATTTGCCAGTTGTACAGTGTACAGTTGTACAGTGTACAGTTCCACAGTTATACAGTGTACAGGATACAGTTGTATAATTGTACAGTTGTACAGTGTACAGTTTTACATTTTTACAGTTGTACAGTAGTATAGTTGGACAGTTGTACTGCATACAGTTGTAAAGTTGTAGTTTTAAAGTTGTACAGTTGTACAGTGTACATTGTACAGTTGTATAGTTGGAGAGTTATACAGTGTACAGTTGTAGAGTTTTACTGATGGATGGTTGGAAGTTGTACAGTTGTACAGTGTACATTGTACAGTTGTATAGTTGGAGAGTTATACAGTGTACAGTTGTAGAGTTTTACTGTTGGATGGTTGGAAGTTGTACAGTTGTACAGTGGACAGTTGTATAGTTGGAGATTTATACAGTGTACAGTTGTACAGTTGTGCAGTGTACATTTGTACATTTGTAAAGTTAGACAGTTGGACAGTGTACAGTTATACAGTGTACAGTTCTACAGTTGTACATTTGTATATTTGTACAATGTACAGTTTTAGGTGGACAGTTGAAAAATGTACATTTGTACAGTTGTACATTTGGACAGTTTCACAATGTACAGTTGTAAAGTTGAACAGTGTATAGTTGGACAGTTGGACATTTGGACAGTTGGACAGTGTACAGTTTGCAGTTGTACAGTGTACACTGTACAGTTGTGCAGTTGTGCAGTTCTACAATGTACAGTGTACAGTTGGACAGTTAGACAGTTTGATAATTGTACATTTGTAAAGTTGGACAGTGTACAGTTGTGAAGTTGTACAGTGTACAGTGTACAGTTGAACAGTTAATCAGTTGGACAGTTGGACAATTGAACAGTTGTATAGTGTACATTTGTACAGTTGTACAGTTGGACATTGTACAGTTGTACAGTTATACAACTTACAGTTGAACAGTTGTACAGTGTACAGTTGTACATATAGACAGTTGAACAGTGTACATTTGTAAAGTTGTACAGTGTACAGTTGGACAGTTGGACATTTGGACAGTTCGATGAGTGTACAGTGTACAGTTTGTACAGTGAAGTTTTACACTTGTAGTATTGGACAATGTACAGTTGTACAGTTGTACAGTAGGACATTTGTACTGTGTACAGTTGTACAGTTGTACAGTGTAGAGTTGTGCAGTTGTTTAATTGTACAGTTGTGTGTTTGTACTGTTGTACAGTTGTACAGAGTACAGTTGTACATTTGGATAGTTGTACAGTGTACAGTTGTAGTCCTACAGTTATAACATGTACAGTTGAACAGTGGTACAGTTGTAAGATGTACAGTTGTATAGTTGTACATTTGGACACTTGTATAGTGTATATTTGTACAGTTGTACACTGTACAGTTGTACAGTTGTACAGTTTACAGTTATACAGTGTACAGTTCCACAGTATACAGGGTACAGTTGTACAGTAGTACCGTGTACAGTTGTAAACTTGTAAACTTGTACAGTTGTACAGTGTACATTTGTACAGTTTTATTGTTGGAGAGTTGTACAGTGTACATTTGTGTCGCGTCCCTCGACCAGCGATTAAGACACGACACGAAGCTCTTCTTGCAAGCCGTTTATTCAGGATACTCGTAATAACGGAATGGCGAAGATCTGCCTCGCGCAGGGCATTATAAACATTAACTCCCCCAATCACTTCTTGCCACATCTCACTCACTCACTGGCTCACGCTCGTCAGGTCACCACCACGTCATGTGTTACGCAACCCTAGCCTCCAAATATGGAATTGCTTCCTGCACAGCCATGTGCCTAATCAAGCTCAGAGGCAGGAAGCCGGCGCCATCTTTCAATGGCGGCTCACCACAATTCCCCCTTTTTGTTTTTATAGGCAACAGGTAAGAGCAGAGGTTTGACCCCTATTAATCACTGGCACCTTTTTCTAGGGACGGGTACTTGGGTGCCTAACCCGTGTGCAGTCAAGCGTACTCTTCCTGAGGACCAAACTTGTGCCCTCAGCTGCAGTGCTTTGCCTTGCAACCTGAGCCACTATGCCTTAGCTGCCGCGAGCCAGGCTTGGGGTGATTGTCCTGCCTCGATAGCCACACAGGCCTGTATAAACATGGCTGTATTATGATTAAAACTTTGGCGAAGACGAGCAATGCACCAGACACAAAACAACACAGCCACAACCAATAATCCCATCAAGGCCCCCAATCCAACCCATTCCTTTAGATGATTCATGGCACGAGTTATCCAAGATGACAGTCCTTCAGCCAAACTGATGTCCACACGAGTCGAGTTGACGGTGACCACGGCAGTGCGTAATCTCTCTAGTTGGGTTTCAAATTCTCCCGTCCAGTTGCCTAAAAGATAAATTGACAACTCCCGAGACAGGTTAGCGGCTTTTGTAAAATTTTACATGTTCACAAGAGACATTCGCTACTCCGAAACTTAGATAACCCTTCGGAGCAGTAACAGTATTATTTTGTCTCTGTTTTCCCCATTTTTGTTTGAGGGAAAACCAGCCTGATATTCCCTTTTGTAAGGGGATACAAGATTCGTTCTCCTGAGGAGATGAGGTGGTGAAACAGAGGCTGCCCAACTCCCTAAAGGTTTTATTAATCTTTAAAGGTGCCTGTTCTTCATCTAACGGGAGGTAGGGTAGATTAATTTTCTTATTACTGGTAAATAATCGAGGAAAGACTTGAGCGCTATGTCTCACTGGCATGGGTACCGGAAATGCCGATAGAATTCCCCATCTCCATTCTATCTGAACCGAGGTTATTAGGTGAAGCAGCATCCACAGCTGTAGGGGGTTTCTCATTCTCATGATTATTGCAGCGCCTAGTCAAGCGTTCTGGGAGCCACACCGGGTCCCGCTGATTCTGTGGAAAAACACAGACAGATCCTCTCGTCCAGGCCAACACTGGGTCTGGGCCATGCCAGAGTCCCATAATTACATCCTTCCATTTAACATATCCTTGACATATAGGCTCATGTGTCATATGACGATCAGCCGCAGATAATCCATTTAGATCCAGGTTTAAAAAATTTAGAGTAAAAAGAGCCAATGCCAATCGCTGTTT
This sequence comes from Muscardinus avellanarius, assembly GCF_963383645.1. Lineage (NCBI taxonomy): Eukaryota > Metazoa > Chordata > Mammalia > Rodentia > Gliridae > Muscardinus > Muscardinus avellanarius. The sequence continues at coordinate 131,397,168 of NC_137788.1, read as the reverse complement.
AGGGGGCCTGCCATGGCCGATTCCCCCTTTTTGTTTATGAAGACATTCTTTTAATGTTCTATGTGCACGCTCAACGATGCCCTGAGCTTGCGGATTATAGGGAAGGCCATGATTTAGAGAAACTGAAAGGGTCTTGCAAAAAGCTATAAACTTATGTGAAGTATAAGCAGGGCCATTATCAGTTTTTAATTGATGAGGTTTACCCCAGGCTGCCCAAGCTTCGAGACAATGAGCAATAACATGATGTGACTTTTCACCAGTCAAGGCAGAGGCAAAAATAATACCAGAACAGGTATCCACGGAAACATGAACATATTTTAAGGACCCAAACTCCTGAAAATGGGTAATGTCCATTTGCCATACCCTTAACGGCAAAAGGCCTCGAGGATTAACGCCCAAACTCGGAGGGTGCAGAAAGGTAACACATTGTTGGCAATCCAGAACTATTTGGCGAGCATCCGCTCTGGTTAATTGAAAACGATGTTGTAAAGTTTTTGCAGGTACATGAAACTGGGCATGAAAATTACGAGCTTGATCTAAAGAAGAAACTAAAAAAATAAAATTTTTGCGAGTACATATATCTACCAAATTATTACCCTCACTAAGAGGCCCGGGAAGTCCGGTATGTGCTCTAATATGTTGAACATAAAATTTAGAAGTCTTTTGCCAGATTAAAGATTGTAATTGTTTAAATAAGGAACAGACTTTGCTGGAGGCATTAAAATGACCGGCTGCCTCCAAAATATTGACTGCATTAACCACATATAAAGAATCTGATAATAAATTAAAGGAAAAGGGACAAGTCTTAAAGACTTCAATAACAGTTTTAAGCTCTACTATTTGGGGAGAATCAGGTTCAAATTGTATCAAAACAGGCTCATTTTGTTCGATTAAATAAGCTCCACATCCAGTCTTAGATCCATCAGTAAAAATATTGACAGCATTATGAATAGGGACTGAAGAGGTATTTTTAGGAAAGATCACTGGATGCCCCTGTAAAAAACGCAATATTGGATGTTTTGGATAATGATTATCAATTTTTCCCAAAAAGGAGCAACGCAGCACTGCCCAATTATCCAAAGTTCCACAGAGAACTTTAATTTGATCACTAGAATAAGGAACAATCAACAAGGATGGCTGATCACCAAAATGTTGCAAGCATTGTTGAATACCAAGTAATGCTAAGGATGCCACCTCTGACGGATAATAAGAAATGGATTTACTGGGAGAAGACTTAGGATGGATCCATAATAGAACTCCATCTTGCCAGAGAAGTGCTGTGAGTTGTAAATAGGTCTGTAACAGGCATAGGGAGATTGGTTTATTCTCGTCCTTTCGTTGGAGCATTGCCTTAGTTAAACCCTCTTCCACTAAGTGTAATGCCTTTCTGGCTTCCGGGGTCAAGACCCGTGGTGAATCAAGGGCAGGGTCACCTTTTAGGATATCATACAATGGCCAAAGGGCATGATTGGGCAACCCCAAAAAACTTCGGATCCAATTAATATCTCCCAATAATTTTTGAAAATCATTAAGAGAATTTAGACAATCTTTACGAATTTCAATATTTTGGGGGGAAACACAAAGGGGATTTATCTTTGTCCCCAAATAAGAAACAGTGAAACTCATTTGAACCTTTTCAGGTGCAATTAACAGCCCTTTATTATCTAACAATTTAACAAGAAAGACATAGGCATCCTGCAAAATCTCCATATTTTTGGCCGACAATAATATGTCATCCATATAATGAATACATCGAACTGTTGGAAACTGTTTTCTTAATGGAGTCAACACAGCTCCAATATAAAGCTGACATATAGTTGGACTATTGGCCATACCCTGTGGCAAAACTTTCCATTCATATCTCCTGTCAGGGGATTCGTGATTGCAAGAAGGTATTGTAAAAGCAAATCATTGTATATCCTGTGGATGTAGTGGAATGGAGAAAAAACAGTCCTTTATATCAACTATTATAAGAGGCCAATTTTTTGGCAAGGCAGACAACAATGGTAGGCCTCTTTGGACGGAACCCATAATTTGCATTTGAGCATTAATGGCCCGTAAATCATGTAACAGCCTCCATTTACCAGACCTTTTTCTTATGACAAAAATAGGAGTATTCCAAGGTGAAAGAGAAGGTTGAATATGTCCTGTAGCTAATTGTTCTTGAATTAAGGAATTTATAGCCATTAATTTTTCAGAGGATAGAGGCCACTGAGGAACCCAAACGGGCTCCTCCATCTTCCACATTATGGGTATACTATCCTCAGTGGCCCCTAAGAAAAACCCAGCCCCTGTTTTGGAGATGTAGGTGAGACCTCTACGGGACTGGATCGACCTTGTAGGTACTCTCCTAAGCCTGTCCCGGGGTAATGTCCCATTTTTCTCATCATATTTTGAGAGGTAACGGAAAAATTATTAACTAATTTATATCCCATATCCTTTAACAAATCACGCCCCCATAAGGAGATGGGCAACTCTAGGACATATGGTTGTATTTTTCCTTGATGACCTTCTGAATCCTTCCAAATTAAAAGATGTGCACTCATCTCTGGGGTATGGGCAAACCCTAGACCTTGTAGGGTTTGAGAAGAAGTTTGAATAGGCCATCCAGAAGGCCAATCTTTTTTTGCTATTATACTTTTATCGGCTCCTGTATCTAACAAGCCCAAAACATCATGATTTTCTATTTGTAACTTTAACAGAGGGCGCTGATCCAGATTAATAGAAAGAAAGGTAAAATCAATTCCGGAGGATCCTATCTCTCTTTTGCTATTTTTATTTTTTATGCCAGGAAAGGAATAAAATTTAGGAAGCAACAATAATTGAGCTATTCGGTCACCAGGAGAAATAGAAACCACTCCTTGAGGTGACTCAGCTAAGACTTTTATATTATTTTTAATATTGGGATCAACAATACCAGGATGAACCACAAGGCCTTTAAGCAACGATGAAGCTCGGCCAATGACTAGTCCTACGGCATTAGGATCCAGAGGACCCTGAAAATCGGTATCAAGTACTTGAACACCAGATTGTGGACTTAATAGGTATTTGGAGGAGGAACGGAGGTCCAATCCTGCGGAGCTTTGAGTGGCTCCCCCTGAGGCGGAACAATTGTTTGAAGGGTCGCCTGTGGGATAATGGAGGTGGTAAGGGCCCCATATATTTGCGGGCCCTGGGGTCGAGGGCCCTTTTGTCCATTTTTTGGCCGAGAATTTTCTTGAAGAGGAGGCAGGGGCTGGCCATTAATGTCTTTTACGGAACGGCACTCCTTGGCCCAATGCTTCCCCTTCTTACACCTAGGGCAAAGGCCAGGTTGTTTTATGGTATTATCTGGTACAATAGACGAATTTTGTTTCTTTTGTGGGCATTCTCGTTTTTGATGACCCATTTGGCCACATTGAAAACAGGCTCCCGGATTTATCCCGGAGCGCCGAGTTAACTGCATAACGGCGGCTGCTAAAGCTGCGTTAGTTAGAGGGCCATTTAACTCTCGACAGATTTTCATCCAGTCCTCAATATTTTTGTCCTTGTATGATCGGATAGCAGCTCGGCATTCCTTTGTACACTGTTCAAAAACTAACTGTTTAATCAAAGGTGTTGCCACCTCCACATTAGGACCTAAAACTCTACTTGTAGCTTCAAGGAGACGAGCTACAAAATCTGCGAATGGCTCGGTAGGTCCTTGTATAATTTTGGTTAGATTACCAGCAGATTCCCCTGAGCTCCTAAGGGACTTCCATGCTCTAATAGCACAAAAATTTATTTGATTATAAACTTCCAAAGTAAGTCGGGTTTGGTTTTGGGCATGTAGCCCTTGTCCTAAAATCATATCTCGATCCCATTGAGGATTTCCAGCAAGAGCATTAGCAGCAGCCTGATCAGAGGCATATTCTATGTTAAAGGCCTTCCATTCCAAAAATTGTCCAGGGGTGAGGCACGCTTGTGTTAATCCATTCCAGTCCCCTGGCGTCATGCAGTTTCTAGCCAGAGCTTCCACTTGGGCTAATGTAAAGGAAGCTGTGACCCCATACATGCGAACTGATTCTGCTAATGCCTTAATGACCTTAAAATCAAGGGGTTCATAAAAACAAGCACCCTGTGTATCTTGAAAAATAGGAAAGGCCAACGGGAGCTCAGTTCTAACACGTGACCAAACTTGAGGGCAAAAGGAATTATGAGATCCCTGAGTGGAGGATGGCGGTGGCCCAGGAGGAGGATCTTGTAAACCTGAGGGCATAGGAAAGTCCAGATCTAATTTAGGCAAACGAGATTTTTTCGAGGCTGAATGAATTGACACACAGGCCATTTGTTTCTTTAACGAACCCTTTTCTTCATCAGAAGAATCAGAAGAGGAGTCTGGCCCTTTAAATTCAGACAAATTCGGATAGAGTGAGGAACGGACAGGTTCCTTTGCTTCACTAACTGCCCGTTCTGACTTATGCTTTTCAGATTTCTGTTCTTTGAGTAACTTGAGGGCGGTTTGCCCTTCCTTAATAGCATCATCATATTTTTGATCTTCTAAACAACCTCTGACCAATTTCCAAATAGGTAGAACACAGGGATTAAGGCTTCCCTGTTGCTTGGCATATTCAAGATCTCGACCAAGCTTTTCCCAACTAGGAACTGTCAGGTTACCTGAGACAGCAAACCATGGAGCGGCTCTGTCACAATCATTTAAAAATTTCTCTAAAGTAGACTCTCTAAATTCTAAACTTCTAGAATAAAGTAGCTCCTGGAGAGCCAAAAAAATTGGATGAGACTGCGAAGTCCCCATCCCAAAACTAAGCTCAAAATGAAATTCAAAAATGGTCCACCTTGATCACGGCTTTACCTTCGCGTTCCCGCGTCTGCTTTGACCGCAACTCCACTTTCACTTTTTCGCGTCTGCTTTAACCGCAACTCCACTTTCACTTTCCCGCGTCTGCTTGACCGCGGCTCTACTTCCACTTTCCCACGTCTGCTTTAATCGCAGCTCTACTGTCACTTTCCCGCGTCTGCTTTGATCGCAGCTCTACTGTCACTTTCCCGTCTGCTTTGATCGCAGCTCTACTGTCACTTTCCCGTCTGCTTTGATCGCAGCTCTACTGGATTTGCTCTCCCCTTATCCACAGGTGAGAACGGTTACCCGCATTTTTCGCGGACCCCCCAACTTACCAGGGGACTTACCGGTGCACCTTCCCTGACGACAGCAAGTTCTGAGCTTCACGCACGGGAGTTGTTTTTTCCCCGTATGGGCCATCAGTTGTCGCGTCCCTCGACCAGCGATTAAGACACGACACGAAGCTCTTCTTGCAAGCCGTTTATTCAGGATACTCGTAATAACGGAATGGCGAAGATCTGCCTCGCGCAGGGCATTATAAACATTAACTCCCCCAATCACTTCTTGCCACATCTCACTCACTCACTGGCTCACGCTCGTCAGGTCACCACCACGTCATGTGTTACGCAACCCTAGCCTCCAAATATGGAGTTGCTTCCTGCACAGCCATGTGCCTAATCAAGCTCAGAGGCAGGAAGCCGGCGCCATCTTTCAATGGCGGCTCACCACACATTTGTACAGTTGTACAGTTGTCCAGGTAGACAGTTATAAAATGTACAGTTGTACATGTAGACTACACAACTATAGAACTGTACAACAGTACCCTGTACAATTGTCAAACTGTACAACTGTACAGTGTACAACTGTCCAATTGTACATTGTATAACTGTCTAAATGTACAACTGTACAACTGTATACTGTACAACTGTCCAAATGTACAACTGTCCAAATGTACACTGTACAACTGTCCAAATGTACTTTACACTGTACAACTGTTAAACTATACAACTGTATAACTATACAACTGTATAACTGTACACTGTACCATGTACAACTGTACACGGTACATTGTACAACTGTACAACTGTACAAATTTACAATTTACAAATGTAAAACTGTATACTGTACAACTGTACAACTGTACAATTGAACACTGTACAACTGTATAACTGTGCACTGTATACTATACAACTGTTCATGGTATAACTCTACAACTGTCCATGGTTGTCCAACTGTCCAACTGTCCAACTGTACATTGTCCAACTGTACAATTATAAAACTCACCAACTGTACCCTGTACACCATACAACTCTGTAACTGTACCCTGTAAAACTGTACACTGTACAACTATACAACTGTACACTGTACAATTGCCCCACTGTCCAACTGTACACTGTACATTGTACAACTGTACACTATACACTGTACAACTGTACACTGTACAATTGTACAACTGTATACTGTACCACTGTACAACTGTCCAACTGTACAGTGTACAACTGTACAGTATATAACTGTACAGTACAACTGTACAACTGTATAACTGTACAACTGTACATCTGTACACTGTACAATTGTCCAACTGTCCAAGTGTCCAACTATCCAACTGTACAACATATATTGTACAATGGTACAATGGTACACTGTACACTGTACAACTGTACAATTGTCCAACTCTCCAACTGCCCAACTGTACACTGTACATTATACAACTGTACAACTGTACACTGTACAACTGTACAGCAGAATACTGTACACTATACAACTATGCAACTGTACAAATGTACACTGTACAACTGTACAACCATCCAACTGTACAACTGTAAAACTGTACAACTGTACACTGAACAATTGTATAACTATACAACTGTAAAACTATATCCTGTACACTGTACAACTCTAGAACTGTACATTGTACAGTGTAGAACTATACAACTATACAACAGTACACTGTACAATTGTCCAACTGTACACTGTACAACTGTGCACTGCACAAACTGTATACTGTACACTCATCAAAGTGTCCAAATGTCCAATTGTCCAACTCTACAGTGTACAGCTATACAAATGTACGCTGTCCAACTGCCCAAAATACAACTGTCCAACTGTACAGTTTACAACTATACAATGGTACAACTGTACAACTGTACAATTGTACACTCTGCACTGTACAACTGTACAATGGTACATTGTATAACTGTCCAACTGTCCAACTCTACACTCTAAAACTGTACAATTATACAACTATAAAGTGTACAAATGTACAACTGTACAAATGTACACTGTCCAATTGTCCAAAAGTTCAAATGTACAACTGTACACTGTACAACTGTACAATTGAACACTGTCCAACCTTACAACTGTACACTGTACACTGTACAACTTTACACTGTACAACTGTACAGCTGTACAGCTGAAGTCTCTTATGACTTCATCTGAACCTAATATACATCTATTGCAAGTTTAAAAAGTGTTTTTAGTTTTTTAGTGGAAAGTATTTTGAGAATATCTTGGTAATAGAAGAATGGAAAGAGAAGTGTTGTTTTTGCATCTTTGTAGATCTACTTAATGTTTGTGTTTTATAAGATAGCTGTGGTCTCCTGTTTTTTTGTGTGTTTATGTTGGATTTATATCATAAACCATCCAGAAGAATCTCTGTATATTACGTGTGTGTGTGTGTGTGTGTGTGTGTGTGTGTGTGTGTGTGTGTGTGTAGTGGTGGGGATAGACGCAGAGCTAATTCTGTCTCTCTTTTTTTTTTTTTTGGTAGTACTGGGGATGGAACCCTCCTACCTCTGGGCTACACTCCCAGATCTGTTTTTATATTTTTTATTTGGAAACAGGGTCTCTTAAACCTGCAAGGCTGGCTTTGAACCTGCACGATCCTCCTGTCTCCGCCTCCCAAGCCGGGGATTACAAGCGTGCGCCACCACACCCAGCAACTCCCGTCTCTTTTTAATCTTTATTTTGAAATATGGTCTTGCTAGGTTGCTGAGGGCCTTGCCACATTGCCGAGGCTGGTCTCAAACCTGCAATCCTCCTGTCTCAGTCTCCCAAGTATTGGGATCACAGCCAGCAGTCCTAGCTAGTGTATATTGTTGACCCAGGTAGAATTAAAAAGAATTAACATCTTCCTAAGAAGCAAACTATTTGACCCCGGGAAGCCTAGAAGTCGCCTCACTGGCCAGGATGTGCTGAGCACTGCCATGATATTCATTGCGCCGTTGCTGGTTTTCAGAGTTGCTCGGTTGTGCTGTGGTGTCTTTTGTTACTTGGAAATGTTTGTTTCTGTTTTTGTTCTAGTAGGTTTCTTTGTACTTGGTCTTATTTTTAGCCCCTTAGTTTCTCTTTCTTTTATTGAAGCTTGTACTATAGGATTCATTTGGTGTTTTCTCCAAACTATAGTGATCTTATTTAAAATAAATTGCACATAAAATATGGTATGATGTCCTTGAATTTGTCTCCTTTGAAATTCTTGCCCTCAATTGGCTTTTAGACCAATTGGTGCTTTACGTACTTACTGGAATGGTTGGGTTGAGTTCTAGCGTTTTCTGATTTTCTTGTTTGTAGCTTTTCTTGGTTTTTCTATCCTTTCTCTTTTCTGCCTTTTAAGTTGTTTCAATATTTTAGTATTCTTTTTTGGAGATAAGCCCATAATTTTGTGTGGCTGCCATAGGGATTATGATATGCACAGCTAGCCTTTCCCCATATCCGATGCAAAGTATCCAAGTCCTTAAAACAAGATAGAAGTTTACATATGTACCTCCATGCTGCACGTTATAAATTACGCTTCAAATAGTCATGTATGTCTTTTCCTTTCTGTGTGTGTGTGTGTGTGTGTGTGTGTGTGTGTGTGTGTGTGTGTTGCTAGGGATTGAACACAGGAACTCAGGGTCTTTCTACCTCTGAGCTATACCCTTTTTGTTTATTTGGAAACAGGGTGTCACTAATTGGTCGAGGCTGGCGTGAACCTGCGATCCTCCTGTCTCAGCTTCCCAAATGTATTAAAGGATCCTGAAGAAGGAATACCAGTGTTCTTATAGCCACTCAACTTTTTCTTCAGATCTCTCTGGAACATTTGCCTACAGTCCAAACTAATTTCTGTAGCATTTCCTATAGACTAGCTTCAATGGAAAACAATTCTTTCAGACTTACCTCAGTTCAGAATTAATTTCTCTTTATTCATGCAGGATGTTCTTCATGGTTATAAAATTATGGTAACAGTCTTAATTTTTTTTGAAACCACACTAAAATATGTTTTTCAGCTGGGTGTGGTGGTACAAGCCTATAATCCAGGTACTTGAAAATCTGCAACAGGAGATTGTACGCTACAGGGCAGCCTCAGCAATTTAGTGGATCAATGAAACAAAAATCACATGAAAAGCCCGGCGTGGTGGCACATGCTTGTAATCCCCACGCTTGGGAGGCGGAGACAGGAGGATCGCGCTGGTTTAAGAGACCCATTTCCAAATTTAAAAAAGTATAAAAATAGCTCTGGGAGTGTAGCCCGGAGGTAGAAGGGCTTCCAGGAACCCCAGTACCACACACACACACACACACACACACACACACACACACACAAAAAAAAAAAAAAACATGAAAAATGAAGAAATATTTTGAACCGAAAGTAAAAATTCATCACATGAGAATGTGTAGATTTCAGTTAAAACTATGTAGAACAATACAGAAAATGTGTCTTTTTCTGTTAGCTCCCATGTTTCTTTTTTATTTTTAAATATTGTCAAATGTTTTGTTCCAGTGCACGTTTTTAAAAAGTATTGATTTTTTTGCTATGAAACTAAATTATCTGTGTGTGTGTGTGTGTGTATATATATATATATACATATACAATATATATACATATATAATATATATACATATATAATATATATACATATACAATATATATACATACAATATATATATAGTGTATATATATATATATATATATATATATATATATATATATAGTACTAGAGGTGGAACCCAGAGGGTTTTTTACCTCTGGGCTATACTCCCAGACCTATTTTATATTTTATTTGAAAACTGGGTCTCACTAAGTTGCTGAGAGCCTCACTAAGTAGCTGAGACTGGCTTCAAACCTGTGCATTCCTCCTGTCTCAGCCTCTCAAGTGCCACCACGCCCAGCTTAATTCTGTACATTTATCATGCATAACATGTGTGTGTGTGCTGTGGCAGTGCTAACTCACACTCATCTACATGGATGTTTATAAATTTTGAAGCGTGGGAACACTTAAAATCTAATCTGTACAACCTTCAGGCACACCGTATATTCAGTTTTATTCCTTTGTGTGTGTGTGTGTGTGTGTGTGTGTGTGTGTGTGTGTGTATGTGTGTGTGTGTGTGTGTTCACTACTGGGGAGTGAACCCAGAGGCATTCTACCTCTGTACTACACCCCCAGCCATTTCTATTTTGAAATAGGCTGGCCTTGAATCTGTGGTCCCTGTCTCAGCCTCCCAAATACTGGAGTAAGTATTTGCCTGGCTGTATTTATCCTCCTTAACTGAAATTTTGTATTCCACGATCAACGTGATCTGATGATTAACATCATTTGACCCTTAATAACCCCCATTTTACTATTTACTTGTTAAAATTCAGCCTTTTTATTTGTATTTAAGTTTATGAAATACTTATCTTTTTTGTGCCCAAATTCATCCATCCATCCTTCCTTCCTTCCTTCCTTCCTTCCTTCCTTCCTTCCTTCCTTCCTGGGATTGAATCCAGAAGCATTCTATCTCTGAGCTACACCCTCAACCCTTTTTAGTTTTTACTTAGAATGTTCTTGCTCGGTAGATGAGAATCTCGCCGCTTGTTGAGGCCCTCCTCAAACTGCTGCCACTCACTTATATTAAGTGGCTCTATATTTATATTTATATTCTTGTTTATATTAAATGGGAATATAAATTGGCTACCCTCATTTATATTCCTGTTTGAGGCTGGTCTAAGCAACTTAGTGACACCTTATTTTAAAATTAAAAATAAAGTAGGGATGTGAGTGTCGATCAGAGGAATACTTCAGAGTTCAATCTGTAGTGGAATCAAAAAATATATATATATAAAAAGATACTCTTAAGCAGGAGAATCCAGATTTGGCTAATTATTTTACAACAGTAAAATTATATTGACTATATGTTCCAATTACCAGGATTGTACTAAAAATAATTTTAGAGATATTTCTAATATTTAAACATTATAAAAACACATTCTTTTCCAAGAAAAAAATTTGAAATGAAATTATGAATTCTTTCAATGTCCTAAATAGTAAAATGTAATACAGCTTACCCTATTACCTCGGTAAGTGTATACTTTCAAATAGCCATAAAACATTAAACTATTTGTGTTTTTAGGCAAAGCAGCTAGGAGATTAGAAACAAAATAAGAGGAAGTAACTACTTACAAGATTTCAAGTGGAAATACATATAGGTAAAAAGTGTGGGAAGCAATAGAAGTCATGAATTTTCTCTGCAGCGTTGAGTGGCAGGACCAGGGCAGGTGTTCTCATCTTGGCCCGATCTTGGGAGAGACTTGCAGTTTTTCTCCACTGTGGCCAACGGTAGCCACGCATTTGCGGATGAGCAGCCTCTATCCAGGCAAGGACGGCGCTTTCAGTTCCTCTGTCGCCTGTTTCGATCAAGAAAGGGTATTGGGGTTTGTTCAAAGTTTTTTCTGCGTGCATGGAGATGATGTGTTTTTCTTCCTTTTCCTCTTCCCCTTCCTCCTCCTCTCCCCAGGGATGTTCTGCCTCCAAGCCCTTTTGATACACATTTAGCCGGTATTATAGTTAACTTTGAAGCAGGGTCTGTCTCACTGACTTACCACGTGTCTTGGCTCATTTTCTTCTTATGTTAATGTTGTTTTTGTTCTGGTGAAGCAAGCTTGCATCCCTGCCCGCCATCCCGCCTGGTCACTTACTGGCTGTGACTCTACTGAAGAATCCTTTATCTATATTCGTGACATGGCTTCGTCAGTAGGTGTCTTTCCCATGGGGTTTGTTTATGCCTTTCGTATCCAGGTCCTATTAGACTCAAGGGATGAAGTCGTTAGTTTTTGCTGCTCTCATATATTTTGGAAGTGTTTGGCAAAATCAAAGTCACATTTTGGGAAGATATTTTATGCCTCGGAACTCTATAGCTTTATTTTCCACTCTTGGTAATTTGCTAATGCCTTCCTTGGTGCTAGTCTTGTATTATTTATGGGAATCCTCACGTCTAATTCTTATCTGTGGATTTGTGATGTGCGAGTTCTTCCCATTACCGAGGTGCTTCTAGAATTTGTACTTTATGACTCCTTTTAAGCAGTGGTATTACAGTGTGTTTTGAAGGGTGATATTTTTTCATGTTAATGCTTTTTGGATTTTGGGAGTTTCGTTCATCTGTGGACTTGGTTTTTGGTTTTCTTGGTACTGGAGATTGAACTTGGGGGCGTTCTATATCCAAGTTAATACCTCTAGCACTTCTTATTTTTTATTTTATTTATTTATTTATTTATTTATTTATTTATTTATTTATTTATTTATTTGGTGGTACTGGGGTTCCTGGAAGCCCTTCTACCTCAGGGCTACACTCCCAGACCTATTTTTACATTTTTATTTGTAAACAGGGTCTCCTAAGCCAGCGCACACGCGGCTGGCTTCGAACCTGCGCGATCCTCCTGTCTCTGCCTCCCAAGCGCGGGGATTACAAGCGTGCGCCACCACGCCCGGCACTTATTGGGAGGCAGAGACAGGAGGATCGCGCAGGTTCGAAGCCAGCCGCGCGTGCGCTGGCTTAGGAGACCCTGTTTACAAATAAAAATGTAAAAATAGGTCTGGGAGTGTAGCCCTGAGGTAGAAGGGCTTCCAGGAACCCCAGTACCACACACACACACACACACACACACACACACACACACACACACACAAAACAACAGGGTTTCCTTAAGTTGCTGAGGGTTTTGCTAAGTTTTTGAGGCTGGCCTCGAACATGCAATCCTTCTCTCTCAGCCTCCTGGGATTATAGGCCTGTACCACCATTCCTGGCTTGTTGGTTTACAGTTTAAACACATTTGAAAAGACTTCAGGTCTTATTTATTATTTTATTTATCTTTTAAGTCTTTCCTGCCCTAAGTTTTTTTATACCTATGTGAGATCACCTGATAAGGTCATTACAGTTTCTGAAGCTTTGCTTAAAATTTGCTTTACTGGAACTTCCGGGAAGATGGCGACCGAGAAAAGCGGGGCTTAAGAGTCCCGCTAACAACCAATCTCCATTACCACAAAAAGAGCGCCTTTCATAGCCAGAAAACACCATCACCAGAAAAACAAAAAAACCACCAGGCTCCAGAGAGAAAGCGGACTGAGAACAGAGCTCAGGGCCACAGAGGAGACACACGCGCCCGAGGACGCGGCAGCAGCGCCATACTGCCGGCGGCAGCGGCGAACTCAGCGGACGGCTACAGCAAGCCTAGGTGAGCTGATGCGGAACAGCCAGGCGGGATCTTTCGGCGCAGACAGCATTTAAAGCTCCCAGTGGCTGAGCTCAGCACATGCTGCAGGGATTCAGAGAGGAAATCAAAACCAGAGAAGAAAAAATACGCCAGCCTCATGGCCGAGGGCGTGGCAGAGGCGCCATATTGCCACCGGCGGCGGCAGCAGCAGTGAATTCACCGAGTCCAGTACAGCTACATCTACGTACTCAAGAACAGTGAGTCAAATTGCGGGCCACAGAGGAGAAATCCCAGTATTGTGCCTCCTGGGACTTGACCCAGTGAGGGAGTGGTGGTGGCAGAGATATCACACCATAGGAGAGCGTGCAACCTGGCACCCCCCACAGTCTAAAGCAGCCTCTATCGACTCCCTGGGTCAGAGACTCTGTGATACAACCCAGTAAAGGAGTAGTAGGGTCTGAGATAATACAGACTTGAGATCCAGAGCACCTTAAGTGAAGCCATAGTGACCCAAGGGAAGAACCCAGAGAAGGCACAAACCTCCGAAATCATGGGAAAGAGGAATAACACTGAAGTAATGAATGTGCACAACCCCACAACATCAGAACCTGATAAAACAGAAAATCAGAGATTTCTAGAAGATCAAATCAGGAAAATAACTGTAGAAATAATAGAGGTGCTTCGAAAAGAACTCAGAGAGAGCCAAAAAGAGATAAAGGATGCAATTAATGAAGTAAAGGCCTCAATTCAAAGCACAAACAACCGATTAGACCACATGGAGAACAGAATCTCGCTCTTAGAAGATGAGCAATCCAAAAATGAATGCATAGTTTCTAATCTAGAAAAATATATCCAACAGCAGGAATCTGACATTGAAGAAATATGGGCCCATCTTAAGAGAGCTAACCTAAGAATAATTGGAATAGAGGAGGGAAAAGAAAGTGATACCAAAGGGATCAACAATCTCTTCAAGGAAGTAATAGCAGAAAATTTTCCAAATATAGAGCAAGAGGTTGATACACAGATCCAGGAAACTTATAGAACTCCCTTTAGACAGGATCCGAGAAGAGGATCCCCACGCCATATAATTGTCAAAATGACCAATGTGGAAGCCAAGCAGAGAATCTTAAAGGCAACAAAAACAAAGGGCCAAGTGACATTCAGAGGCAAACCAATTAGAATCACTCCAGACTTCCCAAACCAAGTCATGAGAGCCAGAAGGGCTTGGAGTAACATATTCCAAACTCTGAAAGAAAACAACTTCCAGCCAAAAATTTCCTATCCAGCAAAACTTTCTATCAAATTAGATGGAGAAATAAGAAGCTTCCATGACAAACAGAAACTGAAGGAATTTATGTCTTCAAAACCAGCGCTAGAGAAAATACTCAAAGAGATTAACTACAAAGAAGAAATAGGTAACACTCACCAGAACCAGAGAAACAAGAGTTTCCATCTAACAGACAACTAAGATTGGTTATCTGTGGAGATTCATTATTTATGTTAGTCTTTTACCTATCTCTAAATTGTATTGTTTGCCTTTATTGTTGTTAATTTTTAGGATTTCTAGTTGGAATATTAATATACCTTCAGATATAGCATTTGGAAATATTTTATCCAATTCTATTAGCAACTTTTAATTCTGTTTACATTGTCTTTGGATATACAATATTTTCTTTTATTTTTTAGGGAGTTTGTATATTCTTCTGTTGCCTGTGCCATTGAAATCATATCCAAGAAATCACTGCCAATTTCAATGTTGTGAGGTTTTATGACCCAGATTTTCTCCTAAAAGTTTATAGTCTTAAGATTTATATTTAGGTCTTTTATCTAGTTTGAGTTAATACTTGTATGTAGGATTAGGTAAGGGTCCAATTTTATTCTTTTCCATATAATTATTATTTTTCAACAATATTTAGTTAAAAGATTATTATTTCCACCACCAAATCTTCGTGGAAACCTTGTCAAAAATAACTTGACAATATAGGGAAGAAGTTAGCTCTAGGCTTGTATTTAACTCCAATGGTCTATATATCTGCCTTTAGAACAGTACTACACTGTTTCAATTATTGTAGCTTTATATGGTTTGAAATCAGAAAATATACATCTTCTAGCTTTGTTTTTGCTTCGAGATTGTTTTGGGTATCTAGAGTCCATATTCCATATCAGGATAGATTTTTTTCTGAAAAATAAATATATGATAGTTTCACCTAAAAAAAAGAAAAAAATATTCTCTGGTAAGAAAGAAAGCAAAAAGAATTATTGAAATGTTATCTTTAAGTCATCAAAAGCTTGGTATCAGACAAATGAAACTGTTATGTGAGATTATCATTTTTAATTTTGGATAAATTGCTATAATACTAGATGTCAACCACTAAGCCAAGCATGGGAGGGAGGGATGGGGAGAGAATGTGGTGGGGATCGGGTGGGGGCTGACTGGGCGATGTGTGCATGTATGTCTACAAAAGTTTGTATCCCACTATGATGTATGAATACAGTGCACCAATAAAATAAAATTTAAAAAAAATTTGCTTTACTGTGTGTGTTCTGTATTATAAAGTTAGTATTGCTTGTTCACTCAGAATGAAGTCATTGATCCACCCTCTTCTTTTTTTTTTTTTTTTTTTTTGCGGGTCTGGGGATGGAACCCAGAGACATTCGACCTCCGAGCTACACTCCCTGCCCTAGTTTTTATTCTTTATTTTGAAACCGGGTCTCACTGAGTTGCAGAGGGCCTCACTGAGTAGCTGAGGCTGTCCGCGAACCGCGATCCTCCAGGTTTCAGCCTCCCGAATGCTGGGATTACAAGCGTGCGCCACCACGCCCGGCTCCACCCTCTTCTTGATGACTATTTTCTCCAATGTGTTTCCATTTAAAATACTGTCATTTTTATCCTTAGGTATTCATTTTTATCCATTTGTAATTGCTCATCATGAAATCATTCAGACACATGGAAAAATTATACATGTAGCACAAAGATATAAAATGTCCCCTACCACATTTCCCTAACATTGATACCATCCATAACTCTGATTGAACTATGTGAACTGAGAAAATGGCTCAGTATTATTAATCCAAATAAAATAATTAGACCTTAGCAGCTTGTCCATGAGATGATGTTGTAAAATCTCCACTCTAATTTCCAGCTCTTTGCCCCCCCTTGAGGTAACTCTTGTGCAGGGTGAGAGATTGGGGTTTCATTTCATCTTCTACCAAGGAATAATCATTTTTACCAACACCTTTTGTGGACGAGACTGTCTTTTTACAGGTGTATGCTTTTGGCAACGTTGTTAAAAATCAGTTGGCTCTAAGTGCATGAATCATGTCCATGACTTTAATTCTATTCCATTGGCGTACGTGTCTTTCCTGGTGCAGATACCTTGCTATTTTTATTATGATAGTTCTATGTTATAATTTGCCATCAGGTTTGGTGATGTCCCGGTGTGGTTCAGGGTATTCAGCTGGGGACCTGCCATCTCTGCACAGAGTGTGTGTGCTCAGCACGGGGCTGGATGCTGCCGAGGAGAGGTGAGAGAAGGGCCATTGCGAAGGCGGGATGGGAGAGTGTAAAGGAGACGCTCCTGCATCCCGTGGCCACATGGCAACCTCAGGTGTCAGATCTTCAGGTCTCAGGGGAATGGCTGGATGCTTGCGCCCCCGTCCACGGCATGTGGCTTTCTGTGGTGCAGCCCGGGCCTGTAGTCCAGCTCCACCCTGCTCACTGTGAAGGGCCATTGTGAAGGCGGGATGGGAGAGTGTAAAGGAGACGCTCCTGCATCCCGTGGCCACATGGCAACCTCAGGTGTCAGATCTTCAGGTCTCAGGGGAATGGCTGGATGCCTGCACCCCCGTCCACGGCATGTGGCTTTCCGTGGTGCAGCCCGGGCCTGTAGTCCAGCTCCACCCTGCTCACTGTGAAGGGCCATTGCGAAGGCGGGATGGGAGAGTGTAAAGGAGACGCTCCTGCATCCCGTGGCCACATGGCAACCTCAGGTGTCAGATCTTCAGGTATCAGGGGAATGGCTGGATGCCTGCGCCCCCGTCCCACAGTGCACGGCGTGTGGCTTTCCGTGGTGCAGCCCGGGCCTGCAGTCCAACTCCACCCTGCTCACTGTGGCCTCCTTTTCCTCTTCCTCTGAGCCTTAGTTTTATCCTCTGAAGTGGGGACACAGGTTGGCACCTTCACAGGGTCCATCCTTTGAGGATTCCTGTGGGTCACATGAGTGGGTCAGTCTGTAGTGATCCTGGGACAGATGTTGCTACAATCCACTGGCTGTCTAGACCCGAGCACCGTGGACAGCTGTAGAGGAGTCAGTCAGTGTTGACAGCAGGCTCGTTCCAGAAGCTAGACCGAGTCTCTGTTCCTGCGGCTCTCCGGCTCCCCATGTAGCCAGTCAGAGCTACAGAGAATTTTACAGAGAATTGGAAGCGTTGTAGAATTTCTATCTGGAGTTTAGAGCCATTAGTGTTTGTGCATGGTGGGCATTGCCCCAGGGAGCCTCCAGGACATGTGCTGGGTCTGAGCAAGCAGCAGGAGTCTGCTTCCACCCTGCTCTAAAGGTCTCCATGTTCTCTTAAGTGACTCCTGTTCCCTTGTCAGCAAAAGGAGGCTGCTCATCTGGTACATCAGCACCGTGGACAGTGACCACGCCGCCCCAGGCTGAGGCCAGAATTGACAGTCTAATCCCACCATTGTGCCTCAGTCCCTCCCCTTCATGGCTGGCAAGAGGTCACCCCGGCCGAGCGTGGTGGCACATGCCGAATTCCAGTACTCGGGAGGCTGAAACAGGAAGATTGCAGGTTTGAAGGCAGTTCCAGGAACTTAGTGAGGCTGTCCAAAAATTTAAGTGAGCATTTCAAAAATAAGATTAAAACAGTGTTGCGTAGCTGGGCGTGGTGGTGCACACTTGTAATTCCAGCATTGGGAAGGCTGAGACTGGAGGATCGTGGTTTGCAGACAGCCTCAGCTACTTAGTGAGACCCTCTGCAACATAGTGAGACCTGGTTTCAAAATAAAGAATAAGAAATAGGGCAGGGGGTGTAGCTTGGAGGTCGAATGCCCTTGTGTTCCATCCCCAGACCTGCAAAACAAAACAAAACAAAAAACAGGGTTACGGGGTATAGCCCAGAGGTAGAATGTCATTGGGTTCTATTCCCAGATGTACCACACAAAAAAGAAAATAAATAGAGGTCACCCAGGGCAGACGATCCTGGTTGTGTCTGTGAGCTGCTCTCTCTTTCCATCCCCATCCCTAGACTGTCTTTCTGTGGGTCAGCAAATACCACTGTTTTCCGGAGGATCGCAGTTCGCGAACAGCCTCAGCTACTTAGTGAGGCTCTTGGTAACTCAGTAAGACCCTGTTTCAAAATAAAGAATTAAGAATAGGGCTGGAGGTGCAGCTCAGAGGTAGAATGCCTCTGGGTTTCATATCCAGTACCGCAAAAAAAAAAAAAAAGAAAAGAAATGCCACTGCTGTCCAAGATTGTCTTCGTCAGACTCTGTGTAAATCCCAAGCTTCCCCAGGTCTGATGGTTAAGCCATCAGCCAGGGAGGGCACAAATGGATGGAGATAGAAATGTATGGACACTGGGATGGGATTGGGAATGCTTAAGAGACACGGGTGTGGGCTGGAGATAGAATGAGGGACCTGGATATGGGATTGGGGATGGTTAAAAGATACGGGTGGGGATGGAGATGTATACACAATTGATTAGATTTTACCAATTGATTAGATTATGCATAATTTATTAGATTATACATACTTGATTAGATTATGCAAAAATGATTAGATTATGACCAATAGATTAGATTATACATACTTGATTAGATTATGCACATTTGATGAGATTATGCTCACTTGATTAGATTATGCACACTGGATTAAATTATGCACACTTGATTAGATTATTTGTACTTGATTAAATTATACTCTTGATTAGATTATACACACCTGATTTAATTATGCAAAATGGATTAGATTATACAAACTTGATTAGATTATACACACTTGATTAGATTATAATTAATTAGATTATACATACTTGATTAGATTATGCACACCTGATTAGATTATACATATTTGATTAGATTATGCACACTTGATTAGATTAGACACACTTGATTAGATTATGCACAATTGGTTAGATTATGCACAATTGATTAGATTGTGTACTTGATTAGATTATACACACTTGATTAGATTATAATCAATTGATTAAAGCCGGGCATGGTGGTGCACACTTGTAATCCCCACACTTGGGAGGCAGAGACAGGAGGATCGCGCTGGCTTAGGAGACCCTGTTTCCAAATAAAAAAATGTAAAGATAGGTCTGGGAGTGTAGCCCAGAGGTAGAAGGGCTTCCAGGAACCCCAGTACCACACACACACACAAATAATCAACTGATTAGATTATACATACTTCATTATATTATACACAGTTGATTAGATTAGACACACTGGATTAGATTATGCACATTGATTAGATTATGCACACGACTAGATTATGTACTTGATTAGACTATGCACACTTGATTAGATTATGACCAATTGATCAGATTATACATACTTGATTAGATTATGCACAATTTATTGGATTATGCACACTTGATTAGATTATGAATGCTTGATTAGATTATACACACTTGATCAGATTATGCACACTTGATTAGATGATGCACATTTATTAGATTATACACACTTGATTAGATTATGGAAATTGATTAGATTATGCACACCTGATTAGATTACACACACTTGATTAGATTATGCACTTGATTAGATTATTACTTGATTATATTATGCACACTTCATTAGATTATGCACAATTGATTAGATTATGCATATTGATTAGATTATAGACACTTGATCAGATTATGACCAATCGATTAGATTATACACACTTGATTAGATTATACACCATTGATTGGATTATGCACACTTGATTAGGTTTAGCACACTTGATTAGATTATGCACCCCTGATTAGATTATGCACCCCTGATTAGATTATGCACACTTGATTAGATTAGACACACTTGATTAGATTATGACCAATTGATTAGATTATACACATTTGATTAGATTATGCAGAATTGATTAGATTAAGCAGAATTGATTAGATTATACACCACTGATTAGATTATGCACAGTTGATTAGATTATACATACTTGGTTAGATTATGGACACTTGATTAAATTATATGTACTTGATTAGATTAAACACACTTGATTAGATTGTACATACTTAATAGGTTATGTACAATAGATTATACATACTTGATTAGATTATACATACTTGATTAGATTATAGCAGTGGCCAGGCAGAAAGGTGAGGGGTAGGGGCCCCCCTCAGCAGTAGTCAGGCAGAAAGGTGGGGGCAGGGGCTCCCCTCAGCAGTTGCCAGGTATAAAGGTTGGTGGAGTGGGGGCTCACCTCAGCAGTGGCCAGGCAGAAAGGTAGGCGTCGGTGGTGAGCTGCTTCCTGACACGGGGAGGCTGGTGGCGCCTGTGACCAGCCCTTTGCCTTGCACAGAGGGGCTGCCCTTGGGAGCCCAGCCACTCTTGGGGGTACTGGGCCTGCGCCTCTAGGTTCCAGGGGTCCCTCTAAACTCACTTTCCTCCCTCGCATTATGACCTACAAGAGGAGCCGGGCGGCTCCTGCTGGCCTTTGTGGTCTCTCTGGGGGCTTTATCTGCAGAGAGCAGGATGCCTCCTTCTGTGAGCCCCTTCCCGTGCCTCCTGCGCACCGAGGGCCTCAGGGCCTGATCATTAGGGTCCCCGGGCTCCTAAAGATTGCGCCTCTGCCTTTGAGGACGGAGTTCCTTCTTCTCCCCGGCATCTCCCTGTGCCCAGGCTCTCCAGCTGGCTTTGGCTGGAGGTTGGTCAGGGGCCAGGCTGTCTCTGCTCACCTGGGATGCCCGTGGCACCGCATCCTCTTCCTCTCTCAGCGCCCGGTGCCCGAGGCCCAGGACAGCAGTGATGCTGGGCAGGTCTCTCCAGTCTGAATTGCATTTTCTGAGCTTGGGATCCGGTGAGAAAATCTTTATGGGTGCCTAGGCATTGGAGAGCTGGATAGTTTTATTGTCATTATAAGGTTTCTGGTTGAATTTCTGCATCCTTAGCTGTCTTTTGCGTGGGGAGTGAGATGAGAGTTTTTGTCTTTGGTGTTCTGATTATGTGATGAATGATATTTTGGGGGTGGATGCCTGCGAATGGGAGGGCTAGCGGCTTTGGTAGGAGCATGTTGAATTCTTTAAGAAATGTCTGGATCATTGACCAAAATGATCATTTCTTTACATTCTTGCCACAAGGTAGAAAGTTCCAGCTGCCCCACCATTGTATTTTTGGTTGTTTTTTTTTCCCCCTATCTTATTTAATGTAACTTTGTCAGCATCTCTCTGTAGATATAACTTGTATCTCTCCCATGTCTGATGCTGTTACCTGCACATTTATTCTCCATCTGTGTTTTGAATTGTTTTGCTCCTAATTTATTCATTTTTAAGAATTGGGTTGTCTTTTTAGATAAGCCGGAAGTAGTCATTTTATCTTCTAGGTTCCAGATATTTTGTTTGACACACATTTTATTATGAATTCCTCCTGCCCTCTTCTGTGTCTTTTAAAGCTTTTAATGGTTTCAGTGTTGACTGCATGTAAATTTTCCTTTGTGGTTTGTGCAAAATTTTTTTGGTGCATGATAACTTTTTTTGCATCATGATACCAAAAAAACCGCAATTTGGTCAATGTCAGTTCCATGGCCTACCTTTTCCACCCCTCTTACTCCATCCACCGTTCCTCCTCTAATGGTTTTCCCTT
This sequence comes from Muscardinus avellanarius, assembly GCF_963383645.1. Taxonomy (NCBI): domain Eukaryota; kingdom Metazoa; phylum Chordata; class Mammalia; order Rodentia; family Gliridae; genus Muscardinus; species Muscardinus avellanarius. The sequence continues at coordinate 131,375,097 of NC_137788.1, read as the reverse complement.
GCATTTACACTGAAGCCTTTTTTGTTCTTATGTTCTCTAGTTTCTACATATGAAAGAGAAAACACTTCAACTTGGTACCTTTGACTTGGTGATTTTATCTAGAGCGAGATGCAATGTCAGTGTAGTTTGTTTTTTATTTAATTCTCAGTACTGGGGATTCTACTCGGCATTCTTTCCTAATTTTTTGTTTGTTTGTTTTTTTTGTTTTGTTTTGAGACAGTCTTTGCTAAGTTGCTGAGGCAGGCCTCCCATGTGACCCTCTTACTCAGCCTTCAAGAACAGATTTTTTTTGCCGTGGACCACCAGGTCTGACATCAGTGTCACTTTGATTTTCATTTTTTTGATTATTAAAGGTGTTGAAACTTTTTTTTACTTGTCTTTGTTTTTGTATTTGTATTATTTTAAAAATTATTTAGTTCCTTTCTCATTTTTTAAAAAAAATTATAGATTGGTTGAACCCAGGAGCTTTCTACTTATGAGCTTCACCTTTAGTTTTATTTTTAAATTTTAAATTTAAACAAGGTTTCCATACATTGCTGAGAGTCCTGCTAAATTGTTGAGACTGGCTTTAACCTTTTGATCCCCTTGTCTCTGACTCCCAAGTACTGGGAGGACAGGTGTGCCCCACCATGCCTAGTTAGGGTGTGGTAGTTGTTTTTATTGAAAGGTTCTTTTATTAAAACATTCAACAATGTCTTTAAGTGTTGAGATTATTCCCACAACAAATATATTCATTCATTGCTTACAATTCCAACAACTTTTGGTTCTCTTACGTCAGAGGACATGAATAAAGATTGGTGGAAATTCCTTCTCAGGGTGAAATTCACAGTCACGAGCTGTGAGAGGGGATGTGACTCAGATGAGGGACTTGACACGTTGACCCCATAATGAACAACACACATCAAAATACCCCAGGGTAAGCCTGGCGTGGTGGCGCACACTTGTAATCCCCACGCTTGGGAGGTGGAGACAGGAGGATCGCACAGGTTCAAAGCCAGCCTCAGCTACTTAGTGAGGCTTTTAGCAACTTAGTGAGACCCTGTCTCCAAATAAAATATAAAAAAGGTCTGGGAGTATAGCCTGAGGTAGAAAGCCTCTGGGTTCCACCCCCAGTACCAAAAAAAAAAAAAAAAAATACCCCAGGGTAGGTACCTGTGAACCAGTTCCTATTGGCATTTAGATTTAAGTGGCCTCTTAGGGACTAGATTAAGTTGGGCTTCAGTCAGCCCCTGGCTCCACAGGCCCGTTTCAAATCCCCAAGTCTTTTGTCTTGGTGTTTTCACCCGTAAAGAGTGAGATTCGCCCTGGAGACAGTTGCTTGGGTGCGTGCATTCAGGAATAAGGTAATTGATGACTTTTCTGGGTGTGATGGTGCTTGGGATCACTGTAAGGAATGAAGGTGACAATGATGGGTGATTTTATAACATTAAGAGTTCAGTTTCCATTTCCGTTCTCTGATTTCCAGGTGTTGACTTTTCTTAGCTCTAAATACGTGAATCTTTTGCTCAGCAGTCCCAGTTACTTGAGAGGTTGAGGTAGGATTTCTTGAGGCCAGGAATTCTGGATCAGCCTGGGAAAATGGCAAACCTTCCCCCTCAAGAGAGGAAAAGTATTTTTCCTCTCCATAGGTGGAATTAATAGTCCAATCATAGGAGGTAGTAACAAGGATTGTGGCCAACTACTATCAACAGCTCTCTTCATGTTTAACCTAATTTTTAAGGAGTCATGAGGTAGTAACCATTGTTGCCTCCATTTTTTTTGAGAAAGGGAAATGAAGTGAGAAGAAGACATTTAATTTGTGTCCGGTTTTAAAACCAGTTGTTGGCAGAACTGGTGTTTGACGCTACCTCACGTGGGTCCAGAGCCGGCGTTGGATCTATTCTTCATGCCGCCCTGTGCAGTAGATGCCACTGTTCTCCGGTAGCACAGGGGAAACCTAGTGAAGAAGCACCGGCTTCCACTTTTTTAGTCTTAAAGCATTTTTCTTGACATAAAATTTACAGTCAAATGTGTATCAATTTTACATTTTGGGGCCTGATCAATTTAGTTTCATACCTTTTTCCCATGTGATAAGAAAAAAATGTTTGAAATCTTTTCTGGAATTAAACTCAGAAAAAGATTCACATGCACAACTTAGAATACGATTGTAGGGAATTCATAGGCTGCTGAAGATCATCCACAAACCTCTAGGCAATACATGGGCCAAAGGTTAAAAAACCAAAATTTCCTCCTGAAAGTGTGTGTGTGTGTGTGTGTGTGTGTGTGTGTTCTTTTTATTATTTATTTATTTATTTATTTATTTATTATTTATTTTTGGTGGTACTAGTTCCTGGAAGCCCTTCTACCTCCGGGCTACACTCCCAGACCTATTTTATATTTTAATTTTGGAAACAGGGTCTCTTAAGCCAGGGAGGCTGGCTTCGAACCTGTGCGATCCTCCAGTAATTTTATAGGATACAAGGAAATTGTCTCCGCCTCCCAAGCGCAGGATTACAAGCGTGCACCACCACACCCAGCTATTTTTTTTTTTAATCGTACTGGGGACCTAACCAAGGGCCTCACCCACACTAGGTGAACACTCAACTACCGGGTGGCCTCCCTGTCCTACTTCCTGAAAATCTTAATTGGGCTTTTAAAATTTAAATGTGTTTATAGTTAATCTGTTTGCCGCTGTCCCCCCTCGGCAAGTGCCAGCATGAGAAACGCTTGTATTCGGCAAGGCCTCACGGAGGCTAGCCCCAAGGAGGAGACGTCATCTCTGGCAAAAATACTCCCTGCCCTTAGATTTCTACACTAATAAGCTCCAATGATGTAAAACAGGATCCCAAGAATTAGGACTGTGGAAGAAGTTGAGTCCATGAAAGATAAATTTTCTAGTAAAATGTCTTAGCCTTCAGAATTTCTCTATATTGTTCCATCTGTAATAAAGGGCAGTCAGAATTCAGGGGCTGCAAAATTACTCTCGGCAGGCAGGTCCTTTGATCTAAAGATTAGCTCTCAGCACCTCTCTGCCAGCAAGGGAGGCTGCATAACCTACCTTTGGTCCCAAAGAGGTGTAAAACTGTCTCTGGAATCTGGGCCATTTGTTTCCCTCTTAAGAGATGCTAATAAGCTCTTCTCTGGCCTTAACTTAACAAAAGCCTACCATTTGTGACTCAGCAGCAGGACTGTAAAAAACCCAAAAGTCTGCTCCAAGATTATGCATTAAAGAACAATTATAGAAATCCAATCACCTGTGTTATAATGTTTTTGCCCTGTCCACTAACTGTAATATAAGTATTGCCTTATAAAGGATGGCGGAGCAGACAGGACCAGACAAATCCTCAGGAGGGCCTGGACTAAGTCCTAGAGACAAAAGACTCTGGAAGGATCAAAGGAGATCCTAGAAGACTGAATTTCCCCAAAACAGACTTTGGGTGTGACCCCCCCATTACAGATGGCTGCCTGCCCAGGCCTTTCCAGACTCTGGACCTTGCCCCCTAGGGCTCACCTGTGAGGCCAGAAACCTGATTCCAATGACAAAGGCCAAGGGGGCTGACTTTAATCACCCAGTCCCAGACGAATCTTAAACTGTGACGCCATGGGTCTTCTTTTATCCTGTTTATCTTGTTTACACTTAATGCCTCACTATTGTCCTTTGGTACTTACACAGGGTATAGGGTATAAGTACTGGTGATAGAAATGAAAACATTGTCAATTGCACAGAAGGCAGTTGTCCGGGTCATTTCTTCAGATTCCTCTCTCCCAGGTCCCCAGGAACGAAACCCCACACTTATGGGGGCTTGAAGGAGCTCTTACTTGCTAAGGGGGAGGAGTCGCTGCAGGTATTAACCCTTGCAGGACCACGACTGAAGCCCTTGCCCACCTTTCTGAGGATCTCGGTCCCAAGCGGACTCAGTGCCAGATTTATTGTCCCCAGGACTAAGCAAGTTCGTTGCATCTGTTGATCAGACTTGTCTCTTGTGTTTCTCCAGTATCCATGAACCAAAAGGAGAGAAGGCAGGAGTAATTAGTAGCTGACTATAAGTAATAACACATAGGTACACTGTGCTGTAGGTCTGCATGTTAACAGGAGAAACACTGTGATTTTTAACTCTACCCCTGAATTTGTGAACTGTTTTGTTTTTTTGTTTGTTTGTTTGTTTGTTTGTTTTTTTAAGTACTGTAATGCACGGTAATGGTATTTTACCAGGGCTGCACTGGATCTGTGGATGGCTTCTGGCAGAATGGCCATTTTGATATTATTGACTCTGCCTGTTGAGGAGCACAGAAGGTCTTTTCATCTTCTAAGAGCTTCAATTTCTTTTTATTGTTCAATAATTTTCACTGTATGGATTCTTATTGTAAGATTGTAGAAATGCGGGTGTGCCCCACCAGCAGCATAGAGACACGCCGAGATCCATAATAAGTTACGAGAGGCTTTATTTGTGGGGGGTCAACCCCCAGCCCCCGCGTGGCCGCGGGGGCCGGTGGCCGGTGGGAGAGTGCCTCCCTCCCTCTCCCGGTCCTCTCTGAACTCTCTCTTCCGGGGCGGGAGGCCTGGTCCCCGGAATTGCAGGCTCCACCTCCTAGCTCTCGGCCCTGCCCCCACTTTACATTCCGACCTCTTTGACTCAGGGGTGCAGAAGGGCTTTGACTAAGGGGGTGCAGAAGGGCGTGGTTTTTGCTCATCTAGCGGCTTCATGCTGATACTGGGCGACGTCAATCAAGGGCCCCAGTCAAAGGCCCCAGGTCGGGAGAAGTCGGAATTTGAGCCGCTGGAAGGGAGCAGGTGGCTGTGGTCGCAGGGAGAGTTGGAGGTTACCCTGGAGAGCTCGGTGACCGGTTTGCTTTGAGGAGACTAACAGGCAAGGTGCTATTAAAGAAAAAGAAAATTGTGAGAGCGGAACCCAGGCTGGGCAGAAGCCCTTTTAGATACAAGGCAGTCACTAGATCTACTAACTTAAATAGCAACATTTTCCTGAGGAGAGCGTCTATGGCCCCTTTAGCAGTTTTTCATTAGACCAGAGTTATTAATAGCAGCAACTCTCGAAGCAGACCCACACCACTCTTTTTAGCATTGAGTGAGTATGGATATGTCTGGTTAAACACCTGTCACTGCCTTGGGAGCATCAGTTACCCATTTTGGAAGTTTAATACTTAGGCAATTTGGCATCCGAGGAGGGAGAGCACCATAGTATGTAAACAAGTGGACCTGCTAAAATATAAACATCAAAGAGAGTTATGTTGAAAGAAACAAAGTTTAGTGGATCCCAACACCATGTAAGAGAATTTGTCCCTGGAGCTGTTGTAACAGAGCCCTTTTAGATATGGCCTAAGCTGTGGGCAGAGGCTGGAGGGCTTGCCTCATCATCCTGAACCGAGACTTGAGAAGGAAACTAAGGCCTGAAAGATCGAGCAGGCCACCAAAGAGGAAACTGGCTTACCCTGTACCTGCAGTTACCCTGGGCCCGCAAGGAAGATGGAGGAAGGAGGGCGAGGGATTCCAGGAGCTGTCAGTCCTTGGTCAGACCAAATAGGGCCAGCGGCGGGTCCTTGTCCAGAAGGGTAGACCCCCTGTAGTGAGGTACCTGAGGTCCACCGCTTTTTAAAGGATACTCGCCTTCCAATGGCCATATACTCCACACCTGAAACAGGCTCCTGGAGGTGGTTGTTTTTACTGTCGTCCTCTCCTGGGTGGCGCTTGCCACCCGGAGGGCTGACCTTCCTCCTCCAGCCTCAGGGCTGCAATCAGGGCCTGGGACTGTAAGTCCGCCATCTGACGAAGATGGAGAGTACGCTCTGCTTCGGCCTGTTCCTCTCTGGAATTAAAGACTTTAAATGCCATGTTCATCAAGTCTCGAATAGGAGTCTGTGGGCCATCCTCAACTTTCTTTAGCTTTTTTCTTATATCAGGAGCCGCTTGCCCAATGAAATGGGTGGCCAATATGATCGAGCCTGCTTCAGAGGATGGATCTAAACGGGTATAGCGTGTAAGAGCCTCTTGCAACCGATTAAGAAAAACTGCTGGGTTTTCATTTGGACCCTGGGTGATTTCCCTGAGCTTATCATAATTAACCGCCTTATGGGAAGCATCTCGCATACCATCAAGAAGACATTGTATCATATAATTTCTCATTTCTATTCCCTCCTTTACATTATAATTCCAGTGGGGCTCCTCAGATGGAATTGCAGCCGTACCAATAGGAAGCCCTGGATCTGTTAAATGACTCTGGTCAGCCCTCTCTCTGGCTGCCTTCAGGATCCGATCACGTTCATCTGGAGTTAGAGAAGAGGTTAGAATGACATGCAAATCCCGCCACGTTAGATCATATGCCTGCACAATATGCTGGAATTCCTTGATAAAACCAGAAGGATTGGTAGAAAAGGATCCCAGTCTCTTTTCCAGTTGAGTGAGGTCAGGAAGGGAAAAAGGAACATGGACCCGTATCACCCCTTCTGCTCTAGCCACTTCGCGAAGTGGGGCCAGGAGAGAGGAAGATGGGGCTTGTAACCCAGCTGGGTCAGACCCCGGCCCCCATGTTTTATTGCAAGATGGCTGCTGTGGGTCCGCAGAATTGTAAGCCTGTGACCCAGAATGGCCACCAGGTGGCGCCTGTGAGTTGCCACGTGGTGTCCAAGATGGCGGCTGTGGCTGGCTGGATACTCCAGCCAGCATGCCCTGGGCAGCAGTAGAGCCGGTAGAGGGAGAAAACAGGAAATGCAGCCGCCAGAAGGGCTGTAAATATAACAGGTCAGACCATTTTGCTGAGCGTGTACAAAAATCACTGAGAGCCATTAACATCCTAGGATTTAATGTACCCATCGCAGGCCATCGAAGATTATTGGTTAACTCATATGTCGGCCAGATCTTAGTACAAAGAGAAATAAGTCTCTCTGGGGACAGTTCCCCTGAGAATCCCAGAGCCTGCAGATTATATAACGCACGGCCCAGCGGGGATTGAGAATCGATCTCAATCTTAGATGGCTGACTTCCCCCCATGAGTTGTAAGTGGGCGAGCGAGAACAAAGGCAGGAAACTCCAGCGTCCCAGGGCCCTGCCTAGTTCGGTACAGAGTAGGAGTGCCAGAGAGAAGACGTCTCTTTTCTCTTTTACACACCTCGCGATCGTCCTGGACGATTGGAGAACTGGAGGATACCGGTATACCGGATTTTACAGCAGTCAGTCAGTCAGAACCCTCCGAGTTAGGCAGAACCCACTTATTCCCTTAAGAGGAAGCTCACCGCTGAGAGAGGCTGCTGTGGAGATCTGGCCTGAAGATGGCTGCGAAAAGTTTTTTAAAAATGGCCGCCAACTCCTAGGATTGGTTAGGAATGGAAAGTGGGCGGGAATAAAAATGGCGGGGCCTCCAGCGAGGCCATGAGGTGCGAGGGGTCAAATATGGCGGGGCCTCCAGTGAGGCCATGAGGGGGGAGGGGTTAAAGAAACATGGCGAACCTCCAGCGAGCCCGTGAGGGGGGAGGGGTTAAAGAAACATGGCGGCTCCTCAGTGATTACATGTGGGCCAAAGATGGTGGGCCAAAGCTTGCGGCCTCCCCCCCACAGTGATCCCATGTGGGTGCTTACCGGAATGGTCGGGTCCGGGCAGCGGGGGTGGGCGGGTATAGGGTGAAGGAATCGGCAGGAGCGCGGGAGATCAGCAGAGAGCGGGCGCAGGGGCCTGCGCCATCTGGCAGGCAGGGGTGGGCGGGTCTAAGCACGCCAGGCGCAGAGAAGGCATGTACGGCACAGGCTGAGTGGCGCCGTTTAGCAGAGTGGCGGCGCTAAGCAGCAAAGTGTGGCGCGGTGGGGTCGCGGTGCTGGCGTGGCAGTCCACGGGGCCGGGGGCTTGCCCCGGTGATGGGAGCGGGGCGCGCCGGCAGCTCAGGCCCATCCTAGGTTCACGGGTGCGGCGGCGTGGTCGGGCGCCCAGAGTGGCGTGGGCGCGGCGCCAGGCGCAGAGAAAGCCAAGGCGCGCCAAGTGGCACAGTCCGGTGGGGTCCGCGGACGCCGCGCGCGCGGGCGGGCGGCTGGCGGCTCGGGGCCGCGGGCGTGCTCGCCGCGCGGCTCGGACCGGGCGCAGCTCGGCCGGTCGCACAGCCCGGGCTGGGGCGCGGTCGGGGGCGGGCGGCGTGAGCGCCCATTTTAGCAGAGGCAGCTCGGCGTGCCGCGGGGGGGCGGGCGGGCGCCCCGGCCCATCCCAGCGGAGCCGCGTACCTTTTTCAGCTTTTTGCAGAAGTCCGCGGGCCGGGCAGGCGGGCGGGCGCGCAGAGGCCGCGCATGTAGTTAAATGAGCTGAGAGTCCAGTAAGCGCAGGTCCAAGCCAGGTCCCAAAAGTCCGGTACGAGTTCCGACACCAAAATGTAAGATTGTAGAAATGCGGGTGTGCCCCATTAGCATAGAGACACGCCGAGATCCATAATAAGTTATGAGAGGCTTTATTCATGGGGGGTCCACCCCCAGCCCCCGCGTGGCCGCGGGGGCCGGTGGCCGGCGGGAGAGTGCCCCCCTCCCTCTCCCGGTCCTCTCTGAACTCTGCTCTGAACTCTCTTCTTCCGGGCCGGGAGGTCTGGTCCCCGGAATCGCAGGCTCCACCTCCTAGCTCTCGGCCCTGCCCCCACTTTACACTTATGTGTTTGGTTCAGTGTATTCCTGAGTTTTTGTTTGGTTAATTTTTTTGTCTATTGTGAATGGAACTGTTTTTTGAGATTTTTGTTTTCAGTGGGTTCATCTTTGGTTTGTAGAAAACCTATTGTTTTTTGTAAGTTGATTTTGTATTCTGCTCTTGTGCAGATTCTGTGTGTCAGGTCTAGAAGCTTCCGGAGTTTTTTCCTTTTTTTTTTTTTCTTTACTCTTTCAACAGATAATTTTCAGTTTTCATTTTCTTTTTGTATTTCTTAAATTTCTTAATGGTTTGACTCGATACACACTTTTGTAAGTGACGTTTTTGGAACTTGTGAGTCTCTTGAGCATTGGGAATATCAGGATATTTCACTATATCCTCCTGCACTTTACCAGTTTTGTTAGAGATACATTCTACAGACACATAAACACAGCAAAAATGTGCATACTAATGAGGTATCATGCTGTGGTTTGATATTTGTATACCTTTTTAATATTTTTTTTTTTTTTGGTGCCGGGGATTGAATCCAGGGGCAGTCTACCACTCAGCCACACGCAAGTCCTTTTTCTATTTTATTTTGATAGTCTCACTATGTTAATGGAGCTCGTCTCCTCTAACCTGTAGTTTTCCTTTCTTAGCCTCTCAAGTCCTGAGACGACAGATTTGTACTTCTGTGTCTAGTTGACATTACGTTATTTCTAAAGGAATTTAAATATGACTACTTCCTGAATGATTTTTTTAAATGTTTGAAACTTTGGTATTTTAATAGGCATTTCTTTAGGGAATTTTTTTTCTTTGAGGATTTAAAAATATATAGTCCATTGTCATCTGTATTTTCCTTTGTGTGTGTGCAACGATAGTTTCTTGTAAGGAACTGTAACTTGGTCAGAGTGTTGCCGTTTCGTCCTGCCCCATGCCTCTCCTCAGTCTTATTATGTTTTTGTCAACATTGATGTGAGCAACCTTTAAGATTGTACCTATGCATGAGATCGTGAAGTTTATTCTCTCTGTGTCTCATTTCCTCCAACAGAGCGACGTCCGGCGTCATCCGTGTGTTCGTAGGTGACAGTCTGGCATCATCCGTGTTGCCGAATGGTCTCGTCATGGTACGTTCTGCACTTTGTTCACCCGCCTGGCCAATGGCCCCTTCGGCCATGTCAGGGTCTGGGTGATTGCACAGAGCTGTCCGCATCCCAGGAGCACGGCTGTGCCTCTGATGGACAATTTCCACTCCTCTGGACGTCTACCGGTGGTAGGTTAGGCTGGGTCCTATACTCGTGGTGTTTTTCAATGTGTGATGAATCTTGGTGCTTTTTTCTGGCTGCTTGCATTCTCTGACCTTCCCCCAGTGGCACGCCGTGTCGGGGTCTCTCATGTACATCTTCTCCAGTACTCTTTATCTTGAGTATTCTTCATCTTACGGCTTCTTGCTGCGGCGAGGCGATATTCAGTAAGACGCTGAAGTTTTTGAAGACATACCTTTTTTTTTAATAAGAATTTATTATTTCCCCCTGCCTTCCCGCTTAACAAATTGTTTTTCTTCTCTCCCCACATGCAGGTGTAGGCCCGCCAATTATTTTCCCTGTGTAAGCCTCTTGTGTTAGATTAACAATGGAGATATGCTGCTTGGTTAGCAAGGACCGGGGCTCCGTGCTACACGCCACCTTGAAGTTGAAGGCATGTACCGTCCAGCTGTGTCCTTGGTGAGTTTTCAGGTTTTCCTTATCTCAGTCTGCTAGAAAAAAATAAAAATGCAGAGGTATAGTCCTTTAAAGTACGGAGGTTGGGGCTATAACGCTTTGGTTTCATTGGTAATTAATATAGGGTTCTTTAAAGTGCAATCTAAACTACTGTGAGTATAGAATGGAAGCTTATTCTAAGTAGCCATGCATTTGGTATTTCCTAAGAATCAGTACGGGCTCAATGCCCCATACCTTTGTATGTCTTTGTGTCTGCTTGTATGCACAAGTGTTGTGTGGATGACTACAGCTTGGAAGCATGCCGTGAGGTCGCATATGGCACCTTATGCTTCCTGCTTTATTCTTTGCGTGGGTGGTTTTGCCTGCAGGTACTGTGTGGCTCCGCTTACCTCTTTTTAAAAATTAATCAGTGAGTTGATTTATATTTTTTGTTGCCGAGATTTAAACCCAGGGCATTGTACCACTGAGAGGGTGTGGCTGAGTTGCCCAGTTTCACCTCCAGTCTGTGATCATCACGTCTCGCCTCCCGGGTGCAGGAAGCCAAGGTGGTGCGCCGCTACGCCGGCCTCCATGTAGCTCAGTGTAGTGAGTGGCTGAAGGGAGGAATGGGGAGGCTGGGAGAGGAAGTTAATTGTTTTGTTTGTCTTTTTTGTGTTTGTGTTTAAGATCGGAAAGAAGCCAGGCTTGGTGGTGCACACCTGTACTTCCAGGACTTGGAAGGCTAAGGCAGGAGGATCACAGGTTTGACTCCAGCCTCAGCAACTTAGCAAGACCTTGTTTCAAAATAAAATATAAAAAGGGCTGAGGGTTTACCTTGGAGATAAAACGCCCTTGGGTTCAATCCCCTGTGCCATAAAGAAAAACAAAGATTAAAAAGAAGTCAGTAGCAAGCCAGGCATGGTGGCGCACACTTGTAATCCCAGCATTCGGGAGGCTGAGACAGGAGGATCACAGGTTTGAGAACAGCCTCAGTTACTTTTTGAGGCCCTCTGCAACTCAGTGAGACCCTGTTTCAAAATAAAGAATAAAAAAGAGGGCTGGGGGTGTAGCTTGGAGGTAGAATGCCCCTGGGCTCCATCTTCAGAATGGAAAGAGAAGAAGAAGAAGAAGAAGAAGAAGAAGAAGAAGAAGAAGAAGAAGAAGAAGGAGGAGGAGGAGGAGGAGGAGGAGGAGGAGGAGGAGGAGGAGGAGGAGGAGGAGGAGGAGGAGGAGGTAGAAGAGGAGGAGGAGGAAGAAGAGAGTAGCTAAGCAGTGGATGATTCAGCAGAGAGAGAGGGGATGCTGTGTAACAGGAAAGCTCTGGAGAGGAGGAAGAGATGAGCTGCAGGGGAAAAGTGAGTCTTTTTTTTTGTACTGGGGATTGAACTCAGGGGCATTCTACCTCTGAGCTACACCCCAAGTCCTATTTAACTAGTTTAAACAGAGGTCTCAGTAAGTTGCAGAGGGTCTCACAAGTTGTTGAGGCTGGCTGAGAATCTGCACTTCTCCTGTCTCAAACTCCCAATTACTGAGATTACAAGCATGCACCACGAAGCCCAGCACAAAAAGTGAGTCCTAAGCAGAATGAAGAATGTTGCAGTTGGAGGAAAGAGGAAACGCAATGTAGGAATGTGTGTGTGTGTGTGTGTGTGTGTGTGTGTGTGTGTGTGTGGTTCTGGGGGTGGAACCCAGGGGCTTTCTACCTCTGAGGCTTTCTATCTCTGGGCTATACTCCCAGACCAATTTTATACTTTATTTGGAAACAGGGTCTAAGTTGCTGAGAGCCTCACTAAGTAGCTGAGGCTGGCTTTGAAACTGTGCAATTCTCCTGTCTCAGCCTCCCAAGTGTGGGGATTACAAGTGTGCGCCGCCACGCCTGGCCAATGTAGGGATTTAATAGAGAGCAGCCACACCAAGATGATAGAGATTAAAATCAAGACTGCCTGTAGGGCTTTTGCTATTATTATTGTTTTTTAATTTTTGTTTTTATCTTGTATTAGGGATTGAAGCCAGGGACACCCCAAGCTACCCACCTTATTTATTTATTTATTTATTTATTTATTTATTTATTTCAGCACTGGGGATTGAACCCAGGGGCAGTCTACATCCAAGCTACACCCCCAGTCCTATATTTTATTTTTAATTTTATTTATTTATTTATTTATTTATTTATTTATTTATTTATTTTTGTGGTACTGGGGATGGAACCCATGGGCATTCAATCTCTGAGCTAACCTCCAGCCCTATTTTTTATTCTTTATTTTTTGAAACAGGGTCTCATTAAGTTGCAAAGGGCCTCACTAAGTATCTGAGGCTGTCTGTGAACTGCGATCCTCCTGTCTCAGCCTCCCAAATGCTGGCATTACAAGTGTGTCCCACCATATCCAGCTGATTTTTTTTTTTTTAACAGAGTCTCATTAAGTTGTGGAGGGCCTCACTAAGCAGCTGAGGCTGGCCGCGAATCTGCGATCCCCCTGTCTCAGCCTCCCAAGTACTGGGATTACAAGCATGCTCCACCATGCCTGACTATTTTGCCATTATTTTTGAGAGGAGGGTTGTAGTATTGGAGTGGGTAGACTCATCTTGTTCGAACCTGAAATGGAGAATCTATGAAGGAAATGTACGTTATCTTGACCGTGGTGGGTTCATGGTCATACACATTTACTAAAAATTATCAAATTGAGCCAGGTGTGGTGGTGCACGCCTGTAATCCTAGTACTCTGGAAGGTTGAGAAAGGAGGATCACATGTTTAAAGACAGCCTCAGCAATATACTGAGTTTTTCAACATCCTAGTGAGAACCTATTTCAAAACAAAAAGTTTAAGACAAGCGTGGTGGGGCACGCTTGTAATCCCAGTACTTGGGAGTCTGAGACAGGAGGATCAGGGTTCACAGCCAGCCTCAGCTACTTAGCAAGGCCCTCTGCAACTTAGTGAGACCCTGTTTCCTCTGAAACTTAGTGAGACTCTGTTTCAAAATAAAAAAATAAAAAAAATACGGCTGGGGGTGTAGCTCAGAGGTAGAATGCCCCTGGGTTCAATCCCTAGTACCACAAAAGAAAAATTAAAAAGGGGTAGGAGTATAGCTCGGAGGTAGAATGTAGAAGGGTTCAATCTCCAGAACCACACACATACGCGCGCACGCGTGCGGGGGCACATCATTGAACTGTACACTTTTTTATTTTTTTAATGTTTTATTTATTTATTTATTTTTGCGGTACTGGGGATGGAACCCAGGGGTATTCTACCTCCAAGCTACACCTCCAGCCCTGTTTTTTATTCTTTATTTTGAAATAGGGTCTCACTGAGTTGCAAAGGGGAAATGTACACTTTAATAGTGCCATTTAGTCAGGCATTGTGGCACACATCTGTAATTCCAGCACTTGAGAGGCTGAGATGGGAGGATTGCAGGTTCAATCTGAGGCCTCTGCAACTTAGTGAGACCCTGTTTCAAAGTAAAAAGTAAATAGAGCTGTAGGTGTAATTCAAAGACAGAATTGTTTGATCCCCATTAGCGCGCTCACACGCACACAGAGGCCGTTTTGGATTTTCTTGGTTGGGTTAAATTGGCAGACCTCAGTCGAGAGAGGGCGCTGTTGTGCACTATAAGAAGGGAAAAATGTCTTCCTGCCTGAGTTTTAATTCTATGGTGCCTCTGTTTTCCCTGAGCTTTTCTAGGAGGATAGAGCTTTTATTTATGGGCTTTAAAAGAAAGCAATTAAATATTTATAGGCATTAAAATAGGTGCAAATGGATGTGCAAAGTTGCTGTGGCAGGAGCTGTGGAAATACTTCAGGTTCTTGAGTAGCAAGTTTACAGACTGGGCCACAGAAAGAATGAACTAGCAGGAGAGAAACTCCATGGCAGCCTCATACAGTGTGAACGACTCTCGTGGGAACGACTGTACTTCTGCCTTCCCGAGAGCAGAGTTCTGTCACTGGCTTTGTGACAGAAACCAAACCATGCATGGTCTGGAGAGATGAAGAGAACAGAATTGAGAAGAACTCTTCTTTCCATTTTTGTTTTTAGTACTGGGGATTGAGTATAGGGGCATTCTACTTCTGAGCTACACCCTAACCCTTATTTCATTTTGAGAAAGGGTCGCACTGAGTTGTGGAGGACCTTGCTGAATTGTTGAGGCTGGCCTCAAACCTGGGATCCTCCTGTCTCAGGCTTTCGGGTACTGAGGTTATAGGGTGGGCCACCATGCCTAGCTGAGGCTGTTTTGTACCACAGGCAGGTCTGAAGACCTGCAGCCTGACAAAAAGAATTGGACCTGGCCCACTATGGAAGAAAGTTGTTTCCTCTATTAACTCCTCAGGATAACTTGTGGGAAATTATTTCTTTTCTCTGGGTCTCTGTTATCTTATTTGCAAAATCAAATCAATCATTTTTTGCATTTCCTGCTTCTCAGAATGAAGGCAAAAGATTCCAGTGAATACACCGAAGCCTGGTATGATGGTACACACCTGTAATCCTGGTACTTGGGAGGCTAAGACAGTAGGATTGCAGGTTCGAGACTAGCCTCAGCAATTTAGCAATACTCTCAGTGACCTAATGAGACTCTTGTTTCAAAACAAAAACAAAAAATAAAAAAAGGCCTGGGGGTGTAGCTCGGGGGTAGACTGCCTCTGGGTTCAGTCTCTAGTGCCAAACAAGCAAACACCACACTAGTGTCTTTAATATTGTAGTCACTAGCCATGGGTGGATGATTTAAATTTGAATTAATTAAAATTAAATGAGCTGGGGCACGCTTGTAATTCTAGTACTTGGAGGCTAAGGCAGGAGGATCGTAGGTTAGCAGCCAGCCTCACCTACTTAGTGAGGCCCTCTGCAAATTAGTGAGACCCTGTTTCAAAATAAAGAATAAAAAATAGGGCCAGGGGTGAGGGAGTATAGCTTGGAGTTAGAATGGCCCTGGGTTCCAGTCCCAGTACTTGAAAAACAAAAAAAAAAGAGCTGGGTGTGGTAGCATATGCCTTAATCACAGGAGGATCAAAGGTTCAACTCCCCAACTTAAGGAGACCCTGTTTCCAAATAAAAAACAGGGTTGGAGATATAACTCAGAGGCAGAATGCTTCTGGAATCAATCCCCAGAACCATATACACACACAATAATAATAGTAATCATTATTAGTAAAATATTTTCAGACCCTTTAGTCTTCCCCCTAAGTGCTTTCCTGGGGCTGGCCCACTGGCTGCACAGAGCAGACACTGGGATTTGATGACAAAGATGGGGGGCTGTCACTTTGCCTGAGTCTGGGGCACAGCTGCTTTGAAGCAATAGTTTATTATTATTATTATTATTATTATTATTATTATTATTATTTTGGCGGGTCTGGGGATGGATCCCTGGGGCATTCGACCTCTGACCTACACCCCCTGCCCTATTTTTTATTCTTTATTTTGAAACGGGGTCTCACTGAATTGCAGAGGGCCTCACTAAGTAGCTGAGGCTATCCATGAACCGCGATCCTCCAGGCTCAGTCTCTCGAATGCTGGGATTACAACTGTGTGCCACCATGGCCGGCCTGATAGTTATTATTAAATGGAATAAAATGTCCCCACTAGCCAAATTTCAAGTTCTCAATAGCCGGGTATGGCTGCCCAAAGAGACAGAGCAGTATAGAACATCTCCATCGATGCAGAAGGTTCTCACAGACAGCACTGCCACCACATTCCTGTCTGTGCCAGGAAGATACAGGCAAACAGAAGAAATATTTACTTCCACCTTACGCTGCCCTTCTTATATATTTATTATTTTTGTGGCAGTGGGGATAGAACCCAGGGGCATTCTACTTCTGAGCTAAATCCCCAGCCCTATTTTTTTTCTTTATTTTGAAACAGGGTCTTAGTGAGTTGCAGAAGGCCTCACTAAGCAGCTGAGGCTGTGCGCGAACCGTGATCCTCCCGTCTCAGCCTCCCAAATGCTGGGATCACAAGCGTGCGCCACCACACCCGGCTGCCCTTTACATATCTTGATAGTCTAGTTCTGAATGCTCTCTTCAGTCCCTTCAATCTTTCCCCTAGGTGCTCGCTCATCTGGGGCTGGCCCCCTGGCTCCGCAGAGCAGACACGGGGATTTGATGACACACACAGACGGGGGCTGGCACTTTGCCTGAGTCCAGAACACAGCCGCTCTGAAGTGATCTGCTGACAGCACCAGGGCAGCAGGCAAATACCCTCTTTCTCTGAGCCTGCAATTTGTTCCCCTGTTTATGAGCACTAAACTTAGGTGGAAAGGAACGGGGAGAAAGTAAGGAGAGGTCTGAGAGCATGAGCGATGCCCAAACGGTCACAAAATGGTCTTCCTCCAGTTCTTCACGCACAAAATTTCACCCTCCTAAAGCAGGGAGGAAGGAGACTTCTTTTGCCATTCCCACTGTGGGAGGCATTGAGTGAGCACTTAGAACACTCATCAAACACGAATTCATATAATCCTGGATCAAGTTATGTAGTAAAACTCTTATCTTTCTGATAAGAAAGATCTGAGAATAAGTGGTAAAATCAGGTGTTACTTTAAGAAAAAAAAAGTGGACTTCCAGGAAGATGGCGACTGAAAAAAAAAGCAGTGTTTACAAGTCCTGCTAACACTCGATCTCTCTTGCCACAAAATCAGCGCTTTTCATGGCCAGAAAACACTATCAGCAGAGAAAAAAAAAATGTAAACACAAGGGACAGAGAAAAAGAAGACTAGAAGAACAACCAGAGACCAAAAAAGAAACCAGCCTGCAGTGCATAGTCGCACCGGCACCATCATGGCTCACAGCACCAGGCTCCAGAGAGGAAAGGTAAACAAGGAGCTGAAGTGAGCAGCCGCGGATGATTCGGGTGTAATTCAGCAGTTCTTTCAGTGCAAATGACGTTTAAAACTCCCAGTGGCCAAGCTCATCACACCTTCCAGGGACTCAGAACAGAGGTCAAAACCAGAAAAGAAATACGCCTGCCTCATGGTCGAGGGCATGGCAGCAGCGCCATATTGCCAGCAGCGACAGCGAGTTCACCACACCCACAACAGCTTCAGCTCAGCACGCACAATAACCGTAAGTGAAATTGCGGCCCCTATAGGAGAAATCCTAGCACTGCACCCCCAGGGACTTGTGCAGCCTTGATAATCTCCCTGGGTCTTAGATTTTGCAGTCCAACCCAGTGAAGGAGTAGTGGTGACAGAGATACCTCACCCAAGTCGCAGCTCCCCGTGGGAAAACGCCCAGCACCCCCACAGTTCCAGGCAGCCTGAATTAATTCCCTGAGTCTGAGACTTTATGATACAACCCAGTAAAGGAGTAGTGGCGGCTGAGATTACAACAAACTTGAGATCCAGAGCACCCTAAGTGAAGTCATGGTGACCTGGGGAAGAACCCAGAGAAGACACAAACTTCTGAAATCATGGGAAAGAGGAATAACAATAGAGCAATGAATGCCCACAACCCCATAATATCAGAACCTGATAACACAGAAATTCAGAGATCTCAAGAAGATCAAATCAGGAATTTAATTGTAGAAATAATACAGGACTTTTTAGAGAGAGTCTAAAAGAAATAAAGGATGCAATCAATGAAGTAAAGGCATCAATTCAAACTATAAACAATTCCAGACCAAAGCACTCAACAGACCACCAGGCTCTAGAGAGGAGTGGTGGACAGCAAGCCGAGGTGAGCCACTGCAGAACAGCCGGGTGGAATTTGGCAGATTTTTCGGCGCAGGGAGCATCTAAAGCTCCCAGGGTCTGGGCTCAGCACACCCTGCAGGGACTCGGAGCGGAGCTCAAAACCAGAGAAGAAATACGCCAGCCTCACAGCTGAGGGTGTGGCAGCAGTGCCATATCGCCACCGGCAGCAGCAGCAGTGAATTCACCGAGTCCACTACAGCTCCATCTGTGCACTCAACAACAGTGAGTCAAATTGCGGACCCTAGAGGAGAAATCCCAGTACTGTACTTCCAGGGACTTGACCCAGTGGGGGAGTGGCAGTGACAGAAATATCACACCATAGGAGAGTGCCCAACCTGGTACCCCCCATGGTATAAAGCAGCCTCGATTGACTCCCAGGGTCTGAGACTCTGCGATACAACCCAGTAAAGGAGTAGTGGGGACTGAGATACCACTGACTCGAGATCCAGAGCACCTTAAGTGAAGTCATAGTGACCCAGAGAAGAACCCAGAGAAGACACAAACTTTCGAAATCATGGGAAAGAGGAATAACAATGGAGCAATGAATGCCCACAACCCCACAACTTCAGAACCCGATAAAACAGAAATTCAGAGATCTCTAGAAGATCAAATCAGGAAAATAACTGTAGAAATAATAGAGGTGTTTCAAAAATAATTCAGAGAGAGCCCAAAAAAAGATAAAGGATGCAATTAATGAAGTAAAGGCCTCAATTCAAAGTACAAACAACTGATTAGACCACATGGAGAATAGAATCTCGCTCTTAGAAGATGATCACTCCAAAAATGAACGCATAGTTTCTAATTTAGAAAAAAAAAATCCGACAGCAAGAATCTGACATTGAAGAAATATGGGCCCATTTTAAGAGAGCTAACCTAAGAATAATTGGAATAGAGGAGGGAAAAGAAGGTGAAACCAAAGGGATCAACAATCTCTTCAAGGAAGTAATAGCAGAAAATTTTCCAAACACAGAGCAAGAGGTTGATACACGGGTCCAGGAAACTTATAGAACTCCCTTTAGACAGGATCGGAGAAGAGGATCCCCACGCCACATAATTGTCAAAATGACCAATGTGGAAGCCAAGCAGAGAATCTTAAAGGCAACAAAAGCAAAGGGCCAAGTGACATTCAGAGGCAAACCGAGTAGAATCACTCCAGACTTCCCAAACCAAGTCATGAAAGCCAGAAGGGCTCGGAGTAACATATTCCAAACTCTGAAAGAAAACAATTTCCAGCCAAAAATTTCCTACCCAGCAAAACTATCTATCAAATTAGATGGGGAAATAAGACGCTTCCATGACAAACAGAAACTGAAGGAATTTATGTCTTCAAAACCAGCGCTAGAGAAAATACTCAGAGATTAACTACAAAGAAGAAATAGGTAATACACACCAGAACCAGAGAAACAAGATTTTCCATCCAGCAGGCAACTAAGCAAAGAAGAATAAACAGTATTTCAAACAGAAATAAAATCTTAACATATTAGAAATTAAAAGTTACCTCTCAATAATCACACTGAATATAAATGGCCTCAATTACCCAATAAAAAGACATAAAGTGGCAAAATGGATTAAAAACCAGAATTCATCCATCTTCTGCTTACAAGAAACACACTTTACAAGTAAAGAGAGTAACAAACTCAAGGTAAAGGGCTGGAGCAAGGTAATTCATGTTAAGTAGCCATCCTAACAAATGTTAAGTAGTATTTCACTATAGTTTTTATTTGTATTTCCTTAATGATTAGTTATATTATGATAATGATGAGTGATATTCATGTGTTTATTGGTCTTATAAAAATATTTGGAGATTCATTATTTTAGTCTTTTACCTATTTCTAAATTGTATTGTTTGCTTTTATTGTTGCTAATTTTTAAGATTTATATTTAGAATATTAATATACCTTTAGATATAGCATTTGTAAATATTTTAACCCGTTCTATCAGTAACTTTTAATTCTTTTTACATTGTCTTTGGATGTACAATATTTTTCTGTTTCTTATGAAGTTTGTTTATTCTTTTGTTGCCAGTGTCTTTGGAATTATATCCAAGAAATCACTGCCAGTTTCAGTGTTGTGAAGTTTTATGACCCTGGTTTTCTTCTAAAAGTTTATAGTCTTAAAATTTACATTTAGGTCTTTTATCTATTTTGAGTTCATATTTGTATATGGTGTTAGGTAAGGGTCCAATTTTATTCTTTTCCATGTAGTTATTATTTTTCAACAATATTTAGTGAAAAGATTATTATTTCCTTCACCAAATGTTCTTGGAAACCTTGTCAAAAATAACTTAACTATATATGGAAGAAAAAAGAAACCCAAACATATCAAAGTTAATCAGGAAACCAAGCATGGGAAGGAGGGAGGGAGAGGAAAGGGTCAGGGATTGGGTAGGGGCTGATTGGGTGATGTGTGCGTGTATATCTCCACAAGTTTTTTTTATCCCATTAAGATGTATGACTACAATGCACCAATAAAAATTTATTTAACAAAAAAAAAAAAGAAAGAAAGAAAAAGTGGCTGAGTGTTATGACACGTGCCTGTAATTCTAGTACTTGGGAGTCTGAGACAGGAGAATTGGAATTTTGAGGCCAGTACACAAACCAATTTAGTGAGACCCTGTTTCAAAATTAAAAAAATAAAAATAAAAATGGCTGAAGGTCTGAGAGTTAGGTCATCCTGGGTTCAACCCCTACTACCACACAAAATAAAAAAGCATAAACTGGGCATGGCAGCGCAGGCCTGTAATTCCTGTACTTGGGGGGCCCAGATAGGAGGATCACAGGTTCAAGGACAGCTTCAGCAACTTAGCAAAGACCCTCAGCAACTTAGTGAGACCCTGTTTCAAAATAAAAAATAAAGCCAGGAGGCAGGCGTGGTGGCGTACCTTGTAATCCCAGCATTTGGGAGGCTGAGACAGGAGGATCTCCATTCACAGACAGCCTCAGCTACTTAGTGAGGCCCTTTGCAACTCAGTGAGACCCTGTTTCAAAATAAAGAATAAAAATTAGGGATGAGGGTGTAGCTCGGAGGTAGACTCCCCCTGGGTTCCATTCCCAGTACCACAAAATAAATAAATAAATTAATTAATTAATTAATGAAATAAAGCCAGGCGTGTTGGCACATGCTTGTAATCTCAGTACTTGAGAGGCTGAGACAGGAGGATCATGGGTTGACAGCCAGCCTCAGCTACTTAGTGAGGCCTTCTGCAACTCAGTGAGACTGTTTAAAAAATAAAGAATAAAAAATAGGACTGGGCGTGTAGCTTGAGGGCAGAATGCCCCTGAGTTCAATCTATAGTACCGCAAAAAATAAATAGGTCTGGGGGTGCATCTCAGAGGTAGAATGCCCCTGGGTTTAATCCCCAGTACCACACACATACACACACACACATCATCATCATCGTCATCATTATCATCATCATCATAAAGCATGGATAACTGTACTCCTTATCTGTCCCTGTCAACACCTACCTCTGTCCTCATGCTATCTTGGAGATTATATATATACACACACACATGTATAGATATATGATTTTTTTTAATTGGAGGTAAAACCCAGAGGCATTCTACTTGTGAGTCAAACACCCAGCCCTTTTCACTTTTTATTTATTTGTTTGTTTGTTTGTTTGTTTTGGTGATACTGGGGGTGGAACCCAGAGGCTTTCTACCTCCGAGCTATATTCCCAGACCTATTTTTTATACTTTATTTGGAAACAGGGTCTCACTAAGTTGGTGAGAGCCTCACTAAGTAGCTGAGGCTGGCTTTGAACCTGCACGATCCTCCTGTCTCAGCCTCCCAAGCGCGGGGATTACAAGCACGCGCCACCACGCCTGGCTCACTTTTTATTTTGAAACAGGTTTTCACTGAGTTGCTGAGGGTCTCACTGCATTTCTGAGGCTGACCTCAAACCTGTGATCCTCCTGTCTCTGCTTCCCAGGTACTAGAATTACAGGTGTGCACCACCACACCTGGCTCTGTCCTAAATATTTAGAAGCCCTATCTTGATACTCACTGCCGTGGTTTCAATATGACTTGTTCCCCGCAAAACTCATGTTAACACTTGGTCCCCAATATAAGGATGTTGAGAAATGGTGGGCCTTTCAAAGGTGAGTAGATTGCTAAAAGGGATGAATGGGCTGGATGTGGTGGCACAGGCTTACAATCTCAGTACTCAGGAGGCCGAGACAGGAGGATCACGGTTGCAGGCCAGCTTCAGCAGCAACAAGATCCTGTTTCAGAATAAAAAATTAAAAGAGCTTGGAGTGTAGCTTGGAGATAGAATGCCCCTGGGTTTAATTCCCCAAACCAAGAGAGAGAGAAGAGAAGGGAAAGAAAGGGGAGGAGTGAGGGAAAGGAGAAGAATAAAGAAGAGGCAGGGAAGGAAAGAAGAAAGGGAGGGAGGAAGGAAAGAAGGAAAATAGGAAGGAAGGAAGGACTGACGGAGGGACCTCTGGGTAACATCATCAGTCACTCCATAGGTAATCCAGAGCTGCTCCTTTGCACGGCCCTGCTTCACTCTCATATTACTTTAAAATATTGCCTCTGGTGTCCTGGTCTTCGCTGTAAAATTTTTGTAGCTGCTTCAGCACTTCCTTCCCAGGGAGAGACCCCGTGGCCTTGCTCCAAACAACACTATGCGTCCTCCTCTAAGAATCCAGGTTTGTTTTGGTTTCCTCTAACCGAGCTGTCACTCTGGGGATTGCTGTGTGCAGAGCCCGCTGGGAGGATGGCGGCAATGTGCCCCCATGACACCATTCACAGAACCAAGGAGCTTGGAAACCAGTTGGAGGAGCAGCTGGGTGAAAATAGGCAGGCCACCCTGGGACTCCCGAGTCCTACCCTGTGGGGACCAGATGACCCTGGCAGCCCGTGCTGGTGGCTTCTCAGGGGCCTGGCACTTTGCTTTGTTTCCTGGTGACTCACAGGATGATTTTCCAGGCCTCCAAACTGGGTCAACAGCTTTGTTTATCCAGCTTTCTCCCCAGGGAGGCCACTCAAGGAAAGCTGGCTGAATGGGATGTTTGGCCAGGTGATTCTTTTTACTGGCTCTTAGCCTGGGGAAATATTACTAGCATTCAGGGCAGGAGTTAGGAGAAATAAAAGCTGCCCAGCATGGAGCTATATCAACAAACATGCGTCACCAGTGAAGTGTATCACTGAAGGTCTCTCCCTTCACTGGAGAACTGAATTGCTGGCTTGGGAAAGCCCTAAGCCAGGATGTCTATTCCTTGTGGATAAGGAAGGCAGAGAGAGCGGGCTTGTGCTACAAATCCAGTCAAGTTTCCATTGACTCTGTGAGTGGGACCTGATCAACCTCTTCATTTATTAAGCAGTAGAGTCAACCAGGGTTAGGATTTCTCAAATTTGAGAAGTCACAGACCCCCAAGAACATACCTGAAGGCCCCAGTTTTTATAACTTAGACCCAAAAGCTTCTCTGAGCAGTGTTATTTATAACAGCTGGAAAGTATCTATCGAATGATGATGTATGGATTAATAATGGGATACAATGAAAAAATATTTCACCATAAAAAAGGATGAATTCTAATACTGCTATAACATGGATGAACCTTGAACACATGCTAAGTGAAAGAAGCTAAAGCCGGGCGTGGCGGCGCACACTTGTAATCCCAGCAGTCGGGAGGCTGAGACAGGAGGATCGCAGGTTCGAGGACAGCCTCAGCTACTTAGTGAGACCCTGTTTCCAAATAAAATATAAGCCAGGCATGGTGGTGCACATTTGTAATCCCAGCATTTGAGAGGCTGACACTGGAGGATCACTATTTGAGGACAGCCTCAGCTATTTATTGAGGCCCTTTGCAACTCAGTGAGACCCTGTTTCAAAATAAAGAATACATCATAGGGCTGGGGGTATAGCTTGGAGGTGGAATGCCCCTGGATTCCATCTCCAGTACCACAAAAAAGAAAAAAAGACACTAGATACCAACGAGTCCATTTAATGGGATTCATTTATATAAATTGTTCAGCTGAGCATGGTTGTGCATGCCTGTAATTTTAGTACTTGGGAAGCTGAGACAGGAGGATCAAAGGTGTGAGGCCAACCTCAGCAATTTAGCAAGACCCTAAGCAACTTTGCAAGACTGGTTTTTTGTTGTTGTTGTTGTTGTTGTTGTTGTTGTTGTTTTGTTTTGTTTTTAGTACTGGGGATGGAACCCAGGGGTATTCTCTCTCCGAGCTACACCCCGAGCCCTATTTTTTATTCTTTATTTTGTACCTTTTTGTTTTTGTGTGTGGTACTGGGGGTGGAACCCAGGGGATTTTCTATCTCCGGGCTTTACTCCCAGACCTATTTTATATTTTATTGGAAACAGGGTCTCACTAATTGCTGAGAGCCTCACTAAGTAGCTGAGGCTGGCTTCCTGTGCGATCCTCCTGTCTCAGCCTCCCAAGCGCGGGGATTACAAGCCTGCGCCACCACTCCCAGCTACTTTTTATTTTGAAACAGGGTCTCTCAAAGTTGCTGATTGCCTCTGAGGCTAGCTTTGAACCTACAATCCTCCCTCAGCCTTCCAAACACTAGAATTAAAAGCATATACAACCAGGCCCAGCCTATTTTTTAGTTTGAGGCAGGGACTTGCCAAGTTGCTGGTACTGGCCTGGAACTTTCAAACCTCCTACCTCAGCCTCCCAAGTAGCTGGGATTATATGTACATTGTATAGTTTTTAAAAGATAAATTTTGTGGCATGTGAATTATATCTAAGTGCAAAAAGTTGTATGATATTTATTTCAGCTGATTTCTGGATACCAGGATATCATAAATACTTTGTGTGGAGCAGTGAATCCCTGTGTCAAGATCCATTTATGAGTAGGCTGATAATGTAGTTCTTTGGTAGGGCACATGCTTAGCATGATGCACAAGGCCATGGATTTGATCCTTAGTACAAAAAATTAAAAAATAAAAGGAGAAGATACACTTATGAAGTGGCTAGTCAGATGGTCTGGATGATGTTTACGCTAACCATGATGATCACAGAAAAAAATGTAAAAGCACACTAACTGTAGGTAACTTCTAGACAAAGAGCCCAACAGTGGAACTTTGAAGAGCGTGATCCCAGGATGCAGACACAATGGGCTTTGGTTGATAAGATTCAGGATTTGTTGCTCTTTTATACGCTGTGTGATGAGGGGAAGACTTTTCCTTGGGTGTTTTCCAAAGACAAAGCCCGGCCAGAGTCAACTTGGGAGTTATGAGTCCCTTGGCTAAACCTTGGTAACATAAGCATATCATTCCACCTACACTCCAGACACTTAATAAACATGTGCTCCTTGAGGATGGCGATGCATTAAGCCCAGCAGATGAAAATGGAGAATGGTATCAGGTAGTCTAAACGGAACATCTGAGGATGGCCTCCTTCTGGAGCCTCACTTGGGTTATGGATTAATCACCCCTAACTTGGACATTTATGACTTTCCTGAAGGGTCCCTAGCAATGGACTTAAGATGGATGCTGCTAACTCAAACCCCAGGGGAAGGCCAGTGGGCATTTATGAGCAAGGAGGCTTTCCACAGGGCTGTTTGGGCATTGTGGGGAGCCATTAAGGTTTTCCCCTAAGAGAATACTTCTGACTGTCCTCTGCCCAGAGTCAATAAGGTTTGGGGTCATAGAAAGTTCAAAGTAAAAGGTCTGAGAGAAGCTCAGGTGGTGATGGCACAAGAGATTGATTGACCTGACACTTATGCACACAGGTGGTGATGGCACGAGGGATTGATTGACCTGGAACTGTATAAGTAGGACAAGAGAGATAAACCCGGGATTGGCCGGTAGGGCACAGGCGAAAGTTAAAGAGCTCAGGCTGCAAGGCAACTTTCTCCACTTTTTTATCTTTTGTTTCTTCACTTTGAAAAAGAAACCAGAAATTACCCCCACCTCATGGGGTAATTATTTCAAATCAGTTCAATTCATCAAAGTTTTACCAAGCATCTATTCTTTTTTTTTTTTTTCCTTCAGTACTGGGGATGGAACTCAGGGGCATTCTACCTCTGAGCTCCACTTCCAGCCCTATTTTTTATTCTTTATTTTGAAACAGGGTCTCACTGAGTTGCAGAGGGCCTCACGAAGTAGCTGAGGCTGTCCGCAAACCACGATCCTCCTGTCTTAGCCTCCCAAATGCTGGGATTAAAAGTGTGCACCATCACGCCCGGTGTACCTATTTTTTATGTACTAGACACATGGCTTGTTTGGGGAGGAAAACAGGGAGCCCAAAGCCTAGTGGGAAAGACTATTGTATGTTATGTCATAAAAGCAATTTTATTTTGAAAGGACTTTGAAAACTATTGAGTGCTACAAAAGATATGACAATAATGTATCTTAGTTGTCCAATGTGAGTCAATAGTTGGTCTGGTTCCTGGCTCTAGGGGGCTTCTCTAATAAGACTACTTTCACAGACATAAAAATTGAGGCAGTTATTGACTACCATTCACCCAGATAGTGACTAAATTTACCATCCCCCATAAGGCATTTTCATGTGGTGCCCACTAGATGTCTCATTATTTTGCAAGAAAATGGAAAAGCATGGTATTTTTACCTGAATCACCAGCTATTTACATTATAAGTAAATGTTCAAATTCACTAAAATCTCAGCAACTATTGTATAAAATGCCAGGAGTTGCTTCTCATTGTTACAGTTATAATGGTGCTGTGGGCTCTTCTTCCTCTCTTCAACTAGGATTTGTTAAATAGGGAAATTTAAACTAATAGACAAGCCAGGCGTGGTGGCGCACGCTTGTAATCCCCACGCTTGGGAGGCTGAGACAGGAGGATTGCACAAGGTTTGAAGCCAGCCTCAGCTACTTAGTGAGGCTCTCAGCAACTTAGTGAGACCCTGCTTCCAAATAAAGTATAAAATGGGTCTGGGAGTTTAGCCCGGAGGTAGAAAAGCCCCTGGGTTCTATCTCAGTACCACAAAAAAAATAAATAAAAATACAAGTCGGGCTTGGTGGTGCACACTTGTAATCCCAGCATTCGGGAGGCAGAAACCAGAGGATTGTGGTTCAAGAACAGCCTCAGCTACTTAGCAAGGCCCTCTGCAACTCAGTGAGACCCTGTTTCAAAATAAAGAATAAGCCAGGCATGGTGGCTCGCGCTTATAATCCCCGCGCAGAGACAGGAGGATCACGCTGGTTCGAAGCCAGCTGTGCTGGCTTAAGAGAGCTTGTTTCCAAATAAAAATATTAAAAAAAAAAAGATCTGGGAGTGTAGCCCGGAGGTAGAAGCATTGCCAGGAACCCCAGTACTACTACTACTACTACTACTACTAATAATAATAATAATAATAATAATAATAATGAAGAATACAAAAATAGGGCAGGGGTGTAGCTTGGAGGTCGAATGCCCCGAATCCCCAGACCCGGAAAAAAACAAAAAAACCCAATAGACATCATGGTACAGCTTTTATAATTTTTTATCATAAAATCAGTAGGAAATAGAGAAGAAAAAGCAGTGTGCAGGCATGCTGGAGAGCCCCAAAATAAAACTCTGACCCTGTTTCCATCCCCAGCCTTTAAATAGATTTTATATTGGCATTTTCTTATCAGCATTACCAAGGCTAATAACTTATTTCTTAGCCAGGTGGTACCTCTTTGCCTTCGGACAGTACATTTACTAAGTGCTGAGTTCAATAATCTACCTGGCCTTTGCCTCTATTATATCAGGCTATATTGGTTGTACATCAACTATGGGTGCTTTGAAGCAACACATGGAGTTTACCTTTCATATACCCAGGCCAGGTCACAGAGGGGAGGAGGTAAACAGAGGCACTGATTGCTTCTATGCATTTTTGGGGCTAACGGCTTCGATTGTCTATAGGACTTTTAAGGCTAACGACCTTAATTTCATCCTTACTCTAAAGTGAATCATTAGAACAAAGGGCAGAGCGGGGGGGGGGGGAGCTCTCTGCAGTGTAACTGCTGCGGCCCCTCCTGCCTGGTCCCTAGGTAGTACCCAGACTCTGACTACTTTTTATATTTGGAAATTAATATTGGATCAATTTTCCAATTCTGGCACATCACTTAGGAAGAAGTGACTTTATGGGTTATTTCTTCTTTTTGTGATTCCTGCACCTGCAAACCATTGTCTTAAGGGAGCTAGATGCAATTCTACATTATGAGTGCCATGACTCTAAGGCAAATAGCACTGGATCCCGCCCCCCTGGTTCCCTGGGCTAGAGTTTATCTGTGATCTGTATATGAGCTGAATCCCCAAACCACATGGTCTCTGAGCCTATACACAATTTGTTCTTCCCAAAAATAGATGTCAATCAAAGGAGTCATCTTCACAATATAATCCAGGGCCTTTCTTGCACAGTGAATTTCAGGTTTATAAATAATACACAACTAAAACTGGGTGTAGTGGCACATGCTTGTAATCCCATCACTTGAGAGGCTGAGACAGGAGGATTGCTCAGGTTCAAAGCCAGCCTCAGCTACTTAGGCTCTCAGCAACTTAGTGAGACTCTGTTTCCAAATAAAATATAAAAAAAGGTCTGGGAGCATAGCCTAGATGTAGAAGGCCTCCTGGGTTCCATCCCCAGAACCACAAAAAATAAAATAAAATAAAATAAATAATACACAACTACTATCTAAATATTATATCCAATGTCATGCACTTTTTTGTGGTACTGAAGATGAAACACAGGGGCTTTTTACCTTTTTGTGTGTGTGTGTGGTACTGGGGTTCCTGGAAACCCTTCTACCTCCAGGCTACATTCTGAGACCTATTTTTTTTTTATTTTTTTTTATTTTTATGGAAACAGGGTCTCTTAAAGCCAGCGTGGCTGGCTTCGAACCTGCATGATCCTCCTGTCTCAGCCTCCTAAGTGTGGGGATTACAAGGGTGTGCCACCATGCCCGGCATACCTTTTTACCTTTGAGTAACACCCCCAGTTCTATTTTTTTATTCTTTTTAATCTTTCTTTCTTTCTTTTGTGATACTGGGGATGGAACCCAGGGGCATTCTACCTCTTAGCCACACCCCCAGATCTATTTTTAATTTTTTATTTTGAAACAGGGTCCCACTGGGTTGCAAAGGGCCTTACTGAGTAGCTGAGGCTGTCTATGAACTGCGATCCTCCTGTCTCAGTCTCCTCAATTCTGGGATTACAAGCGTGTACCACCACACCCGGCCCTGTTTTATTTTTTTATTTGGGAACAGGGTCTCACTGTTCCCAAACAGTGGAGGGGCTCAATCAAGTGCTGAGACTGCCCTCAAACCTGCGATCCTCCTGTCTCAGCCTCCAAAGTACTGGGATTATAGGTGCACACCACTATGCCTGGATCATTTATTTTTAACTATATTTTCATTAATTAGTCAAATAATACATAAATACATTCTTGTTTTATTTATAGATTCAAACAATACAATGAATGCTAAACAGTGCAATGACTATCTCTCTTAGCCACTTGCTCAGCTGGCCTCCTTCCCCTAGGTAACCTGTCTTTTAGTTTATGTAACTTGCAAGATATTTGCATATTCTTTTTATGCATATGTCTGCATATGGATACATACAGTTTTACTTTTCATTTTTAGCAGTGTTATAGTGTCCATATTGTTCTGAAACTTGCTTTTTCTTCATGTTGAAACTTTACTTTTTTTGTTGTTGGTACTAGGGGTGGAACCCAGGGGCTACCTCTGGGCTATATTATTCCCAGGCCTATTTATTTATTTATTTATTTATTTATTTATTTATTTATTTTTGGTGGTACTGGGGTTCCTGGAAACCCTTCTATCTCCAGGTTACACTCCCAGACACCTATTTTTTATATCTTTATTTGGAAACAGGGTCTCTTAAGCCAGCGAGGCTGGCTTCAAACCTGCGCGATCCTCCTGTCTCTGCCTCCCAAGCGCCAGGATTACAAGCGTGCGCCACCACGCCCGGCCCTTATATTTCATTTTGAAACAGGGTCTCACTAAGTTGCTGAGAGCCTCACTAAGTAGCTGAGGCTGGCTTCGAACCTGCGAGATCCTCCTGTCTCAGCCCCGCTGGGATTATAATCATACACCACCACACCTGGCTCGAAACTACTATTTTTTAATAGTTACAGTTTGTACATTTTACAGTATCCCTGAGCACTCCTGTAGATGGTTATTCATGTTATTTAAGTTGTCTGCTGCTTTAGACAATGCTGCAGTAAAAAACAAAATCCACACGTCTGTGTGTGTGTGTGTGTGTGTGTGTGTGTGTGTGTGTGTGTGTGTTTGTATGTATGCATGTGTGTACATGTGTGGCTATTATTTCTCTAAGGAAGCTATTGTAAAATGGAATGTCAGCTGGGTGTGGTGCTGCATGCTTGTAATCCCAGTACTTGGGAGGCTGAGACAGGAGGATTGCAGATTCACGGCCAACCTCAGCTAAACTTAGTGAGGCCTTTTGCAACCCAGTGACACTGTTTCAACATGAAGAATAAAAGAATAGGGCTAGGGGTGTAGATCAGAGGTAGAATGCCCCTGGGTTCCATCCCCAGTATCACAACAAAGAAAAAAAAAAAAAAAGGAATATCTGCTTTTAAATGCATCTGCACTTAAAACTTTACTTGATACTCTCCATCAGCCTTCCATAAAGCTTTCTCAAATTATATTTCCAATAAAACAATAAAAAATGAGAGGCCTCACTTATAATTAGGCAAATGAAATTAGAAAGCAGTTATGACACCATTTTTCCCATTGGGTTCACAATTCTTATTTATTATTATTTTATGGCACTAGGTATTGAACCCAGGGGCATTCTGATAAGGTGGGTCCCTCCCCAGCATGATCTCGCCACAGACCCCCCCCCCCCAGAAGCTAGAAGCAGTCATGAGACTGGAGGTGCCTCGAGACTCCAAACATCGCGAGATTCCAGATGTCGCGAGAGAATCAGCATGCCTATAAAACTGGCCCGTCGGTTCCTTCCCCTCACAGCCCGGTGACTCTCTGGAGGGGCCGGGTCCTAATAAAGCAGCAGTCTCTGATAACCCGGTTGGTGTTTTTGCCTCCCTCCTGAACTCCCTAACTCTATTTTCAACCATTCATCTCATCTAGTGCCGACCCCAGGAAGAGTTTTAGGTTTTGGTGGAGAAGTTTTGGGGTTTTTTTTCTCTCTTTTTTTTAACTCTCTTTTTGAGCCCCGGACTCTACAGCCCACCAGCAGCTCGACCACGAGGTCCCGCGCCGGCGCTCTGCTTGCACGTGTGGCTCCACTGCTGGCCCTACTCAGCCTGGCTGGCTCCTGGATCCCTCAACCTCCATCCTCATTGTCAGCCCAGGGTAACTCTCCAGGTAGCAGGTAAGCCAGTCTCCTTTTGGTTGCCTGCTCAGTCCTTCCATCCTTTCAAGTTCTAGTTTTTCCTTTTCTGATCTCAGTACAGGGGATTGACGGCAAGCTTTCATGACCAGGCATTACAGGCCCTCTTTTACAGGACAAAAATTGCTCTGCCTGAAGCTCAGGCAGAGTCTACAAAGGGCTCCACTACAACAGCCTCATGACAAATAGTCAGCACAGTTTTGGGGCCCACTAAGCTTCGTTTTTCTCGGCATAATTCTCTTTAATGTTTTTATTTTATCAGGTCCACTCGTTTACATAGTATGATGCTCTCCCTCTCCAGATGCCAAACAGCCATAAGTATTAAACTCCCTAAAATCCGTTACTGATGCTCCTGACCCAATAGCATGTTTTCATTTGACCAGACTGACCCAAACCCACTCATTGCTCTCACGATTTGGCTTTTCTTTAATAGCTCCTCGGCTGTTAAAGTCTCCTTGAACGCACATCACCAAGCTGTCCGGGATAACCTCCGACTCCTGCTGCAGCTATACTCCCACCTGCCCACTTCTAGAGGACCTGACCTCTCCTGGCCAAGGGGCCCCCTTACAACACCCCTTGACATCAGGAAGTAGTTCGAGATTCGAATCTCCTCCCATTATCACCAAAAGGCCGGGATGATAAGTTGGGTCCCTCCCCTGTGTGATATTGCAGCGGAACCACGGAAGCCAGAAGTGGTCGCAAGACTCCAGGTGCCTCGAGATTCCAAACATTGAGAGACTCCGGATGTCGCGAGAGAATCAGCATGCCTATAAAACATCGGTGCCTCCGATCTGCCACGTGACTCAGCCGGCCGATCAGGACTATGCGCAACTCTCCAGATGCGTGGTCCGTCAGTTCCTTCCCCCACGGCCGGCTGACTCTCCAGAGAGTGCCCAGTCTGAATAGAACAGCGGTCTCTGATAACCCGGTTGGTGTTTTTACCTCCCTCCTAAACTCCCTAACTCTATTTTCAACCTAACACATTCTACCTCTGAGCTATACCCCCAGCCCCATTTTTTATTCTTTTGAAACAGAAGCTCACTAAATTATGCAGGGCCTCACCAAGTTGCTGAGACTGGCTATGAACTTGCAATCCTCCTGTCTTAGTCTCTGAAGTACTGGGATTACAAGCACGTGCCGCCATGCCTGGCTCACAATTTTATTTTATTTTATTTTATTTTATTTTATTTATTTATTTACTTTGTGGGTCTGGGGATGGAACCCAGAGGCATTTGACCTCCGAGCTACACCCCCTGCCCTTTTTTTTATTCTTTATTTTGAAACAGGGTCTCACTAAGTTATGGAGGGCCTCACTAAGTAGGTGAGGCTGTCCACAAACTGCAATCCTTCAGTCTCAGCCTCCTGAATGCTGGGCTGGCTCACAATTTTTTTTTTTTTTTTGGTGGTACTGGGGTTCCTGGAAGCCCTTCTACCTCCGGGCTACACTCCCAGACCTATTTTATATTTTTATTTGGAAACAGGGTCTCTTAAACCAGCGTGGTTGGCTTCGAACCTGCGCGATCCTCCTGTCTCCGCCTCCCAAGCGCGGGGATTACAAGCGTGCGCCACCACGCCAGTTGGCTCACAAATTTTAAAAATTGATAATGCAGAATGTGGATGGAGATGAGACACTTATCCTCACACAAAGGTTCTTGTTGTTAAATGGCATCTACACATTAGGGAGCGTTCCTTGGAGTCTTATTCAAAGTGATTATGCTAGCCTGGTGTGATAGATAAACAAAGGACGTTTCTGTTGGGGGATCATGGATTTTTATGTGTGCTAACAGCAGTCCTGCTGTTAGAAATGTATTCACTTAGAGTGCTTTTATCAAGTATATTGTCTTGTAATTACTAGGTCCTTAATTCACTAAATAGAAGTTTTTACATTTCAGTAACCACATCTGGGCTTACCATTTGCGCAGTTCTTTCTCAGGGGTCACTTCAGTTGACCTCTGCTTCAGTGACAGTAGGAAGTACTATTTCAGATGAGGAAATTAAGACTCAGAGAAGTTCAGTGATTCTGCAAGATCACACAGCCACATATAAGTGAAAGGACTCAGCTTTTCTGATCCCCAGTTTCATCAGCTTCCACTTTCATAATTGCTTTCAAAACAAAAGACAGCTGGGCGTGGTGGCATACGCTTGGAATCCCAGTGCTTGGGAGGCTGAGACAGGAGGATCACACAGGTTCGAAGCCAGCCTCAGCTACTTAGGCTCTCAGCAACTTAGTGAAACTCTGTTTCCAAATAAAGTATAAAATAGGTCTGGGAGTATAGCCCAGAGGTAGAAAAGCCCCTGGGTTCCACCCCCAGTACACATATATATATATATATATATATATATATATATATATATATATATGAGTTGGGCATGATGGCACATGCCTGTAATAGCAGTATGAGGGAGGCTGAAACAGATTTGAGGACAGCCTCAGCGACTTAGTGAGGCCCTTTGCAACTTAGTAAGACCCTGTTTCAAAATAAAGAATAAAACATAGTAGCTCAGAGGTAGAATGCCCCTGGGTTCCATCCCTAGTACCCCTCCACACACACACAAAATAAAATAAAATAAAATAAAAATAAAAATAAAAATAAAAAAAGAATGCCGGGCGTGGTGGTACACGCTTGTAATCCCCACGCTTGGGAGGCAAAGACAGGAGGATCGCGCAGGTTCAAAGCTAACCATGCTGGCTTAAGAGACCCTGTTTCCAAATAAAAATATAAAATAGGTCTGAGAGTATAGCCCTAAGGTAGAAGGGCTTCCAGGAACCCCAGTACCACCAAAAAATAAAATTAAAAAACGAAAGAAAGAAAGAAAGAAAGAAAGAAAGAAAGAAAGAAAGAAAGAATAAAAAGATCAGGCTGGGCATTTGGGAGGCTGAGACAGGAAGACTGCAGTTTGCGGACAGCCTCA
The DNA here is from genome assembly GCF_963383645.1 of Muscardinus avellanarius. NCBI lineage: Eukaryota > Metazoa > Chordata > Mammalia > Rodentia > Gliridae > Muscardinus > Muscardinus avellanarius. The sequence continues at coordinate 131,340,937 of NC_137788.1, read as the reverse complement.
GTTACTTAGTGAAGGCCTTTGCAACTCAGTGAGACCATTTCAAAATAAATAAAAGCCCGCTGGGCATGGTGGCACATGCTTGTAATCCCAGCATTTGGGAAGCTGAGACCGGGGAATCACAGTTTACGGACAGCCTCAGCTACTTAGTGAGGCCCTCTGCAACTCCATGAGATCCTGTTTCAAAATAAAGAATAAAAAATTGGGCAGGGGGTGTAGCTCAGAGGTCAAAAGCCTCTGGGTTCCATCCCCAGACCCGCAAAAAAATAAATAAATAAAAAATAGGGCTAGGAGTATAGCTTAGAGGTAGAATGCCCCTAGGTTCCATCCCCAGTAACACACACACACACACACACACACACACACACACACACACACACACACACACACACACACCAGTGAAGCTCTCTGCCTCTTCCATGGAGTTCATGCAAGTCAGTCCAAAAGGAACCACCAGGGGCAGCATGGAGCAGTAGAGGGCAGGCCCAGCTGGAAGCCTGAGAACTGGCATTTTATTTTCCTCTGTTTTCTTCCCAGTTGTGTGATCCCAGAGAAGTCATTTAGCCTCTGAGCCTCCCTCGCTTTTTTTTTTTTTTTTTTTAGGAAACTGGAGATGATGTTCACTGATAAGTATTGGAAGCAGAGATGATGCCATGCAGTTCCTGTGAGATTCTGAGCCAAACGAGGGCTCCTTCTCTGCTCATACACTTTACAGAATACTTTTGAAACAAGAGTTTGTGTGTGTGACTTATTTTTCATAAATGTGGCCCCGAGGTTTGCTGCCTATTATTACAGGTTTTAAACATGACTTATTTCCCCGTCTTATTTCTAATAACATGAAAGCTTTAATCACAGTTCCTTATAGTTCTAGTTTCCGTATGTCTAACTTTTAAGAGCTGGGAGGAATCTTCCGTTACTTGATCCTGTCCTGTATCATTGACCAGATAAAATATTTTTCCATTTAACAAAGGCCCCAAAAGCTTGAGAATTATTCCAATGGTTTCGGAGCCAGCAAGTCTCCTCATGAAATACTTATTTCATTCTTACTGCATGACCATTTATTGGTGATCCTGGATCTTCAAAAAAATAGCAATGAAAGTCAAAAGAGTAAACTATGCAATCACTGCTTGTTTTCTTTTAATCATACATCACGAATCCTTCCAGACCTAACCATATTTTGATGCATTATTTATGAGAGCCATCTGGTCACAGGTTCCCAGAGAGAAGCCTGGAATTTTTAAAAAAATGTGCTTTACTTTTTTTTTTTTTATAGGAAACACTATATAGCTTTGATCTATTCTCTATCTGCTCATCAGGGATAGGACAATGAGATCTGTTCACTGCATTCTTTAAAACAAAAACTGAGGTGTAACTTACATGTAACAAAGTATACAAATCTTCAGTGTACATTTCCAAACATTTTTAGATATATATAGCACCATGTTACCACCACCTGGATCTAAATATAGGATATTACCAACACTTTTTTTGTGTGTGTGTGTGGTGGTACTGGGGTTCCTGGAAACCCTTCTACCTTCGGGTTACACTCCCAGACCTATTTTTATATTTTTTATTTGGAAACAGGGTCTCTTAAGCCAGCACGGCTGGCTTTGAACCTGCGCAATCCTCCTGTCTCCACCTCCCAAGCGCGGGGATTACAAGTGTGTGCCTCCATGCCGGGCTATTACCAACACTTCTGAAGGCCTTGGTGGCCTGTATAAGTCAGCACTCCCCAAGGAAAACTACCATTTCCACTTCTATCACCACAAATTAGCTGTGCCTCTTCTTGAACTTATACTAATATACAGTATGCACTGCTTTGTGTCTGCCTTCTTTCCCTCAACATTATGTCTATGAGATGACTAACTGGATGCTAAAAATGCATCTCACCTCCCAGCTCCAAGTTCTCAGGGAATTTCTCAAAATCAAGTGTATAATATACCAACTGTATACAGATATCTGGAGTCTAACACACACAATTGAGAAAATAACTGTGTGTGTACATACATGTGCACACACTCACTCAGGATTGAACCTAGGCATGTTCTACCTCTGAGCTACACCATTAACCCGTGTGTGTGTGTGTGTGTGTGTGTGTGTGTGTGTGTGTGGTGGGACTGGAACCCAGAGGCTTTCTATCTCTGGGCTACACTCCCAGGCCTACTTTCTATTTTTATTTGGAAACAGGGTCTCACTAAGTTGCTGAGAGCTTCACTAAGTAGCTGAGGGTGGTCTTGAACCTGCGTGATCCTCCTGTCTCAGCCTCCCACATATTGGGATTACAAGTGTGCATCACCACACCTGGCTAACCCTTTTCATTTTTCATTTTGAAACAGGGTCTTGCTAAGTTATTGAGAATCTAAATTGCTGGGACTGGGCCAGGCGTGGTGGCGCACGCTTGTAATCCCCGCGCTTGGGAGGCAGAGACAGGAGGATCGCACTGGTTCGAAGCCAGCCTGGCTGGCTTAAGAGACCCTGTTTCCAAATAAAAATATAAAATCGGTATGGGAGTGTAACCCGGAGATAGAAGGGTTTCCAGGAACCCCAGTACCACCAAAAAAATAAAAATAAAAATAGGTCTGGGAGTGTAACCCAGAGGTAGAAGAGTTTCTAGAAACCCCAGTACCACCAAAATAACAACAACAACAACAACAATAATAATAAATTGCTGGAGCTGGTCTCAAATTTGAGATCCTCCTGTCACAGTCTCCCAAATTGGGATTGTAGGCATCCATCACCATGCCTGTTTGAAAAGAACTTTTTTTTTTCAATACTGGGGATTGAACTGGGGCATTCTACCTCCAAGCTACACCCCCATCCCTATTTTTGTATTCTTTATTTTGAAACAGGGTCTCAATAAGTTGTGGAGGGCCTCACTAAGTAGCTGAGGCTGGCCATGTAATCCTCCTGTCTCAGTCTCCCAAGTACTAGGATTACAAACATGCGCCACCACGCCCAGTTTAAAAAGAACTTTTAAAAATGATTAGACTAGGCTTTCTCTTGTTCTTTTCTACTCTTGCATCATCAATATCCCTCTTAATCTCTGCTTTTAAAGGGGTCTGAGCTGGGTGTAATGATGCATACCTATAATCTCAATACTTGGGAGGCTGAAACAGGAGGATTGCAGGTTCAAGGTCAGCCTCAGCAATTTAATTAGCCCCTGTTTCAAAATTTTATAAAAAAGGGGGTGCCCTAGGAGTGTATCTTGAAGGTAGACTGCCCCTAGGTTCAATCCCCACTACTACAACTTACTACTACTAATAATAGTAATAGTCATAATAATAAATAAAAATAATAAATGGGCCCGATCCACTCACATTATTCTTTTTAGTTCTCCTGTTAATGGATAAATGGCTCAGGTAATCTTCAGTAATATGAAATCTTAACTACAATTCTTCATAGTTCTAGTTTCTTTTTTTTTTTTTTCCCAGTACTGGGGATGGAACCCAGCGCCATCCTACCTCCAAGCTGCACCCCCAGCCCGACTTTTTATTCTTTATTTTGAAACAGGGTCTCACTAAGTTGCAGAGGGCCTCCCTAAGTAGCTGAGGCTGTCCACGAACTGCAATCCTCCTGTCTCAGCTTCCCGAATGCTGGGATTACAAGCGTGCGCCACCACGCCCGGCTAGTTCTAGTTTCTATAAGCCAAAAATTGTAAGAGCAGAAGGAGTCGTTAGTCATTTATATCCAGCATTCTCCAACAATGCTTCATGGCTAGGTCTAAAAGCTGGAAATAGCCTCAAGCTATCACTTGATGAAGCCCTCTATCCTCAGCAAGAAAAGCATTATTATGCTCTATTTTCAGATTCAGCAGATATTTACAAAAACATATAATCTTTAATGTATTTTGTTAGGTATTATGGATGACCACAAAAATAAAGCAAGCATGTACTGGCTCTACTTTCATGAGCTTCCAGTCAAGGAGAGAAGCAATGTAGTACAGATATCTATAGAAACCATAATAATAAAGCTAGGCCTGGTGGCACACACTTGTAATCCCTGTACTTGGGAGGCTGAGTCAGAAGGATCACAAGTTCAAGACCAGCTTCAGCAACTTAGTGAGGCCCTTGGCAAATTAGTGAGACCCTATTTGTAAAAAGAAAATAGGCCGGCATGGTGGTGCACGCTTGTAATTCCAGTACTTGGGAGGCTGAGACAGGAGGATCCGAGTTAACGACCAGCCTCAGCTATTTAGTGAGGCCCTCCATAGCTTAGTGAGACCCTGTTTCAAAATAAAGAATAAAATTGGGCTGGAGATGTAGCTCAGAGGTAATATGCCCCTGGATTCAATCTTCAGTACCATAAAAGAAAGAAAGAAAGAAAGAAAAGAAAGAAAGAAAGAAAGAAAGAGAAAGAAAGAAGGAAGAAAGAAGAAAAGAAAAAGAAAATAGGACGGGGTGTGATAGTGGCAGGGTATAACTAAGAGATAGAGTGCCCATGGGGTTTCGTTCCCAGTGCTGTAATAATAATAATAATAATAATAATAATAATAATAATAAAAAAAGGTGGTCATGGTGGTACACACCTGTATTCCCAGGATTTGGGAGGCTGAGACAGGAGGATCCTAGGCAAGAGGCCTCAGCAACTTAGAAAAACTCTCAGCAACCTAACAGTACCTGAATTCGAAACAAAAATTAAAAAGGGCTGGGGGTACAGCTCGGAAGTAAATGCCTCTGGGTTCAATCCCCAGTACCACGCACATGCACACACACAAAGATAATAATATAAGCTATCAAGTATTAAATAACACCACTGAGTTCAACGACAAAGGATGCTGTGTGAGATTGGAGGAAAAAGCAAGTTCTGGGCAGAGTAGTGTCAGAACTGTGGGAAATAGGATGCCATAGCTCAGTTAAGTTTAGTGATGCAAGCTGGGCGTGGTGGCTCATGCTTGTAATCCCAGCATTCGGGAGGCTGAGACTGGAGGATGGCGGTTCACAGACAGCCTCAGCTACTTAGTGAGGCCCTCCATAACTTAGTGAGACCCTGTTTCAAAATAAAGAGTAAAAAATAGGTGCCGGGCGTGGCGGCGCACGCTTGTAATCCCCGCGCTTGGGAGGCAGAGACAGGAGGATCGCGCAGGTTCCAAGCCAGCCGCGCGCGCTGTTTTAGGAGACCCTGTTTCCAAATAAAAAATAGAAAAATAGGTCTGGGAGTGTAGCCCGGAGGTAGAAGGGCTTCCAGGAACCCCAGTACCACCAAATAATAATAATAATAATAATAATAATAATAATAATAATAATAAGGCAGGGAGGCATAGCTCGGAGGTTGAATGTCCCTGCCCCACATATGCTAATACATATCAAATTAGCCTTGGAAGCATGTGTATAATCCCAGAACTTTAGAGGCTAAAACAAGAAGATACCAGGTTCCCAGCCAGCCTCAGCAATTTGTGGGCCTGTCCCAGACCCACAAAAACAAACAAAAAAGTTTAGTGATGCAGCGATGGGGGAGGGCAATTTAGATAGATAGCTTTAAGGACAAGGACACTGGATTGGGAAATCGTGCAGCGCGCACAGAGAGTAGCAGTGCAGTTTGACCCAAGGTTGGGTAAGCGAGGAGTAGTTATGGGCAACCCACACATCACCATAAAGCTAAGAGCCCTAGAAAGGGAATTGAGTCTCAGGCACCCTCCTCAGTGAATGCTTTCCCCAGAACATGATCAAGTCAGTATCTTAGCCACTACTATGCTTTTTTATTATTACAATGACCCACTGTATATTGTTCATTAATTAATTAGTTAAGCAAATATTTATCATCTCTCGCCTGTATGCCAGGCACAATTGAACACTATGGTTTCCAAAGCTATTTTTTTTTTTTTTTTTGATAGGGTAGTACTGGGGATTTCTACCAAGGAGAGTTCTACCTCTGAGCTACATTTCCAGCCTTTTTTTTTTTTTTTTTTTAATGGAACCCAGGAGCATTCTATCTTTGAGCTACACCCCCAGCCCAGTTTTATTCTCTACTTTGAAACAGAGTCTCACTAAGTAGCTGAGGTTGGCTGCAAACCTGTGATCCTCCTGTCTCAGCTTCCCAAGTACTGGGATTACAAGTGTGAGCCACCAGGCTATTTTTTTTTTAATTATTATTACTTTTTTTAAACAGGGTTTTGCTAGGTTGCTACGAGTCTCACTACATTGCTGAGGCCATCCTCAGACCTGCGATCCTCCTTGTCTCAGCCTCCCAAGTACAGGCATGTGCCACCACACACAGCTCCAGGGCGAATCTGTGTGTGTATGCGTGTATGTGTGTGGTGGTAGTATAGTGGGGGAACACAGGGGCATTCTACCTCTGAGATACACCCCCCAAACCAATTTTACTCTTTTATTTTGAAACAGGGTCTCATTAAGTTGCAAGAGGCCTTACTAAATTGCTGAGGCTGGCTGGGAACCTGGGATCTTCTTGTTTTAGCCTCCAAAGTTCTGGGATTATACACATGCTTCCAAGGCTAATTTGATATGTATTAGCAAATAACTTTCCCAAGTGGAGAATAGAGCTAAGATAATATTGGGCTAATTAATCTAAAGCAGATTTTATTTCCCTTTATTTATTTATTTTTATATTTTGGTGGTACTGGGGGTGGAACCCAGAGACTTTTCTACCTCCGGGCTATACTCTCAGACCTATTTTCACACTTTATTTGGAAACAGGGTCTCACTAAGTTGCCGAGAGCCTCACTAAGTAGCTGAGGCTGGCTTCGAACCTGTGTGATCCTCCTGTCTCAGCCTCCCAAGCACTAGGATTACAAGGGTGCACCACCATGCCAGGATCAGACCTTTTATTTTTTAACTTTTTTTTGGTACTGGGGATTGAACTCAGGGGCATTCTACCTCTAACTACTCCCCCAGCCATATTTTACTTTTTATTTTTTAATTTTTATTTAATTTTTATTTATTTTTGGTGGTACTGGGGGTGGAACCCAGGGGCTTTTCTACCTCTGGGCTATACTCCCAAACCTATTATATATATATATATATATTTATACAAAAAATACAATATATATATATTGTGTGTGTGTGTGTATATATATATATATTTGTGTGTGGGGGGGTCTGGGGATGGAACCCAGGGGCATTTGACCTCTGAGCTACATCCCCTGCCCTATTTCTTATTCTTTATTTTGAAACCGGGTCTCACTGAGTTGCAAAGGACCTCACTAAGTAACAGCCTGTCCGCGAACCGCGATCCTCCGGTCTCAGCCTCCCAAATGCTGGGATTACAAGCGTGCGCCACCACGCCCGGCGTATTTTATATTTTATTTGGAAACAGGGTCTCACTAAGTTACTGAGAGCCTCACTCAGTAGCTGAGGCTGGCTTCAAACTTGTGTGATCCTCCTGTCTCAGCCTCCCAAGCAAGGGGGATTACAAGCGTGCGCCACCACACCCGGCTTTTCTTTCCCTTTAATTGTTAGAACTCTACTGAGTTTCACTTCAGAGCAGATACTATAAATAACAGAGTATTAGGCCACAAAAATGGTCTCTGCTTCAGGGTTTCTACGTAACACCATTACATTAAGTCTTAGCAATAATAGCCCATAGTTTCTTCCTTGTAACTACCCTATGTTTGAGTACAAATGATACAGGAGGGTCTGAAACCTCCATCTTTAAGCAAAAGTTTAAAAGCAGCCTAATACTGAAGTACAAGACTCACTTCCTTTAAGCTTATCAACAACCAAAAGACATTTCCCCTTTACACATGTTATGTTTTAGTGTAACTATGGAGATTCACTCTGTGTAACTGGTGCCCATCATTCTGGTTTAATGTACTCATTTTCCGGAAAACTTTTTTTTTTTTTTTTTTTTTTGCTGTACTAGAAATTGAACCCAGGTTCATTTTACCTTTGAGTGATACTCCCCGGCCTATTTTTTATTCTTTTATTTATTTTTTTAATTAATTAATTAATTGGTGGTACTGGGGTTCCTGGAAGCCCTTCTCCTCCGGGCTACACTCCCAGACCTATTTTTTATACTTTTTTATTTGGAAACAGGGTCTCTTAAGCCAGCACGGCTGGCTTCGAACCTGCGCGATCCTCCTGTCTCTGCCTCCCAAGCACGGGGGATTACAAGCATGCACCACCACGCCCGGCTTTTTTTATTTTATTTATTTATTTATTTATTTATTTATTTATTTATTTTTTGCGGATCTGGGGATGGAACCCAGGGGCATTTGACCTCCGAGCTACACCTCCTGCCCTATTTCTTATTCTTTATTTTGAAACCGGGTCTCACTGAGTTGCAGAGGGCCTCACTAAGTAGCCGAGGCTGTCCGCGAACCACGATCCTCAGGTCTTAGCCTCCCAAATGCTGGGATTACAAGCGTGCACCACCACGCCCAGCTTTTATTTTTTATTTTTTGAAGTAAGAATCTTTCCACTTTTATTTCTAGGATACATTCATCTGGAACCTTATTTCTTTACAATTTCCCCCTCAGATAAATAAATGAATACAATAAAAATATAATCCAACTACCAGCAACGTTTATAACCAGAAAGGAATCTAAAATCTCTGGTGTGATAATAAATGATCTTTTAAAAAATATAGACTTCATACCAAAAATAAAGCCTGAATATTCTCTTTCTTTAAAAATGTAATTTTCCTTCTTTGTTCTTCCATGTAAATCTTATAATCAACCACTTAGTGCAAAAGTCTATAAACAAGGTCCCACTAAGTGGCTGAGGGCCTCACTAAGTAGCTGAGGCTGGCCACAAACCCACATTCCCCCATCTCAGCTTCTCAAGTACTCGGATTACAATCATGCGCCACCACACTTAGTTCTGAGAAACATTTTAAAAATCGTAGTCACTATTAGATCTTTGAGCTACTTTGGTATTTCAATGTAAGCCTAACACATGAATTAGTAACATTCGTAAGGAAGAGTTAAGTGTAAGGGACTATGGAGTCTTTCCAATTTCAGCAAACTATTCCTACTTAAAGTTTGATAATTACTATTTGAACAAATTATGGTATCAGATAATTTTGTAAAGTGTAAGTTTTTTTTGTTTTTTTTTTTGTGTGTGTGTGTGGTACTAGGTATTGAACCCAGGCGCATTCTACCTCTGAGCTACACCCCAAGTCCCTTTTTTTTTTTTTTTTTCATACGATACTGGGGATGGAACCCAAGGCATTCTACCTCCAAGCTACACAACCAGCCCTATTTTTTTTTTTTTTTTTTTTGGTGGTACTGGGGTTCCTGGAAGCCCTTCTACCTCCGGGCTACACTCCCAGACCTATTTTTTTTTTTACATTTTTATTTGGAAACAGGGTCTCCTAAGCCAGCCGCGCGGCTGGCTTCGAACCTGCGCGATCCTTCTGTCTCCGCCTCCCAAGCACGGGGATTACAGGCGTGCGCCACCACGCCCGGCTTTTTTTTATTCTTTATTTTGAAACAGTCTCACTGAGTTGCAAAGGGCCTCACTAACCTCACTAAGTAGCCGAGGCCGTCCACAAATCCACTATTCTCCTGTCTCAGCCCCACAAGTACTGGGATTATAAGCATGCACCACCACGCCTGATTAAAATGTAAGATATCAAGCTGAGATTTGAGAGTTATGTTTCTAGGCATATGGCTGGCTAGGAATCCAGACAATACCTTTCACTGGAAGAAATTGAGGAAGTTGAATTTATTTATTTTCAGTACTGAGAATTGAACCCAGGGGCATTCTACCCTTGAGCTTTTTGTTTTAAAATAGGGTCTTACTGGGTGTGATGGTGCACACTTGTAATCCCAGTACTTGGGAGGCTGAGACAAGAAGATTACAGGTTCAAAGCCAGCCTCAGCTACTTAGTGAGTCCTTTTCTAACTCAGTGAGACGCTGTTTCAAAATAAAGAATAAAAAATGTGGTTGGGTGCTGGGCTTGATGACTCACACTTGTAATCCCAGCATTTGGGAGGCTGATACAGGAGGATCGTGGTTTGTGTACACCCTCAGCTAGTGAGGCCCTTTGCAACTAAGTGAGACCCTGTTTCAAAATAGAGAATAAAAAATCCGGCTGAGGGTGTAGCTCGGATGTAGAATGCCCCTGAACTCAATCCCTACTACCACAAAGAGAAAGGGGAGAGGGAGAGAGAGAGAAAAAGAGACAGAGGGAGAGGGAGAGAGGGGGAGAGAGACAGAAATTGGTGATGCAAGAGTAGAAAAGGACAAGAGAACACCTAGTCTAATCATTTTAAAGTTCTTTTTAAGCTGGTAGTGGTGGCACACACTTGTAATCCCAGTGCTTAGGAGGCTGAGACAGGAGGATCACATGGCCAGCCTCAGCTACTTAGTGAGGCCCTCTGCAACTCAGTGAGACCTCGTTTCAAAATAAAGAATAAAAATAAGGCTGGGGGTGTAGCTTGGAGGTAGAATGCCCCTGAGTTCCACCCCCGGTACCGCAAAAAAAAAAAAAAAATTCACAATAGCCAAATTATGGAACCAACTAGATGTACATCAACAATTGAATAGATTAAAAAATTATGGGATAGCCGGGCGTGGTAGTGCACGCTTGTAATCCCCGCGCTTGGGAGGCGGAGACAGGAGGATCGCGCTGGTTCGGAGCCAGCCTCGCTGGCTTAAGAGACCCTGTTTCCAAATTTAAAAAAATATAAAATAGGTCTGGGAGAGTAGCCCGGAGGTAGAAGGACTTCCAGGAACCCCAGTACCAAAAAAAAAAAAAAAAAATTATGGTATACACACACACACACACACACACACACACACACACACAATGGAATTCTACTCAGCAATAAAGAAGAAAAAAATTATGTCATTTCTGAGAAAATGGAAGGACCTGGAGAACATTATGTTAAGTGAGACCAGCCAGTCACAGAAAGTGAAGGGTCATATGTTTTCTCTAATATGCACAGGCTAGGGGGCACTGGGATACCAGAGGGACCCCAGATAATGGAGAGGCAACCTCAGTGGAGCCAGGGAGGTGGGCAAAGGGAAGGGAGGGGAGGGGAGAGCGAGGCTCACTGGAGGAATCACTACCCTCGACTATGTGTACATATGGGACAACACCAATGTCAGTCTCGGTACTCTGTATGGGGAAGGGGGGAAATAGGGAGAGGGGGGCACCAAGTGTAGTAAGCATGTATGTCACTGTCAACGTGATTGACAGGATGAGTGAGACTGCAATGCACCAATAAAAGCATATTAAAAATAAAAATAAATAAATAGGGTCACATAAATAAGTTGCTGAGGCTATCTTTGACTTGTGATCCTCCTGTCTCAGCCTCCCAAGTACCAGGATTACAGGTGTGCACCACCATGCCTGGCTAAGGAAGCTGAATTTAAAAAAAAATTCAACCCCAGTAGAACTATTGAAGTTTAGAAGTTAGTATGGTGGTACACATCTATAACCCTAGAACTTATAGATGAGAGAGGAGCATCACAGGTTTGAAGCCAGCCTCAGCAACTTAGATTCTGTGTTTTTTGTTTGTTGGTTGGTTGGTTCATTGGTACTGAGACTCGAATCCAGGGGCATTCTACCTCTGAGCTACATCCCCAGTCTTTTTTTTTTTTTTTTTTTTTTTTGTGTGTGTGTGTGTGTGTGTGTGGTACTGGGGATGGAACCCAGGGGCATTCTACCTCTTAGTTACACCCCCAGGCCCATTTTAACTCTTTATTTTGAAACAGGTTCTCCTGAGTTGCAAAGGGCCTCAATAAGTAGCCGAGGCTGTCTGTGAACCATGATTCTCCTGTCTCAGCATCCCAAAAGCTGGGATTACAAGCGTGTACCACCATGGCTGGCTTCCTCAGTCCTATTTTTTGTTCTTTTATTTTGAAACAGGGTCTCACTAAGTTGGAAATAGCCTCACTAAGTAGCTGAGGCTAGCCACAAACCACACTCCTCCTGTCTCAGCCTCCCAAATACTGGGATTACAAGCATGTGCCACCATGCCCGGCTGTTTTTTGTTTTGTTTTTGGTACTGAAGATTGAATTTATGGACATTATACCTCTGAGCTATAACCCCAGTCCTTTTAATTTCTTGTTTTGAAATAGGGGTTGGGCGTGATGTGCATGCTTGTAATCCTGGCATTTGGGAGGCTGAGACAGGAGGATTGCGGTTTCCGGCCAGCCTCAGCTACTTAGTGAGGTTCTTTTCAACTTAGTGAGATCCTGTTTCAAAATAAAGAATAAAAAATAGGGCTGGGGGTGTAGCTTGGATGTAGAATGCCTTGTGTTCCATCCCCAGTACCACAAAAAAAAAAAAAAGAAGAAGAAGAAGAAGAGTCTCATTAGGTTATTGACAGTCTTTTTTGTGTGTGTGGTACTGAGAATGGAATCCTGGGGCCTTCTACCTCTGGGATATACCTCAGACCTATTTTATATTTTATTTGGAAACAGGGTCTCACTAAGTTGCTGAGAGCCTCACTAAGTAGCTGATGCTGGCTTCAAACCTGCGCGATCCTCCTGTCTCAGCCTCTCAAGTACTGGGATTATAAGTGTGCGCCACCACGCCCGGCTACTGACAGTTTTAGTGTGCTACTGAGAATGTCTTTGAACCTGTGATCGTCTTGTCTCAGCCTCCCAAGTACTGGGATTATAGGCATGCACCAGCATGCCTGGCTGAGACTGTTTTAAAATAAAAGGAGGATCATGCAGGTTCGAAGCCAGCCTCACTGGCTTAAGAGACCCTGTTTAAAAAAAAAAAAAAAAAAAAAAAAAAAATATATATATATATATATATATATATATATAGAGAGAGAGAGAGAGAGAGAGAGAGAGAGAGAGAGAGAGAGAGTTAGTTTCCAGAAACCCCATATATAGGTAAAGTTTCCAAAAACCCCAGTACCACCAAATAATAATAAATAAAAATAAATAAATAAATAAAATAAAAGGGACAAAGCATAACTCAGATGTAGAACCCCACTGGTTTCAATCTCTAGTACTATACACAACATGGAAGCTTAAACAGGAAAGGAAAGGAAAGGAAAGGAAAGAATATCAGGCTAGGCCGGGCGTGGTGGTGCACGCTTGTAATCTCTGCACTTGGGAGGCAGAGACAGGAGAATCGCACAGGTTTGAAGCCAGCCACGCGCACTGGATTATGAGACCTTGTTTCCAAATAAAAATATAAGTAGGTCTGGGTCTGGGAGTGTAGCCCGGAGGTTGAAGGACTTCCAGGAACCCCAGTATCACCAAAAAAAAAAAAAAAAAATATCAGGCTAAAGGGAGGTGAAAGAGGTTCCAGATAGGTAGAGATAGCACCACACACCTGTATATAAAACCAGGAGGCAAGCCGGGCGTGGTGGTGCAGGCTTGTAATCCCAGCATTTGGGAGGCTGAGACAGTAGGATTGTGGTTAGCAGACAGCCTCAGCTACTTAGTGAGGCCCTTTGCAACTTAATGAGACCTGTTTTTTTTTTTTTACAGAATATATGTTAAGTTGGGTCCTGCACTCATGTGACTTTGTGTCACATGACCTCTGCAGGGCAAGGGAGGGGCTGAAACCCCCGCAAGAATTGGGCATTCCCGCGAGTAAACCCCCATCTCGCGAGATGCATGCCTTTAAAAGGAGAGCCCGCGTCCTCTAGCTTCGGACAGGCACGCGGGCCCCACAGTGCCTCGCCCTGATCCCCGGGAGAGCCGTGCCATTAAAACTTTACATGCCATGTGTACCGGACCTCTCTCGTGTTTTTCATACTCCGCCGTACTCACTTATTTTTATTTTACTCGCATTTAATTTTTTATTTTACTTATCATTTGGTGCCGAACCGGGAGAACTCTTGGGTCCCTCCCCATTTTTTTCCTTTTTTTTTTTTCTGTTTTCTCTTTTTATTTTTACTCTCTTTTTGAGCCCCGGACTCTCCAACCCGCCAGCAGCTCGACTGTGAGGTCCCACACCAGCGCTCCGCTTGCAGGCGTTGCTCCCACCACTGCCGCCGCTGCCGCCCCGTGCCTGCCCGGACCGTAAGCCTTCTTCCCCAGCCCCACGCTCTCCGGGAGAGCCGGCGGCCTTCTTCCCGCCCCAGGCTCTGCTGAGAGTCCGCGGCCATCTTTCCAGCCACGAGCTCTGCTGAGAGCTCGCGGCCATCTTTCCAGCCACGAGCTCTGCTGAGAGCTCGCAGCCATCTTTTCGGCCCCGAGCTCTGCTGAGAGCCGGTGGCCATCTTTTCCCGCCCATGTGCTCTCTTCTGGAGCACCGGAGGCCATCTTCCACTGCCACCGCGGCCGCAGCCACCACCGCCGGGGCGTGCAGGCTCCACCGGCCGCCAGGCTGCCAGTTCCACCCGCCCGGAGCCAGGCTCCTTGGGTAATGCTGGCACCTGTTCTGCTTGCCGACCTCCTGCACGGGCCAGGACCTCTGCCTGCCGCTTGGACCTCCTAAAACCGCTGTTCCAGCTCGGCACTCCAGTCACCGCCAGGACCTCTGGCCGATTTGCCCCGCCCGCCCCGAGCCAGGCTCATTGGGCGGCACACAGCCGGCTTCGGTGTCCGCCACAGTCACCCGCGCCAGGCGTAGCTCTACTTGCTGCTGCTGCTCCGTTTCACCCGCCCAAGCCAGGCTCACTGGCGGTGCTCCTCGGGGCCCAGCCTCAGCGACTGCCACGTGCCTGGAAGCCATTTTGTCTCCACGCCGCGGGCCCGGCAAGCCATGCCGCCTGCGCACCCCCACTGATCCTGCCTGTGCCAGCCGCCAGTGCCGTCCACACCAGCCACCGGCATCCACGCGCCCCAGCTCCACCACGCTCCCAGCAGCTTCTCAGCGCTTCTGTCGCAGCCAGCGCTGGCTGGCAACACTTCACTCCGGTAAACTGCCTCCTTCCCTTGGTTAGCGGGTTCCGGACTTGGGTCTTCCGGTCCACTGGGACCCAAAAATCCAAGCGCTTGGTGACCCATTGTCCCCCGGTCCACTGGGACCACCCTGCGGATGACCAGGTCATCCTCCGGTTTTGAGAAGGAATGAAGACGTTCTTCCCTATCTCTTAACCTCTGTTTCCGAACGATTGAGCAGGGAAATCGGGGACGCCCATTTCCTGTTCTTCGTTTCCACCCGCGAACCAATTATGGGGAGTCGAACCTTTATACTAGCAGATGCCCTGAGAGCCTGTCTGCCTTGATACGAGTTGGGAAATAGGTTGCGGTGGCCCAGGAATAGTTAGGAACTTTTATAAGCGGTCTGGTATCCCTCCAAATGCTCTCCCCCATCAGCTTCCGTTTATTTTCCCGCCAGCTGCCATTTTGTGATGGCGCGTAGTCACTGCCTGGTGATGTCACAGTCACCATCTTGGCCTGCGCCAGACTGCAATTTTGCTGGGTGGCCCGCTCGGGCGCGCCCTAGGTGCTGCAGGAAACGACAGGCCGGGGCTGGGGCGACACTCTCTGTCTGCCCGTGCGGAGTCCGCGTTGCCATTCTTGCTGGACACCCGTCTCGGGACGTGCTCTTTGTGAGTATAAGTCCGTCGCAGCTGACAGAACCTTAACATGGCATCTAAGTTTTAATTCCAGAGAGAAACAGGCGGAGATGGAGCGTACACTCTTGACTTTGCCAAAAAGCAGATCCCTGGTAGCTGCCCTTTGGCTGGCGGTGGCGGCTCAGCCCCCTGGAGCGCCACCTAGGTGTGGAGGACTGCAACAACAACTACCTCCAGGAGCCTGCCTCAAGTGGGGCAAAGCCACGCCTACCAATCAGACTGCTCGGCGTGTGGCCAGGAGGGCCACTGGAACAATGCCCTTGGAAAAGGGTGAGCCCCAGGTGCCTCAACACAGGGGGAGCACCTTTCCAGACCAGGCCCCGCCGCTGGCCCTACTCAGCCTGGCTGAAGACTGATGGCTCCTGGATCCCTCAACCTCCATCCTCTTTGCCAGCTCAGGGTAGCTCTCCAGGTACTGAGTAAACCAGTCTCCTTTTTGGTCGCCTGCTCAATCTCATGATTTGTTTTTTTCTTTAATAGCCCTTGCCTGTTCAAGCCTCCTCAAGTGCACATCACTAAGCTGTCCAGGGTAACCTCCAATTCGCACTGCAGCTATGCACCCACCTGCACCCCTTCTGGGGGACTGGACTCCCGACTCCTCCCGGCCTGGGGCCCCTGACGACGCCCCTTGACAGCAGGAAGAAGCTAGAGGGTCCAACGTCATCCATTATCCCTACCATCAAAAGGCCGGAATGTTAAGTTGGGTCCTGCACTCATGTGACTTTGTGTCACATGACCTCTGCAGGGCAAGGGAGGGGCTGAAACCCCTGCGAGAATTGGGCGTTCCCGCGAGTAAACCCTCATCTCGCGAGATGCATGCCTTTAAAAGGAGAGCCCGCGTCCTCAAGCTTCGGACAGGCGCGCGGGCCCCACAGTGCCTCGCCCTGATCCCCGGGAGAGCCGTGCCATTAAAACTTTACATGCCATGTGTACCGGACCTCTCTCGTGTTTTTCATACTCTGCCGTACTCACTTATTTTTATTTTACTCTCATTTAATTTTTTATTTTACTTATCAATATAAAATAGGGCTGGGGGGTGGGTGGCACAGAGGCAGAATGCCCCCGGGTTCCATCCCCAGTACTGAAAACAAAAACAAACAAAAAACAAAAACAAAAAAAAAAAAAAAACACCAGGACATAGCGCTCCTATTCTATTCACCTTAAATGATGCTCCTGGAACTGGTCAGTGCTCTGGGTCTGAGGTCACTCTGTCCCAATGGCATTTGCTCATCCTAGTCAACTGCAGCTTTGGCTTTATGGAGTGGAAAAGCCTGAGAGAGAAGATAAAGCCTGAGGCTTGGAGAATCCTATAGAAGACCCCTCTCCCACGGAAGCTTGGATGTTTATTTATTTATTTACTTATTTATTTATTCATTCATTCATTCATTCATTTTGTGGGTCTGGGGATAGAACCCAGAGGCATTCAACCTCCGAGCTACACCCTGTGCCCTACTTTTTATTCTTTATTTTGAAACCGGGTCTCACTGAGCTGCAGAGGGCCTCACTAAGTAGCTGAGGCTGTCTGTGAACCGCGCTACTCCAGTCTCAGCCTCCCGGATGCTGGGATTACAAGCGCGCGCCACCCATGCCCAGCTTGCGTGGATGTTCTGAGTGAGGATAAAAGCCTGCATAGCCACTCTTCCTCAGAGAAGTACAAGGAAAGTTCCTGTACTGCTTAGCAGAACTAATGACCCCAAATTGCTATCTCTGAAAGATTGTTACTTAAGATGAACTTCAAGCAAAATTGGGCTGTAAAAGCCTTGAGCTATTACTACCAGTTGAGTAGGCAGGCCCCAGGTACTCTGATAAAACAACTGTGAATCCTGTCTAGAGAAATGTTTCTTAACCCACAAATTATTTCTTAGAAAAATGAGCAGCTCATAATAACAAATGCTAAACACCTAAGGAAAGTTTACTGTTGGTGAAAACTATGAGAAATAGTATCCAGTAGAGTCAATAGGAAACATTCACAAATTTGGCCTGGTGCAGTGGCTCATCTCTGTAATCCTAGTCCTTAGGAGGCTGAGACTGAAGGATCGCAGGTCTGAGGTCAACCTCAACAACTTAGCTTAGGAAGACCCTGTTTCAAAACAAAAAATAAAGAGGGCTGGGGGTGTAGCTCATAGGTAAAATGCTCCTGGGTTCAATCCCCAGTAACATACACACATGCACACACACACACACACACACACACACACACACCTCATGTATTATAGACTTAAATAAAACTTTCAGTATAAAACATGGAAAAATATATGTGACCTTAAGGTAGGCAAGGAGTTATTAGATATGGCCATATCAAAAATATGATCAGTAGCTGGGTATGGTGGCACACGCTTGTAATCCCAGCATTCCGGAGGCTCAGACCAGAGGATCACAGTTCACAGACAGCCTCAGCTACTTAGTGAAGCTCTCTGCAATTCAGTGAGACCTTTACAAAATAAAGAATAAAAAATAGGGCAGTTAAGTGTAGCTCAGAGGTAGAATGCCCCTAGTGTTGCAAAAATATAAATAAATGAATAAATTACTTGTGTCCAGAATTATAAGGAATCCTCAAATTTTAGCAATAGGAAGTCAAGCAGTTCAATAAAATATAGTGTGTGTGTGTGTGTGTGTGTGTGTGTGTGTGTGTGTTACTAGGGATGGAACCCAGGAACATTCTGCCTCCAAGCTACACCCCCAGCCCTATTTTTTATTCTTAATTTGAAACAGGGTCTCACTGAGTTGCAGAGGGCCTCACTAAGTAGCTGAGGCTGGCCACGGACCACAATCCTCCTGGTCAGCCTCCCAAATGCTGGGATTACAAACGTGCACCACCACGCCCATCTATGAACAAAAGATTAGAATAGATACTTCACTAAAGAAAAGGCATGGGTGAAAAATAGGCACATAAAAAAGTTGCTTAACATCAGTAATCATTAAAGAAATGCAAATTAAAATCACAATAAACCAGGTATGGTGGCACATGCCTGTAATCCCAGTACTAAGGGTGAGACAGGAGGATTGCAAGTTCAAGGATAGCCTTGGCAATTTAGCTAGACCCTGTTTCAAAATAAAAAAATAAAAAGGTTTTGAGCTGGGCGTGGTGGCGCACACTTGTAATCCCCACATTTGGGAGGCTGAGACAGGATGATTGCACAGGTTCGAAGCCAGCCTCAGCTGGCTTAAGAGAGAGAGACCCTGTTTCCAAATAAAATGTAAAATAGGTCTGAGAGTGTAGCCCGGAGGTAGAAGGCCCCTGGCTGGGTTCCATCCCCAGTACCACCAAAAAAATAAAAAATAAAAAGGTTTTGGGGTGTAGCTCAGAGACAGAACATCCCCAGTACCAACCAACCAACCAACCACAATAACCTCTGGGTGCAGTGGTACATGCCTATAATCCCAGTACTTGGTAGGCTGAGACAGGAGGATCACAGGTTCGAAGACAGTCTCAGCAATGTAGGGAGACTCAGCAATTTAGAAATACTCAGTTTCAAAACACAAACTGAAAAGGACTGGAGGCGTAGCTTGGAGGTAGAATGCCCCTGAGTTCAATCTTCAGTACTGCAAAACAAAAACAAAACACAATAACCTATTACTACACACTTTTTTTGTGTGTGTGTGTGGTACAGGGGATGAAGCCCAGGGGCATTCTACCTCCGAGCTACACCCCCAGCCCTATTTTTTATTCTTTATTTGGAAACAGGATCTTGCTGAGTTGCAGAGGACCTCACTAAGTAGCTGAGGCTGGCCATGGACCGCGATCCTCCTGTTTCAGCTTCCCGAATGCTGGGATTACAAGTGTGTGCCACCACGCCCGGCTACTACATACTTTTTATTTCTTTTCTTTTCTTTTTTTTTTTTTTTTTTGTGGTACCAGGGTTCCTGGAAGCCCTTCTACCTCCGGGCTACACTCCCAGACCTATTTTATATTTTTGAAACAGGGTCTCCTAAGCCAGCGCACGCGGCTGGCTTCGAACCTACGCGATCCTCCTGTCTCTGCCTCCCAAGCGCGGGGATTACAAGCATGCGCCACCACGCCCAGCCACACTACATACTTTTTAAAATAACTAAAGTAAGTAAAATAGTTTGACAATATTAAGTTTTCTTTTTTTTTTTTTTTTTTGGTGGTACTGGGGTTTCTGGAAGCCCTTCTACCTCCGGGCTACGCTCCCAGACCTATTTTTTATACTTTTTTATTTGGAAACAGGGTCTCATAAGCCAGCGCGCGCGGCTGGTTTCGAACCTGCGCGATCCTCCTGTCTCTGCCTCCCAAGCGCGGGGATTACAAGCGTGCGCCACCACGCCCGGCGACAATATTAAGTTTTCAAAGTGAAAACTGGGAGCAATCGAATTCTGCCTTGCATTCTCATGCATTGCTGGTAACAGTGCTTGAGAGCAGTTTGGCAGGTTATTTATTCATTTGTTTTTGTGGTACTGGGAGTTGAACCCAGGGGCACTCTACCAATAAGCCATATCCCTATTTATTTTACTTTGGGGACAAGGTCTTGCTAAGTGCCTGAGGCTGGCCTTAAACTTGCTGTCTTCCTGCCTCAGGCTCCTGGTTTGTGTCACTGTGCTCAGTTATTTTGGTAGTTTCTTGTTTTGTTTAGTTTTAGTACTGGGAATTGAACCTAGGGCAGTCTATCTCCAAGTTACACCTCTAGTCCTTATTATTTTGAAATGGGTTTCACTAAGTGGCTGAGGGGCTCCTCAAAAACCTGAGATCTTCCTGTCTCATCTTCCTAAGTTCTGGGATTTCGGGCATGTGTCATTATGGCTGGCTTAGTTTGACAATATTTGTGTGTGTGTGTGGAGGGGTCTGGGAATGGAACCCAGGGGCATTTGACCTCTGAGCCCATACCCCCTGCCCTATTTTTATTCTTTATTTTCCAATAGGGTCTCACTAAGTTGCGGAGGGCCTCACTAAGTAGTGTAGGACCAAAGCAGGGCCATGACAGGCTTCATTCATACAGCAAACACGCTAGGCCTAAATTTCAATTTCCCAGGAATACAACTAACAGTTAAGTGCCAGTTTTGGCACCTGGGTCAGGATGAAAAACTCCCAACCAACCCCAGGAGGCACGAACTAAATGGGAGGCACCAAGTATCCTGTCCTTGCTTGTGGTAACAGCAGTAAAAATTCCTTTTGGTTTAAAGATGACTCCTTTGTAAATCACAGCCCAAGTGACTGAAATGTATAAAACTGCCTTGAAACAAAGACTCAGGGTCCTTGTCAAGACTCTACTGCATTGGAGGGACTTGGACCCTAGCTCGAGCTAGTTCCCCAATAAACCCCTTCCTGTTGTTTGTATTATTGTGTGTGGTGGTGGTCTCTATCACCCTGGAGTCCCAGACTTTGAGTCTAACAGTAGCTGAGGCTGTCCACGAACCATGGTCCTCCAGTTTCAGCCTCCTGAATGCTGGGATTACAAGCGTGTGCCACCACGCCTGGGTGACAGTTTTGGTTTTTTTTAAATTATTTTTGGTGGTACTGGAGGTGGAACCCAGGGACTTTTCTACCTCTGGGCTATACTACCAGACCTATTTTTTTTATACTTTATTATTTGGAAACAGGGTCTCACTAAGTTGCTGAGCTCCTCACTAAGTAGCTGAGGCTGGCTTTGAACCTGTGCGATCCACCTGTCTCAGCCTCCCAAGCACTGGAATTACAAGCATGCACCACCACTCCCGGCTTTTTTATTTTTTTATTTTATGAAGTTAAACATAGAAGAACCAAAGACCCAACAATCTCACTCCTAGGTATTTGCCAGAGTGAAATTAAAACTCTCCACCTGAGCCAGGTGTGGTGGCACACGCTTGTAATCCCAGCACTTGGAGGCTGTGACAGGAGGATTGTGTAGGTTTGAGGCCAGCCTCAGCTACTTAGTGAGGTTCTCAGCAATTTAGGGAGACCCTGTTTCAAAAAAGTATAAAATAGGTCTGGGAGTATAGCCCAGAGGTAGAAAGCCCCTGGGTTCCATCCTCAATACCACACACACACACACACACAAAAAAAAAAAAAAAAAAAAAAAAAAAACAAAAAAAAACCTTTCCCCCCAAAACATGAACACAAATGTTTGTAGTAGCTTTATATGTACTAACCCCAAACTGGAAGCAACTCAAATGTGTATCAACAAGGAATGGATAAACCACAGAACACCCATACATAATGCTACTCCGCAATAAAAAAGGAATGAATGATAATGAAAACTAGCAATCATTCTACCCAAATATGTAGCTTGTTACACGCTGTGTAATTAATCAGCCTAGATAAAAATACAATAGGGCCTCTGACAGCCTCTGTTGGCCAAGGGCAAGCTTTGCCTAAGGAAAGGGGCATTCAGTTCTCATTCTCAGGCCCCTTCTACGATTACCCACAAAGCCATCTGATTTAAAAATGAATGGTGTTTCTGTTTTTAGTTTCTAATATGTATCAGCAAATAAACTCACACAGCAGATTCACATAAATACATCTCAATGTAGCATAGTGTTGTGTATCTTGTACAATAGCAAAGTGCAGGGAGATGAAGATTCTGAGGTCCCTGAATTTGTGTGCAGGAGACAGCCAGTGGAGACCCTGAAGTTTTCGCTCTTCACAAAGCTGCTTTGCCATCAGAGGGCTAACTTTAGAAGGCATAATCTTATAAAATGCAGTGTAATTAAGAAAAGTAATGTTTTATGTTTATTGAGACTTCTAATTCTTGGTTTTCTGAACCAAGCCAGAACTCAAAGAACAATCTAAATTGTAAACCAAAAAACTTATAGCTGAAGAATCATAGCTAGCATTCACAAAAGCTAAATCCCAGCTTTTTTTTTTTTTTTTTTTTTAGGGCATTAAAATGAAGATAAAGTTCCAAACACAGTGTTTCCTCACTCTGAAAAACAACATGAAAATCACAGTGTGTGATCCATTGTTCTCTCCTGCAGATCAAATACCAACATTGCTGTGCTCTGTATGTAAGAATACGCTTGCTTTCTTACTCTTGTGAAGACTGAAATGGATACTTTCCCTTGCTGATTTTTTTGTGTGTGATGGAAATCATCAGCAACATGGAACACATTGCCACATTTTTTGAGCAATGGCATTAAAAGAATGTAAGGAGTCAGACCCAACGAGTCTAGCCCAAACCAAATAATTTAGACCACAAAGTTCAAACCAGTTTTCCTCATTTCTCAAAATAACTAGAACTGAGTATGCGCCAAATCTCTTACTTTTCTTTGTGTGATTTAGACAGTGCCACAAATACAGGAGATTCTTTACATTTTAGGTCAAATTTATGCCGTCCTTTGGTTCTATTATATAGATGGACAATTATTTTGCATTAGTTTAACTGTGGAACAAAATTGATTAAGTGAAGATTATTTTATTTTATTATTTTTGTGGTACTGCGTGTTGAACCCAGGGGTGTTCTACAGCTGAGCTACAACCCCCAACCACCATCTTCTTCTCTTTTCTTTTCTTTTCTATTTTTCTTTCTTTCTTCTTCTTTTTTTTTTTTTTTTTTTTTTGGTATTAGAGATGGAACCCAGGGACATTCTACCTCCAAGCTACACCCCCAGCCCTATATTTTTATTCTTTATTTTGAAACAGGGTCTCACTGAGTTGCAAAGGGCCTCACTAAGTAGTAGCTGAGGCTGGCCGTGAATGCTGTGACCCTCCTGTCTCAGCCTCCCAAATGCTGGGATCACAAGCACACGCCACCACGCCCAGCTTTTTTTTTTTTTTTAAACAAGGTCTTGATAAATTCCTGAGGCTAGCCGAGACTGTTCTTGGACCTGCGATTCTCTTGTCTCAGCCTCCCAAGTACTGGATTTACAGGTGCCACTGTGCTGGTCAATTTTATCTAACTCCTCAGTTTTGAGTGCCACATAGGAAGACTTCAGCGTGTTGATAACAGCTTATTCAGTGCATGAGTTTTCATTTACCACTTAATAAAAATCCTAATTTGTAGAAAAAGTTAATCCATGCAAAGGTTACCTAAAGTAAGACATTGCAACTAGTCAAGATGTCTATGAAAAAAAACTTTCTAAAAAATTTAAAGGAAACTGGTGTCCTATAGTGCTCTGGAAACATGCTTATTTTGAGGCTTCAGTTTCACCTAATTATCCTAAAATCGCGATCCCAGTCACACATTTAAACCTGTTTAATAGATCATGAGACCAGTGATTGGCTGAACATGCTTTCCTGTGGTGAGAAAAACCACACGACTGAACTGTTTGCCACTGGCTTGTGACATTTATAAGAACTCTTGCAATTTACCCGTGACTCCTGAAAAAAAAATTTTTTTTAAATCCTTCGTCAAGTTTCCACATTAAAAAAAAAAAATCTTATATGTGTAAGGATCTAGAAAAATGTGGAGGTTGCTCTCCTTGGGCTGGCTTTGCGTGGATACAGTGTTTACAAAATATTTTGAGATGGCCAGATAAGCAGTTCCAGTGACCAACATATCATACAGTTATCATGAGCCATGCGCAGCCTACAGAGAATCTTCAGTGTATCAGGGTGGCCCACATGTTGCTATTTACCATTTCAATTTCATAACAGAATCGAAATGAAGAGGAGAAAAAAAAAACATACTTTGAAACCTAGTAAGTCATCTGTGGCCTGAGTAATAAGGCTTCTTGCAAAAAAAAAAAAAAGCCACAGTGATTAACACATTTTTGAGAAACCAGCTTTGGTTTTAGAGCACTATAGCACTATTGCAGCTGTTTAATCCACTTGCTGACGTAGTATGAAGACATTTACAGTAACATTTTAAAGAATTTATATGCCTCCAGTGATTTTCAAGAGAAATGAGAAGCACTCATGGTAGTTATCAAAGAGTGGCACGTGTATATTTTCTGAAACAGCATTTTAGTGACCAAACCAATACTTGTAGATATTAAGGTTATGTCTGAATGTCACACACAGCAAGTGAGACCTCCATGACATAGAGAGGGAAAACAGTCACTTAAGGAGTAGAAATCAGCTGTGCAGGGTGGTGCACACCTATAATCCCAGTACTGGGAGGCTGAGGAAGAATCCAGATTTGAGACCAGCCTCAGCAATTTAGTGAGACTCTCAGCAACCTAGTGAGACCCTGTTTTAAAACAAAAAATAAAATGGGGTGGGGGTATAGCTTGGAGGTGAAGGCCCCTGAGTTCAATCCTCAACACACACACACACACACACACACACACACACACACACACACACACGAACTGTGTTCTCCTGAAAAGGCCATAGACTTTCTTCACTAGAAGCAGCACGTGAAGTCTAACGGTGCAGTTTCATTTATTCCATTTTGATTGCCTAAGTTTCCAACCAGGCAGTGTTCTATTTCAAGGCCATTCTGTTGCAAAACCTTGGTGTGTAGTTGTAACAGATGTTTCTGTTATAAACTGGAGAGGACAGCAGAGGAGAGAGAGAGAGAGAGAGAGAGAGAGAGAGAGAGAGAGAGAGAGAGAGAGAGAGAGATTAGGAGAAAGAGTACTCCAAGTAACTTTGTTTTGAAGGTCTTTTAGTAGATAACGGGTTTAAAAAATAAAAAATTCAAACTGTTCTGAGCTTCTACCCTGAATGAACTCTATTATTATTAAAGATTAGAGTGGTTCCTGCAGAGACTCCAATGTTTTGGACAAAACTCCTTTAAGGACAAGCAACTGGCTAAATAAATGATTATCATCTTTATAACCTGAGAGTTATGAAGACAAAGGAAGCCACAGTAGTCGCTGACCACTTTTGGAGAATCGAGGTATTTGTCCTGTGCAGTTGCTTTTGAGGTTTCCGGATGTGAGATGGGGATAGGGATAAAAATGGAACAGAAGAAATCTATGGTATAAACTAATTGTCTTGTTTTACTGGCTGATAGAGAAAAGGGAATGTCTGGAATTTCCTTTGTAAATGACTGTGCAGATACCAGATATAGACACTTGAACATTTTTGATAATAATGATAATTAACAACCATTCTACTCAAATATATAGGTCATTACAAGCTGTGTAAGCACTTGGCCAACTATTCATAAAACGAATGACAGGCATGTATTGAAAAGATCTAGGAAGGCTTTCAAATAATTATGGTCTTGATTATAAAAGACTAAAAGAGGAGAATGGTTGATACGTACTTGGAATTGTGCTTGGAGTGGAAGGGAGGTGGTTAACAAAAAATGAGAGGTCAGGTGAGGATCCCACCAATACCCCCAAATCTGGACTTAATTTGTTAACAGCATGATAACTTCTCCCCTGGGAATAAAACCAAGGGGGAGGACCAGCCTCAGCAACTTAGTGAGACCCTGTTTCAAAATAAAAAATAATAGCTAGGCGTGGTGGTGCACACTTGTAATTCCAGTACTTGGGAGGCCAGCCTCAGCAATTTAGCGAGACTCAGCAACGTAGAGACCTTGTTTTAAAACAAAAAAATAAAAAGGGTTGAGGGTGTAGCTCTGAGGCAGAATGCTCCTGGGCTCAATCCCTGGTACCACTAAATAAATAAAACAAAATAACATAAAATAAAAACAGGGTTGGGGTGTCGCCTGGGTTCAATCCCCACTATCCACCCCCATAATAATGACTAGAAAAAAACAAACAAAACAAAACAAAAATGCAAAGCAGTCCTTCCACAAGCTATTGTTATGTGCAAACCTTCCATCTAAGTCTTCATCTACAGCAAAATATTTCTCTTTTCTGTTCCTCTGAAGTTATAGAGGGGAGTGGGGATTGGGATTTTTTTTTTTTTTTTTTTTTTTTTTTGTACTGGGATGGAACCCAGGGCCACATTCTGCCTCTGAGTTAACGCACAGAACTATTTTTTATTCTTTGTTTTGAAACAGAGTCTCACTGAGTTGCAAAAGGCCTCACTAAGCAGCTGGGGCTGTCCTTGGACCGCAATCCTCCTGCCTCCGCCTCCCGAATGCTGGGATTATAAGTGTGTGCCACCACGCCTGGCTGGGATTGAGATTTGGAATTGAACCAGGGCCATTCTACCTCCAAGCTACATGCCCCATCCCTTTTTCTTTTCTTTTCTTTTTTTTTAAATTTGGAAACAGGGTCTCACTAAGTTGCTAATGCTGGCCTTAAACCTACAATCCTTTTGTCTCCGCCCCCCAGGAACCACGATTACAGGCATGAGCTGAAGTTTCATACTTTCTAAAAAAAGGTCCTTACCAAAGTTTGTCTCAGAGACATCTTCACAGTTATTTAAAAAAAAATAGCGTTGTAGCTGGGCATGATGGTGCACACTTGTAATCCCAGCATTTGGGAGGCTGAGACAGGAGGATCATAGGTTCACAGTCAGCCTTAGCTACTTAGTGAGGTCCTCTGCAACATAGTGAGACCCTGTTTCAAAATAAAAAGTAAAAAAAAAAAAAAAAAATAGGGCTGGTGGTGTAACTCAGAAGTAGACTGCCCCCCAGCCCAAATTTTTATTCTTTATTTTGAAACAGGGTCTCACTGAGTTGCAAAGGGCCTCACTAAGTAGCCGTGCTGTCTGTGAACCAAGATCCTCCTGTCTCAGCCTCCCAAGTGCTGGGATTACAAGTGTGCACCAACATGCCCAGATTCTTCTATTTTATTTTGAAACAAAGTCTTACTAAGTTGCTGAGGGCCTCACTAAGTTGCAGTACTCTAGGTGTGAAGATTTGTTTCAATTGTTTTTATGTGTAGAACTCATTAACATTCTATTTTTCTTTAAATATGTGCATTAGTTGAAGTATTAATAAAGCTTCGCATTAGACTTTGTAGATCAGATTAGTTTACATAGGCAACATGTTAAACTTTGCATGCGCTCTTCAGAAAAATAAAACCAAATCTATGTAAAATAAAAGGTTAAATAAACATTCAAGCAGCAAACTCTCTCCATGCCACAACCACTTCTTACTCTAATTTGTAGTTTCACTTCTGGTCACACTCTTCCTCTACTTACTTTTTTTTAGTTTGTCCCTTAGATCTATTTCTTACATTATATTTTTGGAAAATAACACTAACCACTACTGACTTGGTCCTTTTTTTTTTTTTTTTTTTTTTTTTTTCTTGTGTACCAGGGATTGAACCCAGGGGCATTCTACCTCTGAGCTACATACACCTCTAGCCTATTTTTTATTAATTAATTAATTTATTTATTTATTTTGGTGGTTCTGAGGTTCCTGGAAACGCTTCTACCTCCGGGCTACACTCCCAGACCTATTTTTATATATTTTTTTTAAATTTGGAAACAGGGTCTTTTACGCCAGTGCAGCTGGCTTCGAACCTGCGCGATCCTCTTGTCTCCACCTCCCAAGCACGGGGATTAAAAGCGTAAGCCACCATGCCTGGCTTTTATTATTTATTTTAAAACAGTCTCACTAAGTAGCCGAGGCTGGCTGCAAACCTGTGAGCCTTCAGTAATGGTATTACAGGCACGTGCCCCATGCCCAGCAACTTGGTCCTTTTAATGTAACTTGATTGGCTTCATTTGAACTCTGAGGGCCCCATATGCTATAAAAGAGAGCATGCATCTATAATTCCAGTTACTGAGGAGAGACCAAGGTAGCATGGACGATTTAGCAAGCCCCTGTTTCAAACTAAAATAAAAAAGGGCCTGAGAATGTAGCTCCGGGGATACAGCACTTGCCTAGCATATAGATAACCCTGGGTTCAATCTTCAGGACTATTAAAAAAAAAAAGAAGGTATCCTGAAGATCCAGAAATGTAATGAACCTTGTACTGCCTTTTCCCATTCTCTGTTCTTTTAATTTATTATTACTAACATAAAGCTACTATTAGGCCACAGTGACCATACTAAATACTTCTGCTTTGTGATTTTTTGGTGGTTTTCATTTTTATTTTTGCAGTACTGGGAATTGAACCCAGGGACATTCTATCTCCTGGCTACACCCCCAACCCTATTTTTTTTAATTTTATTCTTTACTTTGAAATAAGGATTCACTAAGTTGCAGAAGGCCTCACTAAGTAGTTGAGGCTGGCCGTGAACTTGTGATCCTCCTTTCTCAGCCTCCCAAGTACTGGGATTACAGAATTGTGCCACAAGCCTCACTGGTTTGTTTTGTTTTGTTTTTTGCGGTATTGAGGATGGAGCCCAGGGGGATTGTATCTCCAAGCTACACCCCCAACCCTATTTTTTAGTCTGTATTTTGAAGCAGAGTCTCACTGAGTTGCAAAGGGCCTCACTAAATAACTGAGGCTGTCTGCAAACCAAGATCCTTCCTGTCTCAGCCTCCCAAATGCCGAGATTACAAGCGTGTGCCACCACGCCTGACTTCATATTCTTTTTAATGGTGCTAGTCATTAACCCAGGGGTATTCTACCTCCAAGCTACACCCCTAGTCTAATTTTATTTATTTATTTTTAATTTAGAAACCAGGTCTGTCTTGCTAAATTGCTGATAGAGTCTCACTATTTGCTGGAGCTCGCCTCGAACTTGCTATCCTGTCTCAGCCTCCCAAGTACTAGGATTACAGGCATGCAACATCACACGTAGTGATTTTATTATTTATTTATTTATTTATTTATTTATTTATTTATTTTTGCTGTACTGGGGATGGAACCCAGGGGGGCAGTCTACCCCTGAGATACACCCCCGGCCATATTTTTTATTCTTTATTTTGATAAATTCAGTATCTCACTAAATTGCACAGGGCCTCACTAAGTAGCTGAGACTGTCTGCAAACTGCGATCCTCAGTCTCAGCCTCCCAAATGCTGAGATTACAAGCTTGTGCCACCACGCCCGGCACCTAGTGGTTTTATAATTTTTTTTTTTTGTACTGGTGTTGCAATACAGGGACATTTTACCTCTGAGTGACACCCCAGCCCTATTTTTTATTCTTTATTTTAAAACAGTGTCTCCTTGAATTGCAGAGGGTCTCACTAAGTAGCTGAGGCTGTCTGTGAACTGTGTTCCTCCTGTCTCAGCCTCCTGAATGCTGGGATTACAAGCCTGCGCTACCACACCCGGCTCACAAAATATTTTAAACTAGAAAATATGGTCAAAGATTGAATTACTACTAAATCATCTTTCCAACCCTAAAACTTACAAGGAATTATCTTAACTTCCTAGTCCTCAAATTGTTGTATTATTCCAAGAAAAAAAAAAATCCCAAAAGTGGTTTATTAAAAAAAAAAAAAAAAAAAAAAAAAAAACAAGGCTGGGCATGGTGGGACATGCTTGTAATCCCCGCTTGGGAGGCGAAGCCAGCTGCGCTCATTTAAGAGACCCTGGAGGAGAGACATTTGTGAGGCTGAGACAGGAGGATTGTGATTCACAGACAGCCTCAGCTACTTAGTGAGGGTCTTTGCAACTCAGTGAGACCCTGCTTCAAAATAAAGAATAAAAAATAGGACTGGGGGTGTAGCTTGGGGGTAGATTGCCCCTGGGTTCCATCCCCAGTGCTGGAAAAAAAAAAAAAACACACAAAAAAACCTCTTACCGTAAGACACAGTAACCTCTCTTTCAAGTTATTTATCCAAGAAAAAAGGAGGTACATTTGCATAGAAAACCTGTGTACAAATGTTTATGGGGGACTTATTAATAATCCCTCCAAACTATAAACATCCAAAATGTCCCTCAACTAGAGAATGAGTGAGTAAATTGCAGTACCTTCCTACAGTGGATTTCTTCTTAGCAATAGAAAGGATCAGACTAGCCAGGAATGGTAATTCCAGTACCTAGGAGGCTGAGACAGAAGGATCACAGGTTTGAGGGCAGCCTCGGCAAGGTAGGGAGACTCTCAGAAACCTAGCGACACTCTTTCAAACTAAAAAATAAAAGCTGGGAGTGGTGGCGCATGCTTGTAATCTCAGTTCTTGGAAGGAGGAGACAGGAGGACCGCGGGTTCATGGCCAGCCTCCACCCACTTACTGAGGCCCTCTACAACTTGGTGAGACCCTGTTTCAAAATAAAAAATAAAAAAATAGGGCTGGGAGTGTAGCTTGGAAGTAAAATGCCCCTGGGTTCAATCTTCAGTTACACACACACACACACACACACACACACACACACGTAAATCAATAAAAATAAATAAATAAATAAATAAAAATAGGCTGGGAGTGTAATTCAGAGGAAGAATGCCCCTGGGTTCAATCTTCAGTACCACACATATAAATACATAAATAAATAAACAAATGGCCGAGGATGTAGGTTGGAGGTAGACTGTTGCTCTTGAGTTCAATTACCAGTACAAAAATAAATAAATAAATAAAGGGGAAAAAATCAGCAACATTCCAGCATTGCTCTCATTAGATGGAACTTAGTAGTAATGAAAATAGTGGTAGAAAAAAATGTGCAATAAATCACCCAGACAATTCTAATCGGAATGTCCATATTCCATAAACCATTACGTTCTGACCAATTTTTTTGAATAAGAGGAAGTGACCGTGTTAACTGTCATTTTATTGCTTCCTGATAAAAAGATAAAGTTAAAATGCTTTGCTCTTGTTATGTGGCTATCCTGCAGTAATGAATCATTGGAAATTTTTAATTTAAAATTTTTTTTTTTTTTTTTTTTTTTTTTTGTGTGTGTGTGTGTGTGTGTGGTACTGGGGATGGAACCCAGGAGCCTTCTCCCTCTAGACTACACCTCCAGACCTATTTTATATTTTATTTGGAAATGGGGTCTCACTAAGTTGCTGAGAGCCTCACTAAGTTACTGAGGCTGGCTTTGAGCCTGCGATCCTTCTGTTTTAGCCTCCCAAGTGCTGGGATTACAAGTGTGCACCACCACGCCCCGCTGAAAAATTTTAAATATACAGAAAAGGATTTTTAAGCCAGGCATGATGGTGCATGCTTGTAATTCCAGCACTTGGGAGGCTGAGACAGGAGGATCGCACAGGTTTGAAGCCAGCCTCAGCTACTTAGTGAGGCTCTCAGCAACTTAGTGAGACCCTGTTTCCAAGTAAAGTATAATATAGGTCTGGGAGTATAGCCTGAAAGTAGAAAAGCCTCTGGGTTCTACCCCCAGTACTACAAAAAAAAAAAAAAAAAAAAAAAAAGGATTTTTTGTTGTTGTTATTGGTTTGTTTTGAAGTACTTGGGATTGAACCCAGGGGCTTTCTTCCTCTGAACTACACCACCAATATAATTTTATTTTTTATTTTGAAAAATATCTTGCTAAATTGCTGAGTGCCTCATTAAGTTGTTGAAGCTGGCTTTGAACCAGTGAGAACCAGCGATTGTCCTGTCTCAGCCTTCTAAATACTGGGATTACAGGTGTATGCCCCCAATACTTTTCACAGAAAAGTTTTAAAAAAGAAACCCATGTTCTTGTATAAATGTAATGTTGAAAATAGAGTTAGGGAGTTTATGAAGGAGGCAAGCACCAACCAGGTTATTAACAGTGGCTTTAATCAAGAACCTGGCACCTTTGGGAAGTCAGCTGGGCATGGGGGAAGGGACCAATGAGCCACGTGTCAGAGGAGTCCCACGTAATCCTGATTGGCTGGCTGAGTCACATGGCAGAGCGGAAGTACGGATGTTTTACAGGCATGCCGATTCTCTTGCGATATCTGTAGTCTCGCAATGCCTAGGATCTAGCAGCACCTGCATTCTCATGATATTCTTGCTTCTAGCTTCTAGGGTTCCGCCTCCTGTCCCTGCTGAGGGGTCACATGGGAGGAGGGGGACCAGACCAATCAATAAATTTCTTAAGTCTTATAATTTTGTCATGTTTTAGATGCTTTTTCATAGAAGCAACACAATAAGCTGAGCGGTGGCTCATGTCTATGATTCTAGTACTTAGGAAGCTGAGACAGGAGGATCACAGGTTCAAGGCCACCCTCAGCAAATTAGTGATACTCTGTTTCAAAATAAAAAATAAAGTAGGCTTCATGCAGCTCAGAGATAGAGTTCAATCTCCAATACAAAACCAAAACTGTGTGTATGAGTGTGTATGTGTATATACACACATACATATTTGAAGCCAGGTGGCTACGCTGAAGGTTGAAGCAGAAAGATTGCTTGAGTCCCCAACCTCAAGAGCAGCCTGGGCAAAATAACAAGATCCTGTCTCAGTAAAAAAAAAAAAAAAAAAATGTTGTAAACTCTCTAAATCGATTTCACAATCCACTAATGGGATCATGAATTACAGTTTGGATCACTGTAGAGTATTTACCCAAAAATAGAATTGCCGGATTGTGGGATATATGGTATATGATATTTATTTATTTATTTATTTATTTATTTATTTATTTATTCAGTGGTACTGGGGATGGAACCCAGGGGCATTCTACCTCCCAGCTACACCCCCCAGCCCCATTTTTTAAATTCTTTATTTTGAAATGGGATCTCACTGGGTTGCAAAGAGCCTCACTAAGTAGTGAAGGCTATCCTCTAACAGTGATCTTGTCTCATCTCCCAAATGCTGGGATTACAAGCATGTGCCAAGACACCTAGCACTTATTTACTTATTTATCTATTTATTTTGATATTGGGGATTAAACCCAGGGACATTCTACCTCTGAGTTATATCCCAACCCATTTTCATATTTATTTATTTATTTATTTATTTATTTATTTATTTATTTATTATTGCAGTACTGGGGGTGGAATCCAGGGGCATTCTACCTTCTAGCTATACCTGTAGTTCTATTTTTTTATTATTTGGAAACAGGGTCTAAGTTGTAGAGGGCCTCACTAAGTAGCTGAGGCTATCCTCAAACAGTGATCCTCCTGTCTCAGGCTCCCAAGTACTAGGATTACAAGGGTACACCACTGTGCCCAGTTCATTGTTTTTTTTTTTATTATTATTATTATTTTGTGTGGTACTGGGGGTGGAACCCAGGGGCTTTTCTACCTTCAGGCTACACTTCCAGACCTATTTTATATGTTATCTGGAAACAGAGTCTCACTAGGTTGCTGAGAGCCTGACTAAGTAACTGAGGGTGGCTTCAAACCTGAGCCATCCTCTTGTCTCAACCTCCCAAGTACTGGGATTACAAGTATGTGTCGCCACACCCAGCTTTTAAGTTAATTTTGATAAAATTTTGCCACACTGCTTTCCAAAATAGTTGGGCCACCTGAAATTTCTTTCCACCAGTGAATTCTAATTTTCTGGAGCATCATTAAGCACTGGTATTGTCGGCTCTTTAATGTTTGCCTATCTGGTGGATTTAATACTGTAGATAATCTGAATGAAGCTCATTCTTTTGTGAAAGTTAAAAATATTTCTAGTCCTATGTTACTCCAGACTTACTTCATGCTAGCTTATCAACTGCCAAAAAAAATGTGCTTCCCTGATTAATTATCAATTAATAGATATATTATTTAAAAGTTAATTATTGCCGGACATGGTGGTGCATGCTTGTAATCCCAGCATTCAGGAGGTTGAGACCTGAGGAGTACGGTTCATGGACAGCCTCAGCTACTTAGAAAGGCCCTTTGCAACTCAGTGAGACCTTGTTTCAAAAATAAAAAGACAGCCGGGCATGGTGGCGCACGCTTGTAATCCCCGCGCTTGGGAGGCTGAGACAGGAGGATCGCACAGGTTCAAAGCCAGCCTCAGCTACTTAAGTGAGGCTCTCAGCAACTTAGTGAGACCCTGTTTCCAAATAAAATATAAAATGGGTCTGGGAGTATAGCCCGGAGGTAGAAAAGCCCCTGGGTTCCACCCCCAGTACCACAAAAAAATAAATAAATAAATAAAAATAAATAAATAAAAAGACTAAAAAAACAGGGCTAGGGGTGTAGCTCAGAGGTACAGTGCCCCTGAGTTCCATCCCCAGTACCCCCCCCCACACACAAAAAGTCTATTATTAGTTGGGGATGGTGGCTCAAGGCCTGTCGTCCCAGGTCTTGGGAGGCAGAGACAGGAGGATCACAGGTTCAAGGCCAGCCTCAGCAACTTAGGCCCTGTTTCAAAAATAAAACAATATAAATGGCTGAGGGTGTAGCTCAGAGGTAGAATGGACTTGGGTTAATACCTAGTACAGAAAGGTAGATAGGGAGGGGAAAAAGGAGGATGGGGCAAGGAAACAGTTCAAATAGTATTTTGTGCATATATGAAGGCATTGCCTCCGATCTTGCTAACATGTACAGGGAGAGAGAAGAGGGAGCAGGGTGGGGTACAGAGGGCAATACTCCAAGTGATATATGCATGTATGAATGTCTCGCTCTGAATCTCACTATGATGGGTAACTATAATGCACCAACAGAAGTATAAGTAAAGCAAAATAGAAGCACGGCTTTGAAGTAGGTCAGTGGGAATGGGGATGGAGCGGTAAGGAAGATCACTGACGTCACTGAGGGGTATCAGTTGGTTCAGAGGATTAATTAGGGGTCAAGGAGAGAGCGGAAAAAAGGAGTTGAAGACTCACAAGTTTTGACTTTGGTGAATAGGTGCACGGTGAGTACTATTTAGGAAGTCAGAGAGACGGCATGGTGGTGCATGCTCGTAATCCCAGTCCTTGGGAAACAGGTTTGTGGCCAGCCTCAGCTAATTGTGAGGCCCTATTTCAGATAAAGAAAAATGGGGCTGGGGGGTGCAGCTTGGAGGTAAAATGCTCCTGGGTTCAATCCTCAGTAACACACACACACACACACACACACACACACACGTTAGAGAACACGGGAATAACAGGTTTGGGGTAAAGATAATGAGTTTACCTTTAAAAATATTGAGTTTCAGGTACACTTGAGACTGAGCTATCTGTAGAATGTTGAACAGACCATCTTGAAGAGTAGAAGAGAAGAATGGACTTAAAATGTCTCTCTCCAGCCGGGCGTGGTGGCGCACGCTTGTAATCCCAGCATTCGGGAGGCTGAGACCGGAGGATCACGGTTCGCAGACAGCCTCAGCTACTTAGTGAGGCCCTCTGCAACTCAGTGAGACCCGGTTTCAAAATAAAGAATAAAAAATAGGGCAGGGGCTGGAGCTCGGAGGTCTAATGCCCCTGGGTTCCATCCCCAGACCCTCTCCTATTCTGAAGGGTTATATAGAAAACTGAGTTTTGTTTTAAGCTTATTCTTTTCAATTGCAGGTGTTTCCCTTTGCTGGCAGGGTTCCTTAGCCTTGACAATAGAAAGGGCGTCCCTGTTGTCTACCCTTGCAGGATGCAGGTCTAGGTCGATCAATAAAAAGAAAAAAATGTACGGTGTCTGATTTGTTCTGCTTCATGTTTCCCAAATTTCCAGGCTGTACCTACAGTGCTGAGCAGATGAGAAGAGCTGACTCATACTTCCTGCAAGTCAGCACAGATATCCACCCTTCCAAATTTTTTGAACCTTGACCACTCCCAAAGAGAGTCAAAGCGTTGTAACAATTTATGAGCATCTCTTTCATTTGTTACATCTGGTGTAAGGATTCAAAGAAAAAGAATTTACAAGCTTTTCCTGCCTTGTGCCACCCTCAGCCCCCAATTTCAGGTTCAAGTAATGGTGCACTCACCTTTTATAGAAAGTCTAGGATCTCTAGGGGTTGTTTCCAATATCATCTTTGTCACCTGCAGTCCTCACAGTGAGAATGAAATCCCTTGAGCTCTCACAGCAGTTGATTTACCTGTCTGGTGTAGAACTTGTCATAGCTTGGCTTTCTAAAAAAGCTATATGCCTAGCCGGGCGTGGTAGTGCGCGCTTATAATCCCTGCGCTTGGGAGGCTGAGACAGGAGGATCACACAGGTTCGAAGCCAGCCTCAGCTAGTTAGTGAGTCTCTCAGCAACTTAGCGAGACCCTGTTTCCAAATAAAATATAAAATGGGTCTGGGAGTATAGCCCGGAGGTAGAAAAGCCCTTGGATTCCACCCTCAGAACCACAAAACAAAAACAAAAACAAAAACCCTAAAAGGGTTGGGGGTATATCTCAGTGGTAGAGTACCCCTGGGTTCCATTTAAAGAAAATAAATAAATAAAGTTCTATACCTGGGAGGGAGCATGCCCTTTGTCTTTCAGGAATATTTATTTGTCATTTTGTTCCTTCTCTGCCAGCACTGCGTTTGGTATATATATATGCTGACTGGAGGGCGGGCATGGTGGCACACCCTTGTCATCCCAGCATTTGGGAGGCGGAGACAGGAGGCTCGCCATCCACGGACAGCCTCAGCTACTTAGTGAGGCCCTTTGCAACTTAGTAAGACCCTGTTTCAAAATAAAGAATAAAAATAGGGCTGGGGGTGTAGCTCAGAGGTAGAATGACCCTGGGTTCCATCCCCAGTACTGCCAAATGAATAAATAAATAAAAATAAAATTTAAAAATGCTGACTGGAGCATATTTGTTAAAAGGCATGAAAATACTGTCTTACCGCTTAAAAGTCAGGGGGCGTATTGGACTGTGGACAAGGACAGTTAAACACATTACTTAAAAATAACTTTACAGATAATTCAGCAAGTAAACATTTAATTTATAAGGACGCAGGGAGAGAGAGGTAAAATTATTAACTTGAGCATGTTGAGGAGTGATAATTTTCAAAAAAGTTGTGAAAAAAGTGCCGAGTCACAGAGGACTCCACCAATGGCCAGCCAAGGGCAGAGACAGCGGCGGTTCTGACTGTTCATTCTCCCTCTCCTCGGCCATTCCTCTTGGGCACCTGCTTGACAGCTTGTCATTGCTAACATGATCTTTATTACTCTTTTATTCTGTAGTTGCTCAGGTGAATTGTCTTTCAAAAAGAATTTCATAAGCTGGGTGGAGTAATTCAGAAGTAGAATGCCTTTGGGTTCCAGCTCCAGTAGAAAAAAAAAATTTTTTTTCTCCATCAGATTTGTCTTTTTGAGAAACGAGTGGATAATTTGGCCACATTGCTAATAAAATTTCATTTTGTGGATTAAATACATTGGAATGTTATTCGTGTGTGTGTGTGTGTGTGTGTGTGTGTGTGTGTGTTACTAGGGATTGAACTCAGGGGTATTCTACCCCTGAGCTACACTCCAGCCCTTTTTAGTTTTTATTTTTATTATGTTTTTTTTTTTTTTTTTTGGCACTAGGAATTGAACCCAGGGGCATTCTACCTCCAAGCTATGCCCCAAGCCAGCCATATCTTATTTTTATTTTGAAACAGGGTCTCATTAAGTTAGTGAGGACCTTGCTAAATTGCTGAGGCTGGTCTCCAATCTGTGATCCTCCTGTCTTAGCCTTTCAAGTGCTGGGATTACAAAAATGTGCTACCATGTCTGGCCTCAACTGTTATCTTCTTTGATTAAAAAAACAAAAACTCCAGCCTTCAACTTTTGAAACTTTTTTTTTTTTTTTTTTTTTTTTTGCAGTACTGGGATGGAACCCAGGATTCTACCTCTGAGCTACACACCCATCCCTGTTTATTATTCTTTATTTTGAAACAGGGTCTCACTAAATTGTGGAGGGCCTCACTACGTAGCTGAAACTGGCCACGAACCTGTGTCCTCCTGTCTCAGTCTCCCCAGTGGTGGTATTACAAGCGTAGGCCACCATGCCAGGCTAACTTTTTTTTTTTTTAATTAATTTATTTTTTAAATTGGTGCATTGTAGTCATATATCAATCACATTGGAGTACAAGACTTGAGAGGATATACAAGCACACATCATCCAATTAGCCCTCCTCCAGCCCCCATCCCATTCCCTCCCCCTCCCTCCATCCCACACTTCTTTGGTAATTTACTTTGATACATTTGTTTATGTACCTCCTGCGTTTTAAAGAGGCTCCGTCCTCCAGTATTACGTACCCTCTGATTGGTCACATTAGTTGCTTCACTATAGGGCCCTTTCTATAGCTCAACCTCTTCCTGTTGCCCTTTTCCTCCTAGTTATTGCTGATTAAGAGAAGAGTCTGATTTATATTTTCTGCGATATTTCTCTGTGCATGCTGCGTTGCAAGTACCAATCCCACTCTTGATGGTCCCAGTAGTGGCCTGGCTACTCAGTGGACTGATCCAGATCTCGCTGGCTCAAGCAGCGGCCTTGCCTCATGGGAGGCCCCAGTTCTGGTCTCGCTGGCCCCTGAACCGGTCTAACCCCTAAGCTGGCTTTGGTCCTGACCTTGGAGACCGCAGGAGTGAACTTGCCTCACGCCAGACTCCGATGCTGGCCATTGGCCCCTGCACCGGTCTAACCCCTTGGCAGGATTCCAATCCCGGCCTCGGAGGCCCCAGCACCGGCCTAGCCTCATGGCAGGCTCCAATGCCGGCCTCGTTGGCCCCAGCACCAGCCTAACCCCTCGGCAGGCTCCGATCCTGGCCTCGGAGGCCCCCGCACTGGTCCTGCCTCAAGGCAGGCTCCGATGCCGGCCTCGCTGGCCCCAGCACCGGCCTAACCCCTCGGCAGGCTCTTATCCTGGCCTCAGAGCCCCAGTACCGGCCTTGCCTCACGACAGGCTCCGATGCCGGCCTCGCTGGCCCCAGCACCGGCCTAACCCCTTGGCAGGCTCCGATCACGGATTTGGAGGCCCCAGTACCGGCCTTGCCTCAAGGAAGGCTCCGATGCCGGCCTCGCTGGCCCCAGCACCGGCCTAACCCCTCGGCATGTTCCGATCCCGGCCTCGGAGGCCCCAGCACTGGTCATGCCTCAAGGCAGGCTCCGATGCCGGCCTCGTTGGCCCCAGTACCGGCCTAACCCCTCGGCAGGCTCTTATCCTGGCCTCGGAGGCCCCAGTACTGGCCTTGCCTCACGGCAGGCTCCGATGCCGGCCTCGCTGGCCCCAGCACCGGCCTAACCCCTCGGCATGCTCTGATCCCGGCCTCGGAGGGCCCAGCACTGGTCATGCCTCAAGGCAGGCTCCGATGCCGGTCTCGTTGGCCCCAGCACCGGCCTAACCCCTCGGCAGGCTCTTATCCTGGCCTCAGAGGCCCCAGTACCGGCCTTGCCTCACGGCAGGCTCCGTTGCCGGCCTCACTGGCCCCAGCAGCGGCCTAACCCCTCGGCAGGCTCTTATCCTGGCCTCAGAGGCCCCAGTACCGGCCTTGCCTCACGGCAGGCTCCGATGCCGGCCTCGCTGGCCCCAGCACCGGCCTAACCCCTCGGCAGGCTCTTATCCTGGCCTCAGAGGCCCCAGTACCGGCCTTGCCTCACGGCAGGCTCCGTTGCCGGCCTCACTGGCCCCAGCAGCGGCCTAACCCCTCAGCAGGCTCCGATCCCGGCCTCAGAGGCCCCAGTAGCGGCCGTGCCTCAAGGCAGGCTCCGATGCCGGCCTCACTGGCCCCAGCACCGGCCTAACCCCTTGACAGGATCCGATCCCGGATTTGGAGGCCCCAGCACTGGTCATGCATCAAGGCAGGCTCCGATGCCGGCCTCGCTGGCCCCAGCACCGGCCTAACCCCTCAGCAGGCTCTTATCCTGGCCTCGGAGGCCCCAGTACCGGCCTTGCCTCAGGCAGGCTCCGATGCCGGCCTCGCTGGCCCCAGCACTGGCCTAACCCCTCGGCAGGCTCTTGTCCTGGCCTCGGAGGCCCCCGTACCGGCCTTGCCTCACGGCAGGCTCCGATGCCGGCCTCGCTGGCCCCAGCACCGGCCTAAGCCCTCGGCAGGCTCCGATCCTGGCCTCGGAGGCCCCAGC
This sequence comes from Muscardinus avellanarius, assembly GCF_963383645.1. NCBI lineage: Eukaryota > Metazoa > Chordata > Mammalia > Rodentia > Gliridae > Muscardinus > Muscardinus avellanarius. The sequence goes on along the minus strand of NC_137788.1, from coordinate 131,301,133 downwards.
ACTGGTCATGCCTCACGGCAGGCTCCGATGCCAGCCTCGCTGGCCCCAGCACCGGCCTAACCCCTCGGCAGGCTCTTATCCTGGCCTCGGAGGCCCCAGTACCGGCCTTGCCTCAGGCAGGCTCTGATGCCGGCCTCGCTGGCCCCAGCACCGGCCTAACCCCTCGGCAGGCTCTTGTCTTGGCCTCGGAGGCCCCAGTACCGGCCTTGCCTCACGGCAGGCTCCGATGCCGGCCTCGCTGGCCCCAGCACCGGCCTAAGCCCTCGGCAGGCTCCGATCCTGGCCTCGAAGGCCGCAGCACTGGTCATGCCTCATGGCAGGCTCCGATGCCGGACTCGCTGGCCCCAGCACCGGCCTAACCCCTTGGCAGGCTCTTATCCTGGCCTCGAGGCCCCAGTACTGGCCTTGCCTCAAGGCAGGCTCCGATGCAGGCCTCGCTGGCCCCAGCACCGGCCTAACCCCTCGGCAGGCTCTTATCCTGGCCTCAGAGGCCCCAGTACCGGCCTTGCCTCACGGCAGGCTCCGATGCCGGCCTCGCTGGCCCCAGCACCGGCCTAACCCCTCGGCAGGCTCTTGTCCTGGCCTCGGAGGCCCCAGTACCGGCCTTGCCTCACGGCAGGCTCCGATGCTGGCCTCGCTGGCCCCAGCACCGGCCTAACCCCTCGGCAGGCTCTTATCCTGGCCTCAGAGGCCCCAGTACCGGCCTTGCCTCACGGCAGGCTCCGATGCCGGCCTCGCTGGCCCCAGCACCGGCCTAACCCCTCGGCAGGCTCTTATCCTGGCCTCAGAGGCCCCAGTACCGGCCTTGCCTCACGGCAGGCTCCGATGCCGGCCTCGCTGGCCCCAGCACCGGCCTAACCCCTCGGCAGGCTCTTGTCCTGGCCTCGGAGGCCCCAGTACCGGCCTTGCCTCACGGCAGGCTCCGATGCTGGCCTCGCTGGCCCCAGCACCGGCCTAACCCCTCGGCAGGCTCCGATCCTGGCCTCGGAGGCCCCAGCACTGGCCATGCCTCACGGCAGGCTCCGATGCCGGCCTCGCTGGCCCCAGCACCGGCCTAACCCCTCGGCAGGCTCTTATCCTGGCCTCGGAGGCCCCAGTACCGGCCTTGCCTCATGGCAGGCTCCGATGCCGGCTTCACTGGCCCCAGCAGCGGCCTAACCCCTCAGCAGGCTCCGATCCCGGCCTCAGAGGCCCCAGTACCGGCCTTGCCTCAAGGCAGGCTCCGATGCCGGCCTCGCTGGCCCCAGCACCGGCCTAACCCCTCAGCAGGCTCTTATCCTGGCCTCGGAGGCCCCCGTACCGGCCTTGCCTCAGGCAGGCTCCGATGCCGGCCTCGCTGGCCCCAGCACCGGCCTAACCCCTCGGCAGGCTCTTGTCCTGGCCTCGGAGGCCCCCGTACCGGCCTTGCCTCAAGGCAGGCTCCGATGCCGGCCTCGCTGGCCCCAGCACCGGCCTAACCCCTCGGCAGGCTCTTATCCTGGCCTTGGAGGCCCCCGTACCGGCCTTGCCTCAGGCAGGCTCCGATGCCGGCCTCGCTGGCCCCAGCACCGGCCTAACCCCTCGGCAGGCTCTTGTCCTGGCCTCGGAGGCCCCCGTACCGGCCTTGCCTCACGGCAGGCTCCGATGCTGGCCTCGCTGGCCCCAGCACCGGCCTAACCCCTCGGCAGGCTCCGATCCTGGCCTCGAAGGCCGCAGCACTGGTCATGCCTCACGGCAGGCTCCAATGCCGGCCTTGCTGGCCCCAGCACCGGCCTAACCCCTCGGCAGGCTCTTATCCTGGCCTCGAGGCCCCAGTACCGGCCTTGCCTCAAGGCAGGCTCCGATGCAGGCCTCGCTGGCCCCAGCACCGGCCTAACCCCTCGGCAGGCTCTTATCCTGGCCTCGGAGGCCCCAGTACCGGCCTTGCCTCAGGCAGGCTCCGATGCCGGCCTCGCTGGCCCCAGCACTGGCCTAACCCCTCGGCAGGCTCTTATCCTGGCCTCGGAGGCCCCAGTACCGGACTTGCCTCACGGCAGGCTCCGATGCCGGCCTCACTGGCCCCAGCACTAGCCTAAGCCCTCGGCAGGCTCCGATCCCGGCCTCGGAGGCCCCAGCACTGGTCATGACTCAAGGCAGGCTCCGATGCCGGCCTCACCAGCCCCAGCACCGGCCTAACCCCTCGGCAGGCTCTTATCCTGGCCTCGGAGGCCCAAGTACCGGCCTTGCCTCATGGCAGGCTCTGATGCCGGCCTCGCTGGCCCCAGCACCGGCCTAACCCCTCAGCAGGCTCCGGTCCCGTCCTCGGGGGCCCCAACACTGGCCTTGCCTCACGGCAGGCTCCGATGCCAGCCTCGCTGACCCCAGCACTGGCCTAACCCCTCAGCAAGTTCCGGACCCGACCTCGGAGGCCCTAGCACAAGCCTTGTATCATGGCAGGCTCCTATGCCGGCCTCGCTGGCCCCAGCATCGGTCTAACCCCTCTGCAGGTTCCAATCCTGGCCACGGAGGCCTCAGTAGTGGCCTTGCCTCACAGCAAGCTCCGATGTCGGCCACTGGCCCCGGCGCCCGCCTGACCCCTCAGCAGGTTCCGATCACTGTCTCTGTGGTTATTATTTCAAAGGTTCCAGTTGTAATGTATCAGATCTCTGCCTCCCCCGAATATTGACCACTGGCATTGCCACTGCCTCCACCGTTTCAAATCCTTCCCAGGCTCTTTTTCCACTCTGAATGTTGTCCAGTGTTCCTAAGCATGCGTGATGGTAGCATTCGACATTTGGTGTAATTTCTCCAAAAAAATAAAGTTGGTAAGATCCGGTTTCTGCTTCTCCTGAATACAAGTCTCCACCACCATCGCAGAGAACTCTTTCAACACCGCATTTCTCCTTGGTCTCCGCTAAACTCTCTCCTTATATGTGATGTCTGAGATTCTTACCAATATAGAGAAATAGCAGTCCTCTTTCACGGCGAATTTTTCCATAAGTTCCAGTGCATTTAGATAAGTTTTGTCTGCATCTCCAGTGTCCTGGCATCCATAACGGCTTTCTTACCACCTCTCCGATATTTTTCTTTATCTTTTTCTGTTCTGGGCCCGGTTTCTCCAGGGGTCTGGCGTGCTACTCGCAGTTCTGCCTGGGGCCCAGAGTCCCGCGACCCGGGCCCCATCTGGCGTGCCCAGCCCGCGACCCCCGCCCAGATCCCAGCGTCTTACTGGGCCTGGTTTCTCCAGGGGTCTGGCGTGCTACGCGCAGTTCGGCCGGGACCCAGAGTCCCGCGACCCGGGCCCCTGCTGGCGTGCCCTGTGCTCGGGCCCCCGCCCAGAACCCAGCATCTTACTGGGACTGGTTTCTCCAGGGGTCTGGCGTGCTACTCGCAGTTCGGCCTGGGGCCCAGAGTCCCGCGACCCGGACCCCATCTGGCGTGCCCAGCCCGCGACCCCCGCCCAGATCCCAGCGTCTTACTGGGTCCGGTTTCTCCAGGGGTCTGGCGTGCTACGCGCAGTTCGGCCGGGGCCCAGAGTCCCGCGACCCGGGCCCCAGCTGGCGTGCCCTGTGCTCGGCCCCCGCCCAGAACCCAGCGTCTTACTGGGCCTGGTTTCTCCAGGGGTCTGGCGTGCTACTCGCAGTTCGGCCTGGGGCCCAGAGTCCCGCCCAGGCTAACTTTTTATAATTTCATTCTGTAAGCTACTCTTGCAACTGTCAGTTGATACTCTGCAGTGTATACAAATATGTATCCAACGAACAGTGCTTTTTGTGGCTATTTTATTTTATTTTATTTTATTTTATTTTTGGTGGTACTGGGGTTCCTGGAAGCCCTTCTACCTCTGGGCTACACTCCCAGACCTATTTTATTTTTTTGGAAACAGGGTCTCTTACGCCAGCGTGGCTGGTTTCGTACCCGCGAGATCCTCCTGTCTCCGCCTCCCAAGCGCGGGGATTACAAGCGTGCGCCACCACACCTGGCTTTTTGTGGCTAGCTTAAAAAAGCTACTTCTCAGAGAAGAATTGATCCAGTAGATCTAGCATAATTCAAAGCAATAAAAGGGTAAATATGTTACCGATAGAGAAAGAACAGGAGTTACAATTTGACCTTTAAAAATCTTTTTAAAATTATTTATTTATATCATTTTTACAGCCCAGGTGTCTTTGTTATTTTTTTTATATACCTCTTGAGCCATGAATTCCTATGGAATAGGTTCCAGCAGCTCGGGCTCCTGAATGTGCTGGGTTCTCATAGGGCACTTCTCTGGGTGGAGCAGCAGGCTGTGCTTCAGCTGAACCCAGGTGCCTTTCCCTTTGGCTTCCTTCTTCTTCTGATCATTTTCCTTCACCGCTTCAGGAAGCTGTCTCGACTCTTATGCTCAATATGCACCTTAATTCTCTAAGCAAGAATCTCGTCTTTGACTTGTTTACAACAGTGCCAGCAGCATGCTGGGGGACACGGTAGACCCTTCCAGGTTTGCCGTGGTAACATTTGTAAGCATTCCTTTCTGAACAGCACCCATTCCCTTAACGTCCACAGTATCACCTTTCTTTTAGATTCCCATCATAAATAAAAAGAAAAAACAAATAAAAATAGATTCCCATCATATATGTGGCCAAAGGAACAACTCCATGTTTTCTAAAAGGCCTGGGCAACATGTATCGGTGCCTCCCCTCTTCCCCCTTGTGTTCATCATTTTGGCAAATTACTGGAAGATGGTTTTATTGAGATAGAACTGATAAACAGAGGACCACACATAAAGTATACAGTGAGCTTGACATATGTATACACCTGTATACCCATCACCTCAATCAAGATAGTGAACAGGTGGGTAGAACTAGGCTATAAAGCAGTTGGAGCTGTTTATCCATTGCCCCAAAAAGTCTCTGGGTGCACTTTTATACTATAAACCCTCTCTAGCAACCACTGACTGGCGGGTAGCCACAGCCTTGCATCGAGGGTAAAAAATATTGTGGATGACGTGGGTAACAGGGAGAAAGGATCCAGCCTAGTAAAGAGATTTAACTTTTTGTTTAATAGAGTTAATGTGCTGCATCTAAGAGAGTGTTTTATTTATTTGTTTATTTATTTATTTATTTATTTTGCAGTACTGGGGATGGAACCCAGGGGCATTCCATCTCTGAGCTCACCCCCAGCCCTATTTTTTTATTCTTTATTTTGAACAGGTCTCACTGAGTTACAAAGGGCCTCACTAAGTAGTAGCTGAGGCTGTCCTCAAACCGCAATCCTCCTGTCTCAGCCTCCCAAAATGCTGGGATTACAAGTGTGCGCCACCGCACCTGGCTCACACATTTTTAACAATAAGGAAACTCTGAAGATTGGAATATATAATTTGGCCAACTTTATATTGAAGAGACTCAACTCTGGATTTTTAAAAAATTTAAATCCAGTTATTTGGCCCAAATATGTCTGAAATAGAAATGCAGGTGTCATATCCAAAGAACAATTTCCAATTCCCTTGCTCCTTACTTAACATCTTTTGTGTGTGTACATGTGTGTGTGCTTTGCACTGGGTGTGGAACCTAGGGGTATTCTACCCTTGAGCTTATTTTTATTTTTTAGTTTGAAACGGGGTCTCACTAAGCTGTGGAAGGTCTCTCTAAATTGCTGAGGCCGGCCTCAAACCTGTGCTCCTCCTGTCTCAACCTCCCAAGTACTGGGTCTGCAAGCGTGCACCGCTGCAGTGTTTCAGGGTTCTACTGGAAGTTCTTTACACAGGCTCTCCCTCTGCCCTCAACCATTCCCAGGGCCTTTCTCCCACAGTTGGCTCTCCCCAGGCCTCAGATGGGCTTTCCCTTGATCACTCCGGTTTTTAAAACCATCCTGTTATTTTCTATCCTACAATGGTTTTCTTAACCAAACCTTTATTGCCAGTTTCCCCTCCAAATGAGGAAGTATTTGTTGTTCCTCTTCTCCCACTAGACTGCAACTAACTCTCTGGAAGCAGATCTTTTCTGATTCCCTCGTTAGTGTCCCCCATGCTTGACCTTTAATGTTTGCTGACCACTGAGTGTGTACAATGGAAGAAGCTGAGGTAAAAAAATAAAATTGTAAAAACGACAAATGCCTGTTTTGCCCAAGTTGACTTCAAACCAGAGGAACATTGAAGGTCCTGTTTCCTCTTTTGCTTTTGGAATAATATCTAACAGTTATCGAGTACTTTCAGACACTCTACTTCCCGTGTACTATAGAATTTAATGCTCATGTACTTTCCATGTACTATAAAATGTAATGTTCAGAGAAAGCCTGTTGAGGCAATCAGCCTTTATTATTCTCTTCTGTTTAGAGGCAACTTGCCAAAAGCCATTAATGGTGGAGCCACAACCAGGTTTAAATAGGCCATATCCACTTAATGTAATGAACACCCCTTTAGTCAACAATAGGTGTTTTATAAACGTACTTTTCAGAGAACCCTCCTGAATTCCCCGTTTAACAAGACCTTCTATCTTGGCACTAGGTGGTTGCTAACCCCTCTGGGGGTTTCCAGCAGAATCTGAGCGCCCTTGTTGGAAAAACCGTAGCTCAGACCAACGCGTGGAGCTCTGGCTAGGCAAAGACTCCCAGGAGTGCCTTGGAGAAAGGAAGAAATAGGTCAGCTGGCGCGAGCTGGATCCTCGTGCCTCCGGGTGGTGAAAGGGGAAGGCACTGTATTTCTCGCCCACACCCGCCTGGGGCTCGGGATCTCCCGACCTGCGGGGGAACCACCGAGCGATTCCCCAACTACCCGGCGCGTCACCAGCCCGCGCGGCTCAGCCCCGCCCATCTTCTCCGCCTCCTTTAAGGTCGGCGCTAGGACCCCGCGACCCCCAGCCCGGCCCCCGCCTGCCCCCGCCGGCCCGGCTCCCGCTGTGATTGGTGGCCTCCGGCGTGGTCCCGCCCCCGCCCTTGCGTCACTACCAAGATGGCGCCGGTCGCGGCGGCGGCCGCCGCTGGAGCTGAAGAAGGAGGCGGAGGCAGCGGCGCCCGCGAGGGGAGGAGAGTCCCGTCTGACTGAGCCGGCAGGCCTGGGCGGGCGGGGGTGCCGCGCAGGGCGGAGCGCCGGGCTGGGGATGAGCTAAGCGGGCTCCGAGCGCCGCGGCATTCAGCCCCTCGTGTCCCGCCGCCGCGCCGAGGGACCCGGCGCCCTCTCCACGCTCGACCCGCCGCCCTCGCCGGGGCCAGCCGAGAGGTGAGTGCGCGGCGCGCGGCGGGCGGTGGCGGCGCGCGGAGCTGTCACGGCCCGGGAGGTGACAGCCGGGCGCGGATGGCCGCGGGCTGCGCGGGCCCGCCCGCCGGGTGGGGGAGGCCGGGGTCGGTCCCGGCCCCGCTCGGGCCGGCGCGGGCCGTGTTGTTTGGGTGGTGGGGGCGGGGGCGGGATGGCGAGGTCCGGGAGCTGGGATTTTGACAAGCCCGTTACGTAAGTCGAGGTGGCTTCCCGGAATCCCACCTGCTCGGTGTTTTGGTCGCGCGCCGGGCGAGCCCTGGAGCCCGCTGCCGGCGTCTGCTCCGGGGGGTCTGCCCAGCCCCCCCGGCTCGCCGGCGCCGGTTCCGCGTGAGCCCGGCCAGCGTCCAAGTTGGCCAGTTTTTTCAATTTTTTTTTTTTTTTTGCGGGGCGGGGGGATGGTTTCTGGTTATCGCTAGTCTCTTTGAAGTTTATCGTTTTCTGGGGGAGGGGAAGGAGAAAAAGAGAAAAAGGCTTGTGACCTAAAATTGGGTCGCAGCGGCAGCTTTTCATTATTGGGCTTTTAAATGACAGGCATACTGGAAGATTTTTGTTGTTGTTCCAGAGTGTTTTTAATTCAAACGTATGGTTACGCCTTGGAGCGTTAGAGAGAGGTTTTTTGTCTTACAGGACAGTTATGTCTTGTTTGCAACAGCAGGATAGGCATCAGTCAACAGGCATGTATTTATTTGAGGAGAAAACGCGTGTCAGCCAGCCCAAGACTCGCGAGGGCAGAAATTGTATTACTCTGTATATGTTATTCTATAAAATCTATTGTACATGAATAAAATAATAGCCCAAGTATTAAAGAAGCAATCGTACAAGATTATAAGCTTTTATATTATTTCCTTCTGTTTTTGGCCTACCTTCTATTCTCTCCTTGGGAGAAGGTGGAGACACCTGTAAACAGCGTAGCCCAGGTTACACTAATCTATTGTAGTACACGTGAGATTATTATAAAACGTAATCTCAGGGGGACCTAAGATTGCGTAATAAATAAGGACTCTTGGGCAAGTTATTTAGTTTATGTTTATAGGAGTTCTGGGATTCAGCTCCTGAAACTTTAAGTATACAGAATTCTCAACTGTTTGAACTCTATTTGAACTTAAAATAAAAGATTGTATTTGGCTTCTTTTATGGGAACTTTGTTTTGGGGAGAATAAACATTTGGGGTAACTTCTCATTCATTTTTACAAATTTCCTTTTGAGCTACAGTTCTCATATGAAGTCCAGAATGACATATTTTTATTATCATTATATATGATATATGTTACATAATTTTCATTTTCTGAATGATTAAACATAGACCTACTTCACTGTGGAATTTTATAAGAATGTGCTTGTTAGGGAAGATCATTGATGTCAACACCAGCCCAATACCGGGAATAAAGGCTAAGTTTTGGCCTAGTTTAAACTACGTATACAGTTTTACATTTTTGAAAATTGGTGAGCATATTTTCTGTTTTAGCCGGGCATGGTAATCCCAGTATTTGGGAGGCTGAGATGGGAGGCTGAGACTTAGGCTCTTTGCAACTTAGTGAGATCCTGTTTCAAAAATAAAGAATAAAAAAATAGACCTGGGGGTGTTATACGAGGTAGAATGCCCCTGGGTTCCATCTCTAGTACCACAAAAGAAAAAGAAAATTCTGATTGTTCAGGGGAGTCAGAAAGCTGATGATGGTTTGTTTTGAACTTTTCCACATGAATTATGACTAGTTTAAATTACTGCTGTTAAGTCTTTCTTTTGGATTTAACCCAGGGGCACTCTACCTCTGAGCAAAACCCCCAGCCCTGTCTGTCTGTCTATCTACTATCTATCTACTTATTTTGAAACACTAGGGTTCTGCTAAGTTGTTGAGGTTTACCTTAAACCTGCAGTCTTTCTTTCTCAGCCTCCGAGTTCTGGGATGATAGGCATGTGTCACCATACCTGGCTAATAGTTAGTAATTCCTGTGTGTGTGTGTGTGTGTGTGTGTGTGTGTGTGTGTGTGTGTGTTACTGGGGATTGAACTCAGTACCTTCAGTCCTACTTTTTTTTTTTTTTTTTCAGGTCTGGGGATGAAACCCAGGGGCATTTGACTTCCGAGCTACAACCCCAACCCTATATTTTATTCTTTATTTTGAAAGAGTCTCACTAAGTTGCAGGGCCTCACTAAGTAGCTGAGGCTGGCGATCCTCAATCCTCCTGTCTCAGCCTCCCAAATGCTGGGATTAACAAGCATTTGCCATCACGCCTGGCTTCAGTCCTACTTTTTTAACTTTTATTTTGAAACAGGGTCTTGCTAGGTTGATGAGAGTCTCACCAGCCTGCAATCTTCCTGTCTCAGCCTCTCAAGTACTCAGTTTACAAGTATCAGGCCTGATTTAGTAATTGATTCCCTTTTTTTTTTTTTTTTTTGGTATTGGGGATGGAACCCAGGGGCATTCTATCTCTGAGCTACACTCCCAGCCCTATTTTTTATTCTTTATTTTGAAACAAGGTCTCACTAAGTTGCAAATGGCCTAAGTAGATGAGGCTCTCTGTGAACCTGTTCCTCCTGTCTCAGCCTCCCAAGTATTGAGATTACAAGCGAGTGCCACCGTGCCTGGGTTTTTTCTTTATTTTGAAACAAGGTCTCACTAAGTTTCAGAAGACTTCACAAAATAGCTGAGGTTGTCGGAGATCCTCCTGTCTCTGCCTCCTAAGTACTGGGATTACAAGTGTGTGCTGCCATGCCTGGCTTTAATTACTAATTCTTAAATTTCTGGAACTGTTGGCCCGTGTCTGGCAACTTGAACAATATTTAATATAACTGTAAGGTTATAAGAAGGAAGGAGCAACCTGGTATCGTGCCACAGGGTTGTAATCCCAGTACTTGGGAGGCTGAGACAGGAGGACCACAGGTTTGCAGCCAGCCTCAGCAACTTAGTGAGGCACTCCACAACTTAGTGAGACCCTGTTTCAAAATAAAGAATAAGCCGGGCATGGTGGCGCATGCTTGTAATCCCACCATTTGCGGGGAGCGGGGGGTGAGACAGGAGGACCTCGGTTCGTGGACAGCCTCAGCTACTTAGTGAGGCCCTCTGCAACTCAGTGAGGCCCTGTTTCAAAATAAAGAATAAAAAATAGGGCTGAGGGTGTAGCTAGAAGTAGAATGCCCCTTGGTTCCATCCCAGTACTGCAAGATAAAGTAAAATAAGATAAAATAAATAAATATATATATATACATATATATACATATATATACATATATATATTTAAGCTGGGCATGGGGGTGCACGCTTGTAATCTCAGCATTTGGTAGGCTGAGACAGGAGGATCGCGGTTCATGGCTAGCCTCAGCTACTTAGGCCCTTTGTAGCTCAGTGAGACTGTTTCAAATAAAGAATAAAAAGTAGGGCTGGGGGTGTCACTCCAAGGTAGAATGCCCCTGTGTTTCATCCCCAGGACTGAAAAAAAAAAATTATGGCACAATAGTAGAAGAAACATAACTTTCCCATTGTGTGATATTAGTTACATATTTACTTGTGTGTTTCTGGGAGGGTATTAGGGATTGAACCCAGGGGTGTTCTACCTCTGAGCTACACCCACAGCCCTATTTTATTTATGTTTTTATTTGAAACGGGTTCCACTAGGTTGCCAAGAGCCTCCCTTAAGTTGCTAAAACTGGCTGCAAACCTGAGATCCTCCTGACTCAGCCTCCCAAGTACTGGGATTACAAGTGTGTGCCAGCATTCCTGGGTAGTTACATTATCTTTTGTTTGCTGAATTTTTCTAAGCATTTTGCTTATTTCTTAAGCACTGATACAGATAGAGATGTTTGTTATATTATAAATCTTGTGCTGTTTTTCTTTAAAGTGATGGCTCATTATCTCATCATCATTATTATTATTATTATTATTATTATTATTATTATTTTGGTGGTACTGGAGTTCCTAGAAGCCCTTCTACCTCCGGGCTACACTCCCAGACCTATTTTATACTTTTTTATTTGGAAACAGGGTCTCTTAAGCCAGCGAGGCTGGCTCCGAAACAGCGTGATCCTCCTGTCTCTGCCTCCCAAGCTCGGGGATTACAAGCGTGCACCACCACGCCCGGCGGGATGGCTCATTATTCTAAATGGAAAACATAAGTGGCTCTAACAGGAAAATTAAAATTGCTATTCTTGCCTTCTCAGATGCAAAGACTTATCTTTGCAGGACTTTCTCTTTCCTACCACAGGTAAAAGAAGAGAGTGACTAAAGAAAAGTTGATTAAATTTTCCTTTTTTTCTTTTTTTTTTTTTTTTTTTTTTGGTGGTACTGGGGTTCCTGGAAGCCCTTCTACCTCTGGGCTACACTCCCAGACCTATTTTTTATATGTTTTTTTTATTTAGAAACAGGGTCTCTTAAGCCAGCGCGGCTGACTTCGAACCTGCGCGATCCTCCTGTCTCCGCCTCCCAAGCGCGGGGATTACAGGCGTGCGCCACCACGCCCGGCTAAATTTTCCTATTTTAACGCCTAAGTTCAATAGAATTTATGGAGGGGGGATTAGTAGAGTCAAACCACAATGTATTGCTATATATCATAGTTTCACTTTGAATTCTAAAAGGGTAGACTTTTACACTAAGAAGCCATTAACTTACATAGGATATTATAATAGTGAAAAATTCACTATTATCACTATTATTCTTAGTAATCAAAATACTCTATAATATGGTAATGGTAATGATAATGATAATCTCCAGCTATTAGAAATCATATTTTAAGTATTTTCTGATATGAAAAAGTATAACTAATGAGAGGAAAATTATAATATAAAGAAATATGTTTTGTGGATCTGTGGGTTATTTATTTTTGGTACTGGTAATTGTACCTACGGATGCTCTACCACTTAGCTACATCTCTGCATCCACCCTCCTTTTTAAATTTTGAGACAGGGTCTCACTAAGTTGCTCAGGCTGACCTAGAACTTTTGTTCCTCCTGCTTCAGCCTCCTGGGTCTCTGTGATCTCAGATATGGGGCACTACCTGGCTTATGCTGCGTTCTTGTTTATAACATCATATGTAAATGACAAAAAATAATTGGCAGGAAATACTTAAAATATAAACAGGTATTATCTCTGGAATGATAGAATTAAGAGTAATTTTTATTTTTCTGCTTATATTTTTTTCATTTCTGAGTAATGTGTGCGTGTGTGTGCATGCGCATGTGCCAAAAAAAAAAAAAAAAAGGATTTCTGAGGCTTGAACTCAGACATTTTACCACGAAGCTAGGCCCCCCCCCCTTTTTTGAGGTACTGGGGATGGAACCAAGGGGCATTCTACCTCTGAGCTACACCCCCAGCCCTATTTTTTATTCTTTATTTTGAAACCGGGTCTGAGTTGTAAAGGGCCTAAGTAGATGAGGTTGTCCATGAATTGGGATCCTCCTGTCTCAGCTTCCCAAATGCTAGGATTATAAGTGTGAGCCATCATGCCTGGCTTAGGATACCTTTTTAAAAAAATTTATTTGAAACAGGGTCTTGATAAATTACTCTCCACTGGCATCAAGTCTGGGAGTCTTCAGTTCCTCGTTATTTTTCTAATCACAAAAATGAGCCGGGTGTTGTGGCACACACTTGTAATCCCAGCATTTGGAAGGCTGAGACAGGAAGATTGCAGTTCACGGACAGCCTCAGCTACTTAGTGAGGCCCTCTGCAACTCAGTGAGATCCTGTTTCAAAATAAAGAATAAAATTAGGGCTGGGGATGTAGCTCGGAGGTCAAATGCCTCTGGGTTCCATCCCAAGACCCGCCCCCCCCCAAAAAAAAAAGATTAAAATATTTTCAAGGGTTATTGGAGGTTTTTTTTTGGGTTTTTTTGTTTTTTTGTTTTTTGTTTTTTTGGCACTGGGGATTGAACCCAGGGCATTCACTTGCAAAGAGAACACTTTGCCACTGAGCTACATCCCAGCCCAAGGGTTATTGGAAAAAATACTGAAAGTCAAAATTATCATTGCTCCAACAGAGAAACTATCTTATGATTAATTGTTAAGAAAATTAACCCCAAATATGGTGCATATTCACAGTACACAATACTAGAAACAGCTGATTTAGGGGAAGGCATTGTCTTCATTATCAACACCAACCGTGTAGTAGTTTTACATAAATGTTTTACATCACAGCATGTTGCTTCTCTCACATCTCTTTTCTGTCTGCTTTCTACAGCAAACTGTTCTTGTTGGCAGTGCCACCTATCGATGGACAACTCTCCCAGTGCTTGCTCATTACGTCCTTAGTCATTAGGCAATGGTCTTTGGATGTTTGGGACGCCAATATTTTGGTAGTTACTGAGGATACAAAGGTGAATGAAACATGATTTCTCCCTCAAACTTTTGCCTTAGAATGCTTTTTTTCTTTTTGGGCCATCAGCACATAATGCACTTTTCCTGTTTCACTACTGATACTTAGGTAATAATCTTTTTCCTGGTGCTTATATCTTATTGTAACTTTCTTAGTGAGAAAACATGTTTTGAGTTACATATGACCAATTTACATATAAATTTGTAGGTTGGGGGATTTCTTGGTTCCTTCTTTTTTCCTTCTGTTAAAAATCTCAAGCAAGTAGGAGAAGGATCTAGAACAAAGGAAGATCTCATGGGAGTTTTTCTGTTTGTGCTATACTTTAGTTCACTAAAAATAATGAGATATCAGCTGGGCTTAGGGGTGTAGTCTGTGATTCCAATGCTTGGGAGGCTGAGACAGGAAAGTCCTAGGTTCAAGGCTGCTTCAGAAATTTAGTGAGACCCTCAGAAACTTAGACTCTGTTTGAAAATAAAAAATTAAATAGGACTGGGGATGTAGCTTGGAGGTAAACTGCACCTGGGTTTGATTCCCAGTATCAAAAAGAAAAAAGTATAGTAAATAAAATATAATCTCTAGTAAATTTTGCTAAAACCTATCTCTTTTTGTGTATGTGTGGTGCTGGTGATGGAACCCAGGGCCATTCAACATCTGAGCTACACTCCCAGCCCTATTTTTTATTCTTTATTTTGAAACAGGGTCTCACTAAGTTGCACAGGGCCTCACTAAGTAGCTGAGGCTGTCCATGAACCTGTAGTCCTTCTGTCTCAGCCTCCCAAATGCTGGGATTACAAGCATGTGCCACCATGCTGGGCTTACCTTTTATTCTGAAATAGAGTCTCACTAAATTATAGAAAGCCTTGCTAAGTTACTATTTTTATAGTTGTTATTATTATTATTATTGTTGTTGTTATTATTGCAGTATTGGGGATGGAACCCAGGGGCATTCCTACTTCTGTGTTGCAGCCCCAGCCGTTTTTTTTAATTTTTAATTTTTTATTTTTTTGCGTGTCTGGGAATAGAACCCAGGGGCATTTGACCTCCAAGCTATACCCCCTGACCTATTTTTTATTTTTATTTTGAAACAGGGTCTCATTAAGTTGCAGAGGGCCTCACTAAGTAGCTGAGGCTGTCCATGAACTGTGATCCTCCTGTCTCAGCCTCCCACATGCTGAGATTATAAGTATAAGCCACCACACCTGGCTCCCTGCCTTATTTTTTATTCTTTATTTTGAAACAGGATCTCACTGAGTTACAAATGGCCTTACTAAATAGCTGATGCTGTCTGCAAACTGTGATCCTCCTGTCTCAGCCTCCCAAATGTTGGGAATACAAGCTTGCGCCACCATGCTCGATTAAACCTCTTTCTTTTGATCTGTATAAGTATTCATTTTTCATATATATTAAAGTGTATATGTATCCATAAACTCAGTTTAACTGTTTTTGTTTTTGAGTAAAAACTAATAGGAAGATTAAAACTTTCTTAAATTCTTCCCTCCTTTTTTTTGTGGTACTGGAGAGGCATTCAAACTCCGAGCTACACCCCCTGCCCTATTTTTTATTCTTTATTTTGCAACCAGGTCTCACTGAGTTGTAGAGGGCCTCACTAAGTAGCTGAGGCTGTCTGTGAACCGTGATCCTCTGGTCTCAGCCTCCTGAGTGCTGGAATGCTGGGATTACAAGTGTGTGCCACCACGCCAGGCTTCTTTTTTTTTTTTTTTTTTTTTTTTTTTTGAGACAGTGTCTTGCTAAATTATGGTCTTCCTGCCTTAGCCTCCAGAGTATCTGGGATTATAGGTGTACACCACTATGCCCAGCTGAAATTTCTTTTTATTTTTATTGTAATATTGTTTTGTAGATGAGACACTTTATTAATTTTATTTTTAACTTAATTTTTTTGGCAGATTGTCTTTAATACTTACAAGGTAAGTGCTTTGCCACTGAGCTACATCCCAGCCCAAGACACTTATATTTTTGAAAAGATTTTAAAATAAAATTACTAAAATATCTAGTATATACTCATATACTCACATATAAAATGTTACTATTTTTCATTTTTGTTTCAAATGTACATTTAATATAAAAGAATTATGTATATTATAATCACCACACTGAATTCTTAGAGAGCAAGTTTAGAACTTTATACTTTACTTGAAGTAAACACTTTTCTCAAGTTTCACCCCTCTTTATCCTTCTAATTCATAAAATATATGTATGAACAATACATGGCATTACTTTGGTGCTTTTTAAAGAATGTGGGCTTTGGAACTGTATTTCCTTACTTTGATTCTTTTTTTTTTCTTCTTTTTGGTGGTATTGGGGATTGAACCTAGTGGCATTCTACCTCTGAGCTACTCTTTTATTTTTTATTTTGAAACAGTTTTGCTAAGTTAGAGTGGGCCTTACTAAGTTGCTGAGGTGGACTTCAAACCTGTGATCCTCCTGTCTCAACCTCCCAAGTATAAGGATTACAAGTGTATGCCACCATGCCTAGCTGCTTTGAATTTGATTCTGCTACATAAGTTTTGTGACCTTAGAAAAAAATGCTTCAGTGTCTTCAAGATCTATCAAATAGGAATAATAGGATTGTCTATTTCATAAGGTTGTTGTAAAAATTGAATGAAGCTGGCATTTTTTCCCTTAATGACTAGTAAATTTAAGCAGCTGTTAATATGTTTATGTCTTGGTATACATATTTTTGTTTGTTTTTGCAGTACTGGGGATGGAGCCCAGGGGCATTCTACCTCCAAGCTACACCCCCAGTCCTATTTATTTATTTATTTATTTATTTATTTATTTATTTATTTATTTTGGTGGTACTGGGGCTTCTGGAAACCTTTCTACCTCCGGGTTGCACTCCCAGACCTATTTTTTATATTTTTATTTGGAAACAATCTCTTAAACCAGCAAGGTTGGCTTCCAACCTGCAAGATCCTCCTGTCTCTGCCTCCCAAGCACCGGGATTATAAGCAAGCGCCACCACGCCTGGTTTTTTATTCTTTATTTTGAAACAGTGTCTCACTGAGTTGCAGATGGCCTTACTAAGTAGCTGAGGCTGGTCAGGAACGAACCACACCTCAATCCTCCTGTCTCAGCCTCCTGAATATGTGGCTACCATACCTGGCTTTCTTGGCATACATATTTTGAACCCCCTCCATTCTTGTTACTACTATAGATCCAAGTGAATTGAATTAATATAGTTTGTCATTTCCTCTTTTGATGAACACTTATTTTTCATTTTTATCTACTATAAACATTGCTGGGTCCTAAGATTGTATTTTTTCATTTATAAGATATTTATAGGATGTTGACTAACAGCTCCTGTCTTTCCATATCCTTGCCAGCAGTCAGTATTGTTAGACTTTGATTTTTGCCAGTCTGATTGGTGTAAATTGGCATTTCATTTTTTTCCGTTTTTGTTTCTTTTATATTTATTTATTTATTTATTTATTTATTTTTGTGGAACTGTGGGTGGAACCCAGAGGTTTTCTACCTCCGGGCTATACTCCCAGACCTATTTTATATTTTATTTGGAAACAGGGTTTCACTAAGTTGCTAAGAGCCTCACTAAGTATCTGAGGCTGGCTTCAAACCTGTGCAATCCTCCTGTCTCAGCCTTCCAAGTGTGTGGATTACAAGTGTGTGCCACCACGCCTAGCTATTTTTGTTTCTTTAAATTTTTTTTCCTTTTCTTTTGTGATACTGTGGATTTTAACTCAGGGGCATTCTACCTCTGAGCTACACCCTCAGCCCTATTTTATTTTTTACTTTGAAATAAGAGTCTCAATAAATTGTTGAGACTGGCCATGAACTTGTGATCATCCTCTTAGCCTCCCAAATGCTGGGATTACAAGGGTGTGCCACTGTGCCCGGCTATAAGAAACTTTTTGTTAAAAAAAAATTTTTTTTTCAGAGCTGGGCGTAGTGATGCACACTTATAATCCCAGTACTTGGGATGCTGAGACGGCAGGATCCCAGGTTCGCAGACAGCCTCAGCTATTTAGCGAGACCCTGTACAACTTAGTGGGACCTGTTTAAAAATAAAGAATGCCGGGCGTGGAGGTATACAGTTGTAATCCCAGCATTCAGGAGGCTAAGACAAGAGGATTACAGTTTGCAGATGGCCTCAACTACGTAGTGAGTTCCTTTGCAACTCTGTGAGACCCTGTTTCAAAATAAAGAATTAAAAATAGAGCTGGGGATGTAGCTCAGAGGTAGAATGTCCCTGGGTTCCATTCCCCAGTAACACACACACACACACACACACACACACACACACACACACGAATCAAAAAATAGGGCTGGGTGTAACTTGGAGGTAGAATGCTCCTGGGTTTAATCCCCAGTACAAAAAAAGTTTTTTTTTTTTTTTTTTTTTCAGGATAGTTTACAAATGTTTGGGGAAATTTTTTAAATTTGTTTTTTCAAGTTTCCAAATCTCTTGGGACAGTTATCAATGTGGATCCAAGTTGTTTTAATTTTGGACTTTAATATATTGTTGATAGTGAATTTTCCAAAGTATCATTATATTTTTCTTTGGTTTTATGTATGTGTGGTACTAGGGATTGAACCTAGGGGCATTCTATTTCCAAGATATATCCTGAGCCCTATTTTATTTTTATTTTGAAACAGGGTCTTGCTAGGTTGATGAGCGTCTCACCACTTGCTGAGGCTGTCCTCAAACCTGCCATCTCCCTATCTTAGCCTCCAAGTACTGGTACCAAAGGCATGTGCCACACACCTGACTTTATTATTTAACTGAAATCTTTTTTTTTTTTTTTTTTTTTTTGGTGGTACTGTGAATGGAACCCAGGGGCCTTCAGGCTAAAATCCTAGACCTATTTTATATTTTATTTGGAAACAGGGTCTCTTAAGCTAGCTGAGGCTGGTTTCGAACCTGTGTGATCCTCCTGTCTCAGCCTCCCAAGCGTGGGGATTACAAGTGTGTGCCGCCACACCCAGCTTAAATAAACTTTATTATTATTATTATTTTTTTGTGGTACTAGGTTTCCTGGAAACCCTTCTACCTCCGGGCTACACTCCCAGACCTATTTTATATATTTTTTAAATTTGGAAACAGGGTCTCTTAAGCCTGGCTTCGAACCTGGCGATCCTCCTGTCTCGGGGATTACTAGCGTGCGCCACCATGCCCGGTGACTTTGTTTAGAGGGGTACTGTCTTAGCTTTTTGCCACTGTAACAAAGTACAAGTAATAACTTAAAAAGAGGAAAGGTTTATTTTGGCTCATGGATTTAGAAATTTCATTTCCTGGTCAGTGGTTCCGTTGTTTTGGGGCCTGTGGCAAGGCATATGGTAAGGAGCACATGATAGAGCAAAACCACTCACTCTGCGGTGCCCAGGAAGCGAAAGCAGAGGAGGAGGCCTAGAGTCTCAATAGCCACATGCCAGGGTACTTCCCCGGTGACCAAGCTTCTTCCTACTACGTCCTACGGTCTAAAGGTTTCACCAGCTTCCCTGATGCCATGGGCTGATCACTTAAGCCTTCAACATATGGGCCTTTGAGTGCTATTCAGGAGCCAAACTAGCGGGTAAAGTATTTTATATGATATCCTTCGGTTTTGGTTTGTCTCATGGTTAGACTGAAACTATAGATTTAGGGGAGAACGAGGAAGACAGCCACAGAGGTAACGTGCCATTCTCATCTCGTCATCTCAATAAGATTTGCCTTTTTTTGGGGAGGGGTTACTGGGGATTGAACCCAAGAGCATTCTACCTCTAAGCCTTACCTCCAACCCTTTTTGGTTTTTATTTTCAAACAGAGTCTTGGTAATTTCCTGAGCACCTTGCTATGTTGCCATGGTTGGCTTAGAACCTGTGATCTTCCTGCCTCAGCCTTCTAAGGGAATTACAGATGTGCACCACTACACCTGGCTAAAACTTTGATTACATCTATGACAATAAGACTTGTCATTAATTTTGCTAACTTCAGTCATTGACTAGAGTAGTACAAATGGGCTTCTCCTATAAAATTTTTTCATAGTCCACTTTTTGGAAACAGGTCACCAAATGTAGACTAGACTGTGAGTAGAGAGTTAGGCACTATCCTCTGAGGAGAGTAGGTATTTGTAAAATTACTTGTAATTCTTCTTTTGAGAGAGATTTTTCTTCTTTCTCCATTTGTATACTTAGTTATTTATATATAGGTATAGACTCATATATTTTAAGTTATAATTCTCTTTCTTTCTTTCTTTCTTTCTTTCTTTCTTTCTTTCTTTCTTTCTTTCTTTTCTTTCTGCAATACTGGGATAGAACCCAAGGGCATTCTACCTCTGAGCTACACCCCCAGCCTTAATTTCTTTTTTATTCTTTATTTTGAAACAGGTTCTCACTGAGTTGCAAAGGGCCTCACTAAGTAGCTGAGGCTGTCTGTGAACCTGTAGTCCTCCTGTCTCAGTTTCCCAAATGCTGGGATTGCAAGTGTGCGTCACCACGCCCAGCTATCATCCTATCTTATCTTGTTGCTCAAATTGTTTCACTTCCTTCAGGTTGTTTTCTGTGACCAACATTGTTTTGCTTTCTGAACACGTCCTTAGTTTCTGGCTATACCAATTTTATAATAGATGCTACAGAATCATCTTGTATATTTTCCACCTTAGCCCTAGAATCAGCCATTTGTTTTTCAAGGATGCTTGGTTCCTTTTATTGGAGAATTATAAGATCTGGGTACTAGCCAGGCATGGTAGCACATGCCTATAATTGTAGTACTTGGGAGGCTGAGAGAGGAGGATCACAGGCTTCAGTATAGCCTCAGCAATTTAGGCCTTTGCAACATTGTGACACCCTATTTTAAAATAAAAAATAAAATAGGCTTGAGGACATAATTTAGAGGTAGAATGTCCCTAGATTCAATCCCCTGAACCACAAAATAAATAAATAAATACAATCTGGATGTTAGGCATGCTCAATACTATTGGATATCATTAATTCTAGGCTCTTTTAGTGTATAGATATAGAAAATATCCAAATATATATTGTGTACTCAAGCCTAAAACCTTTATGCCTATCCATCTACATTTAAATTGAATTTGACCTAATATCTTTGACTCTAATTCATTGACACATGGTTCATCTTCCCTCTCCAGAAGTGAGAAACTTGGTACTCACCATCTAACATTTATTTGCTTATTTGCTCATTCCCAGTATGTATGTGTAGCAATCTTAGAATTGTTAACCTGCATCTCTATGAGAAAGTTTTACCACAAGAGCAATATTTATTATATATATATTCCCTTTTGTCTTTAGTTTCCAGCCAAAATAGTTTCCCAAAGTTATTTAGGTTAGAACCTTTTTCCTTCATGCTCTATATTTTTATTTTGTAAGTTGGTCTAAATTGCGTAGTTATGTACAAAACTTAAAAAAGTAGCCAGGTGTGGTGGTGAATGCTTAGAATTCCAGTACTTGGGAGGCTGAGACAGGAGGATAGCAGTTTGTGGCCAGCCTCAGCTACTTAGTGAGGCCCTGTTTCAAAATAGAATGACACCGGGTGTGGTTGCGCACCCTTGTTTGTAATCCCAGCATTTGGGAGGCTGAGACAGGAGGATTGCTGTTCACAGACAGCCTCAGCTACTTAATGAGGCCCTTTGAACTCAATGAAACCCTGTTTCAAAAATAAAGGATAAAAATAGGACTGAAGGTGTAGCCTGAAGGTAGAATGCCCTTGGGTTCAGTCCCCAGTAACACACACACACACACACACACACAATCTCAATCTCTCTGTCTCTGTCTTTCACTCACTTAGAGCCAGGTGTGGTGATGCACACTTGTAATCCCAGTATTCAGGAGGCTGAGACAGGAGGATCGTGGTTTGCGGACAGCCTCAGCTACTTAGTGAGGCCCTCTGCAACTTAGTGAGACCCCAAATTTTGGGATTAAAAGCATACATCTCCACACCAGGCTCTCAACTTATTCTACTAGTGGTTGTTTGGATTTTTTTTTTTTTTTTTAGTTTCCTTTTATGCCTATTTTTCCTAATCAAGCATAAAACTTTTCATAGCGAATGACTGAAAGTGATAGAGCTTATAAAGCTTATGAAGAACATATTCTGTAAAAAAGAAAGTAGTAAAAATTATACATAGTGTAAACCTAATAAAAATTTAAAAATAAATCTAAAATGATGTTAATACTGAAATTTTATAATTTCATTTATTTATTTTGTGTGGTACTGGGGATTGAACCCAGGGGCAGTCTACTTCTGAACTATACTCCCAGCCCGATTTTATTCTTTATTTTCAAACAGGGTCTCACTATGTTGTGGAGAGCATCGTAAGTTGCTGAGGCTGGCTAAGAACCTGTAATCCTCCTATCCTCATGGCCTAGCCTCCCAAGTGCTGAGATTACAATTGTGCACCACCATACCCAGCTCAAATTCATAATTTTAGAGAAAAAATCGTATATATGTTATTTTACAAAAGTATTTTACATAATATTTTTCTCTGTAGAATTGTATCTACCATTAAACAAAATTAGTGTGGGAAATTGGCCGAATTCTTTGTGCTTCACTATTCTGATCACTCTTAACACAGTTACTTCCCTTTTAGATTTTTTTATCTACTCATTCATGATTCCTACTCCACCCATCATAAATAACCAACTCACTAAACAAAAAACCCCCAAAAGCCCAGATTGTCTTTTCTGAGAATTGACAGAGGTGAGGAGAGAAGGGAGGTTCTTGTGGCAGTTTTGTGGTGGTGATTGGGTGTATTTGTGTGATTGGGTGTATTTGTGTGTCAAGCATGAACTTCATTTTCATGTAGCAAACTCAGAAATAATCACCACTGTCACCATGGTCACATACTGTGACTATTTCTCACCCTTCCACAAATCTACCAGTCTTCCTTTTCTCACTTTAAAATATGCCTACCCGGAGCTGTATTTGAGGTATATCAAATGTGCTTTTGATATTGTGTTGGAAGAAGGTGAAGAACAGAGAATAGAACAGGTAACATTTTTGTGCTTGTACATTATTTTGCTTGGAACATTTTCTCTTTTTATCCTATTCATATTGCAGGATTGAGATGATATCTCTTTTCTGCTTCCTAAGCATAAGCTGTGTGTCCTTGAGCTTTCTTTGATTACGCTGTATACCTATCACTTGTCATTATCGATTATATATTTATCTAACTTCTTTATTAAACTCCTTTAAGATAGAATCATGACTCACTTGTCTTCATGTTGCTATTGCTCACTACAGAGACTGGCACAAAGTAAGGGTATCATTTCAGGATTCTTGGTTCCAAACAACAGATAGCAGCTGGATGTAGTGGACAATCCTAGGATTTAGGAGGCAGAGACAGGAAGATTGTAGGTTCATGGGCAGCCTCAGCTACTTAGTGAGGTCCTCCGCAACTTAATGAGACCCTGTTTCAAAAGCACGCTTCTAATACCAGCATTTGGGAGGCTGAGACAGGCGGATCACAGTTCCCAGACAGCCTCAGCTACTTAGTGAGGCCCTTTGCAACTCAGTGATACCCTGTTTCAAAATAAAGAATAAGAAAAAAGAATAGGGCTAGGGGTATAGCTTGGAGCTAGAATGCCCCTGGGTTCCATCCCTAGTACTGCAAATAAATAAATAAATAAATAAATAAATAAATAAATAAATAAATAAATAAATAAATAATAGTGCTGGGGATGTAGCTCAGAGGTAGAATGTCACTGGGTTCAATCCCTAGTACTATTAAAAAAGAAAAACCAAAACTGAGATATCAACTATGTTTAGCTGAAGCAAAAGACATGGAATTTGTTGGAAGAGTATTGGTTAGCTGACAGAAGACTTGAAGACTCTAGAACCAGACCCAGAGAACCAATATGAAATGAACAAACCTCTGGGCTAGACTTTAGCCAAAACAATAGCCATAAGAATGTCCTTTTTTTTTTTTTTTAAAGAAACCATTGATGCCAACTTCTTACTGAATCCTCACATGGCACAAAGAGCCCTAAAAATTATTATTTTTAAAAATTATTATTTTTTTGAAGGTCTGGGGATGGAACCCAGGGTCATTTGACCTCCAAGCTGTACCCCCTGCCCTATTTTTTATTCTTTATTTTGAAACCAGGTCTCACTGAGTTGCAGAGGGCCTCACTAAGTAGCTGAGGCTGGCCATGAACCATGATTCTCTGGTCTCAGCCTCCCGAATGCTGGGATTACAAGTGTGTGCCACCATGCCCGGCTCCTAAAAATTAATTTTAAAGTCTTTGCATTTTTATTTCTAGATTCGAATTCTGCATGAGAGCATTTACTCGACCAGTCTATACATCCCATCCTCAAGCAAGAACAAACACCCAGCTCTTTTAGTTTCCATGATTGGCTCTAGGGTCTAGCTTCTTTCCAAATACCCATTGTTTGAGATCTCTAAATACAGGAGGGAGCTAGCTCAGTTATTAGACAATAAAAACCAAAGCTGGTACATGTCCATTTCAATAAGCATTTGATAAATAGTTGTCAGATGAATAAAAGAATCAGAGTCATGATTTCCCACCTACAAATCTATCATTAAGCATTAAAGTGATTATGGTGCCACTCATGTAATTCAAAACAAAATCAGTACTAAACCGTAAGAAAGCAAAATCAGCAAAGTCCTGATTTTTAAAATGTGTACTTTGTTATTAAATTAAATGAAATTATTTAAATTAAACTTAACTTTTTTGTGCCCTGTGTTAAATTCCCTAAGCACAGCTTATTTTTTTTAAGATGATCTCTGCATTTTTAATTTTTTAAAAGGCATGTTCACAGCACACTCCAAGCAATGGTTTGCTGCTTTTTGTCAGAGTATGACAGAAAACAAAACAAAGTTTTAAATGATTGTTTTAAAAATTAGCTCTCTGAAATTTCTGTAAAGCCAATAAATGCCAGCATCTAAATTTTTGTTTCAGAGTAATAAACATTTCAGAAATGTAATGAGTTAGCACAAGCTTATTTGCTTACCTAATAATCTAGTTCTGGATGGAAGCAGGATTTGAATTTGGCCAAAGTGATTCCAGAGCATGTAACTGCCATACCTTACTACTTTTTATAGTTTTTATATCGTACTTAGCAATAATTTAGTCAAAACAGAAACAACAACCCAATATTTTAGAGAGCTCAGAAATGTTTCTTATTAAAAGTAATAAAAGTTTTTTTTTTATTTCTAAACCATCCTAATCATAAAATAAGAAATCTTACTACAAACACTTTGGAAAACTGGCATTTTTCTTCCAAAGTTGATTATACATATACCACATGTGCTACTGATTTTATTCTTAGGATTTTTTTCCATTAGGTTTTTAAAAATGCATATGATAGCTGGGCGTGGTGGCGCAGGCTTGTAATCCCAGCATTTGGGAGGCTGAGACATGGGGGATCGTGCAGGTTCAAAGCCAGCCTCAGCTACTTAGTGAGGCCCTTTGCAACTCAGTGAGACCCTGTTTCAAAATAAAGAATAAAAAATAGGGCTGGGGTGTCACTCAGGTCAAATGCTCCTGGGTTCCATTTCCAGTACCACAAAAAATGCATATGATATATTGTACATGTGTCAAAGAACATGTACAATATATCATGCGTGACTTTTATTTTTTTGGTGGTACTGGGGTTCCTGGAAACCCTTTTACCTCCGGGCTACACTCCCAGACCTATTTTTATATTTTTATTTGGAAACAGGGTCTCTTAGACCAGCGAGGCTGGCTTTGAGCCTGTGCAATCCTCCTGTCTCCGCCTCCCAAGCACGGGGATTACAAGCGTGCGCCACCACGCCCGGCTCATGCATGACGTTTTAATCACTCGTAAGTAGCCTAACATTGGAAATAAATCAACACTTAACAACAGAGTAGATAAAATTGTGTGTGTGTATTTGTATATGTCATATACAAATATATATGTAGTGTGTGTGTGTGTGTGTGTGAGAGAGAGAGAGAGAGAGAGAGAGATAGAGATAGAGAGAGAGAGATAGAGAGATATTGAGATTGATTGAGATTGAATCCCAGGGCATTCTACCTCTGAGGTACACCCCTTGCCATATTTTATTTTATTTTATTATTTTATTTTTATTTTTTTGTACTCAGGATTGAACCCAGAGACATTCTACTTCCAAGCTATACCCCCAGCCTGATTTCTTATTTGGAAAAAGGGTCTCACTACGTTGTTGAGGGCCTTGCTAAGTTGCTGAGTCTGGCTTTGAACCTGCAATCCTTCTATCTCAGCCTCCCAAGCACTGGGATTACAAGTGTGCACCATCATGCCTGGCTTTATTTTTTATTTGGAAACAGGATTGTGGGCATGAGCTAAGTTGCTGAGGCCAGCCTGTGATCCTCCTGTCTCAGCCTTCCAAGTATTGATTGGGATTACAGGCATGAGCCACTTTGCCCAGTTTGATGTATGTTTTTAAAATGAAAAAAAATATACAGAAATGGGAATGAACAAAGCATTGCTATGATTATGAGTATGGCAGAATCTTATAAACATACTCTGAAGTCAAAAAAGCTAGATCAAAAAGAATGTGGACAAAGCCGGGCGTGGTGGGGCACGCTTGTAATCCCCAAGCTGGGAGGCTGAAACAGGAGGATCACACAGGTTCGAAGCTAGCCTCAGCTGGCTTAAGAGACTGTTTCCAAACAAAAATATAAAATAGGTCTGGGAGTGTAGCCCGGATATAGACGGCCCCTGGGTTCCACCCCCAGTACTACCAAAACAACAACAACAACAAAAACAAAACAAAAACATAGACTCTATGAGTACTTCCATGTTCTATTTATATGAAGTTTCAAAAGAGAAAACTAGCTGGGCGTGGTGGCGCATGTTTGTAATCTCAGCGCTTGGGGGAGGCTAAAATAGGAGGACCGCACAGATTAGAAGCCAGCCTCAGCTACTTAGTGAGGCTCTCGGCAGCTTAGTGAGACCCTGTTTCCAAATAAAGTATAAAATAGGTCTGGGAGTATAACCTGGAGGTAGAAAGCCTCTGGGTTCCACCAGTTCCACAAAAAAAGAGAGAGAGAGAGAAAACTAGTCAAGATAGTGGTTCTCTCTGGGAATGTCGGAGGGGCTTCCTCTTACTAGTGATTTGTATTTCTTGACTAGGAGGTGTCTCTAATGGGTGTTATGTTCACTTTGTGATAATTCTGGATTCATAGCCTTTCTATATTTGTGTTATACTTTAATTAAAAAGAAAAGCTAGTACATGTCTGCAATCCCAGCAGCTCTGGAGGCTGGGGTAGGAGGATCACAAGTTTTAATCTGCTGAGTAACTCAGGGAGACCTTTTCTCAAGAAAAAAAAAAAATTGTGTTGTTGCTTGGTGGTAGAGTGCCCCTGGGTTTAATTTCCAGCACTGAGGGGTGGGGGGAAGAAGGAAGCAAAGAAGCTTGTGTACGGACTAGCTTGGGGAGAGCACATTCCATGTGTGAGAAGATCTTCAAAGAGTTCATGACTTAATAGAAGGTTAAACGCCCACATCACCAAAGCCTGTATATTCATAGAAATGATTAGTTTAAACATTTATTTTGGATAGTTTATTTTTACAGTGAGATAATTTTGCCTTGCTGATTAGATTCTCCATTTTTTTTATCCTATCCCCTCACATTTTCTCAAGGTTTTTGCTTTTCCAGTCATCTCTTTCTCACCTTTATTCTCATTGTCCCTCTCTACTGAATGATTGTTACTGGCATACCTCCATTCATTTCTTTCATTTTTTAAACAAAGCCCTCTGTTGATTCTGTGTCTTCTGTTAGTGTCCACTCCATTTCCCTTCTCCCCTTCAAGTAAGAACTCCTCCAAAGGATAATTTATACCTATACTTCTTCACTTCCCATGGTCTCCTTGCCTCATTCCAGCTGGACTTTCTTTCTTATTAACACTTCACTGAAATAACTGAAATAGCTCTTTTCAGGATCATGCGGATTGTGTGATTTTTTTTCCCTAAAAACTTTGGGAGAAATTAGCGTAAGAGTGCTTCAGATAAAGAGATTTTATTTAATCATATTTCTCATTTTGTGGAATACTTCAGTCATTGGTCTGTTTGGAGGCCTCTTTAATTGTATTTTATTCTCTTTTATCCTCTCATCTTCATTCCCTTTCCCCTGTAGGTTTTCATTTTTATGTTTAATAGATCATCCTTAATATAGCTTTGAAAACTATTATACTATTTTGGATATGTTTTTAACTTATGTAAATGTGATTTTGCTATAGATTCCCTTCTGATTTTTACTATTTTTCATTCAACACTACATTTAAAGAATTTATCTGTGTTTCTGTTTATTTTATCGCTTCTGTTGCATGGTATTCAATGATTTCTCCCACATTTTAAAATTACTCTATTAGAATGTAAAATTATAGCCGGGCGTGGTGGCACATGTTTGTAATCCCAGACAGGAGGATCTGGGTTCGAGGACAGCCTCAGCTACTTAATGAGGCCCTCCACAACTTAGTGAGACTCTATTTCAAAATAAGAATGAAAAACAGGGCAGGGGCTGTAGCTTGGAGGTCGAATGCCTCTGGGTTCCAGCCCTAGAGCTGAAAAAAAAAATTACTGTTAGTTATAGATACCTCAGTTTTTTCACTCATCCATTCAGCAAACATTGGTGCCACACTATTCACCAGGCATTGTAGGTGCTGGTTATACAGTAGGAATAGAAAAATCTCTACCCACATGGGACTTTAAAGTCTCAGGGAAAGAAAGAGAATAAATAAAACAAGTAAAATATATAGTATATTAAATAGTGAAAAATGCTAAGGCAAGTAAATTAAAACATGGAACGAGAGACTATGCCATACATTTCCAAGGTTCAAATTTATGTCCTCCGTGGTGCAATTTAAAAAGTATGTGTCTGGTGGGTAATTGGCTTTGAGTTTGGTATAGTATTGAATAATAAAAACTCTGTTTTGGTGAGTAGGTAATTATCAAGTAGGCATTTTAGATCTCAGTGGTAAGTCATGGATGGTAACATCAAATTGAGAATAATCAGCATTTAAAGCCGGCTGTGTTGACACATGCTTGTAATTCCAGTACTTGGGAGGCCGAGACAGGAGGATCTCAGGTTTGTGGCCAGCCTCAGCAGCTTGGTAAGGCTTTCAGCAACTTAGTGAGATCCTGTTTCTAAATAAAATAGAAAATAGGCCTGGAGGTGTAGCTTGGAGGAAGAAGGCCGCTGGGTTCCATCCCTCTCCATTACCACAAGATGAATGAATGAATGAATGAATGAATGAATGATCAGCATTTAATGAGGCTAACACTTTTTTTTTTTTTGCAGCACTGGGGATAGAACTCAGGGCCTTCTACTTCTGAGCTACACCCCTTGCCCTATTTTTTATTCTTTATTTTGAAACAGGGTCTCACTAAGTTGCTGAGGGCCTCACTAAGTAGCTGAGGCTGGCCGTGAACCTGTTGGCTCACCTTCCCCCATTCCTTCCTTTCCCTTACTCGTCCCAGCCTCTGGTGACCTCTATTCTACTCTCAGCTTCTCTGAGATCAGCTAAAAGGATGCTTCCTTGAGATGATTTCACCAAAATGCAGTTCGTTGATGGGAGTAAAGTGAATTTTAATTACTTGCTGGAATACTTTTTAAAAAATTATTCTGATCCACAGTGCCACTAACAAATGCCAAGTTTCCTTATTTCCCTACTACAGTGTCACCAGATTGGGTTTGAGTTTTTTTAGCCACATTTAAGTTTAATATACTACTTCAAAGTTTAATTTTTAATTATTTGCGCGGCTTATGGGTCTTCTTGACATTTTAGTACTTGGGGTTCTTTCTGTGTAAAGTATTTGTTTATAGTCTCTGATCACCTATTATTAGGTCTTAAAATTCAAAATGATTTCATTATTAACAGAATTCTCAAAGTTGCTTTTAAGTACTAATTAAATTTCAAAGTCCTTTTTCAGATACCATGTTTGTTACTTGTTACTTTTAAGGATTAATGGCAAGGGGTTTTTAAAGAGTTGAAATCTATTTGAATGTGTGGTGACATAAAATATTGTTTGAAATGTTCATCATTAATCAAATGATAACTATAAGTCTTGATTGTCTTTCAGAAAACATATACAATTTTGAGTAGTTTTTTCTATGAATATAAAATTTAGGAAAGAAAAACCAGAAACTGTTATGAGAGAGAAATTCTGCCATTGGCAACAATTCATTTTACATGTTATCTAATAAATGTGTATAATTCAAAGAGGAAGTAAGAAGTTTGATATGGGAGTAGTATGCATGTGGGTAATTAATATGTGTGGAGGGGGATGGCTACTGGGGTAGGATATGAAGAGAAAGACCTGTGTGCATGTATATTTGTATCACTTTGAACAGCACTATGATGTATACTTACAATGCAACAAAAGTTTTTTAAAAAGGTAAACATTTCAATTTAAAATAATAGCAATTAGCTGGGCATGGTGATATATACTTGTAATCCTAACATTTGGGAGGCTGAGTCAGGAGGATCACAGTTCGAGGACAGCTTCAGGTACTTAATGAGGCCCTGTGCAACTTAGTGAGACCCTGTTTCAAAATAAAGAATAAGCCGGGCATGGTGGCACACACTTGTAATCCCAGCATTTGGGAGGCTGAGACAGGAGGATCACAGTTTGCAGACAGCCTCAGCTACTTAGGCCCTTTGCAACTCAGTGAGACCCTATTTTTTTTTTTTTTTTTTGGTGGTACTGGGGTTCCTGGAAGCCCTTCTACCTCCGGGCTATGCTCCCAGACCTACTTTTATACTTTTATTTGGAAACAGGGTCTCTTAAGCCAGCGAGGCTGGCTCCGAACCAGCGCGATCCTCCTGTCTCCGCCTCCCAAGCGTGGGGATTACAAGGGTGCACCACCATACCCGGCAGTGAGACCCTATTTTAAAAATAAAGAATAAAAATAGGGCTGGGGGTGTACCTCAGAGGTATAATGTCCCTGGGTATTATCCCCAGTACTGCATAATAATAATATTAATAATAGCTTAAAATAGCAATTTTAAGAAGTCTGTTGAAAAGTTATGTTTTCTTCCTCCTGATATGCTTGTGATCTCTACACTAAAGCTTGCTTTCCTTGCAAAAGTTTTGATTCTTGGTAAAAACTCCTTTTGTATATACTTGTAGCCAGCCTTATAAAGCTAACCTGCAACAGGTTGGCACAATACAGGTTATAACTTATATTGTCATTGATACATTTTTCCTTTGGTGTTTAAAATTATTCATAATTACAACCTACTAAATTAATCATTTTAAAGAAAATATGATAATGACTTTGAATTTCATAATACAAAATGGCTTATTACCTTGCTCAGAAGACTTTAGTTCTTTGATAAGGTCCCTACCAAGTTTATTTTATTTTATTTTATTTTATTTTATTTTATTTGTGGGACTGGGGGTAGAACCCAGGGGTATTCTACCTCTGAGCTATCCCCCCAGCCCTATTTTTTATTCTTTAGTTTGAAACACTGGCCTCCTGTCTCAGCCTCTCAAATGCTGGGATTACAAGTGTGTGCCACCATGACGGCTATGTTTATTGTTCAGGATTTGATAAAACTGGTTCCACTTAAATAGTATCTTTTTTTTTTTTGTGGTACTGGGGTTCCTGGAAACTCTTCTACCTCCTGGTTACACTCCCAGACCTATTTTATATATATTTTTGGAAACAGGGTCTCTTAAGGCAGTGAGGCTGGCTTCGAACCAGTGCAATCCTCCAGTCTCCGCCTCCCAAGTGCGGGGATTATAAGTGTGCACCACCACGCCTGGCTAAATAGTATCTTTAAAATTTAAAATAAAAGGGAAAGTACTTTGGGGCATGGACTTCTTTGAAATAAGAAATATACATGGGAGTTAATTAAGTATACATTTGCAGTATCTTAAATAGTATATTTTTTCCTTCAGGAAGGAGGCACTATACATAAATGCTCCAGAAATAGGCATTTAAAATTCTATTCTCATCTGGGTGTGGTAGTGCACACTTGTAATCCCAGCATTCGGGAGGCTGAGACCAGAGGATCACTGCTTGCGGACAGCCTCAGGTACTTAGTGAGTCCCTCCGCAACTTAGTGAGACCCTGGGGTGTAGCTCAGAGGTTGAATGCCCCTGGGTTCCATCCCCAGACCAGCAACAAATAAATAAACAAACAAATAAAATTCTTTTCTCATATTCTTTTCTATTGTACACATTTATTACATTTACTGTTTGGTGCCCTTTCTTATTCTTTTGTTTCTTGTTCTTTTTTCTTTTCTTGTGTTTGTTACTGGGGATTGAGCCCATGGGCATTCTACCTCTGACCTAAACCTACAGCCCTACTTTATTTTTGTTTTGAAACAGATCTCACTAGGTTGATTAAAGTCTCACTACTTGCTGAGGCTGTCCTCTGACCTGTGATCGCCTCCCAAGTACTAGGATTATAAGTGTGCTCCACCACAACTGGCTTTTTCTTTTGTTTCTACCATACTTTCCCTTATTTGATATTTTTTCAAGTATGTAACTGTTCTTAACTGAAATGTGTTTTCTGGAAGAGCTGGTGTTTCAAAATTACTGGTTCCAGAAAATTACTTATTGGGGTGGTGGTGGTGGTGGTGGTGTGTATGAGTTAGTTACTGGGAATTGAATCTAGGGGCATTCTCTTCCAAGATATCCCTGGCCCTTATACCCACTTTTTTTTTTTTTTTGGTAGTACTGGGGATGGAACCCAGAGGCCTTCTACCTCCGGGCTATATTCCTAGACCTATTTTTTTTTTTAATATTTTTTATTTGGAAACATGATCTCTTAAACCAGCTGAGGCTAGCTTCGAACCTGTGCGATCCTCCTGTCTCAGCCTCCCAAGTGCGGGGATTACAAGCGTGCACCACCATGCCTGGCTTCTTATACCCACTATTTTGAAAGAGTGTCTTATTAAGTTCCTGAGGGTCTCATTAAGTTGCTGAGGCTGGCGTTGAATCTGTAATACTCCTATCTAAGCCTCCTAGGTACAGAGATTATAGGCATTTTGTTGTTGTTTTGTAGTGCTACTGTGGACTGAACCCCTGGGGCATCCTACTTCTGAGCTACACCTGCAGTCCTCTATCACACCCAGCTTACTTATTTTACTTATTGTTTCTTAATCAAATGAAAACTATGTAATCATTTTCTTTAAAGACTATTGTTAACAGAACTTCAAAGTATCCACATTTATATTAGGAGGAAATATTTGATTCGAATTAATGTAAGCTCAATTCTTATTCTTTTCAATACAGTATTTCTCAAACTCTGAGGCCTACAGAATTCACAAATTGAGATCTGATATTATTTTCAGAGAGAAACCTTCAGTAATGTGTAAGTAGTTTATATTTTTCACTATGATTTGTTTCAAATGTTTTCTGTATTAAAAATAGTGAAACATAAATTTACTGGACCTCTTAACAATTTGGAATATATTCACCATTTAATTTCGAGTGACATAGAATAATGTATTGAAACAAGATGTCTTGCCAGGTGTGGTGGCTCATGCTTGTAATACCAGTACTAGGGAGGCTGAGGTAGGATTGCAGGTTCTTGACCACCCTCAGAAACTCAGTGAGGCCCTCTGCAATTTAGCCAGACCCTATTTCAAAATAAAGTGCTGGGGGTAGTGGTGCAAGTTTGTAATCCCAGCATCTGGGAGGCTGAGACAGGAGGAACTCGGTTCACTTACAGCCTCAGCTACTTATTGAGGCCCTTTGCAACTCAGTGAGACCATGTTTCAAAATAAAGAATAAAAAACAGGGCTGGGGGTGTAGCTCAAAGATAGAATGCCCCTGAGTTCCATCCCCAGTACTGCCAAAACAAACAAACAAACAAACAAAAAAATAGAATAGGGCTGGAGGTGGGGGTAGTATAGCTCAGAGATAGAATACCCTTGGGTTCATTCCCAGTAACACACACACACACACACACACACACACACACACACACACACACACACATGCCCCTTGTGTCAGTATCAATTTTATTAGAGGCAAAATCCCCAGTGTAAAGAATATTGGAATCCTGGCTGTCCCCTAGCTTTTAAACTCCAGGTTTATTTTGAAAACAGTTGGTTTAAAAGTAAAACTGGGAATGGTGGCGGGGATTTGTAGTTTCACCTACTTGGGTAGGGGGTTGCTGAGCGTGGCTTGAGCTTAAGGCCTTCAGAGCAGCCTGGGGCTACATAGAAAGACCCTATCTAAAAAAAAAAAAAAATTACAACTAGAGGGGCATTTTCAGTGTCATTGACTGTTCCAGAATGAATTAAAGAACATTAGATCTTTTATGATGATATCTGGAATGTTGCCAGCTATGTTCTTGGCATTGTATATTTTCCAAGTATACCTTGAGATTTTTTGCTTCCCTTCTGAACTGCTTCCTGCCCTAGATGAATAAATATAAAAACAACAAGGGAAATGGTGTGCTGTGTAATTTACTTTTCTCTCAATAAATGTAAGAGGATTCCAAACCATTTACATTTTTTTTTTGTTTGTTTTGTTTTTTGTTTTTTGTGGTAGTAGGGCCTGAACCCGGGGACGTTCTGCCTCCAAGCTACACCTTCAGTCCTGTTTTTTTTGTTTTGTTTTGTTTTGTTTTGAAACAGGGTCTCATTAAGTTTTGGAGGGTCTAAGTAGCTGAGGCTGATCCCAAACCTGTGATCCTCTGGGCTCAGCATCCTAAGTACTGGGATTTGAAGTGTGCACCACCACACCCAGTTTGTGAATGTCCTTATATTTTATTCTCTGATAAAGAACAAAACCTTGTTTTTGTCTGCTACTTATTTACTGTATTCAATTATGAATACAGTCAAATTAATTAAAATTTGTGAATCAAAAAGATCTAATAAAAAATTTTCACACAATTTCTTTTAAATATCTGCTCATCAGTGTAATAGCTATTTATTTACAAAGGTAAGGTAGTAGTTTTCAAAAACTTATTATTTATGCTCTCCTAGTACTATTAGTGCTTTTCTTCCTGCATAGCAACACATAAAATTGTATCATATGCAATAGTGACTATGCTTTACTTTTTTTTTGTACTAGAGGTTGAACTCAGAGCCATGCTATCTCCAGGTTACACCCCCCAGCCCTGCTTTATTTTTTATTTTGAAACAGACCTCACTAAGTTGCTGATGCTGGCCTCAAACCTCTGATGTTGATCTCAAACCTACAATACTCTTGTTTCAGTCTCCCAAATATTGGGATTATAGGTGTGAGCCACCCTGCTTAGCTTATTAGGCTTTAATTTAAATAACATGAAGTTAGAATCTAGGAAAAAGGAACATGTTTTAATTTCTTCATTATGATGATGGTTCTGAACCAACATACTTTTCAGGACTAGTACTTATCAGTGACTTGAAATTTAAAATTCATGTACACATAAAAGCATATTAACATTTATCAGAGACTGTTGTAACTTCTAACCCAATAATTTCACTTCAATAAATTTATTCTGAAGGATTATAGCAAGAGGTTTATGTTCCAGGTTATTTGCAGAATTATAAAATACTAACAAAATACATAGAAGTAATAAATGGTTAGCCACAAACAGATGAGTAATGATTTAGCTATAATATAGAATATGCAGCCATTAAAAATTATTTTCAAACACTGATTAAATGGAGGAAAAAGTTAGATACAGATACCTGCTTTTTTATTATTTTACTGTGTGTGTGTGTGTGTGTGTGTGTGTGTGTGTGTGGTACTGGGGGTGGAACCCAGAGGCTTTTTTTTTTTGGTTACTGGGGACTGAACTCAATGGAATTCTACTTTCAAAATACACCCCAGCCTTATTTATTTATTTATTTATTTATTTAATTTTTGTGGTACTGGGAAGGAAACCCAGAGAGAAGCATTCTACCTCCAATCTACACTCCCAGCCTATTTTTTCGTCATTTATTTATTTATTTATTTATTTATTTATTTATTTATGGTGGTACTAGGGGTGGAACTTAGAGGCTTTCTACCTCCAGGCTATACTCCCAGACCTTTTTCTATTTTATTTGCAAACAGGGTCTCACTAAGTTTCTGAGAGCCTCACTGAATAGCTGAGGCTGGCTTTGAACCTGCACGATCCTCTTGTCTCAGCCTCTCAAGTGCTGGGATTACAAGTGTGTGCCACCACGCCTGGCTTATTTTACTATTTTTTAAATGAATAGATAGTTAACTGGGAAAATTGTTCTTTTTGTAGAGCACATGTTCTATACAGTCAACTGATAGTGACAAATTGGCTTCTTCCCAGGTGAACAGGTTCTTACTTTCTTTTTACTATTGGTCTAAGAGGCATATCTATAAAGTTTAAGCCCTTATGTATAAAGGAACTGCTATGTAGGAGCCATATCTAAATAAAACGAGGAAGAACATTTAATCCTTCTTCAGGCTCATTTTCTAAGCAAACCGAATATTTACTGAGTATATTGGAGCAATAAGTACAGATTATAAGAAATGTGACATCGATTCTGAAAACTCATGACATTAGTAATATAGAAAATAAAATGAGAGCTGTGGTGGCACAAGCTTGTAATCCCAGTGCTTGGGAGGCTGAGACTGGAGGATCTTAAAGGTTTGAAGCCAGCCTCAGCTACTGAGTGAGGCTCTTAGCAACTTAGTGAGACCCTGTTTCCAAATAAAGTATAGAAAATAGGTCTGGGAGTATAGCCCAGAGGTAGAAAAGATTTATTATTCCCCCTTATTATATATAAGTAGATATCCAAATGCTTAATTTATTTGTCCTTGGAATTCTTTCTTTGCTTTTGTTAGAACTATGTAACATGTAGCACAGTCTGATAAATTCTGTTTTAGAGTAAACATTTTTTCTATAATGGTGGTATATGAGTAAGGACAGTATTATAGATTATATTCTTCTAGATAAAGAAGAAATAGACCACTGAGGGTTTTACTATCAGGTGTTTACAAATATATGGTAAATTCTGCTTTATGTATTTTTCTATGAATTTACTATAAGGATATATTACTGTTAGAATCTCTTTTCTACTCTCAGTATTTGGAAATCTTCTATTTGTCATACCTACATTCATGGTGGATTTGTCTTTGAATGTCTTTGTGATTTTAGAATATTCATCTTTAGTGGGGCTCTATATGTGGAAAATTTGGATGAGGGTATACCCGCTAGAGCTGTTTTGCATTTGCTTTTAATTTGCTTCTCCAAGGATACGACTAGCCTGAAAACACTTTTATTATTAATTTCTCAGTTGGGGCTTTCTGGAACCATGCAGGTAGATTAATTTCCAACCCTAAATTCAACCCAACCCATGGTCAGATTGAGTCAGACTTTATTATTTTTCTGTGCTAGTAGATGTTTGTTTGCTTCTTTACTTAAAGGGGGGGAGTATTTGTTTTTGTTTTGTAGTGTTGTGGTTCAAACTCAGGACCTTGCATGTGCTAGACAAATGCTCTACCACTAAACTCCATCACCAGTAGACAGTCCCTCCTCCTCTGGTACTGGGGATTGAACCCAGATTCTACTTCAGAACTTCACCCTCATTCCTATTTTTAAACTTTTATTTATTTTTTGTGGTATTAGGGATTGACTCCAGGGACATTCCATCTCTGAGCTATACCCATAGCCCTATATTTTTATTCTTTATTTTGAAACAAGGTCTCACTAAGTTGTGGGGGTCCTCATTAAGTAGCTGAGGCTATCAAACCTGTGATCCTCCTGTCTTAGCCTCCTAAGTATTAGGATGACAGACATGCACCACCACACCTACTAATTTTTTTTTTGAAACAGGGTCTCACTAGGTTGATTTAGAGCATCACTTCTTGCTGAGGCTGTCCTGGAATCAGCGATCCTCCTGTTTCAACTTCCTAAGTACTAGGATTACTGGCATGTACCACTATGCCCAGATTTAGATGGGTTTTTAAAATCCACTCTTTAAGCCAGACTTGGTGGTACATACCTGTAATCCTAGTACTTGGGAGGCTGAGACTGGTCTATCACAGATTTGAAGCTAGCTTTGTCAACTCTGTGAGACTGTTGTTTCCAAATGAAAAATAAAATAGGGTGGAGGGTAGAGCTTGAAGATAGAATGCCCCTGGATTCCATCCCCAGCACCACACACACACAAAAAAATCTACTCACTAACTGAAGGGATAGTCATTTGAAGACTTTGGCTTGAGGCAGGGGCCTCCCTTCCAGTACCCTGATGTAGTGCTAATGCTTTGTTTTCTGTCCTTGTGATGCCTTTTATTATTTATTTATTTACTTTATTCTTTTTTATTTTTATTTTTATTTTTTTGGTGTTGGGGATTGAACCCAGGGCCATTCTTCCTCTGAGCTACACTCCCAGCCCTATTTTATTTTGAAACATGTTCTCACTAAGTTGCAAATGGCCTAAGTTGCTGAGGCTCAGTGAACATGTGATCCTTCTGTCTCAGCCTTTCAAGTACTAGGCTTATAAGTGTTGGCCACCACACCCAGTTTATAATGCCTTTTTTTGTTGTTTTTTTTGCAGTAGTGGGGATGGAACCCAGGGGCATTCTACCTCTGAGCTGCACCCCCAGGCCTATTTTTTATTCTTTATTTTGAAACAGGGTCTCACTGAGTTGCAAAGGTTCCTCACTAAATAGTAGCTGAGGCTCTCCGCAAACCCAGATCCTCCTGTCTCAGCCTCCCAAATGCTGAGATTACAAGCGTGTGCCACCATGTCAGTAAACCCATCTCATTTTTTACAAAAGGCATGCTTTTTACTTATAAAGTTAAAAATATATGATGCTAGAGTGAATGTCAAGGAGGAAGTACTACTCTGTAATTTTTGTTCTTATTTGTACATGATCCACTTAAATTTACTTGACTTATATTAGTACAATTCTAGTCTTTTATTTTTCTTTTAGATGAAACTTTCTGTAATGGAAGATGATTGAAGACAAGGGGCCTCGAGTTGCAGACTACTTTGTTGTAGCAGGATTAACTGATGTTTCAAAGCCTCTTGAAGAAGAAATTCACTTCAATGATGCCTGTCATAAAGTAGCTAAACCAAAAGAACCTATCACAGATGTTTCAGTTATCATTAAATCTCTTGGGGAGGAAATACCACGGGACTACACTTGTATTGATGTTACCCCAACTGGATTATCAGCAGATCTCAATAATGGAAGTCTTGTGGGTCCACAGATTTACCTTTGCTATAGAAGAGGAAGAGATAAACCTCCACTTACAGACTTGGGGTAAGGTTTTTTTTTAATGAATTATTGCTACCCAAATAATACACTGTTTTACTCAAAGTCCGGGACACCAGGGTGACAGAGACCACCACCACACACAATAATACAAACAACAGGAAGGGGGTTTATTGGGGCTAGCTCAAGCTAGGGTCCAAGTCTCATCCAGAATGGAATCTTGACAAGGACCCTGAGTCTTTGTTCCAAGGCAGTTTTATACATTTCAGTCACTCAGGCTGTGATTTACAAAGGAGTTATCTTTAAACCAAAAGGAATTTTTACTGCATTTATCACAAGCAATGGACAGGATACTTGGTGCATCCCATTTGGTTCGTGCCTCCTGGGGTTGGTTGGGAGTTTTTCATCCTGACACAGGTGCCAAAACTGGTACTTAACTGTTAGTTGTATTCCTGGGAAACTGAACCTTAGGTCTAGCGTGTTTGCTGTATGGATGAAGCCTGTCATGGCTCCACTTTGGTCCTACAACACCTTGTAGGTTTTAAAGTTAACTGTTAGCTGGGCATGTGCCCTCATATAATCCCAGTACTTGGGAGGCTGAGACAGGAATATTACAAGGTTCAAAGGCAATCTCAACAACTTGTGAGGCCTTTAGCAACTTAGAGAGACTCTTTTTCAAAATAAAAAAATATAAAATGGGGACCGCAGGGTATATCTTGGAGGTAGAATGCCCCTGGGTTCTATCCCTAGGACCATAAAAAATGGTCATTTATTTTGTTCATTAATAGAGGTATGAGTCAGGTATTGTGGCACATACCTGTAATCTTAGTATTTGGTAGGCTGAGATAAAATTATAGCCTTAGCAACTTACATCCTCAGTAACTTAGCAAGACCTTGTTTCAAAACAAAAAAAGAATGCCAGGCATGGTGGCACATACTTGTAATCCCAGCATTTGGGAGGCTGAGTCTGGAGGATCTCAACTTGAGGACAGCCTCAGCTACTACTTAGTGAGGCTTTTTGCAACTTAGTGAGACCCTGTTTCAAAATAAAGAATAAAAAATAGGGCTGAGGGTATAGCCTGGAGGTAGAATGCCCCTGAGTTCCATCCCAGGTACTGCAAAAAAAAAAAAAAAAAAAAAAAAAGAATAAAAAGAGATAGGGGTAGAATGCCCCTGGATTCCATCACCAGTACTCCCCCCCCCAAAAAAAAGAGGCATATAGCTTTAGAAAAATAGATAAATTTATATCCAGAATTTTAAATTTTCTGTGTACTTTTTGTCTCTCTTTGTATTGCAGGTTTCTGTCACTCTTGTCTTTCTTTTAGATGCAGGGAGAGAATTTGAAAAAAATTTTACTGAAAAGTATTAGAAGATTAATGAATTATTCTGATCAGAAACTTAAAGTTTTTTTTTTTTTTCTGTGACATGTTTTCAGTATGTTGCCCAGGCTGGTCTAAAGTAATCCTCTTGCCATAGCCTCCCAAATAGCTGAGGCTACAGGTGCACACTACTGCACCCAGCTTTATTTATTTTGAAAGTACAAGAAATATGGCAGACTTCCTTGACACCACCATTTTAAATACTAGATTGTCAGCCAGATGTGGTGGTGGATGCTTATAATCCCAGTACTTGGGAGGCTAAGACAGGAGGATTGCAGATTCATAGCCAGCCTCAGCTACTTAGTGAGACCCTATTTTTTGTTTGTTTTTGCTTTTGTGGTACTGGGGATGGAACCCACGGCATTCTACCTCCAAACTACATCCTCAGCCCAATTTTTTTTCCCCAGTACCAGGGATGGAATCCAGAGGCATTGTACCTCCAAGCTATACCCCCAGCCCAATTATTTTTGTATTCTTTTTATTTTAGAAACAGGGTCTCACTGAGTTGGAAGGGCCTCACTAAGTAGCTGAGGCTGTTACAAGCAAGTGCTACTGCACCAGTCCCAGCCTTATTTTTTATTCTTTATTTTGAAACAGGGTCTCACTAAATTGTGGAGGGCCTCACTAAGTAGTGAGACTGACCATGAACCTGCGATCCTCCTGTCTCAGTCTCCCATATTGGGATTACAAGCGTATGCCACCATGCCTGGCTCAAGATCCTGTTTTAAAATAAAGAATAAAAAATAGGACTGAGATTGTAGCTCAGAGGTAGAATGCCTCTGGGTTCAACCCCCAGTACTGCAATGAAAAAATAAAAAAAACTGGATTTTTTTTTTTATTTTTGAGCTGTACGAGTTCTTTACATATTCCACATACAGTCTCTTATTAGTTATATGATTTCCAAAATTTTCTTCTGTGAGTTGTCTTCTCACTTTATAGGAGGATCGCGCAGGTTCGAAGCCAACCATGCTGGCTTAAGAGACCCTCTTTCCAAATAAAAAAGTATAAAATAATAAGTCTGGGAGTGTAGCCCGGAGGTAAAAGGGCTTCCAGGAACCCCAGTACCACCAAAAAAAAAAAAAAATAGTCACGTGTGGTAGTACGTGCTGTAATCCTAGTACTTGGGAGGCTAAGACAGGAGGACTGCAGGTTTGAGAACAGCCTCAGCAAGTAGGCTCTCATTAACCTAACAAGACCCTGTTTCAAAAAATGAAAATAAGCCGGGCGTGGTGGCTCCCGCTTGTGATCCCCGTGCTTGGGAGGCTGAGACAGGAGGACTGCACAGGTTCAAAGCCAGCCTCAGCTACTTAGTGAGGCTCTCAGCAACTTAGTGAGACCCTGTTTCCAAATAAAGTATAAAATAGGTCTGGAAGTATAGCCTGGAGGTAGAAAGCCTCTGGGTTCCACCCCCAGTACCACCAAAAAAACAAAAAACAAACAAACAAAAAAATGAAAATAAAATAGGCTCAGGGGTGTAGCTCAAAGGTAGAATGCCCCTGGGTTTCATCTCCAGTACCCCCCCACACACACATAGAAAAGGTAAAACTTAGTGAAACAGTAGAGTACTAAGCACTTAGGCTAACAAAAGGTTTACACAGTTATGATTAAATGTCAAATATAATCTGAAAGTTTTTATAAATATTACTGATAGCCAGGATAAAAAGGGACATTATAATTAAGAAGCTATTAACTTGATCATTTCCTGGCACTAAATTTTATTTGTATAATGAATGGGTTTTTAGGGATTATTAATATTAAAGATATTACCTCTTACAACCATTTTTATACAAAAATCTAGAAATACATTTATATAGGAGAGTTTTAATTCTTTTTATGAATGCCAAGGTCTGACGTAGCATTAAAGTAAAATCAGTGAATTCTGGGAGGGAATAAACTAATATTTAAGCATGACATTTTCTCTGTATTCCTAATTACTCTAAGTATTTATAAGACCTGAGAAATGAATTTCATCTCTACCCTTTTACTAAAAGCCAATGATTTTGCCACGGTAGAGATAGAGTGAAAAGGCCAGGCATGGTGGTACATGCTTGTAATCCTAGCATTCAGGAGGCTGAGACAGGAGGATCACAGTTCGTGGACAGCCTCAGCTACTTAGTGAGGCCCTCTGCAACTTAGTGAGACCCTGTTTCAAAATAAAGAATAAAAAATAGGGCAGGGGTGTAGCTCAGAGGTCAAATGCCCCTGGGTTCCAGCTCCAGCCCCGGGGGGGGGGGGCTTTCTTTCATATGGACTGCTATTTTTTGTTTTATTATTATTTTTTAGTTTTTTTTGTTGCAGTGCTGGTGATGGAACCCAGGTCGTTGTGCATAGGCAAGCATTCTACTACTGAAGTATACCTCCAGGCCCTTCACACAGATTTGATTAAAGACAGATTTGAAGTTGTCTTCTCTTAGATTAAATCTGCCTCTTAACAGGATGCAGTAGCACATGCCTATATTCCCACACTCCCAGTTCTCGGGAATCTGAGACAGGAGGATCATGGGTTTGAAGCCAATCTAAGCAATTTGGCAAGGCCTCTGGCAACTTGATGAGACCCTATTTCAAAATAAAAAAATAAAATAGGGCTAGGGGTGTAGTAGCTCAGAGGTAGAACGCCCCTGGATTGAATCCCCAATAGCAAAACAAACAAAACTGCTTTTTAAAGCTGAGAGAAGTATTGGGGATAAAAGTGTGCAAGAAGGTTCATATTTACTAGGTTCTGTACTTTTCAAATTTTTCAAATTTTAACTTTGGCCAAAATGTAAGTCACTTTTTTAAAGAAGATACTTGGCTTTAGAGAACACAGACAACAGACAGACTGCTAAATAAGTGAGCAGTGTCCTTGTTGCCAGGCGTGGTGGCGCATGCTTGTAATCCCCACGCTTGGGAGGCTGAGACAGGAGGATCGCGCAGGTTTGAAGCCAGGCTTAACTGGCTTATTAGACCCTGTTTCCAAATAAAATGTAAAAAATAGGTCTGGGAGTGTATCCTGGAGGTAGAGGCCCTGGGTTACATCCCCATTGCCACTAAAAAAATAATAATAATAAATAATAATAATAATAATAATAATAAGTGTTGGCTGGGCGTGGTGGCACATGCTTGTAAAATCCCCGTGCTTGGGAGGCAGACAAGGGAGGATCGCACAGGTTCAAAGCTAGCCTTGCTGGCTTAAGAGACCCTGTTTCCAAATAAAAATATAAAATAGGTC
Organism: Muscardinus avellanarius; assembly: GCF_963383645.1. Lineage (NCBI taxonomy): Eukaryota > Metazoa > Chordata > Mammalia > Rodentia > Gliridae > Muscardinus > Muscardinus avellanarius. Next base: position 131,257,995 of record NC_137788.1, on the reverse strand, counting down.
TGGGAGTGTAGCCTGGAGGTAAAAGGGTTTCCAGGAACCCCAGTACCACCAAAATAATAGTAATAGTAGTAGTAGTAGTAGTAATAATAATAATAATAAGAAGAAGAAGAAGATGAAGAAGAAGTGTCCTTGTATTTAATTGGTGCCATTCTCTGATTTAGGTTATTCCAAAGGCTTATCTCAATTTTTTCTTATATTGTTTAAATTTTTAGTAGGGAAAACAGTTGCCTTTTAATTTTATACAGGACTGTGCAATTCAAATTTGCAGTAACATGTAGAGTATTGCTACCACATGGCTACATTTTAAGATGAATTCATGGTGCCTGGGAATGTTATCCTTCAGATTCCAGAGTGCTTTGTGCATTTATTTTTTCCACCATATTTTTTAGGGTTTTATATGACTGGAAAGAAAGATTGAAACAGGGCTGTGAAATTATTCACAATACTCCGTATGGGCGCCCTGCAAATATTAGTGGCAGCACCTCATCACAAAGGATTTATATCACCTACCGAAGAGCCTCTGAAAACATGACTCAGAATACGTTGGCTGTCACAGACATATGTATTATAATACCCAGTAAAGGAGAAAGTCCACCACACACATTCTGCAAAGTTGACAAGAATCTCAATAACAGTATGGTAAGTGATTTTTTGCACTGATAAAATTAGCCACTGGTGAAAAGAGCATAATTCTAAATGAATCTTTTCTTAAAAACAGCATAGCATAATTACAGAATTGAAAATATGTTTTAAAAGATGTTGACTTTTTTTCCCCAGTATTGGGGATGGAACCCAGGGGCATTGTACTTTTGAGCTGCAACCCCCAGCCCTATTTTTTACTCTTTATTTTGAAACTGGGTCTCACTGAGTTGCAAAGGGCCTCACTAAGTAGCTGAGGCTGGCTGTGAACCTCGATCCTCTGGTCTCAGCCTCCCAAATGCTGGGATTATAAGCATGCTCCACCATGCCCGGATAACTATTTTATTTTTTAGAAAGTACTTTAGTTGTTAAAGCCAGGTGTACTGGCTCAGGTCTGTTATCCCCAGTACTTGGGAGGCTAAGACAGGAGCATTGCTGGTTTGAAGCCAGCCTCAGTAACTTAGACTCTTGGTAATTTAGTGAGACCATGTTTCCAAGTAAAAAATAGTAAGTACAAAAAATAAAGTACTTTAGTTATACTTTGAAAAGAAGCCATGCAAAAAACTTTTTGTTTAATTAAAAAAAGAAAAATACTTCCTAGGTGTAGTGGTATGTGCCTATAATCCCGGTACTTGGGAGGCTGAGATAGAAGGATTGGAAGTTTGAAGCCTGCCTCAGCAACAAGTAAGACTGTTTCAAAAATAAAATACAGCTGAAGGTATAGCTTAGAGGTAGAATAGCCCTGGGTTCAATTCCCATTACCACAAAAATAATAACTTTTCCCCATTACTGCAAATATCCATGGCTACCCTCTCTCCCCACTTGTGTACTGGATTTCACATCATACACAGCTTTGAGGGCATGGCTTCAGCAAGTCTCCCTGTCCTTTTGTGAGTCATCAGTTTTTCACTCTCTTGAATTTATTTCCTCCAGTGTGCAAAGCATATTGTAAGATTTCTTGTTTTTTTAGAAAAGGTTTTGATCCTAGCCAGGCATGGTGGCTCACATTTGTAATCCTAGTACTTGGGAGGCTGAGACAGGAACATCTGGGTTCACAGCCAGCCTCAGCTACTTAGTGAGGCCCTCCGCAATTTAGTGAGACCCTGTTTCAAAATAAAGAATAAACCGGGCGTGGTGGCGCACGCTTGTAATCCCCGCGCTTGGGAGGCGGAGACAGGAGGATCGCGCAGGTTCGAAGCCAGCCGCGCGCTGGCTTAGGAGACCCTGTTTCTAAATAAAAATATAAAATAGGTCTGGGAGTGTAGCCTGGAGGTAGAAGGGCTTCCAGGAACCCCAGTACCCCCCCCCCCCCACACACACACAAAGAATAAGCTGGACATAGTGGTACATGTTTGTAATTCCAGCATTTGGGAGGCTGGGAGTGTAGCCTGGAGGTAGATAGGGCTTCCAGGAACCCCAGTACCACACACACACACACACACACACACACACACACACACACACACACACAAAGAATAAGCTGGACATAGTGGTACACGTTTGTAATTCCAGCATTTGGGAGGCTGAGACAGGAGGATTGCAGTTCGTGGACAGCCTCAGCTATTTAGCGAGGCCCTTCACAACTCAGTGACACCCTGTTTCAAACAAACTAAAAGTCTAAAAAATAGGGCTGGGGATGTAGCTTGGAGGTAAAATGCCCCTGGGTTCCATCCTCAGTACAGAAAAAAAAAAAGAAAGAATAAAAAATTGGGCTGAGGGTATAGCTTGGAGGTAGAATGCTCCTGGGTTCAATTCCCAGGACCACAAAAATAAGGGAGGGGTTTGGTCCCATGTTCTCCTCTTTCTGTTACCCCATTTTATTTATTTATTGGTACTGGGGATGGGGCATTCTACCTTCAAGTTACATCCCCAGCCCTATTTTTTTATTCTTTATTTTGAAACAGGGTTTCACTGAGTTGCAAAGGGCCTCACTAAGTATCTGAGGCTGTCCGCAAACTGCGATCCTTCTGTCTCAGCCTCCCAAATGCTGCACCACCACACCCTTCTAGAGTGTCTCAATTTTTTTTTTTTTTTTTTTTTTTTTTGGTGGTACTGGGGATGGAACCCTTCTACCTCTGGGGTACACTCTCAGACCTATTTTTTAATATTTTTTATTTGGAAACAGGGTCTCTTAAGCCAGCAAGGCTGGCTTCAAACCTGCATGATCCTCCTGTCTCCGCCTCCCAAGCGCGGGGATTATAAGCGTGCTCCACTACACCTGGCTCAGAGCGTCTCAAATTTAACACGTTCAACACTGGACTCATCATGTTCCTTTCCAAATCTCCTTATTCCCATAGTTTTCCTTGTCTAATAAATGGAAATTCTATTCTTTGAATAACTCAGACTAAAAATCTTCAGAGTAATCTTAACCTTTTCTACTTTTCACTCTATTCTCTGTAAACTCTGATTTCAAAACATACTTTAACCATGACCACTTCTCACCCACTTTATTGCCACAACCCTAGTCCAAGAAATTCTGATAATCTGTTAATGGGACTGTTGTTGTTGTTGTTGTTGTTGTTGTTATTATTATAATTATTATTTTAGTGGTACTGGGGTTCCTAGAAACCCTTCTACCTCCGGGCTACACTCCCAGACCTATTTTTATATTTTTGTTTGGAAACAGGGTCTCTAAAGCCAGCGAGGCTGGTTACGAACCTGCGCGATCCTCCTATCTCTGTCTCCCAAGTGCGGGGATTACAAGGTGGGCCACCACACCCGGCTAATGGGATTATTTTTTATAGTCTCTTAATTCAGGGGCCAGGCAAATTCCCTCCCTCCCACCCACCCCCTCCCTTCCTTCCTTCCTTCCTTCCTTCCTTCCTTCCTTCTTTTCTTCCTTCCTTCCTTCCTTCTGTGGTATTGGGAATTGAACCCAGAGGCATTCTACACCCCCAGCCCCATTTTTATTCTTTATTTTGAAAGGGTTTTACTAAGTGCAGAGGGCCTCACTAACGTAGTTGAGGCTGGCTGCAAACCTGCAATCCTCTTGTCTCAGCCTTCTAAGCACTAGGTTTATAAGCATGTACTACCATGCCTGGCTTGCTATTTATTTATTTATTTATTTATTTATTTATTTATTTATTTATATTTTGGTGGTACTGGGGATGGAACCCTTCTACCTCCGGGCTATACTCCCAGACCTTTTTTTTTTTTTAATATTTTATTTGGAAACAGGGTCTCTTAAGCCAACAAGGCTGGCTTTGAACCTGCGTGATCCTCCTTCTTGCCCCCCAAGCACGGAGATTGCAAGCATGTTCCACCACTCCGGGCTTTTTAATTTTTTTTAATTATTATTATTATTATTATTTTTGTGTGTGTGTGTGGTACTGGGGGTGTAACCCAGAGGCTTTCTACCTCCGGGCTATACTCCCAGACCTATTTTATATTCTATTTGGAAACAAAGTCTCACTAAGTGTCTGCTGAGAGCCTCACTAAGTAGCTGAGGCTGGCTTAGAACCTGAGTGATCCTCCTGTCTCAGCCTCTCAAACACGGGGATTGCCCACTATGCCTTGCTTGTATTCTTTATTTTGAAATAGGGTTTCAGTTGCAGAGGGCCTAAGTAGCTGAAGCTGGCCTTGTACCCATGATCCTCTTGTCTTAGCCTCCCAAGTACTGGAATTACAATTGTGTGCCTCTATACCTGTCTTTATCAGCAGTTGACTATTAAGTAAAAAGTCACTCTGATTTTTAACTTACATTTATCTGATTATTGTAGAGGTTGAAGATTTTTAATGTTTATTTTAGTCTTCCCTTATCTACAAGAGATACATTCCAAGACTCCCAGTGGGTGCCTGAAACCTTGGCTAGTACCGAACCCTGTATATAGTGTGCCTTTTCCTATGCATACATACATACTTATGATAAGTTTGCAAGTAAGACAAGTAAGAGATTAACAATAATACTACATAATAAAATAGAACAGTTATAACACCATTCTTTCATTAAATTGCCAATGTCACTATTCATACTTTATTTTTTAAATTATTTTATTATTTTTTATTTTTCATTATTGTACTACTCACACTTTAGAGCCATTATTAAGTAAAATAAAGACATGTGTGTGTAGTGCTGGGGATTGAACCCAGGGCATTCTACCTCTAAGCTATATCCCCATCCCTATTTTATATTGTATTTTGAAGTAGGGACTTACTAAGTTGCAGAGGATCTCACTCAGTTGATGAGGCTGGCCTCAAACCTGTGATCCTCCTGTCTCAGCCTCCCAAGTACTGGGATTACAAGTGTGCCCAGCACACCTGGCTTAAATAATGGTTATTTTAACACAGACACTGCTATGGCTACTAAGTGACTAGCAGGCAGGAAGCATATATAGCAGAAATACGCTGGGTGAAGGAATAATTCATGTCCTAGGTGGAATGGAACAAGAAAACGTAAGACTTAGTCACACTACTCAGAATGTCACACAGTTTAACATTTAGGAGTTGGGCTGTGGGATATGGCTCAGTGGTAGAGCATTTGCCCTAGTATGCATGAAACATTGGGTATTTGATTCCCTGCACTGCAAAACACACACACACACACACACACACACACACACACACACACCCCTCTCTTATGAATTTCTTAATCTAGAATTTTCTATTTAATATTTTAAACCCACAGCTGACCCCAGGTAACTAAAAATCAGAAACAGAAAGTGAAAGTGTGGATAAGAGAGGACTACTGTATGAGCTTTGAATGACTATTACTGCATTAAATGGCTATAAAGTAATTTATTCTAAGACATTTAGAGTCTGATTTTTTATATTACAAGTAGTCTGTTAGTTGGGCATGGTGGCACATATTGTAATCCCAGTACTTGGGAGGCTGAGAAAGGAGGATCACAGGTTCGAGGACACTCTTAGCAAGTAGTGAGGCTCTCATCAACCTAGTGAGACCCTGTTTCAAAATAAAAACAGGAAACTAGGCATGGTGGCACACGCTTGTAATCCCAGCATTCGGGAGGCTGAGACAGGAGGATGGCGGTCAGGCCCGATGCAACTCAGTGAGACCCTGTTTCAAAAAATAAATAAGGCTAGGGGTGTCTGGCACATGGTAGAATGCCTTTGGTCTCAATCCCCAGTAGCACACACATACACACACAAAAAGTAGTCTGTTAAGAGTACACTTCTAAGTAAGTCTTCCATAAATATGATATATCTATATATATCTTCCATGATATCCAGTCCATCTTATTACATTTTAGATTTTTTTTTTTTTTGGTGGTACTGGGGATGAAACCCAGGGGCTCTCTACCTCCAGGCTATACTCCCAGACCTATTTTATATTTTATTTGGAAACAGAGTTTCACTAAGTTGCTGAGAGCCTCACTAAGTAGCTGAGGCTGGCTTCGAACCTACAAGATCCTCCTGTCTCAGCCTCCCAAGCGCGGGGTTTACAAGCGTGCGCCACTATGCCCGGCTACATTTTAGGTTTGGTCTGATATTTTAGCAAGTCCTATACAGACTTATAGATATACTTGACACTTTCTCATTCTTGAGTTTTCCACTTATTTTGTGGATGTGTTAGTTTTGGAATCAAGCTAATTGACATTGTCATTAGAATCATTTCTGTGTTTAAGTAATTAATCAAGATGTTCTAGGTAGATTTTTGCTTTTGAAACTAAAACCAGAAATAATGTTTCTTTTTACCCTGAAACATTAGTCCCAGTATTGCCACAGAGCATGCATTCTCCACTAAAGAGAATAAAGAGGCATTGTAACACATTATGGTCAGCGTAGACTCCAGCTAAACTGCCTGCCCATGAGTCCCAGATGTGTGTCCTGGACAACTCCTTGAGTCTTTCTGCCTCAGTTTCTTCATTCATGGAATAGGAATAAATTAGTACTTTATTTCCTAGGCTTTTTTGAAGAGTAAATGAATTAGTATTTTTAAGGAAGTTAGGACAATGCCCAGCACATAGTAAATGTGTAACTGTAGGCTATTTTAAATGACTGCTTTGGTTAACTTTGCTTAATCAATCCTTTTTTTATGTAGTCCTTGTCTGAGAAAGAGATTCTTCTGTTTTGTTTTGTGAAAGAGAGGTTTGTTTGTTTGTTTTTTTGTTTGTTTGTTTGTTTTGGTTCTAGAGATTGAACCCAGGGGCATTTTACCTCTGAGCTGTATTTAGTGTTGAGGCTGGCTGCAAATCTGAATTCCTCTGTCTCAGTTTCCCCATTGAGATTGTAGGTGTACACCATCACTACTGGCTAGGAAAGAGCTTTTAAAATTCTGTTTGTGTCTGGTCTTTAAGCTCCTTTTAAGTTGTTTATTTGTTTGCTTGCTTGCTTGCTTATTTAAAGAAATGTTACAGGAAGAAAAACCTTTTAAATTGTTATTTTCTTATTCTTCAATCAAGTAATAGCCTTTAATATAGAGAAACTTCCCTGATATTGGCAGTAGATGTCTTTTTTTAAAGCAATATAGTTAACAGTCTTTGTTTCCATTGACTATAAGGTAATCAAAACAAATGTAGATCTTTGTAGTAGATATACAAGGACTTTTCCAACTCTTTAAAAGCCAAAATAGACATACAGTCTAAAAAAACCTTATTTTTATATCTGTCTAATGTTTATTTAAGGAACCAGAAAGTGATTGGAACTAAATTTCTGATGTGTTAATAATAGCCAAAAGTATAGTTATATAGTTTACTCTTGCTTTGGAAGAGTAGGTAGCTTGAGGGCTTGGGATGTAGCTCAGAAGTAGAGTGCTTACCTAGTATGTATGAGGCCTAGGTACAATTCCCAATACTGCTACCCTGCCTCCCCATCAAGAAAAAAAAAAAAACTTGCTTTTACTCAGGAAATGATACTAAGAATTAATAAATGGGTTGGCATCAAATTAAACAGCTTCTTCACAGAAGAGGAAGCAATTTAGAGCATGAGGAAAGAGCCTACAGAATGGGAGAAAATCTTTGTTAGCGTGTGTGTGTGTGTGTGTGTGTGTGTGTGTGTGTGTGTGTGTGTGTTGTATTGAAGATTGAACCCAAGGGCATTCTATCTTTGACTTACATCCCCAACCCTTTTTATTTTATGTTTTGAAACAAGGTCTCCCTAGGTTGACGAGAGTCTCACTACTTGCTGAGGCTGTTCCATAACCAGTGAGCCTCCTGTCAGCCTCCCAAGTCCTGTGATTACATGCATGTGTCACCACACCTGGCTTTTTGCCAGCTATTCTTCTGGCAGAATTAATATCAAGGATATAAAGAACTCAAAATAACTTACCACCAAAAAAAAAGACCCAACAATAAATGGGCAAATAAAGTAAGTAGACACTTCTTAAAGAAAGAAATACAAATATTCATTATGAAACAAATACATGAAAAATACTCAACATGTTTAGCAGTCAGGGAAATATAAATCAAAACTGCCATGAGATTTTACCTCACTCCAATTAGAAGTGATCAAGAATACAAACAAATGCTGGCAAGGATGTGGGAAGAAAGGAACTTTTATACACTGTTGATGGATTGTAAATTAGTACAACCTCTGTGGAAGTCAGTGTGGAGGTTCCTCCAAGACTAGGAATGGAGCCACCATATGACCCAGCCATACCACACCTCAGTATTCATCCATAGGATTCAAGTTAGAATACCACAGTAATGCATGCATATCTATGTCTATAAGCATCAGAGTTCACAATAGCCAAATTATGGAACCAACCTAGCTGTCTATCAGCAGAAGAATGGATGAAAAAGATGAGGAATTTTACTCAGTCATGAAGAACAAAATTATGTTATTTGTAGGAAAATGGAGGGAACTTGAGAGCACTGTGTTAAGTGAAATTAAGTAAAAGGCCTTTCCCCCCCGCATATGTGGAAGCTAGAGAGAAAGAAAAAAAAGTGGGATGATGTCATGGAAAACAGAAGGAAGACCAGTAGAAAAGAGGAAGGGAACCAGGAGGAGGGAGGTGGAGAGGGAACAGGGAGGTACTTGAGAATGAACTTGACTAAATTATGTTATGTACATGTACAAATATGTAGTGACATCCCACTCTTAAGTGTAATTCTAATGTGCCAATAAAAGTCTATTTAAGAAGATTAAGTTGTTTAAATGAAAGCCATCCACTACATTTTAAATCAGAGAGTGAGAAAATAGCTATTCAGTAGACATGAAGAAATATATGCTAAATCTTTGCTCAAAGTTTATATGTGGTTTTTTAGCAGGTTTACAGCTTTGGCCTTAAGAAGTCCTTCCCAGTTCTCTAATTCCATCATTCCCATCATTCTTATTTTCCATAAAAGGTTTTAAGAATTAACCTTTTTTTTTTTTTGGTACTGGGCATGAAACCCAGAAGCATTTTACCTCTGAGCTATGCCTCCACCATGCCTGGCAAGAATTATCAGTTTTTAAACTTAAGACCAGCCAGACATCATGACACATGCTTATAGTCCCAGTACTCGGGAGGCAGAGACAAGAACATTGCAGGTTTGTGGCCAGCTTCAGCTACCCTCTGCAACTTAGGCCCTGTTTTAAAAATCAAGAATAAAAACTGGGGCTAGAGGTTTATCTCAGAGATTGAATGCCCTTGGGTTCAATCCCCAGTACCTAAAAAAAAAGATAAACCTGGGACCATAAGTCTTAAGTGGATTAGACTTTGATTAGATATTATAGTAGATAAAATTATATTTTAAAGTAGATGAGATTTTTTTTTTTTTTTTTTTTTGGTGGTACTGGGGTTCCTGGAAGCCCTTCTACCTCCGGGCTACACTCCCAGACCTATTTTTACATTTTTATTTGGAAACAGGGTCTCCTAAGCCAGCGTGCGTGGCTGGCTTCGAACCTGCGCGATCCTCCTGTCTCTGCCTCCCAAGCGCGGGGATTACAAGTGTGCGCCACCACACCCGGCAGTAGATGAGAATTTAAGGTAGATATGTGATATCAAACTGCAAATGTTGGTGGCTTAAGAATGTTTAGTCCAGATAGATTTTTTTTTTTTTTTTTGCAGTATTGGGATGGAACCCAGGGGCATTCTACCTCCGAGCTACACCCCCAGCCCTATTTTTTATTCTTTATTTTGAAACAGGGTCTCACTGAGTTGCAAAGGGCCTCACTAAGTAGCTGAGGCTATACACAAACCACAGTCCTCCTGTCTCAGCCTTCTAAAGCTGGGATTACAAGCATGCACCGCCACACCTGGCTTAAGTTTTTTGATTTACACATTAATTCTTGGCAACTTTGGAACTATCTGTCCAACTTTTGAATCTCTTTGAGAGTATTTTTTAAAACTCTGATATACGCCAGATATGGTGGCACATGCTTGTAATCTCAGTACTTGGAAAGAGGAAACAGGAGGATCCCTGGTTTAAAGCTAGCCCCAGCTGCTGAGTGAGACCCTGTTTCAAAATAAAGAATAAAAAATAGGTCTGGGGGTATAGCTCAGACGAAGAATGCCCTGGGTTCAATCCCCAGTACCACAAGAAAATAAAAAAATAAGAATGTGACGTACAAATGACTCTTATTTTACAACTTTCCAAGACTGTCAGCATTGGATTTAGCAGCTTTATTTAGAAAAGCAGAGTTGCTAAAAGAAAGTAATTAAACTATGTATTTAATTCCTAAGGAAAAAACATTTGAAAGTAAATTTTTGCTATGGTAAACCACAATGTGAATATTATAAGGTATACAATAATAGCTCCTCCTACTTTCTGGTTGACTGAACTTTGAAAAAAATTGGAAACCTCCTTTACAGTTTCAACATCTGTGGATATTTTTCTCTGAGCCTTAGAATTTTTATTATGTCTCATAAGTTTCTGTTTTTCATTTTAGAATATTTCACTTCTGTTATACCCAAATATTATTTTTTTATTATCAAAAGGGTTATCATTGAATTTTTTTTCCGGTACTGGGGATGGAACCCAGGGGCATTCTACCTCCAAGCTACACCCCCAGCCCTATTTTTTATTCTTTAATTTGAAACTGGGTCTCACTGAGTTGCAAAGGGCCTCACTAAGTAGCTGAGGCTGTCCTTAAACTGATCCTCCTGTCTCAGCCTCCCAAATGCTGGAATTACAAGTGTGCACCATCACGCTCAGTTTACCATTGAATTTTTTATTATTGTTACAAATTTGACTCATTGGTAACCAGAGTTAGGATTTTTTAGTAGGCTCATCTATAATCTGTTAAGCCCCCTTAAAAGATTAAGGTTTCTTTGTTTTTTATTGAGATTTTTTCAGATTCCTAAACATACTATTTTCTGTGTGCTGTGTTACTTAAATAAGAGAAATGTTTGAATTATATTCTGTTTGATTTTAGTTTGACTGCACTATATATAATTTTTGATACTGGGGATTGAACTCAGGGACATTCTACTTCTGAGCTATACTTCCAGCCCTTTTTTTTACTCCTTATTTTGGAACAAGGTCTCACTAGTTGTGGAGGGCCTCACTAAGTAGCTGAGGCTGGCCATGAAACCGTTATCCTCCTGTCTCCTCCTCCCAAATACTGGGATTACAAGTGTGTGCCACCATGCCCCTGCCCATGTTTGGAAGACTTATTTAGAAAACTTAATAAAAGCAAAAAGTTGTCACATTTTTTAGTCTTCAGAAGATGGGCTTTTCTTGATAAAAGATGGTCATTGCTTAATTAAAAAGCCTTTTTTGATGGTACCAGGGGCATTCTACCTCAAAGCCACACCTCCGGCCCTATTCTATTTTTTAACAGGGTTTCATTTCGTTGTAGAGGACCTCACTAAGTTGCTGAGGCTGGCTTTAAACCTGTGATCTTCCTGTCAGTCTTCCAAGATACTGGATTACAGGTGTGCACCACAAGGCTGATAAAGCCTTTTTAAAAATTGATCTTAGCCAGGCAGTGGCATACTCCTGTAGTCCCAGTACTTGGGAGACTGAGACAGGAAGATTGGAGATTCAAAGTCAGCCTCAGCAATTTAGCAAGGCCCTCCCCAATTTAGCAAGACCCTGTTTTAAAGTAAACTACTAAATTGGGCTGGGGAGCTGGGCGTGGTGGGACAGGTTTGTAATCCCTGTACTTGGGAGGCTGAGACAGGAGGATCACGAAGGTTCGAAGCCAGCCTCAGTTACTTAGTGAGGCTCTCAGCAACTTAGTGAGACCCTGTTTCCAAATAAAATATAAAATAGGTCTGGGAGTGTAGTTCAGAGGAAGAAAGTCCTTGGGTTCCATCCCCAGACCTGCAAAATAATGATGATGATGATGATGACGACGACGACAACTCTAAGATGGGCCTGGTGGCACAAGCTTGTAATCCCAGCATTTGGGAAGCGGAGACCAGAAGATTGCTGTTTGAAGACAGCCTCAGCTACTTAGTGAGGCTCTTTGCAATTCGACCTCCAAGCTATACCCCCTGCCCTATATTTTATTCTTTACTTTGAAACAGGGTCTCACTAAGTTTCAGAGGGCCTCACTAAGTAACTGAGGCTGACTGCAAACCCGTGATCATCCTGTCTCAGCTTCCCAAGTACTGGGATTACAAGTGTGCACCATCACACTCAGCAGCTTATACCTTGTAAATCTCTCAGAACTACTTCTTTAGTTTACATACTCGCACTCAAAGATAATTAGAAAGAACATTTAAAAGGCAAAGAGGAAAGCAAAGAGGGAGAAAGGCTTATAAGAAATGAGGACATCAGCAATAGCAAATAGTATGTAGCATTGATAAATAGGATCAAATATCTCAAAATGTCTCAGTAGATTCTGAGGGCAGTTCTACAATTAATGTCTATCTGATGATCCTAATTAGTTTGTATCCACACAAAATGTTTTACTCTGTTTAAGAAAGTAAAGTTCTGTCCGGGCATGGTGGCACAGGCTTGTAATCCCAGTACTTGTCAGGCTGAAACAGGAGGATCGCAGATCTGTTGCCAGCCTCAGCTAATATTAGTGAGACCCTCTGCATCTTAGATCTTGTTTCAAAATAAAGAATACAAAATAGAGTTGGGGGTGTGTCTCATAGGTAAAATGCTCCTGGGTTCCATCACCAGTACAGAAAAAAATTTAAAAAGTAAGGTTTTGTATAAGAAGCTAAGCTACTGTAAGATTGTTTATGATAATTAAAAAAAAAAAAAGGAAACAGCCCAGGTGTCTAACAGTAGGGGCGCTGGGTATACCCAGTGGCTTATTTATTAATAGAAAACTATTCAGCAATTAAGATGGAGAAATTAGATTTGTGGTATCAACTTTACCAACTTCCAAAAAAAAGGGAGTCACAAAAATATTTTTGGTTATATTACCATTTATATAAAATTAAAAAGCACACAAAACAGTATTATATATGTATTTTTGTCTAGTAGAAATTTTAAAGATGCATGTGAATGAAATGCACTAGCTTCAGGCTAAGTGGTTAACTCAGAAGGAGAAGGAAGCAAAGGTAGAGCACGTTAGCTAAACCTGTAGTTTTTAAAATTACATTATAGCCAGGCATGGTGGCGCACACTTGTAATCCCAGCGCTTGGGAGACTTAGACAGGAGGGTCGCACAGGTTCGAAGCCAGCCTCGGCTGTTTAGTGAGGCGCTGAGAAACTTAGTGAGACCCTGTGTCCAAATAAAATATAAAAGAGAGGTCTGGGAGTATAGCCCAGAGGTAGAAAAGCCCTTGAGTTCCACCCCAGCACCACCAATAAATAAATAAATAAATAAATAAATAAATAAATAAATAAATAAAATTACATTATAAATTAAATATCTGAAGGAAACATGGCAAGTTGTTGACATATATTAAATCTTGGTGGTGAGTACATGGGCATTTGTTATAGCAGTCTCTTTTTTATTTATTATTTATCTATTTATTTATTTTTGGTGCAGGAGGTTGAACCCAGGGGGTCTTTCTCTGAGCTACTCCCCCAGCACAATTTTTTATTCTTTATTTTGAAACAGGATCTCACTAAGTTGTGGAGGGCCTCACTAAGTAGCTGAGGCTGGCGCAAACCTGGATCCTCTTCTCTCAGCCTCCCAAGTACTGGGATTACAAGTGTGCACCACCATGCCTGGCTAGCAACATTGTAGAGACATTCTGGCTCTGAGCTATACCCCACCCCTCCTTTTAAAATTTTGAAACAGAGTCACTAAATTGCTGAGTTTGGATGCAAACCTGTGATCCTCCTGTCTCAGCCTCCCAAGTACTGAAATTACAAGTGAGCCACCACACCTAACTAAATAATATTTTTTAAAAGTTTATTTTTTTCTGTGTTTGCTCTCAGTGTTACAAATCTGCCCTAGTATATTTGTTCATGTGCACACACTATCATGTATGCACAAACACATCCTCTTATGTTCATTAAAAATATAAAGCATCTATATACCGGGCACTATTTTAGATACTGTAGATAGAGCATTTAAGTGCTATAGAGGATAAAAGAAGAAAGTGATAGGACTCTGCAGTGCAGAGAGAGACTTATTGTTGCATATAATAATGTGATGAAACAAGGGTTTCCAATAATAAGACAGTTGACTTGAAAACTGAAGGAGGTGAGGAAGTGTGCTGCGTTAGCATATCCTCACCACTCACATACTGAGTGGAGCTGTCTCCCAAGATTACATCTCTGTTCCACATCTCTTGCCTGGCTCCATTTGACTCTTCACTTAGATGTCTAATAGATGCTTCAAAGTTAATCCATCTAAAACTGAACTTTTTATATTCATCCCCTAAAGCTGCTTCATATCTCATTTTGTCAGAGGAGAAGAGATCATTCCAAGAAGGGTCTGAGGAGTTCCCAGTGGGAGGGGGAGAGGAACACAAGACCACTGGGGTCTTTGACTAACCTGATGGAAAAGAATTTCAGCAGTAGCCAGTCAAGGACACAGAAGACTTATTTAGGAAAGCAAGAAATGTACATTCAAGGGAGAACGCAGGCCATTTCCAGAGTGAGAGATGCAATTTGGATGTTCATGGCTTTATTTATTTATTTATTTATTTATTTATTTGCTTACTTATTTACTTATTTATTTGCTTACTTATTTATTTATTTACTTATTTGCTTACTTATTGATTGATTGATTGATTGATTGACTGATTGGATGGAGCCCAGGGGCATTCTACCTCAGAGCTACATCCCCAGCTCTATTTTTTTATTCTTTATTTTGAAACTTAGGCAAAAGGCCTCACTAAGTAGCTGAGGCTGACCTTGAACCTTGGTCCTGGGGGGGTCTCAGCCTCCCAGATGTTGGGATTACAAGCTTGTGCCACCACACCTTGCTCAGTGGCTCTTTTAAAGGAGATGATGGAGGTGGGGAATATGGGAAGATACATGAAGACAACATCAGTCCAGTGATCACAAGATGGCTTATGGTTATCTAGTCATCTTCTAAATCCTTGTTGTGGTCTCCATTGTCTCATCAATAAGGTGTCTCTTTGGCTTTAACTATTCCTTCATAAGATAGTTAGCAGTGCTTAATTATCACAAGTGAGTTTCCAGTGTGGTGATCTGGGCCACATACCAGTTCCTTGCTGTGGTCTTTGTTGCCTGATCAGTAGCTATCTCTCCTGATTAAACTATTCGTTGGTGAGATAATTAATAATGTTAATTACCATAAGTGAATGCGTAAAGAGTTGTAAATTTCTCAGAAACTTGGCAGTAACAAATCTGGCTTGGAAAGTGGGGAACTTCAGCAGAAGGCTTTCATACTCATGCACGTTTTCCTGATTCTTCCTTTATGCTTCCTTTCTATTCATTTTTTTCCTTCTATCTCAAGTTGTTTCATTTTTCCCATTACTCAGTCTTAAAACCTTAGTGTAGAGGAGTACAGTTTGATAGAAGAAATAACACTCAATATTCTTTAGCACAGTAGGATAATTAGGGTTGACTGTGTGTGTGTGTGTGTGTGTGTGTGTGTGTGTGTGTGTGTGTTACTGAGGGTGGAACCCAGGGTTTTTCTACCTCTCAGCTATACTCCCAGACCTATTTTATACTTTATTTGGAAACAGGGTCTCACTAAGTTGCTGAAAGACTCTCTAAGTAGTTGAGGCTGGCTTCGAACCTGTGCGATCCTCCTGTCTTAGCCTTCCAAGTTCTGGGATTATAAGCATGTGCCACTACAGCCAGTTTAGGGTTGGCAATTTAAATTTACCATTTCTACCTAAGATTTGGACTTAGAATACAACTTATTGAATATTTCAAGGTAGGTAGAAGCCAGGCATGGTGACACATGCCTGTAATCCCAGTACTTGGCAGGTAGAGACAGGAAGATCACAGGTTCATGGCCAGCTTCAGCTACTTAGACTCTCTGCAACTTAGTAAGACCCTGTTTCAAAATAAAGAATAAAAAATAGGGCTAAGAGTGTAGCTCAGAGGTAGAGTGCACCTGGGTTCAATCCCAGTGCTGCCAAAAAGTAGTTAGAAAAAAGGATTTTTAATATTCCTAACACAAAGGAATGATACAAGCTGGGGAAGCTAGGTGTAGAGGTGTATGCCTGTAATCCCCGTACTTAGGAGGCTGAGACAGGAGGATTGCAGGTCAAGACCAGCCTCAGCAACTGAGACCCCCTCAGCCACACGGCAAGGCCCTGTTTCAAAAAAAAAGAGCTTGGGGGAGGAGGAGGATAGTTCAGAGGTATAATGCCCCTGAGTTTAATCCCAAGGGGGGAGGGAGGATTCTTTTATATATTAATAAATTTTAGTGGGAAGCAAAGGTGGAATGAGAAAAACCATTTGGGGAGATTATTGCAATCCAGGGTAGTAGTAGTTGTGGAGCTGGGAGTAGCTTTTAGTCATGATAATAAAAATTTTTATTATATATTATTATCGTGATATTATAAAAAACTTTTTTTTCAATACTGGTGATTGAACCCAAGGGCATTGTACCTCCAAGATATACCCTAATACCTCCAAGCTACACCCCCAGCCTATTTTATTTTTTATGTTGAGCATCTCACTAAATTGTGGAGGGCCTCACTAAGTAGCTGAGGCTGGCTGCAAACCTGTGATCCTCCTTTCTCAGCCTCCCAAGTATTAGGATTATACACATGTGCTACCATGCCCGGCTTCAAACACATTTATTTATTTATTTATTTATTTATTTATTTATTTATTTATTATGTGGATCTGGGGGTGGAACCCAGGGGCATTCTACCTCCGATCTACACCCTCTGCCCTATGTTTTATTCTTATTTTGAAACAGGGTCTCACTGAGTTTCAGAGGGCCTTAGTAAGTAGCTAAGGCTGTCTGCAAACCACGATCCTCTGGTCTCAGCTTCTGGGATTACAAGCGAGCACCACCACGCCTGGGTTTTCAAACACTTTTAAATATATTATTTATGTATTTACTGAGTTTCCTGAACTGCTACTATGTGGAAGCCGCTGGTAATACATTGGCAAAAAAAAAAGAGTCCATGCTCTCACTGAGAATACATTCAAATAAGAATGGTAAACAGATGTAGCATGTGATGCCAGGGAGGGGCAAGTGGTCAGAAGAATAGAAGATAGTGATAATATGGTTTTGGCCACGATGTTAGTAAGACCTCTGAAGAAGAGACATCTGAGCACACTTGAACAAAAAGAGAACGAGCACAGGAAACAGTGTAAAGGCCCTAATGAGTATTATAGTGAGACATGCATATCTGTATTTATAGCAGCAGAATTCATAGTAGCCAAGTTGTTCCAACCTAGGTGCCCATCACCTGAGTGGTTACGAAATGATGAGACATATACACAATAAAGAACAAAATTATGTCATTTGCAGGAAAATGGATGTAACTAGAGAATAAGCTAAGTGAGACCAGCCAGTCACAAAAAATGAAGGATCGTATGTTTTCCCTCCTATGTGCAAGCTAGGGAGAAAATGGGACACCAAGGGGACTCCAGACAAAGGAGGAATAACTCCCGTGGAGTGATGGTGCGCTCCAGGGAAGGGACATAGGTAGGAGGGAGGGAGATTTGATGAAGGAAACTCTTTAGTTGACATAATGTGCATATACATAATTACCAGTGCCAACCTCAATATGCTGGGAGGAAGGAGAGAGAGTAGGGTGGGAGCGGGGCAGGGAGGGCTCACCCAGTGCTGTGTACACTGTATGTCTCTATCACTCACCTTCATTACGATGCATTATTACAGTGGACCAAGAAAAATCTTGACATAGATATATGCTTGGTATATTTGAGAAAAGACTGGGGGGCCAAGGAAGTCAGTGAAGTTGGAGATGTTATCACAGGCTACAGAGATTGGATTGTGTAGGATTTTGTCATAGAGTAAGGATTTGGAGTTTGGTTCTAATCTGATAGGAAGTCATTTGAGAATGACATCTGATTTACATTGTTGTGGAGAATAGAGTATTAAGGGTTAAGACAGGAAGTTGATTAGGAGGCTACAGTAGTAGTCCAAATGAAAAATGGTGGTGATTCCTTGATCAAGAGGCATGGTGGCGCACACTTGTAATCCCAGCATTTGGGAGGCCAAGACAGGAGGATCTCGGTTCATAGCCTCAGCTAGTTAGTGAGGTCCTTTGCAACTCAGTGAGACCCTGTTTCAAAATAAAGAATAAAAAAATAAGGCCAGGGCCAGGTGTGGTGGTGCACGCTTGTAATCCCCGCGCTTGAGAGATAGAGACAGGAGGATCGCACAGGTTTGAAGCCAGCCTCGCTGGCTTAAGAGACCGTGTTTCCAAATAAAAATATGAAATAGGTCTGGGAGTGTAGCCCGGAGGTAGAAGGGTTTCCAGGAACCCCAGTACCACACACACACACAAAAATAGGTCCAGGGGTGTAGCTTGGAGGTAGAATCCCCCTGGGTTCCATCCTCAGTATTGCAAAAAGAAAAAAAGTATTAGGAATGAGCCGGGCATGGTGCCACATGCTTGGGCCCCCAGTACTTGGGAGGCTGAGACAGGAGACTCACAGGTTTGCTGCCAGCCTTGACAACTAAGTGAGGTCCTCTGCAAAGTGAGACCCTTTTTGAAAATAAAAATTAGAGTTGGAGGTGTAACTCAGAGGTAGAATGCCCCTGGTTTCAATTCCTGGTACCATAAGTAAAAAATAAACTTTAAAAGAGCAGTAGGAGAGCCGGGTGTGGTGGCGCATGCGTGTTATCCCAGCATTTGGGAGTCTGAGACAAGAGGATTGCATCTCAGTGAGACCCTGTTTCAAAATAAAGAATAAAAAATAGGGCTGGAGCCAGGCGTGGTGACGCACGCTTGTAATCCCCGCGCTTGGGAGGCGGAGACAGGAGGATCACACAGGTTTGAAGCCAGCCGCGCTGGCGTAAGAGACCCTATTTCAAAAATATAAAATAGGTCTGGGAGTGTAGCCCGGAGGGCTTCCAGAAACCCCAGTACCAAAAGAAAAAAGAAAAAAAATAGGGCTGGGGGTGTAGCTCAGAGGTAAAATGCCCCTGGGTTCTATCCCTAGCACCACAAAAGAAAGGAAGGAAGGGGGAGGGGAGGGAAGAAAAAAAGGAAGAAATTGTGCTAGGGATGTAGGTGGGAGCTAGAATACCCCTGGGTTCCACCCCTAGTACCACAATAAATAAATAAGTACTAGGGGTGATGATAGTATATAGGGATCACATTCAAAGTAGATTTTGAAGCTAGAGTTGACAAACTACAGTTGGGTTGGATATGGTATATGAGACAAAGAAAAGTCGAGTGGCTCTTGAGTTTGGGGACTTAGTAAATGGGACTATTTTCTGGGGTGGGAAGAAGAACAAGTTTGAAAGGGCAAGACTTCTATTACAGTGATGGTGAATATGGGTGGTATGAAACAGAAGTGCAGGTATCAGTGGGCAGTTGGATTGGAATCTAGAGGTGGCGGTGATAGGGTTTTGCCATTGAGACTAGAAATTTGAGACTCCTCGGTGAGAATCTGTTAATTAAAACAATGGGACTCAATGTATATCATTTAGAGAAAATAAGAGTCACATTTAATGATGTGGAAAAAAGAGCAGATGCCACAGAAGAGACTGAGGGAGCCACCAGATGTTTCACAGAGAGGAACCAGAAGAATGTCATGTCTCAAACCAAGGAGATGGTTGACAGGCAATTACCAGTGGAATCAAAATCTGCTGAAAGGTTGGAGAAGATAAAGACTAGGAATCAGCAGTTAGACTTATCATTGGAGATTGTTAGGGCATTCTTTTAGGGAGTAGTAGAGATCAAAAGCCTGATTTTGAATGGATTCAGGAAACAATAGAAAATAAGGAAATAGATATAGTAAGTTGTAACTCTTGAATTTTGGCATAAAAGGCTTCAAAATCCAGCAATATCTGGAAGGAAGATATGCACATAAGTAGGTACTTCTTAAATTTATCAGTTCTGCATAAGATTTGGACTTAAAGTAAAATCTAAATTGTTGTGGCTTAGTTTTGTTTTAAAGGGTCAACTTTTCCTCATGGCATTGTGATCACGGGTCAAAAATTTGTTCAATTTTAGCCAGGCTTGGTGGCACACGCTTGTAATCCCCATGCTTGGGAGGTTGAGACAGGAGGATCGCGCAGGTTTGAGGCCAGCCGCGCTGGCTTAAGAGACCCTGTTTCCAAATAAAAAGTATAAAAATAGGTCTGGGAGTGTAGCCTGGAGGTAGAAGGGCTTCTAGGAACCCCAGTACCACAAAAAAAAAATGTTCAATTTTATTTCTGAAAAGAAAGTGGGCAATAACTCAATAAAATGCTGACAAAATAACAAGTTGAAAATATCAAGCAACAGCTGGGTGTGGTGGCGCATGCTTCTAATTTCAGTACTTGGGAGGCTGAGACAGGAGGATCACAGGTTTGAAGCTAGACTTGGCAACTTAACGAGGCCCTCCACAATTGAGTGAGACACTATTTTAAAACAAGAAATAAAATCAGGCTGGGGGTGTGGCTCAGAGGTAAAATGCCCCTGTGTTCAATCCTCAGTGCCATGCACACACACAAAAAGAAAATATCAAGCAATAAAATATCTGTTGCTATATTTTAGATAATATATACTGGAGACCTCAGAGATTTCATTTAATTAAGCTAATGTTTTTCAAAATTAAATGTTATTTCCCTTTTTTTTAATTCAGTGGGGATCTGCAGTGTACTTATGTTATAAGAAATCAGTGGCAAAGACTAACACTATATCTTACAAAGCTGGTAAGTATAATTTTTTAGGGAATATTTTTTATATAAATACATTGTGGGGCCCAGTGAGGTTAAAAAAAAAAACCAAACTTATCTATCATGCACTAGTATCAAGATTGAGTCTATAACCCAATCCCCTTGCCTTTTGATTTTCAATTTTGTCTTTTGGATGTTGTTCAGTACAGAAGATTAATTTGAAAAATAAAAGTGGGTTTTTTTTTTAAATCTCAGGTTTAAAAAATAAGTAGATACCAGTTCTCTTTAGCTTTTTAAATCTGTAGAAACAGCCAGGCGTGATAGCACACGCTTGTAATCCCCGCGCTTAGGAGGCTGAGACAGGAGGATCGCGCAGGTTCAAAGCCAGCCTCAGCTACTTAGTGAGGCGCTCAACAACTTAGTGAGACCCTGTTTCCAAATAAAGTATAAAATAGGTCTGGAAGTATAGCCCAGAGGTAGAAAGCCTCTGGGTTTCACCCCCAGTACCACCAAAAAAAAAAAAAAAAAAAAAAAAAAAAAGAAAAGAAAAGAAAAGAAAAGAAAAAAAATCTGTAGAAAGTAGGAAATAGGTATTTTTATTGAATTAATGTTTAATATTTACATTAAATATAGTTAAATTTGTAGCTCATATGTAATTATATTTTAAAATGAAAGATAGAAAGTTGCAACTTTATGATATAACGTTGAAATGTTAAATTTGCAGAAACCTCAAAATATCAAGCATACTGATATTATTTATAAGATAGCAGATTCAGTCTTTTAAAAAAATATTTATTTAAAACTAAAGTCCTAGACAACTTTCTCTTCTCCCTTTGATTTCCTAGGATGCAATTCATCACTATATCTGTACTTACTTTATGACAGTACTGTTCTGTGAGAGTAGAGCATAGTTACCTAATGGGATCCACTGGCTGGCTAGTACCTAATTAGATAATTTTTAAATTATCTTGGACCTTAGTTTATTTAGTTCTTCTCATATAAGAAAACCAGAGTCTTATTTGTCCAAAATCCTAGAGATATTAGTGGTAGAACCAACTACTTGCTTTGTTTTTAGCTATGTCTAGTGATGGTTTCCATTTGATTTTTAAGGGCTTCAAGATTAGGGGACCTATTTTCTGTTTCTAGTCCCACAAAATGCAGTACAAGGTTTTGCTCCTAGAATGTGTTCAGTAGGAGATACCTGGACCATTTTCAAGACTGGTCTGCCCAACATGAAACCATAAACTATCTTCATATAAAATCTGAGATTATGTAGAAGCTGAGCTTCATTTTATACTGTTCTGATGATGTTGTAAATAAGTGACTGTTATTTTTATGAGTAATTTTATTGTATCTATATTAGAATATATATATATTTATTATATGTACTATGAGATATGTATTTTAATGCATAAAAGCCCTTTGAGGAAAAGTTATAGAGAGCAATTGAAATGGATGTATGCAGATAGCCATATTGGAAAAAAATGCTTTCAGATAGTGTGACTATAAAACGAATTTTGAGAAGTGTGTGTGTTTGTTTCTAAAGGATTATATTTTTCTTATTAGCCTTTATAATGAAGCTTGATATATACTAAGAATTTAATTTTAATAGCTATAATGTTTGAAGATTAAAATCTATATAAATACTAGTGAAGCATTTAGTTATTTGATGAACATATGTACAATGTCTTGGTCTTCTAAATATGTGAAGAGGGCATTTTATTATTCAAATTCTGAGCACCTAAATTGAAGCGATATCTAATATTTGTAATTGTGTTTATAGGTCTAATTTGCAGATATCCGCAAGAAGATTATGAATCATTCTCTCTACCAGAATCTGTTCCCCTATTTTGTTTACCAATGGGTGCAACTATTGAATGTTGGCCACAAAATAGCAAATACCCTCTCCCTGTATTTTCTACTTTTGTTTTAACTGGAGCCTCAGCTGAAAAGGTACTGTGTATTTTAACAAATGATATCTGCATTTTTTTGGTCTCAAGTTTTTTATGTTGCAAGGAACAACAACAACAAAAAAAAAAACTGGTTAAATTGAATCCATTATGCATATCTCTCTCTTCCACTAGGTTAAAGTAACCATATTCAGAGACATAAAAAGAGAATTTTCATTCTGTTCCATACTCCCAAATGCTTTTTTGTGAACGTCATGAAAGATTTTTTTCATCATCAAATGATTAGCCTTTATTGGTTTATTTTCTTTCTTTCTTTCTTTCTTTTTGTTTTTTGTTTGTGGTACTGGGGTTCCTGGAAACCATTCTACCTCTGGGCTACACTCCCAGACCTATTTTTTATACTTTTTTTTTTTTTAATTTGGAAACAGGGTCTCTTAAGCCAGCACAGCTGGCTTCGAACCTACGAGATCCTCTTGTTTCCACCTCCCAAGGACAGGAATTACAAGCGTGCGCCACCACGCCCGGTTCATTGGTTTATTTTCTGTGGTAAAGAAGTTTTGAAAGGCCAGGCACAGTGGTACATGCCTGTAATCCCAAAACTTGGGAGGCTGAGATAGGAGGATCTCAGGTTTGAAGCCGGCCACAGCAATTTAGCGAGACCCTTTTTTAAAATAAAAAAGAGCCGGGCGTGGTGGCGCACGCTTGTAATCCCCGCGCTTGGGAGGCGGAGACAGGAGGATCGCGCAGGTTCGAAGCCAGCCGCACGCGCTGGCTTAGGAGACCCTGTTTCCAAAAATGAAAAATGTAAAAATAGGTCTGGGAGTGTAGCCCGGAGGTAGAAGGGCTTCCAGGAACCCCAGTACCACCAAATAAATAAATAAATAAATAAAAAATAAAAAAAAAAAATAAAAAAGGGATGGAGTATAGCTCAGAGGTAGAATGCCCCAGGGTTCAACCTCTAGTATCCCCCGCCAAAAGAAGCAGCTTTGAAAGTAATGCAAAGACATTATTAAATATATAATGTGACTTAGAATCATAGCCTTTTTTTTCTGTCCTGGCAATTGAACCCAGGGTTTTGTGCATGCTAGGCAAGTGCTCTACCACTGAGCTGTACTCCAGCCCTAGAATTAAAGACTCAAAGTTGGAAGGGACTTTCAAAATCATCCAGTATGACATCCTCACTTTATGTGTGGGGAAATTGAGGTTCAGAGACATTCAGGGAATCACTCAAAGTGGAAATTTATATTTTCTTATCTAAAATGTTTTCCCACTTTCTACTATATAATTATTTCAACCATTTTATTACAGAGAAAATTGGTACAATATCTTTCACTCTTTGTTTTAAAAATGCAATTTAATTAAAAGACCTATTTCCAATAACAAATACATGAGAATATTATTATATAGTTCTCAAATACATCAAGAAAGCGAGAGATTGGTTTCCATGCACCACTGTGTTCCTAGTCTTTAACATGTAGCATGGTCATAGGAAGCATTCACCAAACATTTAACTCATGATGTAAGTGAATAAATGATAAAAGTTTATTTATTAAACAAATTCGATGTTTTGCAGGTCTATGGTGCTGCTATTCAGTTTTATGAACCATATTCTGAGGAGAATCTCACAGAAAAACAGAGACTTCTTTTGAATTTAGCATCATTGGCAGATGGGAAGTCTGATCATTCCAAAACAATTCACACTAATAAGTGCATCTGTCTTCTTTCTCATTGGCCTTTTTTTGATGCATTCAGAAAGTTTTTGACTTTTCTTTATCGTTATTCCATCTCTGGACCGCATGTTCTTCCAATTGAGAAGTAAGTTAGAAGTTTCTTGGTTCAAAATTTAGCAAACCTTTCCATTATGTGGTATATTTGTACTAGTAACTGAGTAAATTATATGTGGGAACTGGATTCTCAAGAGTTATTTGAAAAAAGGTGTTTGGTTCTTTCAGATAATATTTCACCACTATGCATTTATAGTCTTATTATTTTAAATTTATTTATAACAATAAGTGTTTTGATTTATTTTGAGATTGTTTGAAATGAATGTTTTGAGATTTTTAATGCTCTTATAAAGTTTAGAGGTTCTAATCTAGAGAAATATTAGAACTCTTAAAACTAAATTTGTAATTCTTTTATATAATTTAGGTTTATTATAAACCTTTAAAAGTATTTCCTACTAATTTTAGATATTATGAGTTAAAAATTAAGTGAAGATATTTCTCCTTTTTATAATTTTAATGACTTACTGTAAGCTCACTCACATTGAATGTTCCATGCATAAGACCTGATGCAAATGAGATATTAATATCTCCATTGTCTGTTGTCTTTAGGGGTTTGTTGATTACACTTTTATCTGGTTTTATACCATCTATCACTTAAGCTCTTTTGTGTTCTTGGCAGAATTTTATGGCTCTAATGATTGTTGAGAAGTAATATAATTATCATACACACATGCAGTGTACAATTTTACTCTTCAATTTTTTCTTTCCTTTTTCTACTTTCATAGTCCAGCAGTTCTTAAATCTTTTGACTCAGAACCCCATTAGAGTCTTAAAAAATAATATACTGCAATAAAATTAAAACTGAAATTTTATTTATAGTTTATTTTAAAAATAAACGTATGCTGGGTGTGGTGGTGCATGCCTATAATCCCAGTACCTGGGAGAATGAGTTAGAAGGATCACGGGTTTGCTGCTAGCTTCAGCAATGTAGCAAGACCCTCTTCACAACTTTGTGAGACTCTGTTTCAATATAAAGAATAAAAAATAGGGCTGGGGTTGTAGCCCAGAGGTAAAATGCCCCTGACTTAAATCCTCAGTACCACACACACAAAAAAAACTTACTACCTGTTATGTAAATAGCTACCCTGAGATTTCACCTAACTCCAACTAGAATGGCAATCATTCAAAACACAAACAACAACAAATGCTGGTGAGGATGTGGAGAAGAGGGAACTCTAAATGTTTACTGCAGAGTCAATATTTAATAAGATTAATATTTATTGCTCAAGGACATTTTTAAGTAAAATTGATGTTTTTTCTGTGAGTGTATAGGAATAAAGAATACAACACAGCTGGGCATGGTGGTACATGGCTGTAATCCCAGTACTTATGAGGCTGAGACAGGAGGATCGCATAGGTTCAAAGAGAGCCTTGCTGGCTTAAGAGACCCTGTTTCCAAATAAAAAAATATAAAAATAGGTCTGGGAGTTTAACCCGGAGGTAGAAGGGTTTCCAGGAACCCCAGTACCACCACCACCACCACTAATAATAATAATAATAATAATAATAATAATAATAACAAAAATAACAACTTAGGGAAGCCCTGTTTTCAAATAAAAATTTTTAAAAGTGCTGGAGGTGTAACTTAGAAATAGGACATCTAGTACAAAAAAACAAAACAAAACAAAACAGCTGCTAGTATGGTTTGGTGTTTTGGTGTTCCTGCCTTGATTCTCAGTAAGGTGCCAACAGTTTTATCCACAGTGCTTTTGCACCATCAGTGCAAGTGTCAGTCCCATGGAAAAGGAAAATGTTTTAGTATTATAATAAAATTAGTTTTGACCTTGATGATAGTCCATGAATAGGTCTTGGAGATCTTTAAGGGTTTGTGAATCACGCTTTCTTTCATTTCTGCTATTCTGGCTACTTCAGATAATTCAAAAGAGATGCATACTCTGTGGTTCTCATTCTGCTTTCTTTTTCCCTAGATTGTGAGTACCTTAGTGGTAGAGCCTTTTTTGCATTTCCTGATATGTCTAGTGGTATCTTATAGTAAACAATTGAGACGTGTTTGTAAAATTAATTTCTTTATCCAGGTCAAATGATCTGACTTTTATTTTGAAATAATGTTTAAGGGAAAAATAATACAAAAAAACACAGCTTATTTCTATTTTATTTATTTATTTATTTATTTATTTATTTATTTATTTATTTATTTTTATGTGGTACTGAGGGTGGAACCCAGAGGCTTTCTACCTCCAGGCTATACTCCCAGAACTATTTTATATTTTATTTGGAAACAGGGTCTCACTAAGTTGTTGAGCGCCTCACTAAGTAGCTGAGGCTGGCTTCGAACCTGTGCAATCCTCCCGTCTCAGCCTCCCAAGCGCGGGGATTACAAGCATGCGCCACCACACCCGGCTCACAGCTTATTTCTAAAAACATTTTTTTAGGGTTATCATTTTTCTCTTCTCTAAGTTCAAAAACAATTTAGCTTTTTATCCATTTTATTCTGGGAAAAACTTACAAAGCTGAGCATGGGGGCACATGCCCATAATCCCAGTACTTTGGAGAGGACAGGAAGATTGCTGGCAACTTGGCAAGGCCCTCAGCAACTTTGTGAGACCTTGTTTCAAAATAAAAAATAAAAAAGGGGCTGGACATGGTTGCACACAAGCTTTTAATCCCAGTACTTTGGAGGCTGAGACTGGAGGATTGCAGGTTTGCAGCCAGGCCCTCCACAACTTAGTGAAACCCTGTTTCAAAATAAAGAATAAAATAAAACTAGGCTGTGGGTGTAGCTCAGAGGTAGAATGCCCCTGGGTTTAATCCTTAGTAACACACACACACACACACACACACACACACACACACACACACACAAATTAGTAATAGTATTTAAACCTGTTAATATCAAGTCTTTTATTCTTATTTATAGAGGCATTTTAACTCCCATTTTTCTGGAGCACTTTTAATGATTATGTCACTTCCAAAATATGAGCAGTTGACTAAAAATATACTCCAAATGTAAAAATAACTTATTTGCTAATATTCACTTCATTGATATGTTAGATATTAATTACATAGAGGTAAAAGTTAATTGCTTTTGAGCTATTGATAATACAAACATTAAATATGAGCATCTATTAATGTAAAAATTATTAGATTTAGGCAGAAGCAACTTTAATGGTAACAATTATTTTTGGTGGCTGCTCATTTCTTTTCATAGTATTAGGGATTTTGGAATTATAGGGACACAGGGCTTTGGACTCAATTTGGACTTGTGATGACATGTTAACCTTTAGCATATATTATTCACTTTGGAATCAATTGAGTCTTTGTTCTTTTGTTTTTAAGGCATATTTCTCATTTTATGCATAAAGTTCCTTTTCCATCTCCTCAGAGACCACGGATTTTAGTTCAGGTAAGGTTTTCTTAATATAAGTGTCATATGAATTATTAGTGACTATCAAAGAAAAATAACAATTTTAATGGGGAAAAATTCAATGAGATCTAAAGACAACCAGGTGCTATATCATGTTGGAGTTGGGTCCTTCCTTAATGTTGTATTAACTCCCTCCCAGACATCTAATGTTTTTTTCTCTTAGTGAAATATTTAAAACGTTAAGTACACAGAAGTAGACATCTTAAACAAACTAAAAGGGACTTTTGTCCCCTAAATTTGCTCTAGGTACTGAAAGTTTGTGCCTTTGGTAATCCTTTAGTAAGTTAAATTTTATTACAATGGGTAATAAAATTGGGTAATAAAAATGGGTAAAGTTGTATGCTTATATATATTGCAGGAAGGAAAGAATGCCAATGTCTTGGATATAATGGGGAAATTAATTAATTAACTAATTAATTTTGTGTGTGATACTGGCGATGGAACCCAGGAGCATTTTACATTCGAGCTACACTCTCAGCCCTATTTATTTTTTTATTCTTTTATTTTTTTTTGCTGGTCTGAGGATAGAACCCAGGGGCATAAAACCTCCGAGCTACACCCCCTGCCCTATTTATTATTCTTTAATTTGAAAAAGAGTCTCACTAAGTTGCAGAGAGCCTCATTAAGTAGTTGAGGCTGTCCACAAATCACAATCCTCCAGTCTCAACCTCCTGAATGCTGGGATTGCAAACGTGCACCACTACGCCCAGCTCAGCCTTATTTTGTATTCTTTATTTTGAAATAGCGTCTCACTAAGTTGCAGAGAGCCTCACTAAGTAGCTGAGGCTGGCCACAAACCACGATCCTTCTGTCTCAATCTCTCAAGTACTGAGATTACAAGTATGTGTCACCACACCTGGCTGTAATGGAGGAATTTATTTATTTATTTTAATATTTTTATTGGTGCATTGTAATCATACATCACATTGGAATAGAAGCCTTAAGAGGATATACATGCACACATCATCCAGTTAGCCCTCATCCAATCCCCATCTTATTCCCTCCCCCTCCCTCGATCCCATGCTTGATTGGTGATTATCTTTGATACATTTGTTTACATACCTCCTGAGTCTTAAAGAGGTTCCATCCTGCCCCATCCCATCCCCTCTGATTGGTCACCTTAATTGCTTCGCTATAGGGCCCTTTCTATAACTCGACCTCCTCCTGTTACCCTTTCCTCCTAGTTTTTGCTAATTAGAGGAAGCATCTGGTTTTTATTTTCTGTGATATTTCTCTGTGCATGCTGCATTGCAAGTTCCGATCCCACTCTTGACGGCCCCAGTAGTGTCCTGGCCACCTGGAGGACTCTGATCCCGACCTCACTGGCTCCAGCACCGGCAAGGCCAGGCCTCATGGGAGGCCCCGATTCTGGCCTCACTGGCCCCCGCACGGGCCTAACCCCTTGGCTGGCTCCGATCCTGGTTTTGGAGGCTCCAGCACCGGCCTTGCCTCAAGGCAGGCTCCGATCCCAACCTCGCTGACCCTGGCACTGGCCTAACCCCTCAGCAGGCTCCTATCCTGGCCTCAGAGGCCCCAGCACCGGCCTTACCTCACGGCAGGCTCCAATCCCAACCTCGCTGGTCCCGGTACCGGCCTTAGCCCTCACAGGCTCCAATCCAGGCCTCGGCCCCAGCACCAGCCTTGCCTCACGGCAGGCTCCAATCCTAGCCTCACTGGCCCCGGCACTAGCTTAACCCATCGGCAGGCTTCAATCCCGACCTTACTGACCCCGACACCAGCCTAACCCCTCAGCAAGCTCCCATCCCAGCCTCGGAGGCCCCAAAACCGGCTTTGCCTCACAGCAGGCTCCAATCCTGGCCTCGGAGGCCTCAGTAGCGGCTTTGCCTCAGGGCAGGCTCCGATCCCGGCCTTGCTGGCTCCAGCACCGGCCTAACCCCTCGGTAGGCTCCTGTCCTGGCCTCGGAGGCCCCAGCACCGGTCATACCTCACAGCAGGCTCCAATCCCGGCTTTGCTGACCCTGTCACCAGCCTCACCCCTCGGCAAGCTCCTATCCAAGCACCCTCTTCACCCAGCAGGTTGTCCCACATTTCCGAGGGTGCGTGGTGGTAGCATTCTGCCTCTGGGGTTAATTCTTCAAAAGTTCCAGGTGTAATGCATCAGATCTCTGCCTCCCCTGAGTACTGGCCGCTGCCATTGCCACTGCCTCCACCATTTCAAATCTTTCCTAAGCTCTTTTTCCATTCTACACGTTGTCCAGTGTTCCTAAGCATGCGCGACGGTAGCATTCGACTTTTGGGGTAATTTCTCCAGAAGATAAGGTTGGTAGGATCAGATTTCTGCCTCTCCCGAATACAAGTGTCCACCGCCATCACAGCGACTGCTTCCAACACCACCTTCCTCCTAGGTCTCCGCTAAACTCTCTCCTTACAGGTGATGTCCAGGATTCTTAAGGATGTAGAGAAGAAGCAGTCCTCCTTCATGGGGAATTTTCCCAAAAGTTCCAGTTAAGTTGGATAAGTTTCCTCTGCATCTCCAGTGTCCTGGCAGCTGCCACAGCCATCTTGACCCCTCTCTGATACTTTTTTTTTTTTCTTTTTCTTTTCCTTTTTTTCTTTTTATTTTTTGGTGGTACTGGGGTTCCTGGAAACCCTTCTACCCCCGGGCTACACTCCCAGACCTATTTTATACATTTTTATTTGAAAAGAGTCTCTTAAGCCAGCATGGCTGGCTTCGAACCAGCGCGATCCTCCTATCTCCACCTGCCAAGCGCGGGGATTACAAGTGTGCACCACCACGCCCGGCCTTTTTTTTTTTTAAATAAGAGAAGACAATATGTGTGGTTTGAGGAGGTTGTGGGATCAGGCACTCGGTAGCACTGCGGCCCGTGTCCCGGTTCTTCCAGGCGTCTGGCGTGCCCCGCGCGACCCCCGCCCAGGTCCCAGGGCCTTGTGACCTGGGCTGTAATCGAGGAATTTAAAATGAATATAGCCAGGCATGGTAGCGCACTCTTGTAATTCTGGCACTTGGAAGGCTGCGACTGGAGGATCTTACAGGTTTGAAACCAGCCGCAGCTACTTAGTGAGGCTCTCAGCAACTTAGTGAGACCCTGTTTCAAATTAAAATATAAAATAGGTCAGGGGCATAGCCTGGAGATAGAGGCCCCTGGGTTCCATCTCCAAGACCACACACACACAAAAATAAAATAGTGAATATAAATTATTTTCCCCATCTCTTTCTCAGCTGAAAGTGTCATCTCTCTTTGGGTTGTTTCTTTTTTGTTTGTATTTGTATTCTTGATGATGTAAATTCTCTGCTTATTTAATAATTTATTAAGTGACTTATATAAGAAAATATTTTCAAGCACACGCTTGTAATCTCAGGATTTGGGAGGCTGAGACAGGAGGAACATGGTTCTCAGACAGCCTCAGCTACTCAGTGAGGCCCTTTGAAACTCAGTGAGACCCTGTTTCAAAATAAAGAATAAAAAATAGGGCTGGGGTTATAGGTCAGAGGTAGAATGCCCCTGATTTCACACACAAAAAAAGAAAGAATATTTTCATGTTTTAGGACTATGCATCTTTTACTGTGTTTACCATGGCTCTTAACATGGTAAACATTAAGCTCTTAGTGTCAGTGAATATTAGCATTCATTTTGCAAATGGTTATTTACAAATTTGTGGAGATCTGCATAAATTTGAAAATATAGATAAGATTAATTGCATTATTTTATGGACACAAATATCTATAAAAACACCATTTTGAGGCCTTTATAATCAGTCTGTATATTCACATGTTATTCCTGTTTCCCTCTTGGTGTTTAGTGCCAAAATTCATATAGCATACTTTGTTTGAACACACACAGAAGGTTTGTCTTATAGCAGAACCTGGCAAACTTCTTTCTGTTATGCACCTTATACTGAATATTTCTCATCTTTGTAGGCCATCCAATCTGTTGCAACTGCTCAGCTCTGCTATTACAGCAAGAAATCAGTTCTATAATATGTAAAGAATGAGTATGGCTATATTCCACAAGAATTGTTTACAAAAACAGGCAGCTTATAAAATTGTGCTGTAGGCCATAATTTTGCTAACCCCAATTTTTTGGTATTAAATGAATTATTTAGTCTTATAAATTTGTTATAATGGCATCAGGAAAAGTTGAGGACAGAAGAGATAGGATGCAGAGTATTTGTTGGAAGGGGTCAGAGGTCAAGATCACATTTTTCAGAATCTTGGTAAATGGTGTTATAATTAATTATTCTTTTGCTGGTAAAGTTTGTGAACATTATATGTTGATGTTGTTTTTAATCAGAAAGTGTTTTTAAATTTTCTATTTTAAATCTTCTTCCAGTTATCACCACATGATAATCTGATTCTCAGTCAGCCTGTTTCTTCACCTCTCCCACTAAGGCAAGTAAAACTTCATTCTGTATATGTTTCTCCACAACTAGTGTGAGCTCAAGTAACATTAAAATATGTTCTATATTTCCTAGTCAGAATTCTAAATGTTAATAGAAATACTTCCCATTTAACTGCTTCTAAGCTAAGTTCCATTTATTAAATTCCTTTTATTTAATAATTTGGGCTATGCCTTTTAATAAAAGTTGTTGAATAAAAA
The DNA here is from genome assembly GCF_963383645.1 of Muscardinus avellanarius. Taxonomy (NCBI): domain Eukaryota; kingdom Metazoa; phylum Chordata; class Mammalia; order Rodentia; family Gliridae; genus Muscardinus; species Muscardinus avellanarius. Next base: position 131,225,720 of record NC_137788.1, on the reverse strand, counting down.
AGAACTTTTACAGTAGTATCTGGCACTTTGTGTATTCTTATTATCATTGTGTACTTACTGCTACATCAATGGGCATATATATGTATATGTGTAGAGATATATATTGTTTTTGTTATATATTTGACAAATCTTTATCCTCTAAGGAATATTCATTTTCAACTTTAAATTTAACCCAAAATAAAAAATAATAACTATAAATAAAAATAAAAAATAATAACTATTCAGTGGTAGAATAGAGCAATGTATTTCATCATTTTAAAAGTTCAGAGAAATTCTGAAGTATACTTTCTCTACAGTTTCTTTCCTTGAAGTTTAATTAGCTGTATAATTTTTCTGTTAGAAATAGAATGTAATTAAGCTATTATATAGTTCATACCTAAGGGAGACCAGCTGCTATCTTTGACATTAATTTTGTAAGAATTACAGATGATTTCATCACTGGCTCTCAGCCCAGAGTGACCAGTGTTTTCTTAACCTTTGAGTTGAAAAGAAACTAGAAACATTAATTATAAGTGATTCTAAATTACCCAAAGGATTTCATTTAGATAGCAGATTTGCTGAGATACTTTATATACCATACAATTCACCCAATTAAAGTTATATAATTCAGCAGCGATAGTGACAGAATTCTACAGTTATTACTGTGATAAATTTTGGAGTACTTTGATCAACCCAGTGAGAAACCCAATACTCCTTAGCAATTAAGCTCCTTCATTCCTCCCTTCCTCACACTCATACAACCCTACCCAGTCCTAGGCAATCAATAAATCAATAACCTGTTTTCTTTTCACAATAGATTTGCCTACTTTGAACATTCCACATAAATGCAATTATACTATATGTGACCTTCCTATTTCTAGCTTCTTTCACTTTGCATATTTCCAGGATTCATCCATGATGTAGCATATAATATTTATATTTATTGCCAATGAATATTCCATTGTGTGAATACATCATATTTTATTTATCTTCATCAGTTGAGTGAATAATGCTTCTATAGAGATACACAAGGTTTTTGTTGTTGTTTATGTGGTAAGGGAGATGGAACTCAGGGGCATTCTATTTCTGAGCTACACCTCCAGACCTATTGTATTCTTTTATTTTGAAACAGAGTCTCTAAGTTTCAGAGGGTCTCATTAAGTAGCTGAGGCTGACTGCAAAGCCATGATCCTCCTTTCTCAGCCTCCCAAGTACTGGGATTACAAGCATGAACCACCACGCCTGGCTGATACATAAGTTTTTTATGGATATGTGTTTTCATTTTACAAGAAAATTTTATTATTATTTTTGCTTTATCATAAATTAATCCAGTGAAACCAGTTATTTAACATTATATAGGCAAAATACTGTTTTGCTTACTAAGTTCTTTTTTTTTGTCAGTTCAGTGTTTTGCTACCACAGTTCAGTGTTTTGCTACCAGTGTATTGTTTTGATTATTAATTTGCTTTGTATGTATATCATCACTTTGTAGCTTTTGACTTCCTATTGCTATTATCATTATAATAGTAAAGATTGTCTGTTTATAAATCCAAATTTTAATATTGGTGTTTACCTTAAGAAAAGGAGGGTGTGTTGGTGCAAGCTTGTAATCCAGTACTTGGGAGGCTCGCAGGTTCTGGACAAGCCTCAGCTACTTAGTTAGGACCTCTGTACTTAGACCCTGTTTCAAAATAAAGAATAAAAAATAAGGCTGAGGGTGTAGTTTGGAGGTTGAATGCACTTGGGTTCCATCCCCAGTACCTAAAAAAAAATAAATAAATAAAGAGGAAGAAGGAAGAAGGAAGAAGAAGAAGAAGAAGAAGAAGAAGAAGAAGAAGAAGAAGAAGAAGAGAGAAGTAGGCCTATAAGTCAGTTTTTCTGATGATTACAGTGAGTAATGTGCCATGTTCAGAAAACTTCCATTAAAGGATTTGCTTTTGACCAAAGGATCTTTTATTATTTTAATTATTTGCACATTATCCACCTGGTAGATATTTTCACCTAAAACGAAGAAAAGTTTTCATTTTCTGTATGAATACAATGCAGAAGAATGGTTTTCAGACCTTGTTGTATTTAGTGTGTGATGCTGTATTTTTTTCTTTATAAGCACATCTGTTACATTTAAAGTTATAATACAGATTACACCCTAATCATGAACTGTCCCTGTTACTTCAGATAATAAGGTGTTTGTATTTTTTTTTTTTTTTGTAGTACTGGGAATGGAACACAGGGGCTTTCTACCTCTGAGCTATACTCCCAGACCTATTTTATATTTTATTTGGAAATAGGGTCTCACTAAGTTGCCGAGAGCCTCACTAAGTAACTGAGGCTGGCTTCGAACCTGTGCGATCCTCCTGTCTCAGCCTCCCAAGCACTGGGATTACAAACATGCGCCATTGTGCTGGCTTGGATCATTTTTTAATTATATATTTTTGTTTGGATTGACAGTGGTGGCAAGTTTTCAACACTACTTCAGAATTTAGGACCTGAAAATGCTGTGACACTACTCGTGTTTGCAGTAACAGAACATAAGATTCTCATCCATTCCTTACGGCCTTCTGTGCTTACGAGTGTGACAGAAGCATTAGTGTCTGTGAGTATCAGTTTCTTGTTGACAGTCAGTGTAGTTTAAATTTAATTTATTTTAATGCTTAACTAAATTTCAGAGAGTAGTGAATTTCTGTGTCTAATCAGTTTTAATTTTCTAATTTTTAACTTAGTTATAATTATTTAACTAGTTATCAAGTATTAGACTTTAGGTAATAATATTTAAAAGACAAATTTTTGTGTATGCTTATAAAGTATGCTTCAGCATCAAAAAGCTAAATATTTTTCCACCCTTTGTTTATTCAAGATGATTTTCCCTTTCCACTGGCCATGCCCGTATGTTCCTCTCTGCCCACTGGCTTTAGCAGATGTCTTGAGTGCACCATGTCCATTTATAGTAGGGATTGATTCAAGATACTTTGATCTCTATGATCCTCCACCAGACGTCAGTTGTGTCGACCTAGATACCAACACCATTTCTCAGTAAGTACATTTTAGTTATTCTATACCTAATAATTTACAACTTCATACTATATGTATGTAATTGTGTATTTTATGATTGCTAAGCAGTATTCTTTTAAGGGGTGTGTGTGTGTGTGTGTGTGTGTGTGTGTGTGTGTGTGTGTGTTACTAGGGATTGAACCCAAAGGCATTCTACCTCTCAGCTATACCCCCAATCTTATTTTATTTTTATTTTGAAACAGGGTCTTATTAGATTGATGAGAGTCTCATTACTTGCTGAGGCTGTCCTCAAACCTGCAATCCTCCTGTCTTAGCCTCCAAAGTACTGAGATTGCAAGAGTATACCACCACACCTGGCTTGGATTAGGTATTATAAAATATTTTATTAGAAATAAAATATACCTTTAATACTGAAGGTTTAAATATTTAGGGAACATTATAGTCTTATTTTTCTTTAAAAATTTAGCACAAAATAAATTGAGGGCCAGCATGGTGATGCAAGTTTGTAATCTCAGCATTTGGGAGGCTGAGACTGGAGGATTGTGGTTCATGGACAGCCTCAGCTACTTAGCAAGACCCTTTGCAATTCAGTGAAACCCTGTTTCAAAAATAAAAAGACTAAAAACTAGGGCTGGGGGTGTAGCTCGGAGGTACAATGCCTCTGTGTTCCATCCCCAGTACCCCTCTACCGCAAGAAAGAAAGAAAGAAAAGGAAAGAAAGAAAGAAAGAAAGAAAGAAAGAAAGAAAGAAAGAAAGAAAGAGAGAAATTGAGGTTAGAAATAGAAAAAGTTTTATGAATTTGAGTAAAATCACAAACTGAATTGAGACACTATTCCTTGATTTATATTTCAGTTTCATTTCTAGTCCTATGTAATAAATATCAGGGTACTGATATATCAAAATAAAGTTATTTAGTGTTTAGAATTCTTAAATTATACATAATTTTGTCACTTTTAAACTCTAGGTATAGTATAAGAATTTTGTAAGCTTTCCTCTCTATTTATTGGAATAATATTGAAGTATTATGTTATGGACCATATTTTTATAGATTTTTTTTCTTTGTGTTCCATATTTTGAGTTTAATTGTACTGAACGTGTTATGGGAGGTGGAGGAAATTGATGCAACAACACTGTATTCTTAAGACATGCACAAAATAACCATAATTTATTCCATCAGTAAATCCCAAAAGCAAGAATACATTTGTTAAATGAGATTTGATTTAGATTTATTTATTTATTTATTTATTTATTTATTTATTTATTTATTTATTTATTTATTTTGGTGTTTGGGATTGAACCCAGGGCTTCATGCATAATATGTACTCTACCACTGAGCTATACTTCCTTTTTTTTTTCTTTTTTTTTTTTTTTTTTTTTTGTGGGTCTGGGAATGGAACCCAGAGGCATTTGACCTCTGAGCTACACCCCCTGCCCTATTTTTTATTCTTTATTTTGAAACCAGGTCTCACTGAGTTGCGGAAGGCCTCGCTAAGTAGCTGAGGCTGTCCGTGAACCACAATCCTCTAGTCTCAGCCTCCCAAATGCTGGGATTACAAGCGTGCACCACCACGCCCAGCTCTCCTTCCATTTTTTTAATAAGAGATTTTTTTTTGGTGGTACTGGAGATGGAACCCAGGGGCCTTCTACCTCCGGGCTACACTCCCAGACCTATTTTATATTTTATTTGGAAACAGGGTCTCTTAAGCCAGCTGAGGCTGGCTTCAAACCTGCGTGATCCTCTTGTCTCAGCCTCCCAAGCACGGGGATTACAAACATGAGCCACCACGCCTGGCAGAGAGTTTTATCTTAAAGCCTTTTGATGTAATTCCAAAATTTTATGTTAATTCTTAGTCTTTGTCATATGTCAAGACCTCAAGTGCCTAAACTATTAGAAAATTTTATTTTTATCCCAATATGATATATGAATATAATGCACCAATAAAAAATTAAAAAAAATTTTAGAAATAATTAATATTTTATTATGAAGCACATATGCTATAAGAAAGCTTTTATTAATAGGCTAACCAAGAAAATATGGAATGCATTTTATGTATAAAAAGCTATTTTATGCTGGACATAGTGGCACACACCTGTAATCCCAGTACTTGGGAGGCTGAGACGAGGATTGCAGGTTTATAGCCAGCCTCAGCAACTTAGTGAAGTTGTCAGCCAGCAAGTTAGCAAGACCCTGTTTCCAAATAAAAAAATAAAATAGGATTGGGGTATAGCTTGGATATAGAATACCCCTGGGTTCATTCTTCAGCACCACTAACTAAATAATAAATAAATACCATTTTATTATGTAATGATAGAATCCTTTACTAGCCATACTTCATTCTTTACTGGGAATATTTAAGTGTTAAAGTAATAGCTCTTTTCTTTGTCAGTTGTTAAATGTTACATGATGTAGTATTTTATAAAATTGAAACTAAGGGTTGTAAATGAGTATATACTGTGATTATTTTGCTAATAAGTTATATTATTTATTTATTTATTTATTTATGTAATACTGGGGATGGAACCCAGGGGCATTTTACCTCTGAGCTACACCACCTGCTCTATTTTTTATTCTTTATTTTGAAACATGGTCTCACTGCGTTGCAGAGGGCCTCACTAAGTAGCTGAGGTTGTCCTTGAACCACGATCCTCCAGTCTCAGCCTCCCAAATGCTGGAATTACACAAGTGTGCACCACCACACCTACCTGTATATTCCTATTTTCATTTGTAGAAAGATAGGGTCAATTCCAGCATAGTTATTTTTTGTCAGCTTAAGATTTTCCATTCCTCTTTTTTTCTTTGCTTAGTTTTCAAAATAATCCATCCTTTGTTTTATGCAAAGTTCAGGAAACATTAAAAAAAATACTCTAGAGCTGGGCATGGTGGCGCACGCTTGTAATCCCAGCTTTCAGGAGGCTGAGGCCAGAGGATCATGGTTCGCAGACAGCCTCAGGTACTTAGCGAGGCCCTCTGCAACTCAGTGAGACCCGGTTTCAAAATAAAGAATAAAAATAGGGAAGGAGCTGTAGCTCGGAGGTCGAATGTCCCTGAGTTCCATCCCTAGAGCCACAAAAGAAAAAAAAAAATACTCTAAAGCCGGGCATGGTGGCACACGCTTGTAATCTCCACGCTTGGGAGGCTGAGACAGGAAGATCGCACAGGTTCGAAGCCACCCTCAGCTACTTGGTGAGGCTCTCAGCAACTTAGTGAGACCCTGTTTCCAAATAAAATATAAAATAGGTCTGGGAGTATAGCCCGGAGGTAGAAAGCCTCTGGGTTCCACCCCCAGTACCACCAAAAAAAAAAAAAAATACTCTAGAAAACTCAACAAGCTTCATCACTACCCACTTGTACTAAATTATTTTCCATTGGTTAGAACTTGAGTGATTTACTTTTTCTTTTCTCTACATTTTTCAAGTTTTCTAAAATAAGTATTCATAGCTTTTGAAAAAAATCTGGAGATATAGCTCAATGATGGAGCATTACCTAGCATGTTTGAGTTCTTTTATTCAATCCCTAGTACCACAGGGAAGGAGGAGAAAAGTAAAGAAGCATCCAGTAAATAAGGAAGTGATTCAAAAAAGCTGTAGTTAAGCCCAAAAGGTTTATGGTGCCTAATAGTTTTTCTCCTAACCCATATATTGTTCAGAGTTAACTGTGTTGTAGTAGCTGTAATAAAGGAGATTACCAGACAGCACTTTGAAGTTCTAAACGTATTTTTACTATTGTCTTTTATTGAAGTAATTTAGTATATTTACTTTCTAAAAGAAACAAAACAGTATTTACTTATGCTTTTAAGAAACTTAATATTTAAGTATACTCGAGTATTTTGAAAAGCTCTGTGGATCATAATAAGTTTATTGAAAGTTTTCTTGTGTGTGTGTATGTAGTGCTGGGGATAGAACTTAGGGGCATTCTACTTCTGAGCTACACCCCAGCCCTATTTTTTTTTTTTTTTATTTTGGCAGTACTGGGGTTGGAATCCAGGGGCATTCTACCTCTGAGCTATGCCTGAGCCCTATTTTTTATTCTTTATTTTGAAACAGGGTCTCACTGAGTTGCAAAGGGCCTCACTAAGTAACTTAGGCTGTCTGCAAACCCAGATCCTCCTGTCTCAGCCTCCCAAGTGCTGGGATTAAAAGTGTGTGCCACCACACTTGGCTATAAATTTATTTTGAGATATTAAAAAATTCAATTTAGCCGGGCATGGTGGTGCACGCTTGTAATCCCCGCGCTTGGGAGGTGGAGACAGGAGGATCCCACAGGTTTGAAGCCAGCCGTGCTGGCTTAAGAAACCCTGTTTCCAAAAAAGTATAAAATAGGTCTGGGAGTGTAGCCTGGAGGTAGAAGGGTTTCCAGAAACCCCAGTACCATCAAAATAAATAAATAAATAAATAAATAAATAAATAAATAAATAAATAAAATTCAATTTATTTCTGTAGGATTTTCTTGCTAACTAGAATATTCTTTATGTGTTTTAATTATTGTTCAATGTGTTTTCTATTTTCCCTTTTTTATAAAATAGGCATATACTCCCCCTCCCAAAGTTCATGTAACAAATATATTACTGTTGTTATTTAATCTCAGAACTGGTGACAAGAAGAATGTAGCTTGGAAGATTCTTCCAAAGAAGCCATGTAAAAATCTGATGAATACACTGAATAATTTGCATCAGCAATTGGCAAAATGTAAGTGGATAACATAGTTAAATAATGTAATTTAATCTGAAAAAGATGGTTATTTTGCCTTACTTACAAAAGGATAATATTTATTTTATCCAAAGGAAAGTGTTTAGCAGGGCCTGGTGTTACATTCTTATAATCCCAGTATGTAGGAGGCTGAGACAGGAGGATTGCAGGTTTGTGGCCAGCCTCAGCTATTTAGTGAGGCCCTCTGCAACTTAGTGAAACCCTGTTTCAAATGAATAAAAAATAGAGCCAGGCGTGGTGACACACTCTTGTAATCCCAGTACTTGGGAGGCTGAGACAGGAGGATCCGAGTTCGTGGACATCCTCAGTTACTTAGGCCCTTTGCAACTCAGTGAGACCGTTTCAAAATAAAGAATAAAAAAGTAGGGCTGCAGCATAGCTCGGAGGTAGAATGCCCCCGGGTTCCAACCCTAGTACTGCCAAAATAAAATAAAATAAAATAAAATAAAATAAAATAAAATAAAATAGGGGTGGGGTGTAGCTTTGAAGTAGAATGCCTCTGGGTTCAATCCTCAGTACCACAAAAAAATAAATAAATAAATAAATAAATAAATAAATAAATAAATAAATAAATAAATAAATAAATGTGTTTTTGCAGTCTTTTTATAGCAAATGAGCATTAAAGCAAAATCTGTTCGTAGCTGAATGGAACATGTGTAAAATACATATTTTACATCTACCAGATTTTCATAGAACCATCTTAGAATAATAAAATTCAAAAGGGTATATTAAGGTGATTGTTTTCTTTAATTTTACCATTACTGAAATAATACGAAAAATAGGGTTTTCACTTGTTTTTTGTTGTTTTGTTGTTGTTGTTGTTTGCGGGCCTTGGGGATAGAACCCAGGGGTTTTCGACCTCCAAGTTACACCTCCTGCCCTATTTTTTATATTCTTTATTTTGAAACAGGGTCTCACTAAGTTGCAGAGGGCCTCACTAAATAGTTGAGGCTGTCCGCAAACTGCAATCCTCCAGTCTCAGCTTTCCTAATGCTGGGATTACAAGTGTGCACCACCATACCTGGCTCCACTTGTATTTTTTTATACATAGAAATAGAGAGTTATTTTGGAAATCTAAGATAAATGGTTCAAACTACATTACAAAATGCAGATGATTTCAGTGGGATAAGAGCTATGTCATGCTTGTCATCTTCAATAGCTCTTAAGGCTATGCTTACTTCAAATAGTTTGAAGATACAAGTTTTCCAAAAGCATGAGGATATCAATTGAAATTCAAGTTGATTCTGATATGAAATATTTCATGAGGGTAAAAGCATGTATAAGGATATAGCTTAGGCTAGGCATGGTGGTGATACCTATAATCTCAGTACTTGGAAGGCTGAGACAAGAGGGTCAAAGATTTGAAGCCCGCCTCAGCAAGTTAGTGAGGCTCTCAGCAACTTAGCAAGACCCCATTTCTAAGTAAAAACTAAGATCTGGCTGGGGATGTAGCTAGAAATTAGAATTCTCCTGAATTTAACCCGCAGGAACACATGTGTGCACTCACGTGCGCACGCACGCGCACACACACACGATTTATAGCTTAGCTGGGCAGGGTGACACAAACCTGTAATCCTAACAATGCTGGAGGCTGACGTAAGAGGAGTTTAAAGTCAGCTTCAGCAATTTAGTAAGACCCTGTCTCAAAATAAATTTAAAGGAATGAGAGTATAGCTTGTTGACAGGGTGCCCCTGGTTTCAATCCCCGGTACCAAGCATGTTTGCACACTCAAATCCATATGATGTATTTTGACAATGATCCAAAATGAACTTTGTAGAATAATTAAGCTTTTATTTCTTCATCTAAACTTGGTATTATAACAATGGCCCATATAAAACCCATAATTTAATACTTATTTTGTGAAATATAGTTAATAGTGATATAGCAATATTTATGGTTCTGATTTTGTTTATTACTGAAATGTAAACATAGGAAATGGCCTTCACTTTTTTTTTTGGTATGAGGGATGGAACCCAGGGGCATTCTACCTCCAAACTATATCCCCAGCCCTATTTTTTATTCTTTATTTTGAAGCAGGGTCTCACTGCGTTGCAAAGGGCCTCACTAAGTAGCTGAGGCTGTCCTCGAACCACAATCCTCCTGTCTCAGCCTCCCAAATACTGGGATTACAAGCGTGCACCACCACACCCGGCTCTGGCCTTCACTTCTAAGAGTTTAAATATTTATTAGTGTAGTTGGAAGAAAAATAGGGAAAAAATGTTTACAAAGTAAATTTGATAACAAGTTAATAATTACACAGTGGCTTAAAAGTATTGGGATATGAAAATGGTATCAACTATAGCAGAATTTTTTTATTTTATAGAACAGATAAATTATATATTTTGTTACCTAGCTTTTTGCTTTCTAAAATACTTCTTTTGAAAAGCTGGGAAGTCTAGTGGCTATTGTAGCAATATTAAATATTAAAATCAATGAAATCTCCCATTTAGGTCTAGTAAAAGGCAGAACCCTAAAGCTTGAAAATGTCTACAGTTAAACAATACTGATAATTACGGATTATGTTATTTTTTACAGCTTCAGAGCACATTTACATATATTCTTTTATATTTACAGCTATGAGAGCAATGAGGTTGATGGAGGTCAAGTAGCTTGTCACAGATGATACAGTTAACAAGAATGATGCTATGATTGAAACCTAGGCCTTCTGCTTCACAATGGTCACATTCCTCCTAGTATTTTTACTCTCTTAAAGAATAAGAACTACCAAAAACCTCTAAGATAGTTTTTTTTTTCATATTTAAAAAGGTCTTTAAAGTTGGGTGTGATGGTGTGCACTTGTAATCCCAGTACTTGGCAGGCTGAGACAGGAGGATTGTGGGTTTATGGCTAGCCTCAGCCACTCAGTGAGACTCTCTACAACTTAGTGAGACCCTGTTGCAAAATAAAGAGCTAGCCGGGCGTGGTGGCGCACGCTTGTAATTCCCGTGCTTGGGAAGCAGAGACAGGAGGATCACGCAGGTTCAAAGCAAGCCGCGCGCGCTAGCTTAGGAGACCCTGTTTCCAAATAAAAATGCAAAAATAGGTCTGAGAGTGTAGCCCGGAGGTAGAAGGGCTCCCAGGAACCCCAGTACCACCACAAAAAAATAAAAATAAAAAAATAAAGAGCTAAAAATAGGGCTGGGGATATAGTCCTGAGGTAAAATGCCCCTGGGTTCAATCCCTGGAACTGGAAATAAAAAGAAAAGACCAGTCACAAATGTTTTTTCCTGACCCTTTGTGAGAAGATGCCCTATCACATCTAAATAGAATGCATTTCCTGCCTACAGGTTCGTTCTTTTACATCATTACAACATAGCAATGAAAATCAGGAAATTAACAATGAGCATCACTGCCATCCTAATCCTTAGATCTTGCCAGTTTGCCTCCTAATTTTCTCTATAGCAAAGGATACAGTTCCAAATCAGGTGTTGTACTTAGTTTCAAGTGTCTTCAGTCTCCTTTTAAACGGTCTCTCAGTTTTTAGTTTTTCCTTCATTTTCTCGATACTTTTGAAAATTATACTTACCATTGTAAAGTGGTTCATGATGTGAGTTTGAGCATCATCAGTCTAGATACAGGTCATCTGTCATTGGCAAGAATGTCATACACAGAAGTAATGCTGTGTTCTTTTCTTTCTTTTCTTTCTTTCTTTCTTTCTTTCTTTTTTTTTTTTTTTTTTTTTTTTTTTTTGGTGTGTACTGGGGATAGAATCCAGGAGCATTCTACTTCAGAGATATACCCCCAGACCTATTTTATTTTTAACTTCGAAACAGATCTCATTAAGTTGCAGAAGGCCTCAGGAAGTTGCTGAGCCTGGCCACGAACCTGTTAATCCTTCTGTCTCAGCCCCCCATGTACTGGAATTACAGCCATGCACCACGAAAACCTGGCCCTCGAGTTGCATTTTTATCAGGTGGTAACACTTTCAATTTGTCCCATTATTGATGAAGACACTCCCTTTGATTACTTGGTTAAGGTGGTGTCTACCAGATTTTTTTTAAAAATTTTTATTGGTGCATTGTAGTCATACATCTTAATGGGGTAACCAGATTTCTTTAGTGTAAAGTTTCAATATCTTTTGGCTTTAACATTGAGCTGTCCAGGAAAATGAATGTTTATTCTGTAGGCACTTAAATTAAAAAAAAATATATATAAAGATGGGAGGGCAATTGCAATTGTCCTGTGTGTAGTTGATATGGTTATTGTGATCTTTATTAGTGTGTATATACATATATATAGTTATTTCAGAACATGAACTATTTTCTGGTGATAGGAATAATTTTATGTTTACTGTGATGTAATATGCTCATCAAAGCCTAAAAATGTTCTGGCAAGCTTTCAAACGGCTTATATGTTATGAAGTTGTGTAAATAGAATTTAGGTACCATGGTTCCTTTTGAAACAAGAAATTTACATTGATGACATTATGAGCATTAGTTTTAACAGTCTGGAGAAAAGACCACATGTATTTCTTCACAGTACAGCAGAGACCAAGAGATGATGGACTAATGGACTTAGCAATGAATGACTATGATTTTAATTCCGGAAAGAGGTTGCACATGATAGATTTGGAAATCCAAGAGGCATTTTTGTTTTTCATGGCCTCTATTTTGAAAGGTTATAGATCATACTTACGGCCAATAACACAAGCCCCCTCTGAGACAGCAACAGATGCAGCCTCTCTTTTTGCCCTGCAAGGTAAGTGATTAAATAGTCTTACAGCTTTCATATTATTGAACTTAACCCTGTGATGATTAGTTGCTCCCTGAATAATAGTTCACATTTGTCAAAATAATGTATCTGTTTTGAGGGAAATATGAATACCAGTTCAATGATCCATTTCCAGAGGACTAGTTCTCTCTCTTGGCATATTAAATACAATCCTGTTAGCAAGATATACAGAAGAAATGTATCTGAGAAGTACAGAGCCAGGTAGTTGTGGCAAATGCCTGTAATCCAGTACTTCAGAAGCCGAGACAGGAGGACCACAGATTCAATGCCAGTTCCAAAAACTAAGCAAGACCCTAAGAAACTTAGTGAGACCCTATATCAAAATAAAAAAATATGGGTTCAATCTCCAGTACCAAAAAATAACTTGCAGAGCCTTCTAAGCACACAGTGCTTTATTCTGCTGTATCATGTGTATTGAGATAGTGATGCCTTCGCCCTCAGAGCAGGCAGACCATGTAGGGGATGCAGAGGTGCCTCGGCATGGTCACCCCCGGCTCACACAGTCTCATTTGTTTTTCAGTCTCTTACAAATAGTACTGTCTAGCTAGGTGCGGTAGTGCACACATGTAATCCCATTATTCAGGAGACTGAGGCAGGAAGATTGCAGGTTCAGGTATCACTAGGCCAACCGCAGCAACTTAGTGATACCTTGTTTCAAAATAAAATAGTAAAATAGATCTGGACTGTAGTTCAGAGGTAGAATGCTCCTGGGTTCAGTCGCCAGTACCACAAAATCAAACAAAAAAACAAATGTTAATTTCTGTCTGTGCCACAAGTGAAAAAAATTTGGAAGCCTCAGAATGCAGATGGTGTGATGACACATACTAACTTTCTTCTAGTATTTAATATTTGAAAGAGAAATTTATTTAATAAGAATATATTGAGAGCTTCCAAAACTAAGCATTGGGTATAGTATCCAAAAGAGATATATGGCCAGCAAAAAGAAGAGAAACGTGATCACTTCTCTCAGAGCTTATAGTCAAGAGGAAAAACAATTAGAAAATAATATGAGTAATGGGGCATAGTAGTGCACGCTTATGATACCAGTACTTGGGAGGCTAAGATAGGAGGATTATAGGTTTGAGGCCAGCCTCAGCAATTTAGCAAGACCCTCAGCAACATAGACCCTGCTTTGAAAGAAGATAGGGTAGGGGGTATAACTCAGAGAAGTAGAACACCCTGAGGTTCAATCCCTAGTACTACAAAAAAGAAGAAGAAAATAATCTGTGTAAATAATTTATAGCTTTAAATCAGAGAAGGCCATTCTGAAGAAGTAATGTTGAGCTCTGATCTCAAAGATGAGTAGAAATTAGTCAGGCAAAGGGAAAGTGAGAAAGTGTTTTAGGCAGAGAAAACAATTTATGTAAACTCCTTGAGGCTGGAAAGAGCTCGAGTTCCTGGGACCCAAAGAAGGCCCAAGCGCAGTATATCTGAGCATAAGGAGTAAGGTAGAAGGTGAAATAAGGAATTGGACTTTGACTGTGTTTTCAAGAAGTCAAACAAATGAAAATCAGAAGGATTGTTGCTGCTGCTTTTAAAAAGCCAAAAAAGTTATATATGTAAGTTGCTGAGGGCCTTGAGTTACTGAGGCTAGCCTCGAACCTACAGTGCATACACACACACACACACACACACACACACACACACACACACATATATAATTTATACAGAGAGAGAGCTCCAGAGTGAAAGCATACGTACATGTAGGTACACAGAACGTGGAAGGCATATGAACGAAAAATAGCAATTTCTAAAATACTTTCAGATTTATTAGATTAGGGGACAATGGAGGTAATCCTCTATGGGAATTTGCAATGATTGGGTTTGTGTTTTTTTCCTATTTCTGTTGTATTTGTTAGGTCATTTTCCCTCTCAGGGGTTTTAGTTTCTTTTTCTGTGAAATAGTAGAGAATATGGAGGTGGGTGTAATAAATAACATGGTTGATTAAGTTTCTTCTGGCTCAAAAGATCTATGAATATGTGAATGATACATAATATCACATTATTATGTGTTGAACAGCATTCTTAAGAAGCCGGGACAGATCTCATCAAAAATTCTACAACTTGATGACCAAAACACAAATGTTCATTCGCTTTATTGAGGAATGTTCTTTTGTCAGTGATAAAGATGCAAGCCTGGCATTTTTTGATGATTGTGTAGATAAAGTAAGTAACAGTATGCCTAATAGTGCCCTAATTTATTTTGTGTGACTGCTATTGTTGTGAATTATAGTTTTTATTTATAGGTTTTAACAAAATGTAAATCAGTGCAATTTTCATAATTAAGAATGTTATATTGCCGGGCGTGGTGGCGCACGCTTGTAATCCCCGCGCTTGGGAGGCAGAGACAGGAGGATTGCGCAGGTTCGAAGCCAGGCGCGTGTGCTGGCTTAAGAGACCCTGTTTCCAAATAAAAATACAAAATAGGTGTCTGGGAGTGTAGCCCGGAGGTAGAAGGTCTTCCAGGAACCCCAGTACCACAAAAAAAAAAAAAGAATGTTTTAGTAGCCTGATAGAAATTATAGACTGTACCTCTTAATAATATCTTGCAGGAAGCTGAGCGTGGTACCCATATTTGTAATCTCCATACTTGAGAGGCTAAGACAAGAAGATCGCAGGTTCTAGGCCAGCCTCAGCAACTTAGCAAGATCCTGTTTCAAACTAAAATAGGGGTAGGGGTATATTTCAGAGGTAGAACATTCCTGGATTCAATCCCCATTACCCCTTTACCCACACTCACACACACAAAAATACATCTTGTAGGATTTTACTAAATGATGAGTTTTATTTTAACAATCAAATCCCTAACTTTATCTATGCACATATAGACTGGGCGTTTTTTCCAAGCCTGTGGACATTCAATTTAAGCATCCTTAATTTTCACCTCTTCTTTTGTCTGAGGTGGAATTTTTTTTTTGGGGGGGGTGATACTGAGAATTAAAGCCAGGGACATCCAACCTCTGAGCTACATGAAACAGGGTCTCACTAAGTTGCAGAGGACCTCACTAAGTAGCTGAAGCTGGCTGCGAACCTGCAATCCTCTGTCTCAGCCTCCCAAGTACTGAAATTACAAGTATGCACCACCACATCCAGCCCAGGGGATTATTTCATGTGTATATTTCTACAGGTGAGTTTACAGCATAAATTCTAGTATTTTAAAATGCATGTATGAACTACTCATCCTTCAGTCCTAATATCATTAGATAAAATAGAAGTAGGTGGCTGTCCATGCTGGATAGAAAGGAGATGGGAGAACAGTAGTCCTGAATAGGGCCTGGAAGGAGGAATAGCTTCGTACGGCTGTCAAAGCCCAAGCCAGGCATAGAGAGCATCCATGCCATGGCATAGCCTGGTGTGGAGAATCAGAGGACAAGTCTGTGCTGGGAGGGGCAGCCTACTGGGCTGTTAGAACTTAAACAGGGTAAGAAGAGTGTCTCTATGAAGGTAGGGATAGCATGGGATGGGCACAGAAAATGGGGTGTCAGAGTTTGATTTGGATGATGGATTGGTTATAGGGGATTGTCAAAACCAAATTAGGGAGAAGAGGTCATCTTTGTTGAAGAATGCTCGTGGAGATAGACTGTTACATATGGAGGATTGATCAAGTAAGTAAATACATTAAAAATAACAAAGTTTCTCACTATCAGAAAAGGGATTTAAAATACAGAAGTAGAAACCGGGGCGCACGCTTGTAATCCCCGTGGTTGGGAGGCGGAGACAGGAGGATCACACAGGTTTGAAGCTAGCCACGTTGGCTTAAGAGACCCTGTTTCCAAATAAATATAATATAAAATAGGTCTGGGAGTGTAGCCCGGAGGTAGAAGGGTTTCCAGGAACCCCAGTACCACACACACAAAAAAAAAGAAAGAAAGAAAGAAAGAAAGAAAGAAAGAAAGAAATAGAGGGTGAATTTGTTCGAACCTCCCCATGCCACTCTTGAATGGCATAGGACTGTAACTGTCTACTATATTTCTATCTTTTTAATAAACTTCTTTAAATCTTCAAAAAAAATACAGAAGTAGATAAAACTGAACTGAACTCTGCAGTGGTTGAATTGAATTGGATAGTTAGTGTGGTATTGCTGGTTTTCAATGATAGATACAGAAGTATGGATGTAATTATATGTCTGTGCTCTAGTTATGTACATTAACCTTGGAGCATCCACATCCCAATAGCAGTGTGTAACTGGTGCATAGATTTTGGTTTCTTTTTTTTTTTTTTTGGTGGTACTGGGGTTCCTGGAAGCCCTCCTTCCTCCGGGCTACACTCCCAGACCTATTTTATATTTTTGAAACAGGGTCTCTTACGCCAGCACGGCTGGCTTCGAACCTGCGCGATCCTCCTGTCTCTGCCTCCCAAGCGCGGGGATTACAAGCGTGCGCCACCACGCCCGGCTAGATTTTGGTTTCTAATTACCATTCTCCAGTAAAAGGCATGGGTACTCCTCAGGGAAATGGTTGGTCCCAGATTTAGGACAAGGAAAATACAAGATAAATCTGAGCGTGGTGGTGCACACCTGTAATCCTAGTACTTGAGAAGCTGAGACAAGAGAATCACAGATTCAAGGCCATCCTCAGCAACTTAGCACGACCCTTAGTAATTTTAGTAAAAACCTGTTTCAAAATAAGAAATAAAATAGGCTAGCTGGGCGTGGTGGCGCAAACTTGTAATCCTAGTACTTGGGAGGCTGAGACAAGAGGATCGCAGGTTCACAGCCAGCCCTAGCTACTTAGTGAGGCATTCTGAAACTTAGTGAGACTCTGTTTCAAAAATAGAGAATTTATGCCGGGCGTGGTGGCGCACACTTGTAATCCCCGCGTTTGGAAGGCGGAGACAGGAGGATCGCACAGAATCGAAGCCAGCCTCTCAGGCTTAAGAGACCCTGTTTCCAAATAAAAGTATAAAATAGGTCTGGGAGTGTAGTCTGGAGGTAGAAGAGTTTCCAGGAACCCCAGTACCACCAAAAATATATGTATATATAGAGAGAATAAAAAAAAAAATAGGTCTGAGGGTGTAGCGCAGAGATAGAATACTGCTGGGTTCAATCCCCAGTACTGAAAAAAAAAAAAAAAAAAAAAGGCTGGGTGTAGCTCTGAGGTAGGATGAACCCAAAAATATCTTATACTAGAAGATAAGGAGTTTCTCCAAGGATTATTAAAATAATTCAGCAAGATGGAGATATGATCAAATAAAACAAGCCAGATTGAGGTAATCTCTGGCAAATCTAGGACAATTTGAGTATCAAGTGTTACTAACAAATTAGCCTATTGAATAAAATAGGAAACTGTGAGTCTGTGCAGTTGTCGCTTAGTTGAAACTCAGATGTAAATCAGGCTCTTAACTTAGTTTCAGAGTTCCTCCTTATCTGGCAGACACCACTTCAGAAACAGTGACCAACGTAAAGGTCAGCAGTAATAATACAACATCTGTGCCCTGATTGGTAACAGTGAGCGTGCAACCTTAATCTTGTATATTCCTGCTGAAGATGTATAACCTCCTATCCTAAGAGGTAGAATGCCCCTAGGTTCAATCCCCAGTACCAAATAAAAGTAAAGTAGACTTAAAACAGCCCCAGCTACTACTAAGTGAGACCCTTTGGAACTCAGTGAGACCCTGTTTCAAAATAAAGAATAAAAATAGGACTGGGGCTCTCTCTCTCCTTCTCCCTCTCCCTTTCTCTCTCCCTCTCCTGTGAGCATGCTCTCTCTCTCTCTTTTTCTTTCTCTCTTCTCTGACTGCTTCTCTCTCAGCTTCTTTTAACACCACTGCCTAAATAAATTTCTTGGCTGTAAAAAAAAAAAAAAAATAGGGCTGGGGATGTAGCTCAGAGGTAGAATGTTCCTGGGTTCCATCCCCAGTACTGGAAAAGGAAGGAAGGAAGGAAGGAAGGAAGGAAGGAAGGAAGGAAGGAAGGAAGGAAGGAAGACATATGACTTTTGACTTCCTGAAATTGGCTGATCTCACTTAGTATAATCTCCAGTTCTATCCTTTTTTCTGCAAACAGCATAATTTACTCTGCCATAAAGAAGTTAAGAGACTTTATAGCCAAACATAGTGTATTCGTTTGAACTGGCTTCTTTTAATATAACAGTATTAAAATAATCAACAAAACTTAAATATTGTTTGAGGATTAAATATTATTAATATATTAGTGTTAATTTTTAGTTGTAGTTATTTAGGAAGGTATCCCTTTTTTTTTTTTTTTTTTGCGGGTCTGGGGATGGAACCCAGGGGCATTCTACCTCTGAGCTACAGCCTCTCCCCTATTTTTTATTCTTTATTTTGAAACCAGGTCTTACTGAGTTGCAGAGGGCCTCACTAAGTAGCTGAGGCTGTCCACGAACCGTGATCCTCCAGGTCTCAGCCTCCCTAATGCTGGGATTGCAAGCGTGCGCCACTACGCCCGGCTAGAAGGTATCCCTTTTTGTAGGAAGTATGTATTAAAATATTCAGGGGCAATGAGTCATCAAGTCAGCAATTTAACATTACAAAAAAGTTATTTGTACTATACTCAAATTTTTTCTATAAGTTTATGGTTATTTAAATACATATACAGTGTCTGTAGTCTTATGTTTATAATAGTAGAAAAAGAAAACAAATCATATGTTATTTCATTTTATGAGACTATTTAGCGAAGTCTATCACATTTATTTATTTATTTATTTATTTATTTATTTATTTATTTATTTGCAGTACTGGGTATTGAACCCAGAGGCATTCTACCTCTGAGTTATACCCCCACTCCTATTTTTATTCTTTAATTTTGATACAGGATCTCAGTAATTTATGGAGGGCCTCACTAAGTAGCTGAAGCTAGTTGTGAACCCATAATCCTCCTGTTGCAGCTTTCCAAGTACTGGGATTTACAAGTGTGTACCACCACACCCAGCCATCACTTTCAAATTTATAGGACTGTGAAAAAAATCAGTAATTTTTTTGCACAACAGCTAAAATATAACTCATTCCTTAATATTCAGAAAATTGGCTCGGTTCTGTTTGACATGAAAATGTCCTTTACTGATTGCTAAATAAGTGCCAAATGTGTCATAAAAATGAGAAGTGAAAGCCGGGCATGGTGGTACATTCCTGTGATCCCAGCACTCGGGAGGCTGGCAAAGGAGGAGCGCGGTTCACAGACAGCCCCAGCTACTTAGTGAGGCCCTCTGCAACTCATTGAGACCCTGCTTCAAAATAAAGAGTAAACAAATAGGGCTGGGGTGTCGCTTGGAGGTACAATGCTCCCTCAGTTCTATCCCCAGTATGAAAAAAAATGAGAAATCATTTACATGATGCATAGTTTAATAGGGAAGAAAATGCTATTTGAAAATCAGGAGTTTCTTTAATACCAATTGTTGATGCTTGTGACTTTAACCATTTAATCTTTCTATGTTGCTTTTTTGCTTGCTTGCTTCCTTCCTTCCTTCCTTCCTTCCTTCCTTCCTTCCTTTCTTTCTTTCTTTTTTTTGTAGTACTGGGGATGATACCCAAGGGCATTCTACCTGCAAGCTACACTCCCAACCCTATTTTTTGGTCTTTTTAATTTTATTTTGTTTGTTTGTTTGCGATACTGGAGATGGAACCCAGGAGCATTCTACCTCTGAGAGATATTCCCAGCCTTATTTATTTATTTATTTATTTATTTATTTATTTATTTATTTATTTTGAATACTGGGAATGGAACCCAGGGGCATTCTACCTTCAGGCTAAACCCTCAGCCCTATATTTTAGTCTTTTTATTTTATCTTATTTTATTTTATTTATCATTTATTTATTTTTGCGGGTCTGGGGATGAAACCCAGGGGCATTCAACCTCAGATGTACACCCCCTGCCCTGTTTTTTATTCTTTATTTTGAAACAGGGTCTCACTAAGTTACGGAAGGCCTCACTATGTAGCCGAGGCTGTCCACAAACCGCGATCCTCCGGTCTCAGCCTCCCAAATGCTGGGATTACGAGCGTGTGCCACCACACCTGGCTATCTTTTTAATTAGTTCATTATTTAGTTAGTTAGTTAGTTAGTTTTGCAGTACTGGCAATAGAACCCAGGGGCACTCTACCTCCAAGCCACACCCCCAGCCCTATTTTTTATTCTTTATTTTGAAACGGGGTCTCACTGAGTTGTAAAGGGCCTCACTAAGTAGCTGAAACTAACCGTGAACCGCAATCCTCTGGTCTCAGCCTCCCAAATGCTGGGATTACAAGTATGTTGTTTTCCTATCTGTGTTTTTTTAAATGTTGTAAGGAGAGATAATTGTACTGCCTAGCTCATGATATTCAGAGCAGTGTGATATAAGCTATAAAATAGAAAATATTACAACTATTTTAAAATTTGGCTGGGTTTTATTCAAATTTGGTTTTGTCACTTTAGACATAAAAATATTCATTTTTCACATTATGTATGAATGGCAAGAACAGGCTCACAGCCTTGTTTAGACATCTACCTTTTCTTTCAGTTAAGGACACTTGAGCAATGGTGTTTATACAGGATTAATAAGCTAACTGCCAGAAATATCAACCATAATCTTTAAAATGTTCTCTATGGGAAAAGATGAAAAATGTCATTGTTTAGAACTTGCTTTATTTTTTTCATAGAAATACTGAAATAAATGATGATTACTTATAGTTCAAATGGTACAGGAATGCAGTCTTGTGCCGTAGATACATATTAAATTTTTGTGTATGAGCTGGGTGTGGTGGCACACGCTTGTAGCACACGCTTGTAATCCCAATACTTGGGAGGCTGAGACAGGAGAATTGCAGATTCCAGGAAGGCTTCAGCAAGTAGTAAAACTCTCACCAACCTAATGAAACCTTGTTTCAAAATAAAAATAAAATAGGGGCTGGGCATGATGGCGCCTGCTTGTAATCTCAGCATTCAAGGATCGCCGTTTGGGGACAGCCTCAGCTACTTAACGAGGCCCTTCACAACTCAGTGAGACCCTGTTTCAAAAATAAAAGACTAAAAGCCAGGCATGGTGGCGCACGCCTGTAATCCCCACGCTTGGGAGGCTAAGACAGGAGGATCGCACAGGTTCAAAGCCAGCCTCAGCTACTTAGTGAGGCTCTCAGCAAGTTAGTGAGACCCTGTTTCCAAATAAAATAGAAAAAGGTCTGGGAGTATAGCCTGGAGGTAGAAAGCCTCTAAGTTCCACCCCTAGTACCACCAACAATAAATAAATAAATAAATAAATAAATAAATAAATAAATAAATAAATAAATAATAGTCAAATAGGGAGTGTAGGTTGGAGGTAGAATGCTTCTCTCTGGGTTTCCTTCCCAGTACCACAAAAATTAAATAAATAAATAAATAAATAAGGCTGGGGTGTATTTTGAAAGTAGAATTCCATTGAGTTCAATCCCCAGTAACAAAAATATGTGTGTGTGTGTGTGTGTGTGTGTGTGTGTGTGTGTGTAGAATGAAACTCTAAACTGCTGTTTAAGACATATAAAATCAATTACTGAGACATAAAACAGTAAATAAATATATCTTTTTTTGTGTGGTACTGGGGTTCCTGGAGGCCCTTCTACCTCCAGGCTATACTCCCAGACCTATTTTATATTTTTTTTATTTAGAAACAGGGTCTCCTAAGCCAGCGCGTGAGGCTGGCTTCGAACCTTCGCGATCCTCCTGTCTCCACCTCCCAAGCGCGGGGATTACAAGCGTGTGCCACCACGCCCGGCCATAAATATATCTTTGAAGTGTGTATTTTGATGCGTTTTGACAAATATATTTTCATGTAATCATGACTCCAAAATATAGAACATTTTCTTCATCCCGGAAAAGGTTATGTTTTGAGAGAAGGCTTATTTTCTACATTTTGAATAACCTGTTTAAAAATAGACTTTTGGAATCCTGCATTTTTGTAAATTGAGTTCTGCTTGTTTATTTGGAGAAGGATATCATGTCCTACCTCCTTGACATTTTCATTATAGCATTTTACCTTTACCAAGAATGTGTTTTTCAATATTTTAATCAAAAATTTAAGTTTGCCCTATAGTGCTTATATAATTAAATATTGATAATAGAAAAGTATGTCTTTAAAAATAATTTCTCTAAATCCCTTTTACATGAATAGTTTTGTTGGGTTTTAAATATACAGTTGCTATTTCTGACTTGCATCATGTAGTTTAAATGTTCTTCCCATGTGGTGCTGGGTTTCCGCTAGTCTCACGTATGTACTCATTGGACAGCTGCGTACGTTTGTAGAACAGTTGTTCCTTCTTCCAAGTAACTGAATCATAAGGGGCCAAATTAATGTCCAAGGTTTAGCTAATAGCACGCTGTAGACAATAAACATATTAATCTGCATGGGGACACTGAGTGAGTTGCAGGAATCCAATGAACAGTTTGAAAGAGAAATCTTACGTTTTCTTTCTGACCTAATTCATCTAGTTCATAAATTTGTGTTTCAGCAAGACTCATATTGTTTTATCACATGGTTTATTGAAATACTTTTTTTTTGTGTGTGTGGTACTGGGGTTCCTGGAAGCCCTTCTACCTCTGGGCTATACTCCCAGACCTATTTTATATATATATATTTTTAATTTGGAAACAGGGTCTCTTAAGCCAGCGAGGCTAGCTCTGAACCAGCGTGATCCTCCTGTCTCTGCCTCCCAAGCACCACCATGCCCGGCGAAATACTCATTAATCTCATTAATATTGTAAAGCATACAATAAATTGTGTGTGTGTGTGTGTGTGTGTGTGTGTGTGTGTGTGTGTGTTTTACTGGAGATCGAATCCAGAGCATTCTACCTCCAAGCTATACCCCCAGCCCTATGTTTTATTCTTTATTTTGAAGCAGGGTCTCACTAAGTTGCAGAGGGCCTCACTATGTAGCTGAGGCTGGCCGTGAACCTGCCAAAATAAAAAATAACCCAGTGTGGTGGCGCATGCTTGAAATCCCAGTACTTGGGAGGCTGAGACAGGAGGGCCGCGGGTTCATGAAATTAGATATGTTCCTCTTTTGATCATAGAGCATATCCAAACAGAAAACATTTTACTGACTTTGAAGATCTAAAGTGAGTAATACTGAATAGAAATATGAAGAACAACATATGAGAATTATTTAAGCTTTACTTATGACTAATTTAAGAACCATGTGTTCTTGTTCTTCACATGATTATATTTTAAATCTTAAAATCTGTTCTGTAGGATGGTGCTTCATTAAGGGCAGTTTTGTGTAACAAATAGTCTGGTAACATTTTTTTTCTTGGTCTTTTAAGCATCCTTTTGCTGTCTTCTGAGCATATTAATATCTTGTGGAAAATATAAAGAAAATATGAAAATTAATTTTATCCTGCCGTGGGTGCTGAATTTCTTTTTCTCTCAATAGAGACAGATGTCATTGCTTTTCAAGAGACAGAGATGTCCAACTGATAAATGATTTATGGGGCAGCTGTTTTTATACATTTTAAGATATAAAATACTGTACAAAATGTATAAAATGGCCTTAAAATACTGAGAACTAGAGCATTTGTCTGGCCCCAAGTTTCTGCCATGATGACTAAAGGTTGGTGAAGAGCTGGGAATGGTGGTGCACACTTGCACTCCCAGCATTCAGGAGGCTGAGACAGGAGGATCTGGGTTTGCAGACAGCCTCAGCTACTTAGGCCCTTTGCAACTCAGTGAGACCCTGTTTCAAATTAAAGAATAAAAAATAGGGCTGGCAGTGTAGCTAGGAGGTAGAATGCCCCTGGATTCCATCCTCAGTGCCACTAAATAAATAAATAAATAAATAAATAAATAAATAAATAAATAAATAAATAAATAAATGACTGGTGAAGGAGAAATGAGGGAAAAATGCTGGGCGTGGTGGCACGCACTTGTAATCCCAGCATTTGGGAGTCTGAGACAGGAGGATCGCAGGTTCATGGCCAGCCTCAGCTACTTAGTGAAGCCCTCTGCAAATTAATGAGACTCTGTTTCAATATAAAGAATAAAAAAATAGGGCTGGGGGTGTTGCTTAGGGTTAGAATGCCCTTGGAAAAAGTTAATTTTTTTTTTTTTTTTTTTTTTTTTTGGTGGTGGTACTGGGGATGGAACCCAGGGGCTTTTCTACCTCCAGGCTATACTCTCAGACCTATTTTATATTTTATTTGGAAATGAGAGCCTCACTAAGTAGCCAAGACTGGCTTTGAACCTGTGTGATCCTCCTGTCTCTGCCTCCCAAGCGCTGGGATTTTTTTTTTTTTTTTTGGGTGGTGGTGGTACTGGGGTTCCTGGAAGCCTGTCTACCTCCAGGCCACACTCCCAGACCTATTTTATATTTTTGAAACAGGGTCTCTTAGGTCAGCACGGCTGGCTTAGAGCCTGCGTGATCCTCCTGTCTCCCCCCTCCCAAACACAGGGATTACAAACATGTGTGCCACCACGCCAGGCCCAAGCTCTGGGATTATAAGCGTGCGCCACCACGCCCGGTATGTATTCTTTTTTTTTTTTTTTTTTTTTTTTTTTTTTTTTTTTTGCGAGTCTGGGGATGGATCCCAGAAGCATTTGACCTCCGAGCTACACCCTCTACCCAATTTTTTATTCTTTATTCTGAAACAGGGTCTCAATGAGTTGCAAAGGGCCTCACTAAGTAGCTGAGGCTGTCCATGAACTGCGATCCTCCGGTCTTCCCAAATGCTGGGATTATAAGTGTGCACCACCACACCCGGCTCTGTATTTTTCATTTTTAAACAGAGTCTCACTGAATTGCAAAGGGCTATACTAAGCTGAGGCTGGCCTAGAACCTGCGGTCCTCTTTTCTCAGCCTCCCAAATGCTGGGATTATAAGCATGTGTCACTACACCTGCTTATATGATTTGATAGTCTGATTTTTCCCATCTATTTCGTGCACATTTTCTCATCATTGATTATAATTCTGAAACATACCTTAAATGCCTAGTGCACTTTATGGGGATGTAGCTCAGTGGTATAATTCTTAGCTAGCAAGCAAGAAGTGCTGGGTTCAATCCCTATTATTTAAGAGAGGGAGAATTCTTTTTGTGTGTGTGTGGTCTTGAGGATTGAACCTAGAGGTATTCTCTCTAAGCTATAACCCCTAGTCCTATTTTATTTCTGTTTTGAAACAGGGTCTCACTAGGGAGATGAGAGTCTCACTGCTTGCTGAGACTGTCCTCAAACCTGTCATCCTCCTGTCTCAAACTCCCAAATACTAAGATTACAGGTATGAGACACCACACCCAGCTTTTTATTTTTTTAAATCCTGGAAACTATGGCATTTGTAATGCTATAAAATGATAATCAGCAATTTATGTAAGATGTTGAATATCCTTGTTCTTACTAATAATTAGAAGCCAGGCATGGTGGCATATGCCTGTAATCCCAGTACTTGGGAGGCTGAGACAAGAGGATCACAGCTTCACAACCAGCCTTAGCAACTTAGTAAGAACTTCATAACTTAGATCCTTTTTAAAACTAAAAACAGGTAAGAGCTGGGGTGTAGCTCAGAGAGAGAATGTCCCTGGCTTCGATCCCCAGTTACTCCCCCACATACACATACACACACAATAATAATAGTAATTAGAAAAAATTTCTTTATATAGACTTTGCTCTAAACTTTCTTTTTATATATTTTTATTGATGCATTGTAATTATACACATATATATATGCATATATCACTAGTTATTTTTTCCTCCACATCCCATCCTTCTTCCTTCCTCCCTGTACATGGTAGTGAGATTGGTAGTAACACAACACACTATGGAATTTTACTAAATCCTGTCTTTAAGATTTAATTTGCCAATAATTCTTAATGTCCAACTTATTTCATAACATATATGGTAATAACTTTTTCTTAACAAATATAGTTCCATGAATTCTATTTTGTCATATCTATGGTATCGTCCTTTTTTTGTGTGTGTGTAGTACTGGAGGTGGAACCAAGGGACATTCTGCCTCTGAACTACACCCCCAGCCCTATTTTTTTTATTATTTCTTTCTTCTTTCTTTCATTATATACATATACATATATATATATATATATATTTTTTTTTTTTTTTTGGTGGTACTGGGGTGGAACCCAGAGGCTTTCTACCTCCAGGCTATACTCCCAGACCCATTTTATATATTTTTTGGAAACAGGGTCTCACTAAGTTGCTGAGAGCCTCACTAAGTAGCTGAGGCTGGCTTCAAACTTGCACGATCCTCCTGTCTCAGCCTCTCAAGCGTAGGGATTACAAGCATGTGCCACCACGCCCGGCTTTCTTTATTTTTTGAAACAGGGTCTCACTGAGTTGTAAAGGGCCTCACTAAGTAGCTGAGGCTGTCCATGAACCACGATCCTCCTGTCTCAGCCTCTTGAATGCTGGGATTACAAGTGTGCACCACAGCACCTGGCTTGATATCTTTCTTATAAACATTTATTGGTGCATTTTCACATCATGATGTAGTTCACGGTGATGGTGACATACATGCAGATAGCACTTGGCGGGCTTTCCCTTGGCTTCCTCCCTCCTCCCCTCTTCCCCGTACAGGATACTGAGATTGGCGTTAGAATTCTCACATATATAATGTCAGTAAAAGTGCTTCCTTTGTTAATTCTCCCTCCCTCCATATGACATCTTTTTAAAAAATTATTGCCAGTGTTCTGCTCTTTAGTTTACGAGCTTTGTGGGGCAACATAGTTCTGTGAAGTTTTCACTTTTCCTTGATACTGCATTGCCATACAATACCTAGGGAAAATTGTACTAAAGTGCTTTCAGTATTGATAAGGACTAGAGTTTAACTCAAATGTACTTCTGCATATACTGAAAGAGCTTAGGGAAAATTGGTTATATTTAGTATAATTTTTTCCTTTAAAATAAATTTTATTTATTTTTAATTTTCTTGTTTGTGTGATTTTTTTATTGGTACATTGTAGTCCTACATCTTAAAGGAGTACAAGATGGTAGAGGCATACATGCACACATTTAGTTCTTCCCCAATCCTCACCCCATTCCCTCCTCCCTCCCTCCTTCTCATGCTGGGCTTAGTGATTGACTTTGATATGTTTGTAAATGTACATCATGTACATTAGGGAATTTTTCTTTAAAATGAATTTTATTTTATATTTATTTATTTGATTGAAAATGGTATATATTTAAACTGTGCTTGGTGCCCCCTCCCCCCCACCCCGTTTCCCTTCTCTCTCTCCCAACAGTGAGTATGCAGGTTAACCATGCTATATCCATACTTTTACACATATTCAGATGTAGCTCCTCCATTAATCAGCCTCAGCCTTCTTCCTCTCCTATCCTTTCATTCTAGCTTTGCTGAGATTTCCCCTCCATTATCTGGAGTCCCTCTGGTATGGTATCCCTAATGCTCCCTAGTTTGGGCATATTAGAGAAAACATATGTCCCTTCTCTTTATGTGCTTGGCTGATCTCACTTAACATAATGTTCTCCAGATCTTTCCATCTTCTTGTGAATGGCATGATTTTGTTCTTCTTTATAGCTGAATAGAATTCCATTTCCTTTAGTATAATTTTAAAACTACTTAGAATTCATTATTCTAACACACATGCATGTGCTTTTAGTGTGTGTGTGTGGTATTAGGGATTGAACCCAGGGGCATTCTACCATTGAGCTACATCTCCAGCCCCCCACCCTTTTTTTATTCTTTATTTTGAAGCAGGTCTCACTAAGTTGCAGAGGGCCTCACTAAGTAGCTGAGGCTGGCCGTGAACCTGCGATCCTCCTGTCTCAGCCTCCCAAGTACTGGGATTACATTCTTTTTTTTTTTTTTTTTTTTTTGCACAGTACCCGGGATGAAACCTAGGGGCATTGATTGTACCTCTAAGCAACACCCCAAGCCCTATTTTTTATTCTTTTAATTTTGGAACCAGGTCTCACTGAGTTGTAAAGGACCTCGCTGAGTAGCTGAGGCTGTCCACGAACCGTGATCCTCCGGTCTCTGCCTCCCAAATGCTGAGATTACAAGCGTGCGCCACCACGTCCGGCTATGCATGTGTATTTTTAAAGATACATTTCTTGAATGTTTTCTCATGATTCAAAATGCAAAACAATATTAAAAAGTAAACATTGGCACAACTGGGTCCTCTCTTACCATTGTTTTCCCCCATCCTTCTCTTCTTCCCCCTATAGTAATTACTTTTCTACTATTCTCTTAGTGTTTATGTAAATAAAAGCAAAAATGTTCTTATTTTTTCTTGCTTAAAAGTTAGTGCACAATACACAGTAATTTTCACCTTGCTATTTTTATTGTTATCTTGGAGCTCTTTATTTAGTAGTATGTAGAAACTGGCTTCTTCTCTATTTTACTAATAGCTAGTGTGAGTAGTTTGCCTCACCATTGCCCCTGTGAGGCAATGCCCAGATGAGCTCTTGTAGTTCTTTTAACATGTGTTTTTAAACTCCCTCAGGTCGATATGGACAAGAGTGGTGAAGTGCGACTTATAGAACTGGATGAATCGTTCAAAAGTGAACACACTGTTTTTGTAACACCACCTGAGATCCCTCACCTACCCAATGGTGAAGAACCCCCTTTACAGTACAGGTATTCAAGAGGCAGAATGTTTGAGATTGAAAGAGAGAAGCAATCCATCACCTCTGACGTAGCTTTCTAAGGACTGTGGTATTTTCAAAAATCCAAACTTTACAGATCTCTAATTTTTAGGTGGTAAGCAAGCTTATCCCACATCCATTATTAAGTTTTGAGGTATAAACAGAAAAAAATCTATAATTTTGCATAATATAGATTTGGGGAATACTCTGTAGCTACATAGGTATCCTCATAAATACTGGTTAAATTATTAGAATCCCCATTCTCAAATGTAGCATTTTTATTTTAGATTTTATTTTTCTCTGAAAAGCTATTTTATCACTTAAACATCCAATTTTCACTAACTCTAAAAATTGATTTATGTAGCTTTAGTTTTCAAAAAGCTTAAATCTTATGTAGGGTCAACATTTGTGGCCTTGATTTAATAACATCATTTTCTAAGCTGTCATTTCTTCATGAAGATTTTAAAGTCATAATCAGAATTATTAGAATTTATCATTGTTAATTTAGGAAAGTTTTATCAAACTACTAAGTGTTTGGTGACTTAATTATATTTGCTTTCAACTCTAATGGGGATGTCTTTTGTCAAAAATATTTAAAATATTTCTCCTAATTCTTTATTTTCTTTCTTTTTTCTAAATAAGATCTCATTCTTTGATCTCTTTGATACTTTATAGATATTAGTCTTCCTTTAATATATTTCACTTGTATAATTTTGTTTTTCTTTCTGTGCTTTGGTTTTAACTTTTTAATTTTAAATTTACCTTCAGATTAATTCTTTAATACGCAGACTACTTAGCTCCTGATGGAGCCACCCATTCTAGCCTTTTATTCTTTTTCTCATAAATAAAGTCCTGAGCCTGATACTTAACCTGATAAACCATTTCATGATGATGAGAGAACTAGGCATGATACATTAATATTTCACACCAATGGCCGTCGTTTATAACTTTTTTTTTCTTTTTTCTTTTTGGTGGTACTGGGGTTCCTGGAAACCCTTCTACCTCCGGGCTACACTCCCAGACCTATTTTATATGTCTTTTTTATTTGGAAACAGGGTCTCTTAAGCCAGTGAGGCTGGCTTCGAACCTGCATGATCCTCCTATCTCCGCCTCCCAAGCGCTGGGATTACAAGTGTGCGCCACCACGCCCAGCGTGTCATTTATAACTTTTAAATAGAGAAACTCTACAGTAAATATGTTCATCCAAAGCAGTGACATCTATGGCTGTCTTTTTTGAAAAAATATTGATTTGTTGGGCCCTTTACCAGCAGTCAGATTTTCTAATGTGTTTGATGTATATTCACATGAATACTAACTTTTTTTTTTTTGGTGGCACTGGGGATCCTGGAAACCCTCTACCTCTGGGATATACTCCCACGGGCTATACTCCCAGACCTATTTTTTAACTTTTTTATGTGGAAACAGGGTATCTTAAGCCAGCGTGGCTGGCTCCAAACCAGAGCGATCCTCCTGTCTCCACCTCCCAAGCGCGGGGATTACAAGCGTGCACCACCACGCCCGGCGAATACTAACTTTTAAAAATTTGAATTACTTTGGAGTTTGATATCAAGTTCATGTAAATGTATCTTCCATTCCTCTTCCCCATATAAACTGAGTCTATATTTGCCTATTACATTTCTAAATATTATAGTAAGAAAAGCAATATTAGCATAAATATGTGTTGAGTATCTATCATAGTGTGATGGAGAAAGATAGTTGAAATAAATTCTAAGTTTAGTTACTGGTCATAATTTATTTAGATTTTAACCTCTGTGATTACCTACGTGTGCTTGAGAATTTTTTTCTTTTATTTTTTTTCTAAAATAGCTACAATGGATTTCCAGTTCTTAGGAACAATTTATTTGAGAGACCTGAAGGATTTCTACAATCACAAAAAAGCAAATTGCCTTCAAAATCAAGTAGTCCTAGTAGCCCTTCTCCCATGTTTAGAAGAACAAAACAGGTACTTTGAAAATTTTGCATCCTTCATATAATCAAATATAAGAACAAGAAGTGGCCAGGCATGATGGCACATGCTTAAAACCAAGATCCCATGCTTAAAACATCAATTACAGCTGGGCATGGTGGCGCATACTTGTAATCCCAGCATTTGGGAGGCTGAGACAGGAGGATCACAGTTTGTGGACAGCCTCAGCTACTTAATGAGACCTTTGCAATTTAGTGAGACCCTGTTTCAAAATAAAGAATAAAAAATAGGGCTGGGGTGTAGCCCAGAGGTAGAATGCCCTGGGTTCCATCCCTAGTACCACAAAAAAAGAAAAAGAAGTAAATTTGTCACTAATATTCTCTTAGTATATGAGAATATATACCTTCTCTAAATATAATTTATCATTCCATATATAACTAATACTAAATTATTTCTCCCTGTATATACTCTAAAGATAGTTGATAGTAATGTGAGAAAAAAATTAACCTAGTTATTTTGTCTTAAAATTTTTCCATATTGTAAAATACATATTTAAGAGAAAACCTGTAGGGAATATATTTTGCTGTGGGGACATTATGGCTTTTATTTGTTCAACGTTCAATTAAATAACACTTATATATGTATATTTATTAATTATATTTTTGCAACTTTTTTTTAGGAAATTAAATCAGCCCACAAAATTGCCAAGAGGTATTCTTCTATCCCTCAGATGTGGTCTAGGTGTCTGCTGCGTCACTGTTATGGACTATGGTTTATTTGTCTCCCAGCTTACGTGAAAGTGTGTCACTCCAAAGTCAGGGCTCTGAAAACAGCATATGATGTGCTAAAGAAAATGCAGTCGAAGAAGATGGATCCACCTGATGAGGTATCTCTTGCTCTTTAAAATACATTATTTCTAGATGTATAAATATGTGTCACTGTTTCTGTACACTTTTTGCCTTTTTCTTTGTTTCAGGTTTGCTACCGCATTCTTATGCAGTTGTGTGGGCAGTATGATCAGCCAGTACTTGCAGTTCGAGTGCTTTTTGAAATGCAGAAAGCTGGTGTTGACCCCAATGCAATTACTTATGGTTATTATAAT
Organism: Muscardinus avellanarius; assembly: GCF_963383645.1. Classification (NCBI taxonomy): domain Eukaryota; kingdom Metazoa; phylum Chordata; class Mammalia; order Rodentia; family Gliridae; genus Muscardinus; species Muscardinus avellanarius. Next base: position 131,193,753 of record NC_137788.1, on the reverse strand, counting down.
AAGGTAATTACTTTGATTTAATGGAGGACAAGTATTTTTGTCATTATACAACCTAATATAATGGCAGAAATAATTGATGCAGAGGTTATCTGGCAATTATTTTAGAATTTCCAACACAAATTTTGTCAATCAAGTAAGAATTTCTTATGCTCCGTTGTGTTGTACAATCTACTTTGCTATTTTTTTACTTGATTCTAAAGCCAATGTATGCTCATTTATTAAAAAAAAATGTCTTAGTAATTATTTTATTTTGTTGAACAAATAGGCTGTTTTGGAAAGTACCTGGCCTTCAAGAAGTCGTAGTGGCTATTTTCTTTGGACAAAAGTAAGAAATGTTATTTTAGGAGTATCACAGTTCAAAAGAGCTTTAAAGAAACAAGCACAATTATCACAAACAACTTTCTCAGGTAATTAAAGGCTTTTAAAGGATGTATGTGTTTTACTCTTTCGTCAAAATTAATTGACTTGTTACATTTTGTATTTTAGAAATTTTAAACAGTTTAAAAATATTGAGAGCCCGGCATGGTGGCGCACACTTGTAATCCCCGCTCTTGGGAGTCAGAAACAGGAGGATCGCGCAGGTTCGAAGCCAGCCGCGCGCGCTGGCTTAGGAGACCCTGTTTCCAAAATAAAAATGTAAAAATAGGTCTGGGACTGTAGCCCGGAGGTAGAAGGGCTTCCAGGAACCCCAGGACCACAAAAAAAAAAAAAAAAAAAAAAAGGAGTATTTTTTGGTTTGCGTTGCCATTAAGCAAATTCTAATACAAGTTAACTGTTCTTTATCCACAAAGCTTGGGACCAGAAGTATTACAGATTTGGGATTGTGGTGGGGAGGGTTTTGGAGTATTTACTTATATTTAATGAGGTGTTTTTGAAGTGGGATCTAAGTCTAAACACAAAATTCATTTGTCTTTCAAATATGACTTGTATACTTATCAGAAGGTAATTTTATCCAGTATTTTTATTTTAGTGTGTCTATATTTTAACTATGATCTATCACATGAGGTCGAATGTGGAATTTTTCACTTATGGTGTCATGTTAATATTTATAGTTTTGGATTTCAGATATTAAGATTAAGAAAACTCAATGTATCTAGTGTATTCTTCCTATTTAAACAGAAAATGTCACATCTTCTCTCCTACCATTAATTAAATGATCAACCTTTAGTGGTCTTGTTTTAGTGTTTATTAATAATTCACAGTCGGTTTCTTTGCTGTAGCTGTACTTTCTGATTGTGTAGTACTTTTTGTGTTTATTATTACATTAGTAGATTTTTAGCTTGAACAGCAAACTCTGTTGTGTATTTTTGGTATCTCCTTGAGTAGTAAAATGCTATCAAATTGTATTCTCAAGCAGATGGCAGTGACCTGGATGCTGTTAGTCATGGCAGCATGGATAGTGGTCATGGGACACACAGTGTGGAGCAGGCACCTTTTAATACGGGTTTAATCAGAGTATATGCTACTAATGATAGATCTAGTACAGGTTTGTGTGTACTTATGTATACATGTATTACACTGCATTTTAAAAACTAGATTAGCTAGCCTGTATTTTAGATTTTTTCATTTTCAGTGAGTATTTTACTGTCAATTTTTATATATTAGGTATTTGATACTGAATTTAATACTACATGCAATTTTACTCATTCTTTGAGAGGTTATGAAATACTTTATTCAGGTATTTAGTCCATGATAATCCATTTAACTCTGGGTAGCCACAGATCTTTTTAACCATATTTTTGTGTGTATGTGTGTGGTGCTAGAAATTGATACCCAGGGCCTCGAACATTGCTGTGCAAGTGTACTATCACCGAGCCCCTAGCCCCTTACTGTGTCATTTTCTTGGTAAAAAGTTTTTTGGGTTTTATTTTGGTTTGGGTACTGAGGATGGAACCCAGGGGCATTCTCCTTCCAAGTATACCCAGCCCTAAATTACTCTTTATTCTCAAACAGAGTCTAAGTTGTATACAGCCTCTCTAAACTGCTCTGGCTGACCTCAAATTTGCAGTCTTGCTGTCAGCCTCTGAAGCATTGGGATTATAGACATGTTCCACCACACTCAGCCTTGTTAGAGATTTTAAAAAGAGACTTAGTTTTGTTTTGTTGTGTGTGTGTGTGTGTGTGTGTGTGTGTGTGTGTGTGTGTGTGTGTATGCGCACACGCACGGTACTGGGGATGGAACCCAGAGACCTTCTACCTCCAAGCTACACCACCAGACCTATTTTATATTTTATTTGGAAACAGGGTCTCACTAATTGCTGAGAGCCTCACTGAGCTGCTGAAGCTGGCTTTGAACCTGCTATCCTCCTGTCTCAGCCTCCCAAATACTGGGATTACAAGCATCCGCCACCACACCAGCTAGAAACTTATGTTTTAAGAAGAAATTTATGGCTCTCTGTTCCTGAGTTAATAGAGTCGTGCCAAAGTCAGTTTTCTGATCTAAACATTATTCTGTGGCTTTTTTAAGGTATTATTGGGGAAAACTGAGGGAAGGAGTGCCCCCTGGAACTCTCTGGTCTATACTACTTTTGTAACTTCTTGTGTTACACTATTCTAAAATACAGAATTATAATAATTTTAAAGAAACATAGTGCTGGGTGTAGTGGCACACATTTGTAATTTGGTTACTTAGGAGGCTGAGACAGGAGAATTGCAGGTTCAAGACCAGCCTTAGCAACTTAGTGAGGCATTCTTCAACTTAATGAGAACCTGTCTCAAAATAAAGAATAAAGCCAGGCGTGGTTGCTCACGCTTGTAATCCCAGTACTTGGGAGGCTGAGACAGGAGGATCATGGTTCGCGGACAGCCTCAGCTACTTAGTGAACCCATTTGAAAATAAAGAATAAAAATAGGGCTGGGATAGCTTGGAGGTAGAATGCCCTCTGTTCAATCCCCAGTGCCACACACAAAAAAAGGAACATAGCATTTTACCACTGAAGATTATATAGTTCCAGATTTTCATTCTTATATTTAATAATCACACATTGATTTTAACATAAGTATGAGCTTATAATGAACAAAAACTTTAAAAATTGAATCATTATTAATAAAATAGGAAGGCTCCTATTTGCAAATGGTAGCATTATTTTGGTCCATCTCCTTTTATAACTACTTTTAAGATTAAGTAGCTGATAAGTACTAAGATGAATATGTCAAAACATAATATTCATAGTAATTCTTCTCTGGCTGGTTTTTTCTTATATGCTCTATGAATTTAATCGGTTATTGTAGTCATCTTTGGGCATTATTTCTTTAAAATGAAGCAACCTGGTTGTGTGTGTGTGTGTGTGTGTGTGTGTGTGTGTGTGTTGCGTTGCAGTACTAGGGAATGGAACCCAGGGGCATTCTACCTCCAAGCTACACCCCCAGCCCTATTTTTTATTCTTTATTTTGAAACAGGGTCTCACTGAGTTGCATAGGGCTTCACTAAGTAGTAGCTTAAGCTGTCCATGAATAGCGATCCTCCCGTCTCAGCCTACCAAATGCTGGGATTACAAGCATGCACCACCATGCCTGGCTCCAAATTTTTTATTTGTAATTTTTTTAGAAATGGAACCTAAAGTTTGACTAAAACTTTAAACTCAAAATTATAACAAAGGTTTTAAAATGAACACCTAGCCGGGTGTGGTGACACACACTTGTAATCCCCACGCTTGGGAGGCGGAGACAGGAGGATCGCATGGGTTCGAAGCCAGCCTCAGCTACTTAGTGAGGCTCTCAGCACCTTAGTGAGACCCTGTTTCCAAATAAAATACAGAATAGGTCTGAGAGTGTAGCCCACAGGTATAAAGCCTCTGGGTTCCATCCCCAGCACCACCAAAAAAAAAAAAAAAAAAAAAAAAAAAAAAGAACACTTAGTGATAATACAATTTCTTTAGATTTCTTTATAAATTTATAAAATCATTTTATTTTTACTTTCATATAATCATGACAGCCTATGCTTGAAAAATCTGGAATTTAGATTTAGACAAAATGTTAAATGGGAGCCGGGCGTGGTAATCCCAGCATTTGGGAGGCGGAGACCAGAGGATCCCGGTTTGCGGACAGCCTCAGCTACTTAGTGAGGCCCTTTGCAACTCAGTAAGACCCTGTTTCAAAAAATAAAAAAAAGACTAAAAAATAGGTCTGGGACTATAGCTCAGAGGTAGAATGCCCCTGGATTCTATACCCAGCACTGCAAAAAAAAAAAAAAAAAAAAAAAGTTAAATGGGTTATGGGTTATTTAAAATCATGTCTCCTAGCCAGGAGACATGGCGCACGCTTGTAATCCCCACGCTTGGGAGGCTGAGACAGGAGGATCGCATAGATTTGAAGCCAGTCTGAGCTACTTAGTGAGGCTCTCAGCAACTTAGTGAGACCCTGTTTCCAGATAAAATATAAAATAGGTCTGGGAGTGTAGCCCAGAGGTAGAAAGCCCCTGGATTCCACCCTCAGTACCCACAAAAATAAATAAATAAAAAATAAAATCACATCTCCTAACATTCAAACCTTATGATGCTAATCTAGTGAAAACAATATATTAAAAATGATAACCTCTTAAGCCGGGCGTGGTGGCGCACGCTTGTAATCCCCGTGCTTGGGAGGCAGAGACAGGAGGATCACGCAGGTTCAAAGCCAGCCATGCGCGCTGGCTTAGGAGACCCTGTTTCCAAATAAAAATGTAAAAATAGGTCTGGGATTGTAGCCCAGAGGTAGAAGGACTCCCAGAAACCCCAGTACCACAAAAAAAAAAAAAAAGATAACCTCTTTACCAAAACAGTAAACTAAAAGTTTTTTTATGTTGACGTAATTTTGGCTTTTCTTAATAATAACTTTTAACACTAGTTTTTTTTTCATTCCAATGTATTTATATTTATGTACAATTCCACAGTTATTTAAATTTTGAGGAAAAAATACTTAGGAATAAAAGTAAAGAAACCCTATATTTTTGTAAAATCATTAGGCATTTAGCTCCAGTGATCTATATATAAATGTTCTGTTATGAACTCCCTGCAGACTTACCTGTTTATATATAATGAGACCTTCAGCAAAGCTTAGTTGGAACTCAGTTCATAAACTTGTGTAAAGAATATCTGACTTGTCTGTCTTTTGGTGCCCACATAGTAGCGTGAATGTGCATAGTTACTTTTGACTGCAGTGTGGAGCCAAAAGTAAACTATTTTGAGATCACTTCTATCTTATATTAATGGAGATGGAGGAGGAGCAACAAATAATACTTTTAAGCCTGGCATACATCTGTAATCCCAGTACTTGGGAGGCTGAGACAGGAGGATTGCAGGTTCACAGCCAGCCTCCACAATTTATCAAGGCCCTCAGTAACTTACTGAGACCCTATTTCAAAATTTAAAAAAATAGGGTTGGGGTATAGCTCAAAGAGAGAACACTGTCCCCCACACACAAAATAATAATAATGCTTTTAATTAGAAGTTCTCCACAAATTTTTCTGTAAGTGAATCCAAACACTAATATGTTATTCCTATTTTCAGTTGCTTTAACTAAAGAAGTTTATGATAAATAACATTTAGGTTTTGTTTGTTTTTTTTCCCCAGGTGGCCAGTCTGATCTTGGATATAACTCATTATCTAAGGATGAAGTTAGAAGAGGGGATATACCTACTGAGGACATTCAAGAAGAAAAAGATAAAAAAGGGAGTGATTCTAGTTCCTGTAGGTATTGTTTAAGTTGATAATGTATAAAATTGTGAATTTATGGCTAGGCGTAGTGACGCATGCTTGTAATCCCAGCATTTGGGAGGCAGAGACCAGAGGATCACAGTTCGTGGACAGCCTCAGCTACTTAGTGAGAACCCTTCACAACTCAGTGAGACCCTGTTTCAAAAAATTTTTAAAAAGACTAAAAAATAGGGTTGAGGGTATAGTTGGAGGTACAATGCCTTTGGGTTCCATCCCCAGTACCGTAAAAAAAAAAAAAAAAATAGAAGATATAAGTGACTTTCAGTATAAAAATATTAGTTGTACTTTGTATATTCCTATTATATCTATTTCGTTCCTCCTATTACAATCACTCTCCACAAACTAATACACTCTTACAAATGCTTCATATATGTTTATAACCTTAGTGGCAAAACACTCATTAATCAAATACTATTTTTATAAATGCTGTGTAACTCACAGAAATAGTCTTATTGTAGTAGAAATGTATATTTCTTGAAATAGATTTTTTTCAGAGGTAATAGTGTGTGTGTACACAATGGGAATTGAACCCAGGGACACTCTACGTCTAAACTACACCCCTAGACCTATTTTATTTTTTAATTTTGATTGCTGTTTTTTGTTTTGTTTTGTTTTGTTTTGAAGTGCTGGGCATTGAACTCAAGATTTTGAGCATGCCAGGCAAACATTTTACCACTGAGCTACATCTTCAGCTTTTTTTTTTTTTTTTTTTTTTTTTTTTTTTGCAGTACTGGGCGTGTACCAGGGGCATTCTACCTCCTAGCTACACTCCCAGGCCTTTTTTTATTCTTTATTTTGAAACAGGGTCTCACTGAGTTTAAAAGGGCCTTACTAAGTAGCTGAGGTTGGCCACAAAGCTGCGATTCTCCTGTCTCCGCCTCAAATGCTGGGATCACAAGCATGTGCCACCATACGCGGCATCTCAGCCATTTATTTATTTATTTATTTATTTTTCCCCTGTGGTACTGGGTTATGAACCCAGAGGCATTCTACCTCCAGGCTACAACCCCAGCCCTATTTTTTATTTCTTATTTGGAAACAGGGTCTCACTAGATTGCTGAGAGTCTTGCTAGGTTGCTAAGGCTAGATTCGAACCTATGATCTTCCTGTGTCAGCCTTCCAAGTACTGGGATCACAGGCATGCACCACCATGCCTGGCTCTTATTTTTTATTTTGAAACAGAATCTCACTAATTTCCCCAGGGTACCCTTTAACTTGTGATCTTCCTGTCTCAGCTTCCCAAGTATTAACAATATTTTTATTTAAAGTGTGTTAATGGTGCTGGGTGTAGCGGCGCACACCTGTAACCCCAGTACTTAGGAGTTTGAGACAGGAAGATCACAAGTTTGAGGACAGTGAAATAACTTAGCAAGACCTGGCTTCAAAATTTGAAAAATGAAATAGGACTGGAAGTGTAGTTCAGAGGTAGAAAATCCCAGGTTTCAGTCCCCAGTATTACAAGTAATAATAATAAAAGTTTGTCAGTGGACCGTGACTTATATTTACCCTTTCTTTCCCCCACCAAAAGTTCTCCTTTGCTACCAAAGAAGAAACGTAAGATTTGTGCATGAAACTCATGCATGACCAGTACTTAGTGCCAGTACCAGAATCAAAGTAGTTAGTAATTTGATTCACTCTTTTAGATCTGAAATAATAGAATGACATATTTATGCACAACAAAAATAGAGAAAAATATTTGTATATGCTTATCATGAATTTTCAGGTAGAAATATTTAAGAGTAAAAGCTACTTCTCTTTATACCTCCTCACTGTAGATTTTATTAATTTTTAATTTTTATCTTTTTAGTGTCAGAGAATGAGAGTGCAAAAGGAAGTGCTGATTGCCTTCCTAAGCTCAGCTATCAAAGCTCTTCCAGTATAGTTCGCGTCAGTGGTACAAGTAACAACAATGCTGATAAAATATCAAGAGAAAGCATGGGTGAGTTGAGTTGTATCTATTTGTTATGTGCAGAATGAGTAGAACAAAGAAATAGTTTAATGTTTGGGAATTGAAATAAAACCACCTCCCTGTAGTTCTTCTATGATTATCTTGAGAAAGTATGTGGTGGGGTTTTTGGGGTGGTTTTTTGTTTTTGTTTTTTTTTTTTTTTGCAGATCTGGGGGTGGAACCCAGGGGCTTTCTACCTCCTAGCTGCACCCCTATTCCTATTTTTTATTCTTTTATTTTTGAAACAGGGTCTCACTAAGTTGTGAAGGCCTCACTAAGTAGCTGAGGCTGGCCACAAACTTGAGATCCTCCTGTCTCAGTCTCCCAAGTACTGGGATTACAGGTATGCGCCACCACATCTGGCTTTAATTTTTTTTATGTAAATAGTTTTCAAGGTTTTATTACAAATCAACATTGGTTTATCACACTCAAAAACATTGTGTGGTAGGGAGGAGGGATTGTACATTTTATAACATCTAAATTATAGTACATTAAAATGGTGGTTTACATTAAAAATAAATCTGTAAGTTTAAAGAGAATTTTTTTAATCTTTTAAAAGGTTTTTATTGTGAAAAAAATTTTTTTAATTTAAATTTTTTATTGGTGAATTATATTCATACATCATATTGGGGTAAAGAACTTGTGTGTACATACATGTACACATCACTGATTTAACCCCTACCCAATTCCCACCCCATTCCCTCCCCGTCCCTCCTTCCCTTGCTTGGCTTAGTGGTTGACTTTGATATGTTTAAATACACTGTGTGTTTTAGAGATCTTCCTCTTCCCCCCTTCTTTCTCCTCCTTTAGGTTGTCTTGTTTGCTCCTCTATAGGATTTCCTTTTTCATCTAGAGTTTCTCCTATGACCCATTTTTCCCTAACTCTCACGTATTAGGGAAAGCATCTGATTTCTTATTTTTTGTGACTGACTAATCTCACTTAGCGTAATGTCCTCCAGTTCCATCCATTTCCCTGAAAATGATGTAATTGAGTTTTTTTTTTATGGCTGAGTAAAATTCCATTGTGTACATATCCCAGTTTTATAATCCATTCATCTGTTGATGAACATCTTGGCTGGCTCCATAGTTTGGCTATGGTGAATTGTGCAGCTATGAACATAGATACACATGCATTAGTTTGAAGTTTGGTTTCCTATCTTTTGGGTAGATACCCAGAAGTGGTATTGCTGAATCAAATGGTAAATTTCTTCCCATTGTTCTGAGGATTCTCCATACTGTTTTCCAAAATGGTTGCACTAATTTGCAATCCCACCAACAATGTCTTAGAGTTCCCACTTCTCCACATCCTCACCAGCATTTGTTGTTGTTTGTGTCTTGAATGATTGCCATTCTAGTTGGAATTAGATGAAATTTCAGGGTAGTTTTGATTTGCATATCTCTGATTGCCAGTGATGTTAAGCAGTTTTTCATGCATTTATTGGCCATTTGAATTTCTTCTTTCGTGAAGTGTCTATTTAGTTCGCTTGCCCATTTTGTTATTGGATGCTTTGATTTCTTAGTGTTGTTTCTTGAGTTCTCTGTATATTCTAGATATTAGTCCTCTATCGGAGGTGTAGATGGCAAAAATCTTCTCCCATTCTGTTGGCTCTCGATTGAGGTTCTTGACAGTTTCCTTTGCTGAACAGAAGCTCTTCAGTTTCATGCAATCCCACGTATTGATTCTCCTTTTAATTTGTTGTGCCTTTGGGGTCTTGTTGAGAAAGTGTTTATCTGTGCCTGTGTGTTGCAGTGTTGGACCTAAGCCTTCTTCAAGGAGCTTCAAGGACTCTGGTTTGATTTCCAAGTCTTTGATCCATCTTGAATTGACTTTTGTACAGGGTGAGAAAGTGGGATTAATTTCCAATTTTCTGCATATGGTTAACCAGTTTTGCCAACACCATTTGTTGAAGAGGTTATCTTTTTTCCAGTGTAAGTTTTTGGCCCCTTTGTCAAAAATCAATTGGCTGAAAGTGTGTGGACTTGTTTCTGGGTCTTCTATTCTGCACCATTGGTCTGTGTCTGTTTTTTTTGCGAGTACCATGCTGTTTTTATTACAATGGCTTTGTAGTATAGTTTAAAGTAGGTATTATGATTCCTCCTGCATGGTTTTTGTTGGTGAAAACTACCTTGGCTATTCTGGGCTTTTTGTTATTCCAGATAAATTTAAGGACTGATTTTTCTATGTTTGTGAGGAATGATCTTGGTAGTTTAATGGGCATTGCGTTAAATCTATAGATCACTTTTGAGAGGATGGCCATTTTAATGATATTTATTCTGCCAATCCATGAACATGGAAGATCCTTCCATCTTCTAGATCTCCGATTTCTTTTTTCAGTGTTTTATAATTTTCTTTGTAGAGATCTTTTACCTCCTTGGTCAAGTTTATGCCTAAATATTTTATTTTTTTGTGGGAAATCCTGAGTGGAAGCGTTTTCTGAATTTCTTTTTCAATGGATTTATGGTTGGTGTACAGGAAATATAGTATCGAAATATAGTATCATATCATCTGCAAATAGTGAAAGTTTGAGTTCTTCTTTTCCTATTTGTACTCCTTTGATTTCCTTTTCTTGCCTTATTGCTCTGGCTAGAGTCTCTAGTACTATATTGAAGAGAAGTGGTGATAATGGACATCCTTGTCTCGTTCCTATTTTTAGGGGGAATTCTTGAAGTTTTTCCCCATTTAATATAATGTTGGCAGTGGGCTTATTGTAGATTGCCTTAATAATGTTGAGATATGTTCCTTCTATTCCAATTCTCTGCAGTGTTTTTATCATAAATGGATGTTGAATTTTATCAAATGCTTTTTCAGAGTCTATTGAAATGATCATGTGATTTTTGTCTTTGATTCTGTTTATATGGCAAATTACATGGATTGATTTTCATATGTTGAACCAGCCTTGCATCCCTGGAATGAACCCTATCTGGTCATGGTGTATGATTTTCTTTATGTGGTTTTGAATGCATATTGCTAGTATTTTGTTAACAGTTTTGCATCCAAGTTCATTATAGAGATATAGGCCTGTAGTTTTCCTTCCTTGAACTGTCTTTATTCAGTTTGGTTATTAGTGTGATATTGGCTTCATAGAATGTATTTGGGAGAGTCACGGTTTTTTCTATTTCACAAAATAGTTTGAGGAGTATTGGGGTTAGCTCTTCTATAAAGCTTTTATAGAATTCACTTGGGAAACCGTCTGGTCCTGGGATTTTCTTTTTTCTTTTCTTTTTTTTTTTTTTGGTGGTACTGGGGTTCCTGGAAGCCCTTCTACCTCCGGGCTACACTCCCAGACCTATTTTATATTTTTGAAACAGGGTCTCTTACGCCAGCGCGGCTGGCTTCGAACCTGCGCGATCCTCCTGTCTCCGCCTCCCAAGCGCGGGGATTACAAGCGTGCGCCACCACGCCCGGCCTGGGATTTTCTTTGATGGTAAGCTCTTTATTGCTGTTTCAATCTCTTTGATTGTTATTGGTTGGTTTAAGTGTTCTTTATCTTCTTGACTCAGTTTAGGAAGGTTGTATTTATCTAGGAAGTTGTCGATTTCCTCCAGATTTTCCATTTTGTTGGAGTATAGTTTTTCAAAGTAGTTTCTGATAATCCTCTGGATTTCTACACTGTCAGTAGTAATGTCTCCTTTTTCATCTCTTATCTTCATAATTTGTGTTGATTCTTTTTTTTTTTTAGTTAGGTTGGCTAGTAGTTTATCAATCTTGTTAATTTTTTCAAGAAACCAGCTTTTGGTTTTGTTGATTTTCTGTATTGTTTTTAATTCTCTATTTCGTTAATTTCTGCTCTAATTTTAATAATTTCCTGTCTTCTTCTGGCTTTGGGGTTCAATTGTTCCTGCTTTTCAAGGGCTTTGAGGCATGTCGTTAGGTTATTTATTTGAAGATTTTCTGTTTTTCTTATGTGAGCACTCAGTGCTATAAATTTTCCTCTTAATACTGCCTTCAAAGTGTCCCAGAGGTTTTGATATGTTGTATCTTTATTTTCATTTGTTTCTAGAGATTTCTTGATTTCACCTCTTACATCTTCTATGACCCATTCTTCATTCAGAAGTGTGGTGTACAGTCTCCACATGTTTATGTTGTTTCTCTGGGTCTTCTTATAGTTGATTTCTAGTTTCATTCCATTATGGTCTGAAATGACACAGGGAAGTATGTAACATGTTTTTAAATTTGCTAGTGCTCATTTTGTGTCCCAGGATGTGATCTGTTTTGGAGAAGTTTCCATGAGCAGCTGAGAAAAATGTAAACTCCACTGTAGTTGAGTGAAATATTCTATATGTGTCCAACAGGTCCATTTGGTTAATGGTGTTCTTTAGTTCTGAGGCATCTTTACTGACCCTTTGGAAGATCGGTCTAGTGTTGTGAGAGGTGTGTTGAAGTCTCCCAGTATTATTGTATTGGGATTTATGTGTGACTTCATGTCACAAAGAGTTTGATTTATGAAAGTAGCTGCACCTATGTTTGGGGCATAGATGTTGATTATTGTTATTTCCTCTTGCTGGATTATTCCTTTTACCAGTAAAATATGACCTTTTTTGTCTCTTCTAATAAGTTTGGGTTTGAAGTCTAACTTGTCTGATATCATAGTTGCTACTCCTGCTTGTCTTCGAGTTCCATTAGCATGGATTACCTTGCTCCAGCCCTTTACCTTGAGTTTGTTCCTATCTTTACTTGTAAGGTGTGTTTCTTGTAAACAGCAGATGGATGGATTCTGGCTTTTAATCCATTTTGCCACTTTATGTCTTTTTATTGGGGAGTTGAGGCTGTTTACATTCAGTGTGATTATAGAGAGATAATTTTTAATTCCTAACATGTTAAGGTTTTATTTCTGTTTGAGATACTGTTTATTCTTCTTGCTTAGTTGTCTGCTGGACGGGAAATCCTTCAGTTTCTGTTTGTCATGGAAGCTTCTTATTTCCTCATCTAATTTGATAGGTAGTTTTGCTGAGTAGGACATTTTTGGCTGGAAGTTGTTTTCTATCAGAGTTTGGAATGTTACTCCACGCTCTTCTGGCTTTCATGACTTGGTTTGGGAAGTCTGGAGTGATTCTAATTGGTTTGCCTCTGAATGTCACTTGTCCTTTTGTTTTTGTTGCCTTTAAGATTCTCTCCTTGGCTTCCACATTAGTCATTTTGACAATTATGTGGCATGGGGATCCTCTTCTCTGATCCTGTCTAAAGGGAGTTCTATAAGTTTCCTGGACCTGTGTATCAACCTCTTGCTGTATGTTTGGAAAATTTTCTGCTATTACTTCCTTGAAGAGATTATTGATCCCTTTGGTTTCACCTTCTTTTCCCTCCTCTATTCCAATTATTTTTAGGTTAGCTCTCTTAAAATGGGCTCATATTTCTTCAATGTCAAATTCCTGCGGTTAGATTTTTTTTTCTAAATTACAAACTTTTTTTTTTGGAGTGATCATCTTTTAGGAGTGAGATTCTATTCTCCATGTGGTCTAATTAGTTGTTTATACTTTGAATTGAGGCCTTTACTTCAATGATTGCATCCTTTATCTCTTTTAGACTCTCTCTGAATTCTTTTCGAAGGTCCTCTATTATTTCTACAGTTATTTTCCTGATTTGATCTTTTAGAGATCTCTGAATTTCTGTGTTATCAGGTTCTGATGTTGTGGGGTTGTGGGCATTCATTGCTCCATTGTTATTCCTCTTTCCCATGATTTTAGTAGTTTGTGCCCTCTCTGGGTTCTTCCCTGGGTCACAATGTCTTCACTTAAGGTGCTCTGGATCTCGAGTCTGTGGTATCTCAGTCACCACTACTCCTTTACTGGGTTGTATCACAAAGTCTCAGACCCAGGGAGTCAATCGAGGCTGCTTGAGACCATGGGAGGTGCCTGGCTGGCTTCTCCCATGGGGAACTGCGACTATGGTGTGATATCTCTGCCACCGCCACTCCTCCACTGGGTTTGACTGCAAAATCTCAGACTATCAAAGCTGCGCAAGTCCCTGGGGGTGCAGTACTGGGATTTCTCCTCTAGGGGCCACAATTTGACCCACGGTTGTTGAGTGCACTGATGTATAGCTGTTGCGGACTCGGTGAACTTGCTGCTGCCGCCGCTGGCAATATGACACCACTGCCATGCCCTCAGCCGTGAGGCTGGCATATTTCTTCTTTGGTTTTGAGCTCCACTCTGAGTCCCTGCAGGGCATGCTGAGCCCAGACCCTGGGAGTTTTAGATGCTCCTTGTGCCAAAAATACAGCTGAATTACATCCGGCTGTTCGGCAGCTGCTCACCTCAGCTTGCTGTCCACCCCTCCTCTCTGGAGCCTGGTGGGTTGTTGAGTGAGCTGATCTGGAGCCATCCGGCGAAATCGCCGCTTCCTCCAGAAGTATGGCGCTGCTGCTGCGTCCTCAGCCATGAGGCCAGCGTATCACCTCTCTGGTTTTTAGCTCCGTTCTGAGTCCCCTTCCTCTCTGGAGCCTGGTGCTGCAAGGGAAGATGGGGCCGGCGCAGCTCTGTGCCGCAGCACCGCGGGCTGGTTTCTTTCTGGTGTCTGGTTGTTCTTCCAGCCCTCTTTTTCTCTGTCCCTTATATTTACAGTTTTTATTTTTCTGCTAATGGTGTTTTCTGGCTATGAAAGGCGTTGATTTTGTGGTGATAGAGATCAATTGTTAGCGGGACTTGTAAATGCCGCTATTCTCTGTTGCCATCTTCCCAGATTAAAGATAATTTAATGTTTTTATAAACACATATTCAATTCCTTAGAGTTCAACCATAGGAAAGTTTAAAATATTCCTTGAAGCCTAATTCTGGCATTAGTAGGCTTTGCCTTTTTGTCTTTAGTTACTCATAGTAAAGTATTTCATATTGTAAAATGTTACACTCTAGGTTGGTCTATTGCTTGTAATTACTGCCCAAACGACAGTATTTATTCAGTCAGTATTTTTGAGTTCCTACTATATTCTACCATATGCGAGATATTACCAGGAATGTGATAGGAAATTTAAAAAATATGCAACGTGCCTGCCTTCTTGGAAAATGCAGGTGGGAGGAATGGGGAGACATTGCTCAAATAAGCAAGTAAATGTAAAAATACTCTGGGATTAGATACTGTTAAAAGGGTTATAAGTTACCATGGCAACATGTAAGAGATGTGTTCTGTGTTTGAAAGGACACTGGTCAAGGAAGACTTTCTCAAGAATATGATTTTGGAGCTTAGGTCTGAAAGAATAGAAAAGATGATAGTGGTTGGTGGAGGTATTAAGAAGGTGCATTCCATCCAGGCACGGTAGTGCATGCCTGAAATCTTAGTACTTGGGAGGCTGAGACAGGAGGATTGCAGATTCAAGTCCAGCGTGTGGTAACTTAGCAAGACCCTGTTTCAAAATAAAAACTAAAAAGGGATGGGGGGTAAATGAGTGTGGTAGTTGCATGCCTTTAATCCCAGGTCTTGGGAGTCTGAGACAAGAGGATTGCTGGTTCGAGGTCAGCCTCAGCAGTTTAGTAAGGCCCTCATCAAAATTTTCAAGTGGAGTTGAGGGTTTCACTCAGAGGCAGAATGCCCCTGGATTCAATCCCCATTACCACACACAAAAAAATCATTGGCCAGAGTTAGGTCATTGAGCCGCCCGACATGAGGAAATTAAATAGTTTACAGCCTCTTTATTAGAGGCTCATGCAGAATCCAGCCTCATCTAATAGAATTTAGCATGCACATAAATTTAGGATTGAGCAAAGTTTTCTTTTAAAAAGTCTAAAGAGTGCCGGGCGTGGTGATGCATGCTTGTTAATCTCAGTACTTGGGAGGCTGAGATAGGAAGCTCACATAGGTTCGAAGGCAGCCTCAACTACTTAGTGAGGCTCTTGGCAACTTAGTGAGACCCTATTTCCAAATAAAGTATAAAATAGGTCTGGAAGTATAGCCCAGAGGTAGAAAGGCTCCAGGTTTCATCCCCAGTACCATAAAAAAAAGTCTTATAGAGTAAATATTTGGGGGTTTTCAGGCTACATGTAGTCTCTTGAACTTTTTTATATGTTCATGAGTTTTACAGCATTTTACAAATGTAAAAAGTCAACTGAAACTGTGTAACAGACTTCAGGCCACATTTGGCTCAGGATCTAGTTTGCCAACCCCTGATGTAGTCTAATAGCAGCTTCATTTGTCTTTAGGCTATAGCATAGGACTGACTTTGCAAAGGACACTTGCACATTTATTTAAATGAAATTTCAGAGTATTGTCTTTGGGCTCCAAGATTGCTCAGTCTTTTATAATGTTTAACCTGTCAAGTAGAAGGTTTTATATAATATAAATATAAAGGTCCTTTCTTTCTGCAGGTCTACTGGGACCTGAAAATTCAAGCATTTTGTTGTTGTTGTTGTTAAGAATATATTTTAATGCTGGGAGTGGTGGCTCACGCTTGTAATCCCCGCGCTTGGGAGGCAGAGACAGGAAGATCACACAGGTTCTAAGCCATCCATGCTGGCTTAAGAGACCCTGTTTCCAAAAATAAAAAATAGGTCTGGGAGTGTGGCCCAGAGGTAGAAGGGCTTCCAGGAACCACCACCCCCCAAAAAAAAAGAATATATTTTATAATATTTTATAATAGTTAAGCTGTCAAATAGAAGGTTTCCCAAGTGTCAGAAGAAAGTGTTTGCCTCCCTGATGTGCTGTTTTGTTTGTTAATAGTATATGCTTATAATATTTTATAAGCTTTCATGGTCTTTAGTATTGCCTTTTACCTTTTGTCCTGTTTACATGCATGTATCTTATCCTTTGCCAAAAAATGGCATATTTTTAGTAATTGCCTAGTTATAGAGAGCTAATTCTATTAGATAAAATATCTAAGAATAGTTAACATTACCATACCTAGACTATTACTTTACAAAACTCGAATAATAAGGACAATTAAAGTGACAGAAAAATCTAGCTTTCTGCTTTCAACATTATTATTATCTTAGTAATTAAATAGAAAGCAGTATACCAGGCATGGTAGCGCATGCTTGTAATCCCAGCATTCAGGAAGCTGAGAACGGAGGATCGCAGTTCACGGACAGCCTCAGCTACTTAGTGAGGCCCTCTGCAACTTAGTGAGACCCTGTTTCAAAATAAAGAATTAGGCCGGGCATGGTGGCGCACGCTTGTAATCCCCGCGCTTGGGAGGCAGAGACAGGAGGATCGCGCAGGTTCGAAGCCAGCCGCGCTGGCATAAGAGACCCTATTTCAAAAAAAAAAAAAAAAGGTCTGGCAGTGTAGCCCAGAGGTAGAAGGACTTCCAGGAACCCCAGTACCACCAAAAATAAAAAATAAAAAAAAATTTTTTTAAGAATTTTTAAAAAATAGCACAGGGGGGTGTAGGTCAGAGGTCAAATGCTCCTGGGTTCCATCCCCAGACCCGCAAAAAAAAAAAAAAAAAAAAAAAATAGAAAGCAGTAAACAGCATTTCTGAATAATATTAAGTGGCAATTCACATTTGACTGTTGTGAACTTGCAGTCATATGTAAATTAAAGATAAATTATCCACATCTGTAGGTATAAGTGTTTGGAGATTTTTTTTTTTTATGGGTCTGGGGGATGGAACCCAGGGGTATTTGACCTCCAAGCTACATCCCCTGCCCTATATTTTTATTATTTATTTATTTATTTATTTATTTATTTATTTATTTTTTGTGTGTGGTACTGAGAGTGGAACCCAGGGGCTTTTCTACCTCCTGGCTATACACCCAGATCTATTTTATACTTTATTTGGAAACAGGGTCTCACCAAGTTGCTGAGAGCCTCACTAAGTAGCTGAGGCTGGTTTCGAACCTTTGCAATCCTCCTGTCTCAGCCTCCCAAGCACTGGGAATACAAGTGTGCGCCACCACACCCAGCTTATTCTTTTATTTTTGAAATAGGGTCTCACTAAGTTGCAGAGGGCGTCACTAAGTAGCTGAGGCTGTCCGCAAACTGCAATCCTCCATTCTCAGCCTACCAAATGCTAGGATTACAAGCGTGCGCCACCACACCCAGCATGGAGATTTTAACATAAGTTTTATTTATATATAAAGTTAACAGAGCTAATGATGCCCAGAATCTCAAGTTTACCAACACAAGCACAATTATATAGCCATTGCTATTTAATCAACTTAGTAGAACGAATGTAAATGTATTATTATTATTATTAAATATATCTTTTTTTCAATATTTAAAAATATTGTTTATTTTCTACCTCAAATTGTCAATCAAGTGATTCTTGAACCATCTACCAAGAACAAATGAGATGCAGAATAATACTTTACATAAAACTGTAAAAAATAAAAATAAGCAGGAGATATAAACATATATTTCCAAAAGAATGGCTAATAATTACATGGAAAAAGTGCTCAATAACATTAGTTATCAGCAAAATATAAACTAAAACCATAAGGAGATACCTCTCACCAAAATGACTACAATTAAAAATACTGACACTATCAAAAGTTGGCAAAGATTTAGAGCAACTGGAACTCTAGTACAGTGTTGGCAGGAGTATAAAACAATAGAATCATTTTTTAAAAAAGTTTTAATTGGTAACTTTTCCTTTTGCAGCACTGGGGATAGAACCCAGGGGCATTCTACTTTGGAGCTACACCCCCAGTCCTAAATTTTAGTCTTTTTCTTTTTGAAACAGTGTCACTGAGTTGCGAAGGGCCTCGCTAAGTAGCTGAGGCTGGCCGCGAATCACAGTCCTCCTGTCTCAGCCTCCCAAATGCTGGGATTACAAGCGTGAGCCACCATGTCCAGCGAATTGATAACTTTTTCAAAGCATTGAATTCTGAAGTCTAGAGACATACCATTTATAGTTAGACAAATCTGAATTCAATTCCAAGTTCTATCATTTAAGGACTAGGTAACTTTGGTCTAAATAATTAAAGTATCCATTTTTTTTCAACAGTAATATTTAACCTGTTGGAATGTTTACAGTAGATAATACAAAAGAATTACCTAATATACCTGTCAGATAACATGCAGTCCATGAGTACCTGCTATTGTCATCTTCATCACTAGAACTTAAATATTTAAGATTACTTGTACCTGACATTTTCATAGCCAAAAACACTTTTCATGTTTTTCAGAAAGCACACCTGAGCTGTTCTTAATGCCATCTCTTGAGGATACAAATGAAACAGGAAATATTCAAAGTAGATGCTTTAGGAAAAGACATAAAAGTGACAATGAGACTAATTTGCAGCAGCAAATGGCCTGGGGAAATAGAAACCGTAATCTTAGTGGAGGCGTACTGATGGGATTTATGCTGAATAGAATTAACCAAGACACAAACCCTGGAGACATAGTTGAAAGATTAGGAGCTGATGCAAAAATTCTTTCAAATGTTATCTCAAAAAACACAAGACCAAATAGTCTTGATATTGGGAAGCCACCTTTAAGATCAAAACGAGACAGTCTAGACAAGGAATCTGGTGATGATGATGCCCCTTTGGACGGTTCTCACTGTCTGGCCGAGAAAATGGATTCTCCTGTTATCTTTGACTTAGAGGATTTAGACAGTGAAACAGATGGATCAAAAGTGGAATATGTTGCTACACAGAATCCCAAGAAGATTCAACGTATGAACAGCAGCTTTTCAGTAAAGCCTTTTGAAAAAACGGATGTTGCAACAGGATTTGATCCCCTCTCTCTCTTGGTTGCTGAGACTGAACAGCAACAAAAAGAAGAAGAAGAGGATGAAGATGACAGCAAAAGCATTCCAACGCCATCTGCCAGGCGTGATTTGGCTGAAGAAATTGTGATGTATATGAACAACATGAGCAGTCCTTTGACAAGTCGAACTCCAAGCATTGATTTACAACGGGCCTGTGAGGATAAACCAGCCAATAAGAAAAGTCCAACATTGGTCAAGGCATGCAGAAGATCTAGCTTGCCTCCTAACTCTCCTCGACCAATGAGACTTACCAAATCTAAAAGTTATACAAAGAATGAAGAGAGGCCAAGAGACAGACTCTGGTCTTCTCCAGCCTTCTCACCCACTTGCCCATTTAGGGAAGAATCTCAAGACACATTAACCCATCCATCACCCTCATTTAACTTGGATACACTACTAGTACCTAAGCTAGATGTTCTAAAGCATAGCATGTTCACTGCTGGAAAAGGAGTTGCAGAGAAAGCAAGCAAATGGTACTCAAGATTCACCATGTATACTACATCCTCTAAGGTAAGTTTATTAGTGTTTGCTACTTTTCATTCACCAACCACTACCACTGAAAGTCCCTTACTCGCAAGAATGTCTGTTTTAACAATTTTCCTTAAATGCACCTTTATAAAAAGGACTCTGAGACCCTGTTTCAAAATAAAGACTAAAAAATAGGGTTGGGGTGGGGATCAGAGGTAGAATGCCCCTGGGTTCAATCCCTGGTACTAAAACAAAAAGAAAGAAAAACTCATAGGATGTGTAAAATTTGTAATGATCAGAATTTGAAATAAAATAACTTCAAAATTAAAAAAATGTATTAAGCTTAATGTTTATATGGTTTGTAGCTGAGAGTAAGTTTTGTGTTATGTGAAAGTATTGACTGAGTGTCAGTGTTTCCTTCAAAATGCACATTTTTTTCTGGACAAAGTATCCAATATGCCTTTTGTGCTGGTGTGGGTACTGGGCATGGAACTCAGGGCCCTTCTACCTCGGGGTACACTCCCAAACCTATTTTTAATGTTTGTTTGGGGCGAGTTTGGGGTCAGAACCCAGGGGTATTTGACCTCCGAGCTACACCCCCCTGCCCTGTTTTTTATTCTTTATTTTGAAACAGGGTCTCACTAAGTTGCAGAGGGCCTCACTAAGTAGCTGAGTCTGTCCACAAACCACGATCCTCTGGTCTTGGCCTACTGAATGCTGGAATTACAAGCGCGTGCCACCATGCCCGGCTTTTTTTTTTTTTTTTTTAATTTGCAAACAGGGTCTCACTAGATTGCTGAGAGCCTCACTTAGTAGCTGAAGCTGGCTTCGAACCTTTGTGATCCTCCTGTCTCAGCCTCCCAAGTACTGGGATTAGAAGTGTACACCATCACATCTGGTTCCAGTATGCCTTAAAAAATTACCATCCAGGCACATGATTTCTCTTCTTGGTTAGGATGAAGTTTATAATAGAACTGTATATGTCCCAAGAACAAAAAACTAGATAAAATATAGGAAGTATTTGTTTGCAGTTACCATAGAACTTCTAAAGCAACTGGAAAACAGGTAAGATTTTAGAGGAAGAATTTTAGAGAACTCTAGCCACTTTTTCCCAGAAGGCGTTTGCTAATTCTGAGCTTCAAGCATGAAGTTGTAGTTCATTCAGGATTTGCCTTGTCAGAAGACTGCAGGGAACTCTTGCTTCCGTCCTCTGATGTGAGCGCAGAGCCCTTGGCCTCTTTGCTTCCCACCGCCATGACCTGAGCCACATAGACCTGACCTGACATAGACTGAACTCTGGGATCTCCAAAAACTGAGGTCAGTTTAAGCTCTGCTTGAGCCTGCATTATCCCAGGAAATGTATCGAGTCCAGGAGACAAAGAGGAAGAGTAAGAAGAAACAAGTTGATGGCATACTAGGAAGCATTTTGGATAAAATCAAGTTATTAATTGCAGTATTTATATACCTCCTGTTACTTCAGATCATAACAAGTTTGATGCTCCACTGGTGAATTGATTGTTTGTTTGTTTTCCAAGTACTGGGGATTGAACCTCTGAGCTATACCCCCAGCCCTATTTTTTATTTTTTTTTTTTGTGTGTGTGTGTGGTAACTGGGGGTAGAACCCAGAGGCTTTCTACCTCCGGGCTATATTCCCAGACCTATTTTATATTTTATTTGGAAATAGAGTCTCACTAAGTAGCTGAGGTTGGCTTCCAATCTGTGCGATCCTCCTGTCTCGGTCTCCCAAGTGCAGAAATTACAGAAACTACAAGCGTGCACCACCATGCCTGGCTATCTTTTTATTCTTTATTTTGAAACAGTGTCTCACTAAATTGCAGAGGGCCTCACTAAGTAGCTGAGGCTGGCTGCAAACCAGCCTTGGGAGGGAGGAGTCCCTCCCAAGCACTGGGATTACAAACATGTGCCACCACACCTGGCTGAGTTAAGTTTCTAAGTACAAGAGCATATATGTTATACTTATGTCAGAAGCAATTGATTGGATGATGAGAAGCAAAAAGATTTCTAAAGCAACTCTCAGCCTTTGCACAATACAACTAAGTCTTTTTTTTTTTTTTTTTTTTCGGTACTGAGGATGAAACCCAGGGGCATTCGACCTCCGAGCTACACCCCCTGCCCTACTTTTTATTCTTTATTTTGAAACAGGATTGCATTAAATTGTGGAGGGCCTCACTAAGTATCTGAGGCTGTCTTTGAACCGCCAGTCTCAGCCTCCCAAATGTTGGGATTACAAGCGTGCGCTACCACACCCAGCTAAGTAATCTTAAAATATTAGTTTAAAAAAAAAGAAAGCTGGGCATGGTGGTGCACACTTGTAATCCCAGCATTTGGGAGACAGAGACCATAGAATCGCAGTTTGTAAACAGCCTCGGCTGCTTGCCGAGGCCCTTCGCAAACTAAATAGACTAAAAAACTTAAAACCATGACTATTAGAAGAAGAAAACTAAAGGGAAGTGAGTCAGGGGCTGAGGGGACAAAATTAGAAACTTGAGGGACCCCTCCTTCCAGGCATCTTCCAAATACCGATATTACATGAGATAGATAAGCAGAAAGCCTCTGAAAAATGCAGTTCCCAAAAGTTTCATGATGTTGGGAACTAGGTAGTGTTCATGGGCTGCCAAGGGGAGCAGCTTTGGTGAGCATAGCAAGCCCTCAGTCTCACCGAGTTATGCCTTAGGAAAACCAGTAAATCATAGGTAGGTGATCCTGATCAAAACTGCAACCTAGACTTGACTCAACTTAATCTGCGATAAGATTAAAATAATCAGTCTAAGATGGGCATGATGGCACACACGTGGGAGGCTGAAACAGGAGGCTTACGGGTTCCTGGACAGCCTCGCTACTTATAAGGCCCTCCACAATTTGAGGAGACCCTGTTTCAAAGCAAAGGATAAAAAATAGGGTTGGGGGTATGGCTCAGAGGTAGAATGCCTCTTGGTTCCATCTCCAGTAATACACAGAAACAACAGATAAAACAAGGAAATAGGAAAGTTAAAAAAAACTAGATTGAAAATCAGAAAGAAAGAAAAAAATATAGATAGATAGATAGATAGATAGATAGATAGATAGATAGATAGATCTCCAGAATGAAAGCACAGGCCAACTTCTTCACCATTATTTTCTTTCTTTTTTTTGGGGGGAGGAGGTCTGGGGATGGAACCCAGAGGTGTTTGACCTCCGAGCTACACCCCCTGCCCAATTTTTAATTCTTTAATTTGAAGCAAGGTCTCACTGAGTTGCAGAGGGCCTCACTAAGTAGCTGAGACTGTCCATGAACCATGATCCTGCTGGGATTACAAGCATGCGCCACCATGCCCGGCTTCACCATTATTTTCTGGAGCTGTTCCAGAATACCAAGGGCTGCAAGAGTTATGGGTCAGGAACCATGAAATCTAAATATATCATTACACTAGCATAGTGAGAGTCTAGTCCCCTGAAGGCTAAGTAAATGGTTTACTACTGTTATAGTCAAGGAAATCTAGAGTCTCATATTAAATTTTTTACTGTCTTCCAGAGTAGAATCATTCTTTTGTGTGTGTGTGTGTGTGTGTGTGTGTGTGTGTGTGTGTGTGTGTGACTGGGGTTCCTGGAAGCCCTTCTACCTCTGGGGTACACTCCCAATACCTATTTTTATACTTTTTTTAATTTGGAAACAGGGTTTCTTAAGCCAGCACGGCTGGCTTCAAACCTGCACGATCCTCCTGTCTCCGCCTCCCAAGCATGGGGATTACAAGTGTGTGCCACCACGCCCAGCAGAATCATTCTTTTTAAAATCTACATAAACCTACATAACCTATAATTTAGTTAGAATATTTTAACTATTATTCTTTATACCAAGTAATTCTTTTTTAAAGAAATAGCAATAAATTCTCTGGTTTGGAATACTGAAATACAAATTTGTTTCCCCTTCCTTAAATTTAAATTTAAATTACAGAAAATATGGGAATATAATGAATCCATTATAGCAGTGAGAAAAGTATGCCATCAAGACACCATAAATTTTTAGACCTTTCTGAAAATTAGAAAGGAGACGAGATGGATTGCTAGGAATGCCTAGGTATAGAAAATATAACCTCCAAAGTAGTAACAAGAAAGACCACCTGCCAAGATTTAAGGTAGTCTTCATGAAGCCCAAATGAGCAATCTAAGGTATAACCAACAAGGTAATCACATCAAGGAATGGTTAGGCTAGGCATTGTCTTTCCTCTTAAAGAAGCGGTTAGTTATGAAACTGCTTCTAGAATAAAATGGGACACGCCATATCAAAAAGGTATGAAGTCTGCCAGGGTAAAGGTGAAGGAGACAGTCTAACAACAGCCACTGACAAGAGGGAGAAGCAAAACAGAGTTCACCGTAATTTCACAATTCTATAACCAAACCAGAACCTTTTGGAAAAAAGCTCCATTCTATGGAAAACATACTTACCAACCGAAGTAAAACTGTCCTGTGGCAGTCCTTAAGTTCTTTTCCTGTTCCTCAATCATGCACTCCACGGGGTGGCCTACCTGCAAACACATGCTCCTCACAGTCAGTTCTGCTGCTCCAGGGAGAGACTTGTTCTGAAAACACTTAAAATTCCTAAGTATATCCATCAACCTCGACTTGCATTAATAAGTATGTAAAGTATGTATGGCAGTCATTTTTATAAGTACCCAGCAAAGACTTGATAAAAATGTAAATGTAATATACAACCTAACTTGAAAACATTTTTAGATAGCTGAAACAGAAGGAAGCTTAATTGGCTTGATAGAGTTTTTATCAAAAACTATATTAAACACCATTCTTAACAATGAAAGATAGCCAGGTGTGGTGGCACATGCTTGTAATCCCAGCATTTTTTTTTTTTTTGTGTGTGTGTGTATGTGTGGTACTGGAGATGGAACCCAGGGGCTTCCTATGTCCAGGCTACACTCCTAGACCTATTTTATATTTTATTTGGAAATAGTCTCACTAAGTTGCTGAGAGCCTCACTGGTAGCTGAGGCTGACTTTGAACCTGCATAATCCTCTTGTCTCACCTCCCAAGTACTGGGATTACAAACTTTGGGAGACTGAGACAGGAGGATCACAGTTCAAGGACATCCTCCACTACATAGTGAAGCCCTTTGCGTCTCAGTGAGACCCTGTTTTAAAGTAAAGAATAAAAGCTGGGCTTGGTGGCGCACACTTGTAATCCCAGCATTCGGGAGGCTGAGACTGGAGGATTGTGGTTTGTGGACAGCCTCAGCTACTTAGTGAGGCCCTCTGCAACTTAGTGAGGCCCTGTTTCACAAAGAATAAAAAAATAGGGCAGGGAGTGTAACTCGAGGTCAAATGTCCCTGAGACCCACAAAAAAATAATAATAAAAAATAAGGTAAAGGATAAAAAATAGGGCTCGGAGTGTAACTCAGAGGTCAAATGCCCCTGAGACCCACAAAAAAATAATAATAAAAAATAAGGTAAAGGATAAAAAATAGGACTGGGAGTGTAGCTTGGAGGTAGAATGTCCCTGGTTTCAATCCCCAGTACCACAAAAAATTTATGTACATACATACATACATACATACATACATACATACATACATTCCTTTTCAAGTCAAGAGCAAAGCAAGGAAGCATGATAACACCTGTTCTGTTCACCAGTTTTCTGGATATTCTAATAAGAGACAAAAGAAAGAGAAAAATATTGCAGAATAATTAATAAAACTCAATATTCACCTGAGTGAGATTATCCACTATCATTTAAAAAACTCCAACCCAGTAAGATGGCAAGAAACATAATAAAGGTCTTAAATATAGCTTTTCTGTCTTTGACAACAGTCAATGAGAAAAGTAGTAAAAAAGTGAGAACTAACTCACCATAACACAAACCTAAAATGTCTAGAAGTAAAAGTAACATGAAATGTATAACATTGTCATGAGTAGAGCCATAAAATTTTACTGAAGGACATATGTACTGATGAATTGCAAAAGTGTTGATTCTTCCCAACATTCTAGTCAGAGTAGTGCAACTAAAACAAAACAAAAGAGCTGGGCGTGGTGGCCCACGATTGTAATCCCAGCGCTTGGGAGGCTGAGACAGGAGGATCACAGGTTCAAAACCAGCCTCAGCTACTTAGTGAGACTCTCAGCAACTTAGTGAGACCCTGTTTCCAAATAAAGTATAACATAGGTCTGCGAGTATAGCCCAGAGGTAAAAAAGCCCCTGGGTTCCACCCCAGTACCACAAAAAAAAAAAAGCAGGAAACAACCAAATCTAATACTAGAATAACTTAAACCATAATTCCCTGGTTTAGAATTGACCTAGAAGAATATGAGAATATTTAAGAAAATCTTGAAAATGTGGGACTGCTTGCCAGAGTATCAAAACACATGTTAAAACAATCATTAAAAGTGTGCTTCCAGGCGTGGTGGCACATGGCACACACTTGTAATCCCAGCATTCGGGAGGCTAAGACAGGAGGATCGCAGTTCACAGACAGCCTCATCTACATAGGCCCTCCACAACTTAGTGAGACCCTGTTTCAAAAATAAAGAATAAAAAAATAGGACAGGCCGGGCATGGTGGCGCACGCTTGTAATCCCCATGCTTGGGAGGCTGAGACAGGAGGATCACGCAGGTTCGAAGCCAGCCTCAGCTGGCTTAAGAGACCCTGTTTCCAAATAAAATATAAAATAGGTCTGGGAGTGTAGCCCGAAGGTAGAGGGCCCTTGGGTTCCATCCCCAGTACCACCCAAAAAATAATAATAATAAGTCAGGGGGTTACATCCCCAGACCCACAAAAAAATTTTTTTGATTTCTAGAATGTTAATCCAAATTAGTATGCCTTTGTAAAATTGGCTGGTTTTTTTCTTCATAAATTGTGAAGGTAATTAATTGATCATCTGGATGGTTAGGTGATAGGTGTTTGTTTCCTCTACCTTAGAAGTGACTTTTCAAATAATTGACTTTAAATGTGAAGGAAATTAAGCTTATAATTATGTCCTTAGGATCAAAGTTCTGATCGTACCAGTCTTTCTTCAGTGGGAGCCCCGGATTCTGAATCTACCTCTTTGACAGATGAAGATGTTTGCCATGAGTTGGAAGGAGCCACTTCCTCCCAAGAGAGCAGTGCCACGTCAGGGCCCAAGGGCGTCGATCTCAGCCGAGCAAGCCTGGGAAGTTCTGCCTCCCTAGAAGGTTTGTCTGAGCATATCTGTCATAGTACATGATTTGATTTGTAGTACCTTCACAGTTTTTCTTTCTGGTTTAATTTTGTTTCTTCAATTATGTAAAATATTTGCAAAGAAAAATCCAGCCAGGTATGGTGGTGCACACTTGTAATCCTAGTATTTGGGAGGCTGAGACAGGAGGATCACGGTTCTTGGACAGCCTCAGCTACTTAGTGAGGCTCTCTGCAACTCAGTAAGACCCTGTTTCAAAATAAAGAATAAAAAATAGGGCTGGGGCCAGGCATGGTGGCACACGCTTGTCATCCCCACGCTTGGGAGGCTGAGACAGGAGGATCGCACAGGTTCGAAACCAGCCTCAGCTACTTAGTGAGGCTCTCAGCAACTTAGTGAGACCCTGTTTCCAAATAAAATATAAAATAGGTCTGGGAGTATAGCCCACAGGTAGAAAGCCTCTGGGTTCCAACCCCAGTACCACAAAAAAAAAAAAGAAAAGAAAAATAGGGCTGCTAGAGTGCCCTGGGTTGTATCCCCAGTACTACAAGTACTGCCAAAAAAACAAACAACAACAACAAAAAAAAAATTCAGGGCACTTTCAGAGAAGTCTAGCTTGCATTTCCACCCTCCTCATATTGTTTTCTTCTGACCCTAGAGGTAACCATTTTTATTTGTTTTTCATCTATCCTTCCATTGTTGTTTTTTAAAAATGTAATTACAGGTATTTATGTATATATTATATACATACATATATATTTATATCTCCTTACCACTTCTCTGTCTTCTTACTCAAAAGGTAACATGCTATAAATTATTTCTTGCTTCTTGCCTTTTTCACTTAACAGTATATCCTGAAGATCATTCCAATCATCATATAGTGATTAGTTTTTATAGCCTCATAATTCACCATGTGTTTTGTTTGTTTGTTTGTTTGTTTGTTTGTTTTTGGTGGTACTGGGGTTCCTGGAAACCCTTCTACCTCTGGGCTATACTCCCAGACCTTTTTTTTTTTTTTAATTTTTATTTGGAAACAAGATCTTTTAAGCCAGCGAGGCTGGCTTCGACCTGCGCCATCCTTCTGTCTCCGTCTCCCAAGCACTGGGATTACAAGCGTGCACCACCACGCCCGGCTCATCATGTGTGTTTTTATCATAGTTTATTTTAATCACTTTCCTGTTGATGGACATTAAGTTTCCAGTCTTTGTTATGCTAATATATGTCTATACTATGCCATACTATATTTTTAGAATTCTTCCTAGAGGTGATATAGCCAAGTTCCTTCCATAGAATATATACTATTTTTCAGTCCCATTGTCAATTTAAGAAATACATATTTTCCCATAGCCAATGAAATAGGGTGGCAAACTTCTAGATTTTTGCCATCTGATAGGTGAGGTATATTTAGCTTTCATTTATATTTCTTTCAAAAAATGAATTTGACCCCAGGCATTGAGGCACACATTTGTAATCTCAGTGCTTGGGAGGCTGAAATAGGAGGATTACAGGTTCATGGCCAGCCTCAGATACTTAGTGAGGCCCTCTGCAAGTTAGTGAGACCCTGTTTCAAAAATAAAGAATAAAAATTAGGGGTTGAGAGTGTAAAGCCCCTGAGTTTAATCCCCAGTACTAATAAATAAATAAATAGGAATTTCAGCATTACTTTTTGCATTGAAAGTTTTTGTTTTTCTAAATTAACTTTTCTCTTTTGAATAACAGGTTGATATGTTATCAAAGAATTTTAGAAGTGCAATACTTTTATATACTTTCTTGTCAGTTTTAATGGTTTTTCTGTTTGTCTTTTTAATAATGAATACAGGATCATTGTCAAAGTTTGCCTTACCTGGGAAATCAGAAGTAACATCTTCCCTCAACACAAGTAATACAAATATCTTCCAGAACTATGCAATGGAGGTATGACTTTAATCAAAAGAAGATCTTTGTGTACTATATTATAAAATTTACATTTTAAAAATATGGATGGCCTTAGTAGATTAATAAAAGTTAATGTGTAGCATTTGAAATTTTACAATGTATATATCACATCTGAATAAAGTTAAAATCCAGTTTTTAGATATCCATTATTTCTAATTATTGAAGTCATGTTACTTTATTAGGGCAGTTCTATGCTTACTTTGATATTAATCAACATACAAAAGCACTTTCATTTTCCACATTTATCTTTGTTATATGTGTATTCTTGTGAAACATTTATTTCACGTCATAAACACACCAGTTTTGCTATGCAACCAGGCTTTTTTTTTTTTTTTTGCGGGTCTGGGGATGGAACCCAGGGGCATTCTACCTCTGAGCTACACCCCCTGCCCTGTTTTTTATTCTCTATTTTGAAACGGGCTCACTGAGTTGCAGAGGGCCTTACTAGGTAGCTGAGGCTGTCTGTGAACCGCGATCCTCCTGTCTCAGCCTCCCGAACGCTGGAATTACAAGCGTTGTACCACCACACTTGGCTGACTCCTAAGTTTTAATTATCCAAGAAATTTGTTGAGGGTTGGGGAGGCACTGGTAATTGAGCCAAGGGCCATTCTACCTCTGAGCTACACCAGCCCTATTTTATTTTTTATTTTGAAATAGGGTGTCACTAAGTTACAGAGGACCTAAGTAGCTGAGGCTGGCCACGAACCTGCAATCCTCCTGTCTCAGTCTCCCAAATACTGGGATTACAGGCATGTGCCACCACCTCCGGCTCCAATAAACTTATCAATTGAAATAATTTTAAATTTATAATATGAGCCAGGCATGGTGGCTCACACCTATAATCCCAGTACTTTGGAGACTGAGACAGGAGGATCGAAGGTTTGAGTCCAGCCTCAGCAACTTAGTGAGATGCTCAGCAACTTAGCAAGACCCTATTTGAAAACAAACAAACAAAAAAAATTAAAAAGGACTGGGAGTGTAGCTCAGAAGAAGAATGCCCCTGAGTTCAATCCCCAGTACCACATACTCAAAAAACAATGATAATATGCACTAGCCAGCTTGCTAAAGTGCCATCTTCTGCCCTAGGTTCTCATCTCAAGTTGTTCTCGGTGTAGAACTTGTGATTGTCTTGTCCATGATGAGGAAATCATGGCTGGTTGGACAGCAGATGATTCAAATCTCAATACTACATGCCCATTCTGTGGCAATCTCTTCTTACCCTTTCTGAATATTGAAATAAGAGATTTAAGACGACCTGGAAGGTAACAATACATATTTTCACCTTTATGTTTAAGGATCACATTTTCTAGAATGTCTCCTTTCTCAAAAAATTCCTTTGATTCCCATTCCAGATACTTTTTGAAATCAAGCCCATCCACAGAAAGTACGAATTTTCCATCTTCCTTTTCAAGTCAGACAAGACAGTCTTGCATTTCAACATCAGCCTCTGGTCTTGACACATCTGCTATTTCTGTTCAAGGGAATTTTGATCTGAATTGGTAAGCATATTATGAGGAGCTATGATTTTTTTTTTTTTTTTTTTGAGACAGATTCTCAGCTAGTTTTAAACTCACCGGCTCAAAGGATCATCCATTCTCAGCCTCCTGAGTAGCTGGAACTGGAATCTTGGTTATATATAGGAACTGTGTTTTTGGTTTTTGGGTTTTTTTTTTTGTGTGTGTGTGTGTGTGTGTGTGTTGTTGTTGTTGTTGTTGTTGTTGTTGTTGTACTGGGGATTGGCCTCAGGGGCATTCTACCTCTAAGCTACACCCTCAATCCTTTTTATTTTTTATTTGAAGCAGTGTCTCTAAGTTGATAAGGCAAACCTTGAACCTGCAATCCTCTTGTCTCAGACCCCCAAGTACTAGGATTATAGATGTGTACCACTGTGCCCAGCAGGAAATTGCATTTTAATATCATACATTAGACTTTAGGTGTATGATAAAAGAATTATCTGACCACTCAGCATTTAAGTTTCTGTGAAAAACAAATGTATTAACCTTAAATCTTACAGTAATAAATAATATTAAAATGTTATAGTAACCTTAATTTTATTTTGATACTGGGAGTGGAACCAAAGGGGCATTCAACCTTCAAACTACACCCCTTGCCCTATTTTTAATTTTTTTTAATTTTTTTATTTATTTTTGGTGGTACTGGGGTTCCTGAAAGCCCTTCTACCTACAGGCTACACTCCCAAACCTATTATATATATATAATTTTTTTTTTTGAAACAAGGTCTCTTAAGCCAGTGAGGCCGACTACAAACCTGCGCGATCCTCCTGTCTCCGCCTACCAAGTGTGGGGATTACAAGCATGTGCCACCACGCCCAGCCTATTTTTTATTTTGAAATAGTCTCACTAAATTGCAAAGGGCCTCACTAAGTAGCTGAGGCTAGCCATGAACCGCGATCCTCCTGTCTCAGCCTCCCAAATGCTGAGATTACACATGTGCACCACCATGCCTGGCTAGCCTTAATGTTTAAATGTAAATAGATATATATTATGCTTTATGAATCTTTAGAGTTTAAGCTGTATGTACATATGTTAATGCTTACTAGTGGTGTGTGTGTGTGTGTTGCTGGAGATTGAACCAAGGGCATTTTAACTCCAAGCTACACCCTCAGCCCTATTTTTATTTTTTTATTTTGAGACAGGGTCTTGCTAAGTTGCTGATAGCCTCCATAAGTTGCTAAGGCTATCTTTGAAAACCTGCCATCCTCCTGTTTTAGCCTTCCAAGTACCAGGATTACAAGCGTGCACCAACACACCTAGCTCTGTGTGTGTGTGTGTGTGTGTGTGTGTGTGTGTGTGTGTGTGTGTGTGTGTGTGAGACTAGAGATTGAACCTAGGGGCATTCTATCTCCAAGCTACATCCCTAGCCCTATTTCTTATTCTTTATTTTGAAACAGGGTCTCACTAAGTTGCGGGTGTCCTCCTGTCTCAGCCTCCTAAGTACTAAGATTACAAGTGTGTGCCATCAAGCCCAGCTCACACCTGGCTTTTTCTAGTGTTTTAAAGATAAAAATATATAGAATACCTGATGTTTATAATGACCATCTTGTCTCTACCCCTTTAGAAATTAAGCCAATATTAATTTCTACTTTGGAATATTTAATTTTCTACTTAGGAAAATTTAATGATCTAGTAAAACATTTAGAGCTGCTATAGAAACTGTAAAATTAAACTAAAACCTAAAATGAGCAAGTTGGCACATACCTGTACTCCCAATACTTGGGAGGCTAAGACAGGAGGATCACAGATTTGAGGACGGCCTCAGCAATTTAAGGAGACTCTCAGCAACCTGTGAGACCCAACTGCAAAACAAAATAGAAGGGCTGGAAGTGTAGCTCTGTTGCTCCTAGGTTTAACCCTTGTCTGTCTGTCTGTCTGTCTGTCTGTCTGTCTCTCTCTTTCACTCACACACACACACACAGAAAGAAAGAAACTAAAAAATAATATACTTCTTTTTTTGGCAGTACTGGGGATGGAGCCCAGGGGCCTTCTACCTCCAGCTGCACCCCCAGCCCCGTTTATCATTCTTTATTTTGAAGCCGGGTTGGACACTAGTTGCAGAGGCCTCACTCAGGAGCTGAGGCTGGCCGTGAGCCTGCACTCCTCTTGTCTCGGCCTCCCAAGTACTAGGATTATAAGTATGCACCACCATACCTGGCTAGTAACGTACAACATAAATATAATTTAACATGTGTATTAAATTATACATTTCATTTTATTTATTTATTTATTTATTCATTGCAGTACTAGGAATGGAACCCAGGGGCATTCTACCTCTGAGCTATATCCCTAGTCCTAGTTTTTAGTCTTTATTTTTTACTTATTTATTTATTTTTTGTGATACTGGGGGTGGAACCCAGAGGCTTTCTACCTCTGGCTATACTCCCAGACCTATTTTATATTTTATTTGGAAACAGGGTCTCACTAAGTTGCTGAGAGCCTCACTAAGGAGCTGAGGCTGGCTTCAAACTTGCACGATCCTCCTGTCTCAGCCTCCCAAGCACTGGGATTACAAGCGTGCGCCACCACACCCAGGTTTAGTCTTTATTTTGACACAGGGTCTTACTGAGTTATGAAGGGCCTCACTAAGTAGCTGAAGCTTTCAGCAAACCATGATCCTCCTGTCTCAGCCTCCCAATGCTGGAGTCACAAGCGTGTGCCACCACGCCCGGCTCATTTCATATAATTTAAATGTATAAACTCACTCCATTTTTGCAGAAGTTCCAAATAAGCTATATGTAGCTAGACAGGTAAGCCATTTTATTGGTACCTGCAGGTACAAAAAAAATTTTCTGATTTAGTATTGGCAGGCTAACATGACTCATTTAATCCTGAATCCTTGGTCAGTAAACCAGATACCTGTGTGTGCACATTATTTCATCATAGATCTATTGCATCCCTCATCTTTGTCTTTAGCTCACTTGTGATCCGTGAAGAGAATGTGTTCATTTTCTCTACTTCGTATCCTCAGAGGCTAATGTGCTTTCTACTATGTGAAAATTGTTCACTCAGCTTTTTTAATAAATAAATGAACCTTGAATAGAGGTTCCCTTGATACAAAGGAAATTTTGTATGACTACTATAGTACATAAAATATCTTATTTCCCAGTTGACGTCTCGTAACATACTTCCTTTGACTTACTGTGCTATGTCCAGTTTTAATTCTAAAGGGAACATGATTTTTCTAGATAAAATAAATCTAGACACTGATATGCTGTTTCCTTTTTTTAATACCCAAGCAAATCTAAACTGCAGGAAAATTCCTGTGCCCGAAGTATTCAGATCCCTGCTAATAGATCAAAAACAACTATATCAAAATGTCCGATATTCCCAATGGCCAGGAGTATTAGCACCTCTGGACCCTTGGATAAGGAAGACACTGGGAGACAGAAGCTCGTTCCTACAGGCAGCCTGCCAGCCACTTTACAGGGAGCTACAGTATGTATTTTGGTGTTTTGTTTTAACTTGGAAATGGATCATTTACGTATGATTTTCCCTTCTTGTCCTAAAGAGCCTATTAGTGCCAATTTTATCATTGTCATGAAGAGTTTTGTCTCATAACACAATTACATTACCTTTCTATTCATATGGAATGTTTTACAAGGCTGGGTGTTGTGGCGTACACTTGTAATCCCAGCATTTGGGGGGGTGGAGATGGAAGGATTACGCTTCACGGACAGCCTCAGCTACTTAGCAAGGCCCTTCGCAACTCAGTGAGACCCTGTTTCAAAAATAAAAACACTAAACTGGGCGTGGTGACACACGCTTGTAATCCCAGCATTTTGGAGGCTGAGACTGGATGATCACAGTTTGCAGACATCCTCAGCTACTTAGTGAGGTCCTCTGCAACTTAGTGAGACCCAGTTTCAAAATAAAGAATAAAAAATTGGGCCGGGGGTGTAGCTCGGAGGTCAAATGCCTCTGGTTTCCATCCCCAGACCCGCAAAAATAAATAAAATTAAAATAAATAAATAAAAACACTAAAAAATGGACTCGGGGCGTAGATCGGAGGTACAATGCCCCTGGGTTCCATTTCTGGTACTGCAAAAAAAAAAATGTTTTTATAAACAGTTTAGTTTCATTGTCCTCATATTTGCTATATGTGGTTTCTTTTTATTCAACAGGAGTCCTTAGGATTAGAGTGGCACCTCCCAAGTCCAGATCCTGTCACTGTTCCATATCTTAGTCCGTTAGTGGTATGGAAGGAACTCGAGAGCTTACTGGAAAACGAAGGTGACCATGCAATAACTGTGGCCGACTTTGTGGACCACCACCCAATTGTGTTTTGGAACCTTGTGTGGTATTTTAGGCGTCTGGACTTGCCCAGTAACTTACCTGGATTGATTCTTTCTTCTGAACATTGTAACAAGTATTCAAAGGTATGAGTAAAATTTAAAAAGCAGAGTTACTGTTACCATCATGTTTGCATATCCCTAATGATTAAAAACAAGGTTTTAAGTATTTTAAATAACCTTAGATATATAGAAGTATTTTTTTCTTTTATAACCTCAGCCTTATTTATCTACTTACTCACTCACTCACTCACTCACTCACTTACTTACTTTTGTGGTACTGGGGATGGAATTTATGGGCATTCTACTTCTGAGCTACACCCCTAGCCCTATTTTTTATTCTTTATTTTTGAAACAGGGTCTCACTGAGTTGCAAAGGGCCTCACTAAGTACCTGAGGCTGGCCATGAACCCAGATCCTTCTGTCTCAGCTTCCCAAATGCTGGGATTACAAATGTGTGTCACCACGCCCGGCTCCTGTTTTTTATTCTTTATTTTGAAACAGGGTCTCACTGAGTTGCAAAGGGCCTCACTATGTATCTGAGGCTGGCCACAAACTGCGATCCTCTTGTCTCAACCTCCCAGATGCTGAGAATACAAGTGTACACCACCACACCCACACCTGGCTATAGAATTATTTTAGTTGCATTAACAAATAATTTTTTCTTAGTCTAACAGTAAGACAAAGTTGTGGTTTTTAGGATTCTTTTAAAATTTACAGAAAATGTACTTGAGTTTTTTGTTGTAACTTCAAGAATAAAGTAGATCTCTTAAGAGGGATTTTATGTTTTTATTTATTTTTTTGCAGTACTGGGATGGAACACAGGGGCATCCTACCTCCGTGTAACAACCCCAGCCCTATTTTTTATTCTTTATTTTGAAACAGGGTCTCATTGAGTTGCAAAGGGCCTCACTAATTAGTAGCTGAAGCTGTCCTTAAACCGCAATCCTCCTGTCTCAGCCTCCCAAATACTGGGATTACAAGCATGTGCCACCATATCTGTCTTCATGAGAGAGATTTGTAAATCAACCCCACTTATACTTTCTTCAAAAACAAGTCTAACACTTTTTTAAGAGGATGTCTAAAATTCACATTGCTAGCATGTGCTGCCATTCTCTTCATTCCTTTACTCTGAATTTTTGCTTAATAATTAGGTTTTTTTTTTTTTTTTTTTTTTTGGTGGTGGTACTGGGGTTCCTGGAAGCCCTTCTACCTCCAGGCTACACTCCCAGACCTATTTTATATATTTTTTATTTGGAAACAGGGTCTCTTAAGCCAGCGAGGCTGGCTCCGAACCAGCGCGATCCTCCTGTCTCTGCCTCCCAAGCGCGGGGATTACAAGCATGCGCCCCACGCCCGGTATAAATTACTTTATATTCATTTTCTTGAGTTAATTTTTATGGTGCTGGTTATTAAACTGAAGGCCTCAAAGCATGCTAGGCAAGTTCTCTAACACTAAGATGCATCCCAGCCTCTATTTATACCTTTGATATGTTGTCCTATTAAAGTGTTTTTACCTTTTTTTTTTTTTTTGCAGTACTGGGGTTGGAACCCAAGGGCATTCTACCTCCAAGCTACACCACCAGCCTTATTTTTATTTTTTATTTTGAAACAGTCTCCCTAAGTTGCAGAGGGCCTCACTATGTAGCTGAGGCTATCCGCGAACCGCAATCCTCTGGTCTCAGTCTCCTGAATGTTGGGATTACAAGCATGCGCCATCACACCTGTTGTGTTTTTACCTTTTAATATGCTGTCTCCTAGCCAGAGGTAGTGGTGCATGCCTATAATCCCAGCACTTGAGAGGCTGAGACAGAAGGGTCACATATTTCAGATCAGCCTCAGCAATTTATCACCACTCATGGCAACTTTAGTGAGACCTTGTTTCCAAACAAAAAGTAAAAATGTCTGGGGTGTAACTAAGAGGTAGAATGCCCCTGGGCTCAATTTCCAGTACTATTACTACTACTACTACTACTACTACTACTACTACTACTACCACTACCACTACCTCTACTACTACTACTACTAATAATAATAATAATAATAATAATAATAATAACAATAATAATAATAATAAAAGGTCACCACCACTAAAGTATATTCTCTGAGCTTAAGAACTTTGTCTTCTCCCTTTTTATACTTCATGTCTATGGTTATTCATGTTCTTTTAATTTTCAGTACATCATAAGTATTGATTTGTGATGACAAGGATGTTAATTCAGTCATAATTTTCTGGGCAAGGGTCTCAGATGAATAAAGAATGGGACTCCTAAGGATATAGGTGTAGCTTAACGATAAAGCACTTACCTAGCATGTGTGAGGCCTGTGTTCAACCCCTGGCACCACACACACAAAAAAAAATTAGAGTCAGACATGGTGGTATACATTTGTAATCCAGTACTTGAGAGGCTGAGACAGGAAGATCCCAGGTTCACAGCCAGCCCTGGCTACTTAGTGAGACCCAATTCCAAAAAAAGATTAAAAGCTGGTTGTGGTGGTGCACACTTGTAATCCCAGTACTTGGGAGGCTGAGACGAGAGGATCACAGGTTTATGGCTAGCCTCTGCTACTTAGTGAGGCCTTCTGCAATTTAGTGAGACGATTTTGATTATTTCAAATAAAGACTAAAAAATAGGCTTGGAGATGTAGCTCTGAGGTAGAATGCCCCTGGGTCAATCCCCAGTACCACATAAAAAAATAGAACCCCAGTTTTTTTCTTTCTGTGAACTATTAGAAAAATGAGCAGGGACAAGATAAGTCCTTCCTGATATCATCTATCACTGTTCTTAAGTACTTTATTTAAATTGCTACTTTAAAGATGATAGACTTCTCAACTCCACTAGCCTTCCTTCAGTAGGTATCAAATGCAGACATACCAAACATTTTCTGTTCTCTTTTCTCTCCTACATACTTACCATCCTAAAAATAATTTCATAAAGATTTTTTAAAATATTGACAAAAATCGCCAGGCGTGGTGGCGCACGCTTGTAATCCCCACGCTTGGGAGGCAGAGACAGGAGGATCGCGCAGGTTCGAAGCCAGCCGCGTGCGCTGGCTTAGGAGACCCTGTTTCCAAATAAAATGTAAAAATAGGTCTGGGAGTGTAGCCCAGAGGTAGAAGGGCTTCCAGGAACCCCAGTACCACCAAAAAAAAAAAAAAATATATATATATATATATATATATATATATATATATATATATATATATTGACAAAAATATCATGTAAGGACTACTAAATGGGTGTTTTTTATTCTACAACACAGATTCCCCGCCACTGTATGTCTGAAGATAGTAAATATGTTTTAATACAAATGTTATGGGACAATATGAAGTTACATCAAGATCCAGGGCAACCTTTGTACATCCTCTGGAATGCCCACAGTAAGTGCCATCTCAGACCGCTGGCTTCATACAAGAGTAATCTCTTGGTGCTTTACACAGCCTAAACTTATGTATAACTGACTTTTATTTCACTCTACAACTTTTTGTCTTGCAGGTCAAAATCGTACTCTTTTGTTTGAGAGTGAGTGTTAAGTTCGAATTTTTCATTTTTTTAGTGCTACCTTTTGTGGAAGTCAAATTTTTTTGGTGGTTTTATTTTGTTTTGTTTGAAGGGTGCTGTGTATGTGCTGGAGGGGTTTGTTATATTTTGTACAGTTTAGCTTTCAGCACATTGTTCATACCAATTTTTATTTATTTATTTTTCCATTCCTGGCTGCTAATATAGAATTTGCTTCAGGGGCTGTATTAAGGGAAACTATTTTTGGTTATCTGTCTGAAACCACAAAAAGATTTAGACCTTTTTTTGTCATTATTTGTCTTGTTTTTTCTTTATTGCTTTCTTCATTCTTAGATTTCTATTCCTTTATCTGTTGCCCTTAATTTACTTCTAGTGCTTTGTAACTTCTTTAATTGCTGTATATTGCTATTTAATTTCTTTTTCCTTTGTACACAGAACATTTTCTTCATATGTTCTTCTCTTCTTTTACAGCCCAAAAGTATCCAATGGTCCATTTATTGCAAAAAAGTGATAACTCGTTTAACCAGGAACTTTTGAAAAGTATGGTAAAAAGCATTAAAAGGAATGATGTCTATGGACCAATGAGTCAGATTTTAGAGACACTGAATAAATGTCCACATTTTAAAAGACAGAGGTAAGTCATTCTCTTAAATAAACATATTATTGTTCCTCTAAGTAGATGTATCATATTTGCTTAGTAATTTTTATAGTAGCTCATGCATATATAAGAATAAATATTTTTGTAAGAATATAAACAATATGAATACTAATGTTTTCTCCATGCCTTTTACCCCTTAGGAGTTTATACAGAGAAATATTGTTTCTCTCGCTTGTGGCACTGGGAAGAGAAAACATTGATATAGGTAATTCAGCAAAATAAATAATATGTAATATTTATATAGCATAGAATAGTTTCAGTATTTTTGTATTTGTAGTCTTAAATTATATTAATAGTCTTAATGTAGTCTACAATTATATTAATTTATTTAAAAGTATTTTTTGAGCCAGGTGTGGTGGCGCAGGCTTGTAATCCTAGCGCTTGGGAGGCTGAGACAGGATTGCACAGGTTCGAAGCCATCCTCAACTGCTTAGTGAGGCTCTCAGCAACTTAGTGAGACCCTGTTTCCAAATAAGATATAAATAGGTCTGGGAGTATAGCCCAGAGGTAGAAAGCCTCTGGGTTCCACCCCCAGTACCACCAAAAAATAAATAAATAAATAAAAGTATTTTTATTATTTTAATTTATTGTGAAAGTTGTTTTGATACTTTGGTAATGGTAGCAATAAAATGATAAATAATAAAAGTTGTTAACATGCTGAATGGGGCGGGGGGGTAATTGGGGATTAAACCCAGAGGCAGACTTAAGTATTTGTGAATCTATCTGCCTACTCATCTAACATTGAAAGGAATGAAAAGTAAAATAAGATTTGGATTCAGCCATTCACTGTTATCTTGGAATAGGAGGTGCTAAACATAGTTTTAAAACTTTAAAGTTACCTCACTCAACAGGCTGTAAACACTAAACATGTTAGTAGGAATATCAGAAACATGACATTCTCACTAATGATGCTGCTGTGTTCGTTTGAGCTAGTTACCTTTACAGTATTTTATTTGGGGTTTTCTATTACTTTTTGTTGAAGTGGGGGGGGATACTGGGGTTCCTGGAAGCCCTTCTACCTCTGGGCTATACTCCCAGACCTATTTTTTATATTTTTATTTGGAAACAGAGTCTCTTAAACCAGCACGGCTGGCTTTGACTTGTGCAATCCTCCTGTCTCAGCCTCCCAAGTGCAGGGATTACAAGCATGCACCACCACGCCCGGCTTGTTGAATTATTAGATTTTTCAAAATCATTCTGTTAAATTAGTAGAGCTTCTACAATTTGATGGTATCACTTTTTTATTTCTACTTGTCTGTGCCAAAGAAGTATTTCTGTCATAGATTTTCATAACATTTTATTAAATTGCTAAATATGCTAACAACTTTGAATACATTGTAAAATCCGAGAAAAATTGCATATTTTCACCCAAGGTTTAAAGAAGCAAGCTGTTTTAATTAATAATGCATGGACAGAGCTGGGCATGGTGGCGCATACTTGTAATCCCAGCTTTTGGGAGGCTGAGACAGGAGGATCTGGGTTCACAGCCAGCCTCAGCTACTTAGTGAAATCCTTTGCAATTCAGTGAGACCCTGTTTCAAATAAAGAATAAAAAAATCGGGGTTGAGGGTATAGCTTGGAGGTAGAATGCCTCTGGGTTCCATCCCCAGTGCCACACACACACACACACACACACACACACACACACACACACACACACACACAAAAGGCATGGTCAGGATAAAAGGGGTCTTGTTAAAAATAAAGCACTAATTTGAAAATTAAAAATAAGCTCAGAGGCATTCTACTGCTAAGTAATACCTCCAGCCTTATTTTTTTTAATTTGAAGCAGAGTCTTGCTAAGATGCTGAGGGCCTCACTAAATTACTGAGACTGTCCTCAAATCTGTGATCCTCCTCGGCCTCCCAAGGACTGGAGTCATAGGCATGCACCACTGTGTCCGGCACCACCATGTTTTAGTGCCTCACACTATAGCAAGCACTTTCCAGTTATCTCCTACAATTCTCCAGAAAGTTCTATGAGAATAGGTCCTGTTTTCATTTTCATGTCATTGATGATACTGAGGGGCTGAGACTTTAAATACCTTAATTTCATATTTTAATAAATAGAGCCATATTATAACAGAGCAGTCTTAATTTGCAACCTGAAGCTTTAAGTAATGTTTCATGTCACTAATGATATTTAGCTTGTTCAGAAAGAATGTTGTGTGTGTGTATCTCCTAGTTTTTCCCAAACTTTTTGTTTGGGTACCTAATTGGTTATCACAAAGGTTTGTCAGATGCCATCTAGCTAGAAGTGACTTGTACCACTGAGAATTGTCAGCCTTCACACCCAGAAATTATGGAATTTGGAGCACAAGTGTGTACAGGTGAAATGGCAAGCATTTTACAGAATAAATTCATTAGATAAGTATTATTGTATTATTGTGATTTTCTGTGTGTGGTACTGGGGATTGAATCCACAGGTATTCTACCTTTGAGCTACATCTCCACCCGTTTTATTTTTTGTTCTGAAACAGGGTCTAGCTAGGTTGCTGAGACTGGCCTTGAACCTGCAGCCCTCCTTCCTCAGCCTTCCAAGTACTGGGATTATAGGCTATGACATTTTAAATGAATATTTTAAGAAATAAAACTAATTTAATTAGAAAATAAATTTGCTAGCCCAGGCATGGTGACGCACACTTGTAATCCCAGTACTTGGGAGACTGATAGAGGAAGATCACAGTTTCGCAGCCAGCCTCAGCTACTTTAGTGAGGCCCTCTGCAATTTAGTGAGACCCTGTTTCAAAACAAAGAATAAAAAATTGAGCTGAGGGTATAGCTTGGAGATAGAATGCCCCTGGGTTCAGTTCCCAGTATGGAAAAAAAATTGTTCATAGAAGGTAGGAGTGGGAAATTACTGGCTTACACTAAAATGACCCTTAAAAAATTAGCATTAAATTCAAGCCACATAAAGATCAGTATTTAGAGCTGGGCATGGTAGCACAGAGGCTGGGATGGGAATCACAGATTTAGGGCCAGCACTCAGTTTACTTTAAGGAGACCTTGTTTCAATTTTGGTTTGGGGGTTTTTCCCCCCAGTTGGAAAGAGCTGAGGCAGGGTACAGTGGTGCTCGCTTGTAATCCCAGTACTTGGGAGGCGTAGACATGAGAATTGCAAGTTTGAGGCCAGTTGCAGGAATTTAGTGAGACCCTAAGCAATTTAGTGAAACCTTGTTTCAGAATAAAAAGTAAAATAGGGCTGAGGATATAGTTCAGAGGTAGAATGCCCCTGGGATCAATCCCCAGTACTAAAAAAAAAA
This sequence comes from Muscardinus avellanarius, assembly GCF_963383645.1. Taxonomy (NCBI): domain Eukaryota; kingdom Metazoa; phylum Chordata; class Mammalia; order Rodentia; family Gliridae; genus Muscardinus; species Muscardinus avellanarius. The sequence continues at coordinate 131,151,657 of NC_137788.1, read as the reverse complement.
AAAAAAAAAAAAAAAAAGCAAAAGCAGCAGCAGCAGCCAGGTGTGGTAGCGCACGCTTGTAATCCCCGCGCTTGGGAGGCTGAGACAGGAGGGTCGCACAGGTTCAAAGCCAGCCTCAGCTACTTAGTGAAGTTCCTAGCAACTTACTGAGACCCTGTTTCTAAATAAATTATAAAATATGTCTGGGAGTATAGCCTGGAGGTAGAAAGCCCCTGGGTTCTGCCCCAGTACCACACACACACACACACAAAATAAAGAGCTGATGATACAGATCTGAGGTAGAACACAACTGGGCTCAAGGGGTTTACCTGTAATTGTAGCATAGGTTAGCATAGACAGAGCTGGAAAAAGTAACCAGTAGACACCAGTAACTATGGGAATACAATGTGCAATAAAACTCATGATTCTAGCCACTTGTGAAACAGGCTAGAACTTGCCAAAATCAAGCAGTGTTCTTTGAGCTAGGCCTTTCAACTGTAAAGAAGCAGAAGAAACACCAAGTGCACGAGTTAGCTTTTCTTGTCACTGTGAACAGAATGCCCACAGTAACAACTTAGAGGAGAAAAGCCTTATTTGGGCTCACAGTCTTAGTCCGTAGTCCCCTGGCTCCAAGGCGGGAGGACAAGGCGGAGGGAGCTCACGTGAGCTCACATTGCGGAGCCTGAGCAGGAGGAGCCAGAGGAAGGGCCAGGGCTCCCACAGTCCCCAAGGCCACTCCATCTCAACCTCGCAGCGCTGGGGACACGCTTTCCACACAGGAGCTTTGGGGGAACATTTCAGACCCAAACCATAACACCAAGAAAAATTGCAGGTTGCTTTCACCACCTCTTCATGCTACCTAGCAAGCCCAGCGCACGTTCAGATCTTACTCTAGCCCTGTGACAAAGAGTGTCTTGTTGAATGTCCAAAGATGCCTGACTCCCAGCTGGAGAAGGTCACTTCTCATGCAGTTGGCCTTACACACCAGCCTTCGTGGGCACCACTGTAGCACTGTTTCAGGGAGGAGAAATGTTCAGAGGGACAAATTTTTCTCCAGTACATATTAAAAATATGTGGTAAGACCCAGGCATGGTGGCACACGCCTATAACCCCAGTTCTTATTAGGCTAAGACAGGAGGATCACAGGTTCAAGGTCAGGCTCAGAAACTTAGACTGTTTGAAAATAAAAAATAAAAGCTGGACGTGGTGGCGCATGCTTGTAATCCCAGCATTCAGGAGGCTGAGACCTGAGGATCATAGTTCATGGGCAGCCTCAGCTACTTAGTAAGGCCCTCCACAACTCAGTGAGATCCGGTTTCAAAATAAAGAATAAAAAATATGGCAGGGTTGTAGCTTGGAGGTTGAATGCCCCTGGGTTCCATCCCCAGACCCGCAAAAATAAATTAATTAATAAAATAAAATAAATAAAAAGGGCTGAGGATGTAGCTCAGAAATAGAATATCCCTGGATTCAATCCCTAGGACCAAAGGGGCTTGGGGACTGGTAAGTTAGCATGATTTCTAGACAAAAATATGTGTGAAAGTGTGTGAATTTGTGTATTTGCTGAGCATTAAGCCAAGGGCATTCTACCTCCAAGCCACACCCACATCCCTATTTTATCTTTTATTTGGAAACAAAGTCTCACTAAATTGCTGAAGCTGGTCTCAAAACTGTGATCCTAGCTGGGCGTGGTGGCGCACACTTGTAATCCCAGCATTCAGGAGGCTGAGACCGGAGGGTTGCAGTTCGTGGACAGCCTCAGCTACTTAAGCCCTCCGCAACTTAGTGAGACCCTGTTTCAAAATAAAGAATAAAAATAGGGCAGGGGGTGTAGCTCAGAGGTCAAATGCCCCTGGGTTCCATCCCCAGACCTACAAAAAAAAAAAAAAAAAAAACTGTGGTCCTAGCCAGGCGCGGTGGCACACACTTGTAATCCCAGCATTTGGAAGACTGAGACAGGAGGATCGTGGTTCACAGCCTCAGCTACTTAGTGAGGCCCTTTGCAACTCAGTGAGACCCTGTTTCAAAATAAAGAATAAGAAAAAAAATAGGACTGGGGGTATAGCTAGGAGGTAGAATGCCCCTGGGTTCCCATCTCCAGTACCACAAAAACAAACAAACTGTGATTCTCCTATCTCAGCCTCCCAAATATTGGGATTACAGGAATGTGCCAGCATGCCCAGCTTAGACAAAAATGTGTGTGTGTGTGTGTGTGTGTGTGTGTGTGTGTGTGTGTGTGTTTTGCTGGGGATGGAACCCAGGGGCATTCTACCTGCAAGCTATACCCCCAGCTCTATTTTTTATTCTTTATTTTGAAAAAGGGTCTCACTAAGTCATAGAGGGCCTCACTAAGTAGCTGAGGCTGACCACAAACCTACAATTATCCTGTCTCAGCCTCCCAAGTACTGGGATTACAAATATGCACCACATGCCCAGCTGACAAAAACTTTTAATAGAAACTTTTAAACCTGTGTTCTTCCGCCAGGCATGGTGGCGCACACTTGGTTTTTTTTTTTTTTTTTTTTTTTTGGTGGTACTGGGGTTCCTGGAAGCCCTTCTTCCTCCGGGCTACACTCCCAGACCTATTTTATATTTTTGAAACAGGGTCTTTTACGCCAGCACGGCTGGCTTCAAACCTGCGCGATCCTCCTGTCTCCGCCTCCCAAGCACAGGGATTACAAGCGTGCGCCACCACGCCCGGCGGTGGCGCACACTTGTAATCCCCGCACTTGGAAGGCTGAGATAGGAGGACCACACGGATTCGAAGCCAGCCTCAGCTACTTAGTGAGACCCTGTTTCCAAATAAAATATAAAATAGGTCTGGGAGTGTAGCCCAGAGGTAGAAAGCTTCTGGGTTCCACCCCCAGTACCACCAAATAAAAATAAAAATAAAAAATAAACCTGTGTTCTTCCTTTTTGTTATATGTGGATTATCTTCTGGGCAAGTAGTACACAAGCCTCGGGAATATGTTCTTATAATAATAAAAGTCATAGTCTACTAGCTCTATTTTTTTGAGATTCTGGGAACTGAATGTAGGGGCACTCTGCCTCCAAGCTACATCCCAGCCCTATCTTACTTTATTTATTTATTTATTTATTTTGAAAGAGATTCGCTGGGCATGATGATGGATACTTGTAATCCCAGTACTTGGGAGGCTGAGATTTTTTTTTTTAAAGGATCTTGGTTTGCAGACAGCCTCAGCTATTTAGTGAGGCCCTCTGCAACTTAGTGAGACCTTGTTTCAAAATAAAGAATTAAAAAACAGGGCTGGGAGTATATCTTAGATGGAACCCATGGGTTCCATCCTCAGTTCCACAAAAAAGAAAGAAAGAAAAGAAACACAAGTCTCACTAGGTTGCCAAGAGTCTTACTACTTGCTGAGGTTGTCCTTGAAATTCTTCTGTTTCAGCCTCCCAAATACTGAGATTACTAACCTGCGCCACCTCGCCCAGCTGGCTCCATCTATTTCTCATGAAAAGTGGGGGTGGGGGAGTGATCATTACATTATATGATGATGTCAGAAGATATTTGGATATTTTCCCAAGGATATCCCATATTTGGAAGTTCTGGGCTGGCATATAAATCAAAATAAACCCTAGTTGGAGAAAATGTTAAATGTAAAAGAGTAAACCATAAGCCAGGTGTGGTGGCGCACCTGGCTTGGGAGGCTGAGACAGGAGGATCTGGGTTGGCAGCCAGCCTCAGCTACTTAGTAAGGCCCTCCACAACTGAGACCCTGTTTCAGATTAAAAAAAAAAAAAAATAGGGCTGGAGGTGTAGCTCAGAGATAGAATACCCCTGGATTCGGTCCCCATTAATCAATCTCACACACACACACACACACACACACACACACACACACACACACACGTAAACCATGAAAGTAAAGATAATATGAGTAAAAGTCTTTTCCCAGTCCTGGTGGGAACGTATCATTACTGATTCTTACTGTTTTTATTGAATATGAAAAGCAAAGTACAAAAAGTATATACGATGTTTGGTGGTTTTAAACTTCTGAAATTAGTAAAATTAAAGTTGATATGTGCAATCTAGCTCTAAAATTCTATAGAGTTTAAGGTCCCTTTCTAGCCTTGAGTTTTGTGGACCTTTGGATGACAGAAATGTCCTAGAGATTGCGTCTGGACTCTTAATTTTGTGGTTCTGTGATACTACAGAATCTTGATTGTTGTCAACATCAGATGCAAGTTGATTTATGCCTTTTTCTTTAATGAATTCTTTGCAGATGCTTTTGACAAAGAATACAAGATGGCCTATGATCGTCTGACACCTAGTCAAGTCAAGAGTACACACAACTGTGATAGACCACCAAGTACAGGGGTGGTGGAATGTCGGAAAACCTTTGGAGAACCGTACCTTTAAGAGAGAGTGTGTGTGTGTGAGAGCGAGTGTGTGTGAGAGAGCATTGTGAGCGTGTGTGCATTCTGTATATTGTATAGTCAGTGTACAAAGTAAGACTTAGACGCTAAACATTCTCCAGTTTTTGAGAATGCCTGTAAATGGTTCAGAAGGCTCTGATAGCTTGTACAGAATGTTTTCAGAAAGAATAGTAACACATAGGGAGAAAGCCACTTTGTTTCCTTTTTTTCTTTAACTCTCCTATGATAAGTAATTAAATATTTTTGTGATGAGAAAATTCCTAAACAAAGTTGGTTGCCATAAAATAAGACAACTATTCTATGGTTTATTGGATAAGAGAGAGAAAAATCATGTATGGAACCTAAACAGAAATGTAAGATCAAAGTATCTCCTGTTTTCTTAGATTATTCAAATGTTTTGACCATAAAATTGTATTATACATATTTTAAATTGTTTATAGTAAGTTGATATTTTTTTAATTTTTAAATTTAATATAGCAAACTTAAGATGAATTTAAACTTATGAAGCAAGCATTTATTTTCCTTGTCTGCTGCTATTTGAAACCATTACTACAGCTGCAGGTGTCTATATGTATATCTATAGATATTTTTCTTATTACTTGGGTGTCAGTGCTAGGTCAGTGTTGTCCTAGGGCAGCATGTCAGCACCGGAGCCTGGCTGCGGTGAGTCCTGGCGGGGCCACGCGCCCGAATGACTCTGAACCGCGGAAGGAGACCAGTGAGCTGCACTGTACCACGATTCCAGAAGCCCCTCCAGTGCTCATGGTCTACACAGCACACAGAAATAGCTCACAATCCCAGGAGCAATTTAAATCTTAATATGCTGTGTGAAAACTTAAATTGGGAAATATAACAATTGACTCTTCCAAATTTCAACCCTTATTTTAATATCTAAGATGCTGGTATGATGCAAATTGTAGTATAAAATACTTATCTGAAATATGACTTAGTGAGGTATTCTGTTAATAGTATATATATATTCAAAGTATTTTTTCAAAAGTAGAGAAATAGTAGCCCTTTAAAAGTACAGCCAGATAGAATTTCCCATATTGAGGAACTTAGCTTTTTCAACCAGCTTCAGAATCTGAAGTTTGTAGAATCTAAAATGAAGAAATATCCAGAAAGCAGACAATAAATAGACTGTTTAAACACCATGAGTATTAAATTGACTCTGAAAATATATTTTAAATCACATTATTTCTAATACCACTTTCTTTGGGTAATTTCTGATGAGGAAAAGCATCTTTTGGTTGTTAGAATTGTATTGATTTTCAGTATGTGTGAGTGTGTACATTTGCACAAGTTGTCATTAGTGAAGGAAATTTCTAGACAATTTTAAAGAAGAAAAAGGGTAAATGATACCCAACTGGGTCTGTAAAACCAGTAGAGTTCATGACATTTGGACTGAAAAAAAACCTCAGAGTCCTGAGACTTTAAATCACTTTGACCACAGAAAAAACACCTTTTGAGTTCATGCCATTAGTCAATAGCACCAACCAGAAACATACCACAGCTTTTGTACTCTGAAAAATAATGGAGAGAGTTTAAAATGTAAAATTTCAGTTCAGTTACTTTGAAGCTGAACTTGCTTACTTGAAAAATCTGGTGCTACACATGTATCTGCCTCTCCTGTGTAAATACCACCCAGTCCTAGTCTTCTCTTTCCCTCCAGGCTTCACATTCTAATCGAGTCGTTCGCTCTGATGGCATCTGCGAGTCGTCCGCTGAGGGAAACCTGTAACCGAGGCGGCTTTGGGCACCGGTAGCAAACATTCCTCCAAACAGCGTTCTGGGGTTCTCCTCCGGTGTTCACTGTTTTTTATTTTCTTGTAAGAATAGCTTACACTATAATTTACTTTTTCTGTAATACAGATAGTATGTAGGAATCAGAGTTTATTTATTTCAAATGTCTGCTAGTGAGGCAAGTCGCATTCTTTACGGTTCAGACTCATTTGGAAAAGAATGTAAGTTTTATCTCCCTTCCGCACCCTAAATTTTATTTCTAATTTTAATCCCCAGGGAATATTACTGCACAGTCATTTTTTTAAAGAGAAAACCTAAAATATTCATAGGAAGTGGGAATCCCTACTCCAAAGAAACTAAAATCAGGGTCATCCTTTAAAATAGCTAAATACAAACTTTTCTTCAATTTTCTCTCTGTTGACCATATGTTTTGGAGAATCATGGCTGATCGTGCTGGAGAGGGGCGCCCTTTTACTATGTTATCTCTTATTTTCTTACTCTTAGTTTTGCTCATATGTCTGAATTGTTGGAAATAAACCATTCTCTGTGCCAGTATGATTTGTTTACTCCTTCCTCTCAGTGTTTGCATGTCACACTTTGCATTTTGTATCATTTCAGATAGTCAACTTTTCCCTCCTGTGACCAAGTAGGGAATTATGCAGCTGCTCATGTTCTGATTTTGTCTTTTTTTCTGACTTCTGGAGGGTTTTTTTTTTTTTCCTTTAAAATCCTAAAACTACCCGCTTGTTTTATTTAAGGCTTTCTAACGTGTCTCCCCATTTTCCTTTTTCTTTTTCTTTTTTTTTTTTTTCCCATACTTTGGGGATGAAACCCAAAGCATTTTACCTCCAAGCTACACCTCCAGCCCTATTTTTTATTCTTTATTTTGAAACAGGGTCTCACTGAGTTACGAAGGGCCTCACTAAGTAGCTGAGGTTGTCCATGAACTGCGATCCTCCTCTGTCAACCTCCCAAATGCTGAGATTACAAGCGGGCGCCACCACAACCAGCTTCTCCCTATTTTCATTCAGAGAAATAGCTCTGGGAAATGCTGGTTGAACGTTGTAGGCAATAAGTACTTATTTCTACTCTATACTTATAATTACTATTATACTTTAGTGTGTTAGCCAGCTCTATATAATAGTTACATTGTATTTTTAATACTTTGTAGCATGTGGGAAGAAAATTTTTGTTTGGTAATGTATAGTAGTTCAGCTTCATTTTTATTTTTCCCACTAGAACTTAAAAGCTACTATTAGGCACTTTATCACAGACAAGAAGGGAAAGAGACAGCTGCCTCTTTGAGTGGGCCCTTGGCCTGTGTGCGAGAATTAGCATGCTCTGCCCTTCTTGCTTAGTTACAACAGTGAGCTTTATTTCAGCATTGAACTCTAGCAGCTGCATTCCAGTTTATCTTAATATCCTCAGTATTTGGTATCCTATCATCCCATTTGCTGGCTATATTATTTTTGTTTTCAAAAGTAGCAATATACAAATCAACAAGGAATTTTTACTTCAGGTTCCAAAAGTACGCATATATTTATATTCTGAAATGCCAACTGACCTTTTTTTTTTTTTTCTTGTGGTACCAAGGATTGAACCCAGGGTCATTTTACCTCCAGCTACATCCAGCTCTGTTTTATTTTTATTTTGAAACAGGGTCTAAGTTGCTGAGGGCCTCACTTAGTTGCTAAGGCAGACTTGAAACCTGCAATCATCCTGTCTCAGGCTCCCAAGTACTGGGATTATAAGCGTGTACCACTGTACCTAGCCGGTAACTAACTCTTCTGATAAAGTTACTACTACCTTTCCATAAGTGCTATTTCTTTAGATGATTCTTCCTTTTGTATTTAAAGTTTTTCTTGTCAAATGTCATATTGTGATAAAAAAAAAAAAACATGGGATCAATCAATGGACTTTTCTATAAATGAAATTCTCAAGGTTTTTTTTTTTTTTTTTTTTCTTATCACAGAAGTGGTTGAGCAGACTGGCTTGTCCCAGGGTCTAGCTCCTAATGACCCTCATGGGCAGGCCGTACCACAGAACACACTTCAGATGCACCTGCAGGGGGCCTCCCACAGAACTGGGTCAAGACCAAAGGGATTCATTGGCATACACGGCCAGCTAGTTATCTCCAAGTATCTACCAGGCTGTGCCCTAAATACTAAATTCCAATTTCTTGCCCCCATTGGTACTCAGTCTTTAAGTAAATACTAATTTCTATGTAGGTAATACTATAAAAACCAAGCCTTTAATTTGATAAAACCATTTCAATAGTGATGACAGTATAATGTTCAAAACCTATAGTAAACATTTAAACTCATATGATTTATTTATTTATTTATGATAATGGAGATTAAACTGAGGGGCTCTGAACTGTATCCCCAGCCTGTTTTATTTTCTACTTTGAAACAGGGTCAAAGCCGGGCGTGGTGGCGCACGCTTGTAATCCCAGCGCTTGGGAGGCTGAGACAGGAGGATCACACAGGTTCAAGGCCAGCCTTAGCTACTGAGTGAGGCTCTCAGCAACTTAGACCCTGTTTCCAAATAAAGTATAAAATAGGTCTGGGAGTATAGCCCGGAGGTAGAAAAGCCCCTGGGTTCCACCCCCAGTACCACAGAAGAAAGGACGGAAGGAAGGAAAAGAGAAAGAAGAAACAGTGTCTTGTTAAGTTGCTGAGGACCTCACCAAGTTGTTGAGGCTGGCCTTGAACCTGCCATCCTCCTATCTTAGCCTCCATAGAACTAGGATTACATGCACCACCATGCCCAACCCAATTTTCAAAAACTTGGATTAGATCCCTTTTTTAAGGTACTGTATAGAATCATAACTCATTTGATTAGGAAAAATTTCACATGTTTAAAAATCTGGCTCAATGGGCGTGGTAGCGCGCGCTTATAATCCCTGCGCTTGGGAGGCTGAGACAGGAGGATCGCACAGGTTCAAAGCCAGCCTCAGCTACTTAGCGAGACTTTCAGCAACTTAGTGAGACCCTGTTTCCAAATAAAATATATATTTTAAAAAAAGGTCTGCGAGTATAGCCCGGAGGTAGAAAGCCTCTGGGTTCCACCCCCAGTACCACAAAAAAAAAAAAATCTGGCTCAAGCCAGGCATGGTGGTGCACACTTGTAATCCCAGCATTTTGGGAGGCTGAGACCAGAGGATCGCGGTTCGCAGACAGCCTCAGCTACTTAGTGAGGCCCTCCGCAACTCAGTGAGACCCTGTTTCAAAATAAAGAATTAAAAAAAAAAATGGACAGGGGGTGTAGCTCAGAGATCAGATGCCTCTGGGTTCCATCCCCAGACCTGAAAAAAAAAAAAAAAATTCTGGCTCAAACACATAACCAGGGCCATGAAAGAAATGCAGCCCCAAGGGAGATGAAGTCATCTATGCAGGTAGGTTTTTTTTTTTTTGTCTTGTTTTTTAATTAATTTTGGTTCTGGGGGCTGAATCAATAGGTGCTTTACCACTGAGCTACATCCCTAACCCTTTTTATTTTTATTTTTGAGACAGAGTCTAGTTAAGTTGCCCGGGCTGGCCGTGGCCCTGCAATCCTCCTGCCTCGGCCTCCCAGGTACTTGGATTACAGGCATCCGCCACTGTGCCCTGCGTCCCAGCTTTCATTTCTTATACTTCTCCTTGCTTGTCATGATGTGATCGGGACTTCTAGGCCAAAGGAAATGCCAGAAATTCAGCAAACTTATTGGGAAGAGATGTTATTAGAATTGGTTTTAATTATTAAATGGCTAGCTGAGCGCTTTATCATTACAAATATTCCACTCTCCACCACTCCTCCGTCTGCTGAAGAGCACCAGATCTTACGGTCGGTGAGGAGATGCCATCATTGTGGCTACCTGGAACTGGCTGCAGACACCAGGCTGCGGCCACGGTTTTGGTATTGGGATCTGCCTTCCACAGGTATTGTTCTCCTCTTCCTAGGCCACGGCTTGTGGAAGCTCCCCAGTGTAGCAGCAGGAGGATAATTAAGAATATAGAATTTCAGCCAGGTGTGGTGGCACACGCTTATAATCCAAGCATTTAGGAGGCTGAGACCGGAGGATCAAGGTTTGCGGACAGCCTCAGCTACTTAGTGAGGCCCTTTGCAACTCAGTGAGACCCTGTTTCAAAATAAAGAATAAAAAATAGGGCTGGAGGTGTAGCTCAGAGGTAGAGGTAGAATGTCCTGAGTTCAATCCCAAGTACCGCAAAAAAATATATAGAGAGAGAGAGAGAATTTTACATTCTTCATCAGTCTTAAGTATTCTGACCAAATGACCTAAAGATAAGGATGAGTCTATCCATGTTTGTAAAATAAAATACTACTGGGACTCACTATTTTTTATTGAGGTTTAATAAAAATTACTTCCAAAAAACAGGGATTCTGAAGTAGTGAGGTGATAAACCAGCTCTTCAATTATGGAATACTTTCAGTATGTTAGCCCTCCAACACCAAAATGATTTATCTTCCACCCCCCACACACATGACATTTGTTCTGCTATCTTCTTCCTTTAATGGATCATTTCTCAAGTTTTTTTTTTTTTTTTTTTTTTTGGTGGTACTGGGGTTCCTGGAAGCCCTTCTACCTCCGGGCTACACTCCCAGACCTATTTTATATTTTTATTTGGAAACAGGGTCTCTTACACCAGCGCGGCTGACTTCGAACCTGCGCGATCCTCCTGTCTCTGCCTCCCAAGCACGGGGATTACAAGCGTGCGCCACCACGCCCGGCTCATTTCTCAAGTTTATAATTAAAGCCATATTTGCCATCATAATCTACAATCACCCAAGATCCTTTTCCTCTGAAACCAGTGACACAAAACTTTATTTCTGAGCTGGGCGTGGTGGCGCAGGCTTGTAATCCCAGCGCTTGGGAGGCTGAGACAGGAGGATCAGCTGGCACAGGTTCAAAGCCAGCCTCAGCTCCTAAGTGAGGCTCTCAGCAACTTAGAACCTGTTTCCAAATAAAGTATAAAAATAGGTCTGGGAGTATAGCCTGGAGGTAGAAAGCCCCTGGGTTCTACCCTCAGTACCACAAAAAATAAAATAAACTTTATTTCTTGTGTGTGTGCCTGTGGTGCTGGGGATTGAACCCAAGGGTATGATTCTACCTCTGAGGTACACCCCAGCCCAATGTTTTATTCTTTATTCTTTATTTTGAAACAGGGTCTCATTAAGTTGCAGAAGGCCTCACTAAGTAGCTGAGACTGTCTGCGAACCTGTGATCCTCCTATCTCAGCCTCCCAAGTACTGGGATTACAAGCATGTACCACCATGCTCAGCTATAAAACTTTTTTTCTTTCTCGGTACTGGGGATGGAAACCAGGGGCATTCTATTATGAACTCCACCCCCAGCTCCTAATTGTTATTCTCTATTTTGAAGCAGGGTCTCAGCGAGTTGCAAAGGGCGTAAGTAGCTGAGGCTGTCTGTGAACCACAGTCCTCCTGTCTCAGCCTCCCAAATGCTGGGATTACAAGTGTGCACCAACATGCCTGGCTATAAAACTTTATTTCTAATGTGATCTCTAACTTAGTAAAAGCAGAAGCCAATGTGTTTAATATACAAGCATATCAAATCCCACATAAAACATTGAGTCCCAAACTTTTTAAAATACAAGTGTCAAGCCATGCAAGGTGGTGCACATTTGTAATCCCAGCATTTGGGAGGCTGAGACAGGAGGATCTTGGTTCGCAGACAGCCTCAGCTACTTAGGCCCTTTGCAACTCAGACTCTATTTCAAAGTAAATAAAAAGTAGGGCTGGAGGTGTAGCTCAGAGGTAGAATGCCTCTGGGTTCCATCCCCAGTACAGGAAAAAAAAAAAAAAAATACACGTGTCCTTTATACTAGCTACCCTAGAAGTAGCGATACTTTTTTTCTTATAATATTGTCATTGTGTTAAGCACTTTTTAATGGAATTTTCCCTTTGTAAACTGATTTAAGATGTACTTATGAACCACGCAAGAAATCAGACTTCTCGCCCTATAATCCTACCTAGGCTAGACATATAAAAACCGCATCGTCCACTGGACCTCTGTAAGCCAGGGTTGTCCCTGCTGGCTTTGGGCTCTTTAACATTACATCCCTTTTTAGTCAGTAGTGGCAGTTTTCACTGCTAGGTGAGAACATCGCTGGAAGGGCAGAGGCAGGGCAACTTTGTTAGGATGTCTAATCCCTCAAGATGACCACTGATAGGGACAATGCAAACACAGATTTTCTAGTAACCGCAGATTTTTAAATAGCCCTTAGAGTAGTTTGCCTTCTCTGATTTCCACTCCTTCTAATTCAAGTGCAAATTATAAATTTCCATTCTCAGGCTCCTTCCTGTTTTCCCTTTCCAGAAATGCAAGAGTAAAATCTAATGTCTTCCCTTTAAACTAGAAATACTGGTATACATTTTACTGGACCCTGATGTACAATAATTGATTCCTATTATAATTTTTCCCCTGTAGCTTTAGCTCCTTAAACTCAGTAGTAACTCCACATATCATTGGAAGCCTGATAGAACTTCACATTGGAACAGAAAACGCCGGCATAGAAAACCATGTGGGCCTGGGCAAGGCGGGGGAGTGAGATGCAGACCCCATCTGCATCTTTGGACCAGTGGCTCTTGAGAATGAACAGGGGACTGTGAGCGAGGGAGCTTGTCTTGTTTCCGCTGTGCCTGTCCCAACCCTCACCCTCAGTTTAGAAAAACGCTCTTGTTAAGGGTCCCTCTGCTGCCTCCATGTGAGACGTCTGCCTGAGTCGGGAGTGGGAACTCCTCCCCTCCAGAATGAGGTTCTTGATCCACAGTGAGCCGTTACCAAGGACAAGGCATAGACCCAGACCGTACTCACGGCACGGTTCTGGGCTGTTCTGCTCACTCCTGGATCGTGTTCATTTTTTCATCAATGTGAAGGAGGTAAGCGGCTCCTGGCATGGTCTTCTGGCCTCTGTCTGTTGTGAACTCGACAGACTCAGACAGATACAGGACAGGATATGACCCGATCTTCTAGCATCACACTGATGATCAGGAAGACAAAGTAAAGGAGAAACATCGTGAAGCCCAGGATCTTGTTCATTCTCCATTTGCACGATGCAATTGAAGAGATCACAAACAGGAGCATGAGGAAAAGCAAGACAATGGCGCAGAACAAGCCATTGCTGCTCACCGGCACGGGCTGCAGTCCATTGATGAGCGAGAAGAGCAGCCAGGGGACGGGCAGGCTGCAAGGTACAGAAGCCGTGTGAGTACGTTAATGTTCATCATCTCATACTTAGCATTTTGCACATCCACAAAAACAAAGCTACAAAGTAGAGCAGAAATTATTGGCCCCATTTCGCAGTGAGGAAAGTAAGGTTTGGGGAAATCAGATTACTTGCTCAAGCATTCACAGCTAATAATTGGGAATGCTCTGGGTCAGAACTTTTTTTTTTCTTTCCTGCTTTTGTTATGACTTCTGCGTGACTAACCAGATCAGTTAATGAGACTCTAATTTCATGTGACTACAGCCTACCTCAGGATAGAAACTCTTTGAATTCTTTAGTGGTCAGGGCTCTCCAGGGCCTTTTTACCACCCCCTACCTCCCCCCCAATATGCGCATGCACATTCTCTCTCCCTGCCCCACTGCCCAGGGCCTCGTGCATGCCAGGCAAGTGCTCCACAAATTCAGCCTAAAGACCAAATCCTGGACATAATTGGAGAAATGAAAATAATCAGTGCCTGCTCTGACCAGGAGGCAGCAGTTGCTTGTTGCTGTTAGAGCGTCTTAGCTGGCAGGAGCCCAAATGCAAAGGAGCCGGAGCATCAAGAAGTGCAGTGGCTGCCGAACTTGGTGGCGCACGCTTGTTATCCCCGCGCTTGGGAGGCTGAGACAGGAGGATCACACAGGCTCGAAGCCAGCCTCAGCTACTTAGGCTCTCGGCAACTTAGTGAGACCCTGTTTCCAAATAAAGTATAAAATAGGTCTGGGAGTGTAGCCGGAAGGTAGAAAGCCCTGGGTTCCACTTCCAGTACCACACACACACATAAAAGTGCATGGCTCCTTCAGCCCCTCCTCCACCTTGAATGGTTGTATTTGTAAACAGAACAGAAGGGACTTCACTTTTCAGTTAATCTGTAAAATAGTTACAGTTCAGATTTTAGTTTGTGTTCATCCATCTGGCTGTGACAAAGGGAGAATACTTAGTTGTCTTGTAGAAACTAATACATGTTTTTGTTTGTTTGTTTGCTTGTTTGTTTTTGCAGCACTAGCGGTTGAGCCCAGGGGCATTTTGCCACTGAGCTACACTCTGAGCCCAATTTTTTATTCTTTATTTTGAAACTGGGTCTCACTAAGTAGTTGAGGCTGGCTGCGAACCTTCCATCCTCCTGTCTCAGCCTCCCAAGTACTGGGATTATAAACATGTGCCACCACACTTGCTCACTTTTTTTTTTCGGGTCTGGGGATGGAACCCAGGGGCATTCGACCTCTGAGCTACACTCCCTGCCCTATTTATTATTCTTTATTTTGAAACCGGGTCTCACTGAGTTGCAGTCAGCCTCACTAAGTAGCTGAGGCTGTCCGCAAACCGTGATCCTCTGGTCTCAGCCTCCCAAATGCTGGGATTAAAAGCGTGCACCACCATGCCCGGCTCACTTGCTCACTTTTGTTTTTTACTGTTTTGCTTTTTGTTTTTAGTACAGAGGTATTCTACCTCTGAGCTACAGCTCTAGCACTATTTTATTTTTTATTTTGACACAGGGTATTACTAGGTTGCTGAGGGCCTCATTAAGTTGCTAAGGCTGGCCTTTAACTTGCAATCCTCCTGTCTCAGCCTCTCAAAGTACTGGGATTACAGGTGTGCGCTACCACACCTGGAATAAATGCACTTTTATTCTATGCAGAATGAACAAAGCAGAAAACCAGCAAACAGGGCCAGTGTGGTGTTTTCATCACACTTAATATGCCCTGGAAGATAACACTGCCACTCACCCGACAGTGATATCAAATATGTTGCTGCCCACTGAGCTTGATACAGCCATGTCTCCCAGGCCTTTCCGAGCAACGATCACACTGGTGATGAGGTCGGGAATTGATGTCCCTGCTGCCAGGATCGTCAACCCCATAATCTCTTCAGAAATCCCTATTGTCTCGCCAACCTGGTAAACACAATGGCAATGAGAAACCATAGCAACAGCAGATGAACAACCTGAGACCCTGCAGCACCAACACATGCTCCTCTGAGCCAGCAGGGCATCTTCAAGGAGCTCAGCACTTGCCCTCCACCTGGCGGAGGGACAGGGTGGCCAAGGGAAAGCTCAGCCCCTGCTCCCGGCTTCAGGGAATGCCTGATCCTCTGTCCTTCCAACACCTCTACTTTCCCCTAAGGACTCCTCTCCAAAGGATCTATGGGAGAAATGTGGCCCCTGCAGTGTGCCAACAGCCAAGTTAAAGGCTCCAGAAACAAGGATGAGCAATGCCACACAGCTCTACTCAGCCTACTGGGGGAGAGAAGCTTGCCAAAAAAAAAAAAAATTATAGCTCTATACTAAGTTCTATGCCAGGCAGAACAGAAAAGCCATGGATGTGCAGGTGCAGACTGGTGAAATGCCACGGAGAGCAGATGAAACAGCCGCTGTGCGTGTGGGCAGGCAGGGTGGGCACATGGCAGAGGGCAGGAAGTAACCCTGTGCCAGGAGCCTTCTGTGTCGGATGAATACACGTGAGGCAGAAAAGCCACCCTTGACAAGCACTGTGCTCGCCATAATAAAAAAATCTACTTTTATGCCTTTTTGAACAACATGGATACCGCACACATTTGCTGAACCTATGACATTCCTCGGGTACTAGGAAGTCATCTTGAAGGGGAAAGGTGTCCTCAGGATCTGCCGGCTCAGGAGGGTCCTGCTGTTCACTCACCTGGTGAGCCCACCACACCATGAGGTATGAGAACATGGCTATCCAAAGGATGGATCCCAGGAAGGTGATAACAAAAAACTTTCTAGACTCCTGTTTGAAAGTTTGAGAAGGAAGAGAAATAAGTTGAAGAGGCTAAAGGTTTTGACACTCCTGAGAGAGCCCCAGAATTGGTGTTGGGAGGGAGGATCAGAGATCGTGAACTGAGCTGTGGTCTCTCTCCAGATGGGTACGGATGGGGCGTGAGTCCCGCCGGGAGGGCAACCGCCGCCACTCAAGAGTGCTCCCTGCTTGCCAGAGCAGTGGGTGCGCACTTGGTTTGGCTTTTGCAGTCTCACTGCCCCACTCCTCTCTGGACCCAGAGACAGAATATGAACTCCCTTTGGGTAAAGAGTGGAAGACATTTCCCTTTGCACAGTACTGGTCCCACCCTGAGTTTTCAGAATATCCCTCATGAAACATAGAGGGTGTATAGTGGCGTCATTCCCAAGTTACATCAAGAAACTGCATTAGGAGCTGGGACTACTCAACACTGCTCCTAGGGACAGCCATCAGGCACACGTGGGGTCTCGGGCTTCCCGACCCAGGTGTGCCCATCAGCTCGCGGTCCCCTCCAGGTCGCGGCCCACCCCCTCCCTGCAGTCGCAGCCCTCCCAGTGCTTTCCCTGGCCTCTCCCTCCTCTTAAGCAGGAGCCTGGTGCCAGCCCCGCCTGGGGCAGGCGGCCTGAGCCACGGCTGGGCACTCACCTGCCTGCGGACGTCGGGCACCGTCAGCCACAGCGGGAACACGATGGGCAGGAGGAGGAGGTAGATGGCCTGCTTCTGCCTGGTCTCAGGCCAGTCCAGGGACAGAGGCTCCTCGCCTCCCTCCTCCTCGTCCTCGTCCTCGTCCTCATCCTCATCCTCCTCGTCCTCGTCATCCTCCTCTTCACTGTCATCTCCATCACTCCCCCCTTCACCAGCTGCGCCCTCCTCGTTTTCGGCTTCACCTTGATCTGCACTGGCTTCCGGGGCTTCAGCTCCACCCTCGTCGCCTTCCATTGCGCCTTCTGCTTGGATTTCGCCTTCACAGCCATCATCTTCTCCTCCTGCCTCAGGCCCGCCCTCCTGCTCCTCTCCTCCTGCCCCAAGTTCTTCCTCCTGCTCCTCCTCCTCCCCTTCTGCCTCAGCTGCATCTTTCTCTTCTGCTTTGCCTTCTGCACAAGGTTCTTCTTCCCGCTCTTCCTCCTCCTCTCCGGCCTCAGGCCCGCCCTTCTGTTCCTCTCCCCCTTCCACCTCAAGCTCCTCGTCCTGCTCATCTCCTCCTCCTCCTGCCTCAGGTCCACCTTCCTGTTCCACTTTTCCTTCTGTCTCAGGCTCGCGCTCCTGCTCATCTTCCTTTCCTTCTGTCTCAGGTTCCTCCTCCTGCTCATCTTCCTTTCCTTCTGTCTCAGGCTCGCTCTCCTGTTCATCTTCCTTTCCTTCTGTCTCAGGTTCCTCCTCCTGCTCATCATCTCCTCCTTCTGCCTCAGGTCCACCTTCCTGCTCTGCTTTTCCTTCTACACAAGGTTCTTCTTCCTGCTCATCTTCTCCTCCTTCGGCCTCAGGTTCGCCTTCCGCTTCGGGCTGGGTTTTGCACCCACTTTTCTCTTCAGTGTCACCGTCACCACGAGTTCCACCCTCTTCGCCTGCGCCCTCAGCTCCAGCCACGCCTTCCTGCAATCCAGAGCCAACAGTTTAATGGGTGGTAACTGCTCTGCACGGTTTCCTTCCCAGTGTCTCCCTATATTTTGTGATGGTCCTTCTCAGACTGTATCTGAATACTTAAGTGGGAGAGAACTAGTGTAGTTACTGAGCAAAATTCCCATCACAACATTCCTACCCAGAAGTTGTCCAGCTTTTGTTTGGTCACTGTCTAGTTTTTATTTGGTCATTTCCAGGGAGGGAGAACTCGCCACCTAATGTGGCTTCTGCCATGTCTGATGGTTCTCATTGGTTTGAAGTTCATATTTATATCCAACTTCTACACCACCCCCACCTCCACCACTTGTGTGTAGGTTCACTCTCCAGAGTCATACAGCTCAAGCCTGATTACCCTTCCACGGGGCGGCTTTCTTCTGTGGGGCAAAGATCCCAGGTACATCCCATCCTTCCCTGTGCTAGGACATCCACATCTCTTTTTTTTTTTTTTTTTTTTGTGGTACTGGGGTTCCTGGAAGATCTTCTACCTCCGGACTACACTCCCAGACAGACCTATTTTTATATTTTTATTTGGAAACAGGGTCTCCTAAGCCAGCGCGCACAGCTGGCTTCAAACCTGCGCGATCCTCCTGTCTCTGCCTCCCAAGCGTGGGGATTACAAGTGTGCGCCACCACGCCCGGCTAGGACATCTACATCTTGATGGACTCATTCTAATTAGCTATACCCATGAAGGGGGGCGTCCAAAACCGAACACACAGCAAACACTATGCGGAGCTCTTACCTCCCTCGTCTTAGGTACTAGGCTTCCACTAATGCTGCCTAGGATGTGGCATGATATCCTTTGGTGGTCACGACACAGTGCTGAGCCTACTAAAACTCCTAAATTATTATGTTACCTCTTCTATTCCACATTTTATGTGCCAGGCACTATAATAAATGATTATATAATAATAGCTAGCATTTACTGTTTCATGAGCAATTTATAACAGAATTATACCTATCTTACAGAAGGAGAAACTAGGGTGAAGAGAAACGAAATAACCTGCCCATGATCCACACAGTTTGTAAGTGGTAAAGATGGGAACTGAATATGTTTAGTCCAAGTCTCGACCTTGTAACCACCAAGCTACCCTACTTTACAAATGCCAGGGCTGAATGACACCACAGGCTCTCAGACCCGGTAGTCTGGGAGCTTATTAGAAATACAGACTACGTGAAGCCAGGCGTGGTGGTGCACGCTTGTAATCCCAGCATTCGGGAGGCTGAGACTGGAGGATCATGGTTCGCAGACAGCCTCAGCTACTTAGTGAGGCTCTCTGCAACTTAGTGAGACCCTGTTTCAAATAAAGAATTAAAAAAAAAAAAACAGGGCAGGGGGTGTAGCTCAGAGGTCAAATGCCTCTGGGTTCCATCCCCAGCCCTGAAAAAAAAAAAAAGAAAAAGAAAAAGAAAAAGAAATACAGACTACGTGGCTCTACATGTACCCACGCTTAGAATCTCTAAGATTGGACGCCAGTAATTTGTATTTAACATGCTCACAAATGCTCATAATACATTTATCTGAAGACCAGTGTTTGGGAATCAGTGACTGTCACTATATTAAAAGCTATCGATTCTGAGAGTCTGTAGATTAGGTTCCCAACTAACCCATCATATAGTCCAGTCCTTTGAGCAATGCCCTGGGCTGTGTGCTTATGGAGTAAAATGCCCTAGCAAATGTCATAATCCTGGCAACCCCCAAAGGATGTTCAATGATTCTCAACTGTGTCGTATATTAAAGTCAGCAGGAGGCTTTTATTTATTTTATTTTATTATTTATTTATTGGGGTGGTACTGGGGTTCCTGGAAGCCCTTCTACATCCGGGCTACACTCCCAGACCTATTTTATATTTTTATTTGGAAACAGGGTCTCTTGAGCCAGCAAGGCTGGCTCCGAACCAGTGCAATCCTCCTGCCTCCACCTCCCAAGCGCAGGGATTACAAGCGTGCGCCACTACACCCAGCCAGCAGAAGGCTTTTAAAATCACTAATGCCACTCCATATATTCTGACTTAATTAGTTGGGGTGGGGCCTGGGCAATTTTTTTAAGCTTCCCCAAATGAATATACAACCAATGTTGAGAACCTCTGATGAAGTCCAGGCTTGGAAATGAAGAGTGAGATTTTAGTCTGATATGATTTCTGTCCTTTCACCCAACCTCATCAGAGGGAGAAGGCTTTGTGAAGGAGAGAAGTCATTGAAATCACGAGGTATGGGGCTGTCGGAGCAGCGCGCACCCTATTCTCTGAGCACTAACGGCCCCAGATGAACAGGTAGCTCCCTTCCACAATGGAGCCAGGGCATCCCACCTCTCCCCGGCCATGGCTGATTGGATACAAGCTGCATCCCCAGCCTGTGACCTGGGTTGAACAGATTCTCTTATTAAGATTGGACCCCCGGGGCAGGGGATGTAGCTCAGCGGTAGAGTGCTTGCCTAGCATGTCCAAGTCCTGGGTTCATTATCAGCACCAAAAAAAAAGACAGAACCTGTCACTGCTTGGTCCTCCAGTGGTGGAGGACAGGGGTAGTGGTTAGGGTTGTGCTCATAAGGAAAACAAGGAAAGCTGGGCTGCCACGAGAGACCAGTGGTAGAGCCTGTGCACAGAGACGGACGTGAGGGAGGGCAGCCGCTGGGCGAGAAGCACTGGGGTGACAGGCGGCTTTTTTTTTTTTTTTTTTTTGGTGGTACTGGTGTTCCTGGAAGCCCTTCTACCTCTGGGCTACACTCCCAGACCTATTTTTATACTATTTTTATTTGGAAACAGAGTCTCTTAAGCCAGCTGAGGCTGGCTTCGAACCTGCACGATCCTCCAGTCTCCGCCTCCCAAGTGCGGGGATTACAAGCGTGCGCCACCACGCCTGACAGACAGGCGCCTTCTTGAGCCCAGCTCCTGCTCCTCGTGGGACCAGGCTTCTCCTCCTGCACCACGGCTCCAGAGGCGCTTCTGTGTCCTCTTAATCCTTTTCCTTGAGTTGGTCTACCCAGGACACTCATAATACTATGAAGATGCCATGGACACTGAGCCCTGACTCTCGGGGTCACAATTGAGTGCTGGGTGCCGAATAGGAAAGACAAACAGATGGAACTTGCACACTGCGTGTGGATTCACTGTCACACAACCTATCCCACGCACACCGTGGGCCAGGCATCGTCTCCCTCGGTGGTGGCGACTTGGATCCTGCCTTCAGGAGCCTCACACCTAGCAGGAGCTGAGAGGCTCAGAGCACAGGGAGCCGTGATCAGAACCCAAGGCAGGCAAAGCGCCAAGCGCATTCAGACTGGGGCCCCGGGAAGCTGCATGCGGAGGCAGCACTCACGCTGGGCCTGGAAGGGTAGGCAGGATGCAGCTGTCTAAAGATGGGGGGTAAAGATGCCACGTGAGCCTGGAGGGAAATAAGCTGGGAGACAAGAAACCCAGTTTGACCAGAGCGTGGTGGAGGAGAGGCTGTGGAGACAGCGCAGCGTGAAGACTCAACGCCCTGCAGCTGAGGCGGCTACCCTGGGGGTTCAGCTCAGGAGGCACCGAGGCCTGTACCCAGCAAGCTCCGGCCCGGCCGCCTGGTCTCGCTGCCCCTGTTGCCAACACACTCGCCAACAGATCTTTACGTTCTCAACAGTGTGGCACTTCACAGCACATTGTCCTATATCTTCTCTCACAGACATGTTAACAGTGAATTTACTGATTCCATCAGGTGTTTGTGGTTTTCAAGTGATTTCACAGAAAGGGGAATGTTTACCCCAGAGGAATGAAACCCAAATAGGATTCCACACCTTTGGGGAGGGAGTAATTGTGACCCGAAAGTCCTTCCTTGGGCCTCCGAGGTCCCTCCACCTGTGCAGAGGCTGGGGGCCTACCTGACCGCCAGGATCCTCCTCCTGATCTCCATTGGCGTCTGGAGCAGGGGCTGGTGTGACCGTGAGCGCAGGGAGCTCGGCTGGCTCCGCCTCTTTAAAGGATAAACAGGGGTTAGGTCAGGAGAGCGTTGGCTCTGGGGCGGCCCTGGGGGCATGAGACTACAGACCTCTGAACAGCAGGGTCTCAAAAAGTTTGGGAAGTTTCTTGTTGATAGGAAAAGTGAAATGACATGAATTGTTCTCACCCTGGGAATCCGGGAAGTAGCTATCCTTGTTCCACTATATTCGTAGAATTTTCCTGGCAACTATGGCCAAGGAGACTTGGGCAACCTGAGCAGAGAAAGGGCCAAGCCTCCCACACGCAGGCTCTGGCCCCTGGGAAAGAGGCTGCTGATCTCAAGGCAGCCGCTATGGAGCCATGGAACAGGGGAAGGGGGAGACCTGCAAAGGCCGGGGCTAAGTTCAGGGCCAGACGCTTTCCCTTCCTGGCTGTGTGCTTTAGGCAAGTCACTTGTGGTCTCTGAGCCTTTATATCCTTAGCCATGAAGGGGAACCATGCTGCTCTACCCGCCCCCCACCCGGGGTTGCCTAGCACACCAGGCAGGTCTGCTGCCAGAGCTTACTTGGCAGTTGCTATCCTACACCCCAGCCCTAGCTGCACACAAGTGCTGGACTTCGGGCTCCAGACCCCTGCCAGCCTTCCCTGGAGCAGAGCCTTCCCTCACTGGGGTTGCTGATTTCATACCAAGCACTAGCAACACTGTCCTTGTATAGAAGTGACAGGAAGAAGAAATAGATGAGATTTAGCCAAAAAGAAGTGGGGGTCCAGCTGCCTCTGGGCCTCCCTTGCCCACCCATCTACAGAGGATGGGGGACGCGTCCCAGGCAGCAGCCAGATCAGAAAGGGCATTTGGAAGGAGGAGGCTGGGCACTTCCGCCAGCACCCTGAGAGGCCCCCAGCGGCGCCTGGCCTCGCTGGCCTGCCTGGCTGCGCACAGGGAGTGGGGTGGGGGCAGGAGACCGCCAGGCTGCCACCCTCTCACCTTCGGGTTTGCTTTCTGCTTTGGCCTGGGGTTGGGCTCTGGCCTCCTGATTCAAGCTCTCCTCCTTGTCCTTATAGGGGCGGGCTGCAAATGAGAAAGGAGACACATCTCACCTGGACCACCGTGCCAGCCTGCCGGCCCTTCCAGTTAGGACGCCAGGGCGGCAGGCGACTGGGCGGGCGGGGCTGGCAGCCCCCACATCTGCATTCTGATCCTACGGGGCCTAGTCACATGACACCCAATCTGTGAACTTTTGTCTTAACTCCTGGCACTCTCACCCTGCCGTGACCCTGGGCAAGCTGCCCTCTCAAGGCCTGGGTCCTCTCTGCCCTTGACACAGTGGGCTCAGGGACACAATAAGATTGCCTTCCTTTATGGGCTCCATCTATGGGCTGCCTGAGTTGCTGAGTTGAGAAGGGTTCTGGTTCTGATCCAAAGTTGGGAAGAAAATGTCATGATAGGCAGGGAGAGGAGAAATACGGCAGGGCGATGTGCTGTTACCACCCCGCAAGGCCCTTCGCAACGTACTCTCCAAAAACCTACTGGACTCGGGCAGCTGATTCCATGTGTGCCCGCTGCTCCAGGGGCTGCCAGTGGTCATGGTCACGAGCCTCCCTGTCCAGCCAACCAGCAAGCTCGTGGTCATACCCTTTTTGACCCCAGGCACCTGGAGCCCCAGAAAGGCCTCCTTCCAAGTCCCCAGGCACATGCTTTGCTGGAAGCCACAGAGCGGCGTGCACAGAGCACCGTGGCCCTGATTTCAAGGCAAGGACAGTGGAGAGAGCAGCTCCCTTCTCATGTGACCTGCCGGGCAAGGTGAGAAGTGCTCCGTGCGTGTAAGCGCAAGGTGGCAGAGGAAGGAGGGACAGAGACTGCAGAGCAGGAGCTGGAGAGGGTCCTCCTCCCGGTGTAGCCTGGGGGCGGCATGGCAGGGTGGGCAAGGGCACAGATGGGAGATGAGAGGGGCCCTGGGATCTATCCTGGGCTCCACATTGGCTTTCCCCACAAGCACTGGGTGAGCTGGGAAACCTGTGCGTCTTCTCTAAGCCTCAGTATCCTCCCTCTAAAGAGACGACGCTGTAATACACTCAGAACACTGACGTGAAAGTCCCTGAGACAAAGTGTGAAGCTTTAATGGCCTCCGAGGGCTAGCTTCACCCTCGGATTCTGGGTCCTGAGAGCCTGGGTGTGAATCTAGTCCTGCCACCAGCACTCGGGCTGCGGACCTAGCCAGGCGATTTCTTAGCATCTCTGTACCTCTCTTCATCTGTAAGAAGTCTTCCAGAGTTGTCAATAGAGTAAATTAGATTATACGTGAATGCATTTAAAACAGTGCCTGGCACCTAAAAAATTTACTGTAAGTTCTGGCTATCACCACAATGGCAATAATGATGAGTGGGCGCCAGTAGGGAGCCGCCGTCCTACCCAGGAAACGACTCCGCGGTGACAAGCCAGCACTGCAGCGGGTTTGAGTTAGAGGGACCCTGGAGACCCCCAGCCCACAACGCAGACACAGTGCGGAAACTGGAGAGGTGTGTTCTGGGAAGCCGGGTGGATCAAAGCCTCGGCCAGTCCAGGATAAGCAAGGAAATGGAAAAATGAGTCAAATTTCCTCTCCTCCACCTGTCTCCTAAATTCGCAGAGGTGGTTCAGCTGCAGCTGCTTCTAGCAATAAGCTCCATCTGCAGAGATCCCACGATGGCACCTGTGGTTCTTCGAAGTGTCCTGGTGCCCAGCGGGCCCTCCTGGGAACTGGGATGTCCAGAGGCTGGCACGCTACCGCCTCCATCGTCCAGAAAACTCCAGAGCCCCCTCGCTATTAATCACACACTGCTGTCTTCTGTGAGCAGAGTGTAGCTGTTATCAAAAGAATCCCTCCCTGGGCTTCAGTCCAGGCACCAAGAACATTTGCTCACTGTTGGCGTTAAGGGCTGATGAAAAAAAAACACGCTTCCCTGCCTTGCGTCCCTCATCCCACGACCTCGCCTGGCATTTCCCACACCACTGAGGAAGGCAGGTCAGCTGCAGGGGCCGCGCGGCTCTCACACATTCCAATGAAAGTGCCCCGAGAGGCACGGACCCCCGAGAGGAAAAGCCCCTTCACAGGGCAGTGAGGGCTCAGACCACAGGAAACGCCTCTTCCGCTGATTGCTCTGTGGAGAGTTGGAACACCTGGAGAGGATGGAAACACCTGGCCGGCCTTTATCACAGCTGCACCCAGAGAGTCCTGGGAGCAAGGCCCTGGGGCATGGGTGGAATCCCGGTGGAGAGCCAGGCACTTGCGCAGCCAGCCACCTCAGGGCAAGGACCCCTCCCCTGCCCACCACACCCATCGATGCTGCGCCTGCGCCTGGTCCTCCTGGCGGGAGCCTGTCTGTGGGCCCCTAGCGCAGTCTCCTCACATGCCCTCCTCCCTTCACCGGACGGATCATCGCCTTAGCACCAATCTGCTCTGACCTCGGCCTGGCCTGAACACTGCGTAATCCCATTAGGACAAGCAGGCCAGCTGTCGGCCCAGGCGGGCCCTGCAGTCCCTTTAGGAGACCTTCAGGATGTGGCTGGAGCCGGTGCTTCCTCTGGAAGTGGCTGCGCACAACCCAGAGATGTGGCTTCCTTCGGTAGGCCAGCGGGTGACCCCCAGCTCGTCCCCCGGAGTCTCTGGTGCTGTGTGGCCGCCCCGAGGTGCTGTTTTCCTGGCACTGACACCGAGGTGGTGGCTCTCACGCTGTCAGCCGAGGCTCACTGCCGAGAATTTCTAAGGAAGGCTTCATCCATTTGTCTTTGATGCTGCTGTTCGCTGTACAATTTGCTGGTTTTAAACACTTACCACCCAGTATTGTGTTTGAAGGGGATACTTCGGGGCCTGATGAAAATTCTGAGACCCCAAAATATGTTCCTGAATCAGGTCATCCAGGGAGTTCCCTGCGGCTCAGCGGGTCATTCTTGCAGGTCCTCAGTCCTCCTGCCCAGCTGTTCTCGGAGACTCTGGCATTGCCCAGAGATCAGCCTTCCTCTGACAGCCTCCTGCTGGGCTGATCAGCTCCGCATCAGAACCCCAGAGCAGGAGACTTCCCAGGGTGCCCACTGGGCCTGAAGGCATGTGAAGGCATGTGGGGGCATGCTGGGAGTGTTACCTGCTGCCATCGTTTGCCAAATCAACATCAACCCACAGCTCCCTAGACCTGGTCTCCCGGGGCCACCTCAGCTGGGAGGTGGTGCTGGCACCTCAGGGGGTCGTCTGAGATTCCTAGCTGGCAGTGTGACTAGCAAGCTTCCCAGGACTCCAGAGCCAAATACAGAGTGCAGGAAAGAGCCGCTCACAGCTTCTGGTGTGGGGCCCTCCAGGAGGTGCCCCAGAAGCCTCTCTACCAGACATCCTGGCCAAGCAGCCTGGCTGGAGACCCTCTGCGGGACCCTGGGACTAGCCCCAGCACAGACTTAGGGCCTAACTGCAGGTGAACCCTTCATTTTACAGGAAGAGACACAGAGGCGGGAAACTTGTGGGATGTGGCTACCCTAGGACACGTTCCACATGGCCCTCTCTCGGTGAGTCCCCTGTCTTGTCTCTTCCCTGTCTGACTTTACCACCCACTCTGTGCTCTGCCAACTCCCCCCCCCCGCCAGCCCACTGCCTCTGAGGTTTATAGGTCCCAGTTTCTCTCTGCTGTGGGGCAGGGGGCAAGCGGGTAGGGCAGACAGGCAGGCCTGGGGGCCTTGCTTACCTTCCCCCAGGGGGTCCAGGCTGTGGAGCATGAGCTGGTAGATGGTGGTGCGGATGGTGCTGTTGTGCAGAGAGGCTGAGCTGCTCCCTCGGGTCAGCACGGACGGGAGCTGGGCAAGGGGAGAGCCGCACAGGCCTCAGTGGGCCCCTGCCCAGGCCAGGAAGGAGCCACGCGAGGTGTCGCTCCCCTGCCTCCTCCCCATGGAGACCAGGGAGAGGTCTCTCAGCCTATTCTAGTCCTGCGTGACTCCCCAAGGCCTGGACAAGGAGCCGACCACGCATATTCCAGATACCACCTTACCACGGGCCTGTGCCTCCCTGCAAGTATTCCCTCCTAGCAACACAGCCTAGCCCGCACAGCACAGAGGGAGCCACCACATGGGCATAGTCCTACAGTCCACAGCACGACTGTGTTCCGTTGTTGTCCCAACCCGGGATAAACAAGGCTACGCCCCATTCTACAGAGGAGGACTGAACACTGAAAGAAGCTAGGGGTGTATCCAAGGACCTGCAGGGAGTATGGGTCAGGCTCGCACCCGTCTTCAAGAGTCCCTGTCCAGTTTCATATTCTACCTGGCACACGCGCGTGCACACACACACACACACACATTGGTACTGTGTACAGAAGTGACATACACTCAAAGCAACACACATAGAAATATCTGATTTACGATATATCCAAAGACAACACAGCACTGGGTCTCAGGCCTCCTTCCTCTCCACCTGAGCTCTTCCGCCATCTAGTGGCTGTGATGCTCAGTGCTGCACAGCCGCCTGGAGGCTTTGGCCCGACCTCCCCTTTCCAAGTTCCCCGTAATTCTTTCCACATACCCACAGGCCAAAGACAGACAGTAAGACCTAACTTTTCAGAAACCTCAGGACACGCACACCACCAGTGTTCCTATTTTCTCTTAATTCTTGGGCATTCTAAAGTCACCAGTAATTCATCTTTTATATCAAACAATACAATGTTGGGGCTAGAAATTAGGACTTGGGTTTATCTAGCAATAAACCCGTGTGTGTGTGTGTGTGTGTGTGTGTGTGTGTGTGTGTGTGTGTGTGACTGAGGATTGAACCCAGGAACATTCCACTCCAAACTACGCCCCCAGCCATTTTTACTTTTTACTTTGAAACAAGATCTCACCAGGTTGCTGAGAGTTCTCTCTACATTGCTGAGGCTGGCCTTGAACCTGCCACCTCCTGCCTCAGCCTCCCAAGTACTGGGATTACAGCTATGCAACACCACACCTGGCCCAAACAGATGTAGAACCTGAGGCCCTAGCGCACATAGCAGGCCCGTGACAGAGCCAGCTGCCACATACAGGGCTTAGCTCCCAAATTAGCAGCTCTCAGAAGGCCACTAGGAGGCCCGAGGCCTGGCTCTCCCCCGGGGACTTCCAGGGCTTCCCAGGCCAGAGCTCATCCACAGTGCCCTGGCTCTGCGGCCTTCCACTGAGGCCCGCAACGTCCCCACAGGGCAGACCCCGCATGGCACTCACCTTCAGCCTCTTGTCGTCCTCTTGCTGGTCCACCACAGGGGTCCCATCGCCCGGCTGCAAGCAGAGACAGAAACCACAGAACACAGGAGTCAGGAGACGTCACAGACTCTCACCCCTCCTCCCTACTTCCCCCTCTCTCCAGAGGATTCTCAGATTGGAACACAGGAACCCCCGATCACCCAGCCTCAAGAAAAGCATTCTGACACAGCCACCGCCTCTCAGCCAGGGCGCCCTTTGGATTGTTTGCTCTGGTCCCTGCGACCTGGGAAGCACACGCTCCCACCCCTCACGCCTCAGATCTCCTTACATGTCGCCTTCCTCTGCAAAGCTACCCATGATGCTCTTGCATAAACACCTAATTTTTTTCCTCCACGGAACTCTCCAAAATATTTGTAATATAAAAACATAGCAACCGGGCGTGGTGGCGCACACTTGTAATCCCCGCGCTTGGGAGGCAGAGACAGGAGGATCGCACAGGTTCGAAGCCAGTCACGCTGGCTTAAGAGACCCTGTTTCCAAATAAAATATAAAATAGGTCTGGGAGCGTAGCCTGGAGGTAGAAGGGTTTCGTCCCCAGTACCACCAAAAAAAAAAAAAAAAAAAAAAAAAAAAAAAACCATAGCAGAGGTTCGAGAAACATTTATTTAATGAGCGAAGAAATGACCTGTCCTTGGAATATACTTCATCTATTCCAACTCCTCTGCACTCTCTCATGCCCTTTTTCTTGCCTAAAATGGCCTTCTTCATTGTTCTTGGCTTCCCAAACCCTATCAATTTTTCAGAAGTCTTTATAAAGACTTCCCAAATGGCTCCTTCACCCCACCCACCCTCTCTGCTGCTCATTAGAACACCTTTCTCCCCGGAAGCTATCCAGCAACAGCGCTCTGTGGTATTAAAATCTGACTGTGGGGTAAGAGTTAGCCTCCGGCGGAAGCTGAGAAGCAGCCCGCGAGGAAGTGCACAGCTCTCGACATCCAAGATGAAGAAGCACTGAGCCCACAGTATGGCTGTCGGTGCCGCTAGCCTGCCCCTCTGCATTCACAGCCTTGTAATACTATTTGAACCGTCACAAACCATTCGCTTAGCCAGGCGTGGTGGCACACGCCTGTGCTCCCAGCGCTTGGGAGACTGAGCTGGGAGGATCGCAGGTCAGCGCCAGCCTCAGCAAGTGTGAGACTCGTCAACTCAGCGAGACCGTTTCCAAACAAAACATAAAACAGGGCTGGGATGTAGCTGGGAGGTAGAAAGTCTCTGGGTTCTATCCCCAGTACCACACACACAAAAACAACAACAACAACAACAAAATCCCATTAACTTTCCACATACCTGGATTGTCTACCCAGATAGGCCCTGCCTTTTCTTTGCCATGCAAAGTTCTTAGGACTAGTTATCTCTGTTCACTGTGGCGTGGCAGCCTGCACACAAAGGGAGCCAAGTGTGCAGACAGGCCGGCCTCTGGTGCTGTCCTCAGGCAGTAGGAAACTGATGGCTACCTTCCCAGGGCTCCCCTCACCTCTCCAACCGCGGGCGCTGAGCCACAGGGGACCTGCTAGCCTCTCTTCAGCTCAGAAAACATGGGCCACCCCCATCCAATTCATCCATTTAGTTGTTTTTTTTATATAAACTCTGCTATTTATATAGTGCCATGTGGGTGGCTTTAGGGACAAAACATGTTTAGGCCATGGATCTACGTCCAGACAAATGTAACGCAGACGCCAGGCAAAGCCGACCGCGGCTGTGCGCGACCAAGGCGCTGCGCTGGGGCTGGGAAGGCTTCCTGCAGAGGGTAGAGCTGAGCAAGAGTTAGAGGACGGAACGGTCCAAAGGCTTGGAGACACTTGGGGACTGAATGAACGGGCATAGAAATGAAGACACAGAGCAGAAATAGCCAGTCCAAGTATGAAGGGGACACTGTGCATTTTAACAAATGCCCCTAACTCTTTGGTGACAGGCCTGTAAATTCACTGGGTACAGGAGGGGTCCAGAGCAGCCGGCCCGCTGTCCCAGCCACCTCACTGCCCTGTCCAGTGAGTTCTTTTCAGAGACAGAGAGATGTGAGGCCCAGGCTCTCCTCTGGGAGGGTTCTCTGTCCACAGAGGGGCCGGAGACTGATCTGGGCCCCATGGTGCACACCCCTATTATTTGAGCCAAAATACTTCTCAATGGGTACACTGTTCATGGCTAACTTCATTTCTTTCCTCCTCCTTCTCCTTCTCCTCCTTCTCCTCCCCCTTCCTTCCTTCCTTCCTTCCTTTTCTTCTTCTTCTTTTTCTTTTCTTTTCTTGCAGTACTGGGGATTAAACCCAGGGGCTTTCTACCTGTGAGCTACACCTCCAGCCCCATTTTACTTTTTATTTTGAAACAGGGTCTCACTAAGTTGCTGAGGGCCTCACTATCTTCCTGAGGCTGGTCTCCAATCTGTGATCTACCTGCCTCGGCCTCCCAAGTACTGAGATTATCGGTGTATGTGGGGAGCCATTAAGGCTTTCCCCTTTAAGAATACTTCTGACTGTCCTTTGCCCAGAGCCAATAAGGTTTGGGGTCATGGAAAGTTCAACGTCTGAGAGAAGCTCAGGTGGAATTGATTGGTTTGACCGTTATGCGCATAGGTGGTGACGTCATGAGGGTTGGCTGACCAGGAGTGGTATAAATAGGAGGAGAGCGATAAAACCAGGATTGGTCAGTAGAGATATAGACCCGGGAGTGTACTGCCGATCCTTCCATGAGAGAATGAAGTATTCTATGAATAAAATTCATTGAATAAAATTCTTTTCATCCTCACTCCTCTCTTCAGAACCCGTACTTTTGCCGGCTGGCTCCGGCAGGTGTACACCACCATGCCTGGCTCACATCCATTTTCTTATTCAGTAATACTCTGTGGAATAGACATTGCTAATAATAATATTATTATACTATTATTTTGATAGATAAGAAAACTGAGATGCAGAAAAAGTCTGGGACTCACAAAGATATCCACACAGATAGCAATAGAACCCTCCTATCTCCTAATCTCCATCTATGGAGGTCTTTCGAGTATGGCTTTTTTTTAACCCCATTTCTTTTTCCACATATAAACAGGAAAAGGAGGCAAAATCTATATTCCCTAGTGGCTCTGTTTCAAAGTGTTGACATTTAGTTGGGCGTGGTGGCGCATGCTTATAATCCCAGCATTCGGGAGGCTGAGATAGGAGGAACCTGGTTCGCAGACAACCTCAGCTACTTAGTGAGGCCCTCTGCAACTCAGTGAGACCCTGTTTCAAAATAAAGAATAAAAAAATAGGGCTAGGGGGTGTAGCTAGGAGGTAGAATGCCCTGGGTTCCATCCCCAGACCCGCAAAAAAAAAAAAAAAAGTGTTGACATTTCAGGTGAGCAGAGGGGAGTGACAGAGGGTCCCTTTGGCAGTTCAGGCAAATGGGTACTTTCTTTTTTTTTTTTTTTGTGGTACTGGGGTTCCTGGAAAGCCCTTCTACCTCGGGGCTACACTCCCAGACCTATTTTTACATTTTCATTTTGGAAACAGGGTCTCCTAAGCCAGCGCGCGCGGCTGGCTTCGAACCTGCGCGATCCTCCTGTCTCCGCCTCCCAAGCGCGGGGATTACAAGCGTGCGCCACCACGCCCGGCCAAATGGGTACTTTCTGAAGGTCCCTAATCATGGAGACATTCCCACTTTACCACAAACATCACACCATCCTCTTTCTTCTTTCTTCAGCCAAATCACCCTCGCCTTTTTTCTCACAGAAATTAGCAAAAGGGCTGAGGAAACCTAAGAGGCTGTCACATCAGCCAGACATCCCAGCACCCACGATGCCTCCTGCTGAGGATGAGCAACGGGCCCCCTGCAGCTGTTTCAGGAACCTGGGGTGGCAAACTGGGGCTCGTCCACTGACATCGTAATTCCTCTCCTAGAACATCCATAACATACTGCCTGGACCACACAGTCTGCGGCGTTTTCTTAAACATTCATTCAACAAAGATTTACTGAATCCCCAGGCTGGCCTGCCTTCACCCGGTCACATTCAGGACAAGCACTGTTCACTGTGGCCTTCACACAACAGTCTGTGCCCTCACCCACTTATTTTTCCTTTTCTTTTTCTTTCTTTCTTTCATTTATTTATTTACTTATGTACTTATTTATTTATTTTTGGTGGTACTGGGGATTGAACCCAGGGACATTCTACCTCCGAGCTACACCCCCAGCCCTATTTTTTAGTCTTTATTTTGAAACAGAGTCTCACTGAGTTGCAAAGGGCCTCACTAAGTAGCTGAGGTTGGCTGCAAACCCAGATCCTCCCGTCTCTGCTGGGATTACAAGCATGCATCATCACGCCCAGCTTTGATCCTTTATTTTGAAACAAGATCTCACTAAATTGTGGAGGGCCTCACTAAGTAGCTGAGGCTGGCTGAGAACCTGCGATCCTCCTGTCTCAGCCTCCCAAGTACTAGGATTACAAGCGTGTGCCACCATGCCCCACTCACCCACTCATTTTTCTGTGCTGGAGATACAAGAACTTCCCACTCCTGCCTACACACCTGCAGCAGCCGCCTGCCTCCTGGTCTGCTCCTCTTCCAGTTCATTCTCCACCCCAGGCCACTCCCCTGCCCTGTATTCTGGAAGCCTGCTGTGCTCAAGAAGGGGCCACACAGCCAGCTGGTGGCGCGTGCTTATAATCTTCACGCTTGGGAGGCGGAGACAGGAGGATGCGCAGGTTCGAAGCCAGCCTCTCTGGTTTAAGAGACCCTGTTTCCAAATAAAAATATAAAATAGGTCTGGGAGTGTAGCCCAGAGGTAGAAGGGTTTAAAGAAACCCCAGTACCACCAAAAAAAGAAGGGGCCACACTGCTGAACCCCACTCACCCCAGCCTCCTGCCCCACACTACACAACAGAAATACAGCATGAGACATATACACTTTTAATATTTTAGTGGCCACATTCTTTTGTGGTGCTGGGGTTTGAACCCAGGGGTGTTCTACTTCTTAACTATATCCTCAGCCCCCTTTTTAATTTTGAAACTGGGTCTCTCTAGGTTGCTAAGGCTGTTCTTGAACCTGCAATCCTTCTGTCTCAGCCTCCAAAGTACTGGGATTACAGGCATGTGCCACTGCACTTGGCTTTAGTAGCCACATTTTTTTTTTAAGTAAAGGGAACAGGCGAGCTAGGCACAATGGCACATACCTGTAAGTCTAGTACTTTGGAGGCTGAGACAGGAAGGTTTCAGGTTCATGGCCAGCCTCAGCAACTTAGCAAGGCTCACAGAAACTTTGGGGGACCCTATTTCAAAATTAAAAATAAAATAGGGCTAGGGGTGTATCTTAGAGGTAGAATGCTCCTGGGTTCAATCCCTAGTACCACAACAAAATAAAATAAAATAAAAAGGGCTGAAGGTGTAGATAAGAGGTAGAATGCCCTGGATTCAATTTCCAGTGTGCACACGCACATGCATAAACACACACACACACACACACACACACACACACACACACACGAAAGAAAGAAAGAAAGAAAGAAAGAAAGAAAGAAAGAAAGAAAGAAAGAAGCAGGCGAGATTTGTTTGACCAGCACGGTGCTGGGAATTGAACCCAGGGTCTTATGCATGCACTGAGCTACATCTCTACATCCCTAGACCTCCAAAAATATGATTTCAACATGCAATAAATATAAGAATTGAGGTATTTTACATCATTTCTTCCTCCACAATAAGCCTTTGAAACCTAGCATATATGGTATACTTATAGCAGATCTCAAATGGAACTAGCCACATTTCAAGTGCACGAGCTACATGCAGCCATCTGGCCAGCGCAGCGAGTCTCTCCCCGCTCCCTCAGTCCTCTGGCCTTTGCGCATGCCTACAACACCCCTACCCTTCTTCAGCCAGTGGACTCCCGCTTGCCCCTCCACACTCAGCTGGGCGCCGCCTCCTCTAGGAAGTCTTCGCTGACTGGTCTGTGGAAACGCCCACTCTGGGCAGCGCCGGATCCTACGACATTACACAGTGGCTGTAACTGTCGGATTTACTTCTTGTCCTCCCCACCGAGGAGGACTGACTGTGGGCTGGCGCAGCTTAAGCTTCAGGGCCTCTCTCCCTACACACGTCCCTTCCAAGTCTTGCCTGATTTTCTGGCAGCGGTTTTGTATTCTTTCTCTTAGCAGGCATCAGGTACCACAAGCCTGGATCAACACCAGCGTCTCCGTTGGGCTGAGCTCCTTGACAGCTGGGCTGTGCCTCATTTGTCACTGTCCCAGACTGACACAAGGGACTCAAAATGCATGGATATTGGGGTGTTCTTTAGGGCTTAGTTCCACACTATCTCTTTTTCTTTTTCAGAGAGGCATTATCAGGCTTGACGTCAGTTACCATACCTTTATTGGTGATTTCTTTAAGGTACTAGGGATTGAACTCAGGGGCCTTCTGCCTCCAAGCTACACTCCCAGCCCTTTTTAGTTTTATTTTGAAACAGTCTCACTCAGTGGCTAAGATTCTTGCTAAGTTGCTGGGGCTAGCCTCAAACCTGACATCCTCCTATCTCAGCCTCTAAAGTACTGGGATCATAGGTGTGTACCCCATGCCTGATTGATTCATGGATTTCCACTTCTGGTCCAGACCTTGCTCCCGAGCTTCAGGCAGTTGTGTATAACTGTCTCTTGGACATACCCACGTGCAGGTGAGCTCCAGGGGGGCTCTGTGTCTTCCTAACCCTGGTTTCCCTCAGTCTTCTGTTTCTCAACGGATGCCAACACCATCCACAGCTGCTCAAGCTGAGAAGCTCAGCATCGTTCCTGACTTCTCCCACTCCCTCAGATTCCTCGCTCACTTCCTCACCAAGTCCAGATGATTCTGTTTTCAAAACACCTCTCAAAGATCTGTGTGTGCCAGTGTTTGGGAGGCTCAGATAGGAGGATCGCAGGTTCGTGGCCAGCCTCTGCAATTTAGTGAGACCCTGTTTCAAAATAAGAAATAAGCTCAAAGGTTGAATGCCTCAGGGTTCAATCACCAGTACCACAATAGATAAATAAGTAAATAAATAGCAAATAAAACAGGGCTGGGCTGTAACTCAGATGTAGAACTCCCTGGCTTCAATCCGCAGTAGCGCCCCCTAAGGAGACATGCACGTGCATGTGTGTGCACACGAGCACAGCGGCCCTCTGTTAGGCAGTTTCACTTTGCTCAGTCTTAGTTATTGTATTCAACCGTGGTTTAAAGATGTTAAATGGAAATTTTCAGAAACAAACAATACTTAAGTTTTCAACTGCACGCTGTTCTGAAGAGTGCGATGAAATCTCATGCCAATCGTCTCCATCCTGCCTGGGACGCGAATCATCTTTGCCAGCGTATCCGTGCTGTATATGCTGCCTGCCCCTTAGTCACCTAGTAGGCCTGTTGCTTGCCAGATTGCTGTCTTGACATCAGTGCTTGTGTTCAGGTAACCCTCGTTTAATAATGAACCCAAAGTACAAGTGTATTCAAGCTGGAAATTTGCCAAAGAGAAGCTATAAAGTAAATGCTATACATATAATGTGGTATTATACAGTCTCAGGTATCTACTAGGAATCCTGGAATGTATTCCTTGAAAATAAGCAAGGACTACTCTATGTGTATGCATATAGATGTACATATTCAGTGTGTGTGTGTGTGTGTAATATGCAGGGGTGTATTATGTATGTATGTATTCAGTGTGTGTATATGTGTGTATACGTATTATGTGTGGCATATGTATGTATGTATATAGTATGTGTGTATTATGTGGATGTATGTATATATGTATATATTCAGTGTATGCGTGCATGTGTGTATTATGTGGGGGTATATGTATGTATATATTCAGTGTATGTATTATGCAGAGGGTATATTATATATGTATATGTTCAGTGTGTGTGTGTTATGTGGGGTGTATGTACATACGTATATATTTAGTTGGGGTGTGTGTGTGTGTGTGTGTGTGTGTAAATTCCTAACAGGCTTCTAACTGGACTCTTTGCTTCTACTCTTGCATACCTACAGTTCATTTTCTACCCAGTAATTAGGGAGTGACGTGTGTGTGTGTGTGTGTGTGTGTGTGTGTGTGTGATACCAGGGAGAACATGCTACCTCTGAGCTACACCTCCAGCCCTTTTTGTTTATTTTCTTGAAATGAGGTCTCACTGGGTTGTTGAGAGTCTCACTACATTTCTGAGGCTGTCCTTGAGCCTGAAATTCTCCTATCTCAGCCTCTCAAATATGGGATTACTCCTTTGTTGCACTTCAAATAAAATCCAAACTCTGTAGCCGGGCGTGGTGGCGCACACTTGTAATCCCTGCGCTTGGGAGGCTGAGACAGGAGGATCGCACAGGTTCGAAGCCAGCCTCAAATACTGAGTGAGGCTCTCAGCAACTTAGTGAGACCCTGTTTCCAAGTAAAATATAAAATAGGTCTGGGAATATAGCTCGGAGGTAGAAAGCCTCTGGGTTCCACCCCCAGTACCACCAAAAAAATAAAATAAAATAAAATCCAAACTCTGTATCTGATCCCTACTTCCCACCCTCCTCCCAAGCACTAATGTGTGCCTCTCTCCCCTACTCGATAACTGCATTTGGCTCCATTCTTACTAATAATGTACCAAGCTCCTTCCAGCTCTGAGCCTTTGGGAATGCTATTCCTTCTTCCAGGAATCGTGCCCAATTTTCTCCTCAGTGCAGATCTCTACATAGACCCCCCACCCCCAGCGGGTGGTGTGTGTGTGTGTGTTATGTGTGTGCCCGCTCCCTTGCTCGCTCTATCGGGCCACTGGCTGCCTCCTCCTGACCTCCCTGACTCTCTGGCAGGAGTGAGCTGTCCAGGCCGCTGGTAGGAGTCCTTGGGATAAATGTCAACCCTGACAAGAAACAGCCATGTTTCATCACATATACTGTTTCTCTCCCAGAACTTGCCACACTCTGAAATGATCTTCATTTTTTTTTTTTTTTTTTTTTTTTTTGGTGGTACTGGGGTTCCTGGAAGCCTTCTGCCTCCGGGCTACGCTCCCAGACCTATTTTATACTTTTTTTTATTTGGAAACAGGGTCTCTTAAGCTAACATGGCTGGCTTCAAACCTGCGCGATCCTCCTGTCTCCGCCTCCCAAACGCAGGGATTACAAGCGTGCGCCACCACGCTCGGTGACCTTCTTCATTTATTTTACTCATTTATCATCCATATGCCCACTCCCCGCACTAAGAAAAAGATGTTGGTTTTATGTGTTCAATTAATTCCGGTGGCAGAGCATCTAGAAATCATTCTGTTCTTTGTAGAACATCATGAATGTCTACTGTTAGAGTTGATCCCATCATATGCACCAGGAGGAAATGTGGCTGTGTTGTATGAATGCATATAACATCTCAAAGGAAGGGAAGAAAGACAAGAATTCCCCCTGCTGTTTCACTTTCTGAGGTATTCTTGGGGGAAGAATATAGATGTGGGATTCCAAAAGGGCCCAGACAAGGCCCCTTCCCCAGCTTGTATCCCTCTTTGCCACAGGCCTGCTCCCTGCAGACGGCTGGTCCTCTTTGGCTCATCTCCTGATTCCATATATAAAGAAGCGCCTGTCATCCTTCCTGAGGCCAGTCTAGAGCCTCACTTGGCCTTGCTGTGATGACTGTGTACACACATGGTCAAGGCAGGTCAGAGCTTTGTCATCTGGGGCCAGAATAAAAGCTTCATAACCAGTTATAAAGTTTCAAAGAGATAACTGTATGAACATTTATTATTTCCTCATCAGAGATATAAAAGTCAGCCTCAAGCCAATATCTGTCAGTTTGGCAATGTGGTCTGAAATATTTTTAGCTTTGAATTTTTTCCCACCAGTATCCAAAGAAAGACTCTAAGATACTATATATCTATGATCAATATTAAATCACTTTTTCTGGCAAGTCATTTCTGATTAGAATTCTTAAAAAAAAAAACAGCCTTCATTCTGATTCTAGATACTTAGGGTAGAATAAAAAATAAGGTGAAAAGTCCTCTAGCTCAGAAACTCGACAGATAACAACTGGGTAAAATTTCAGTAAGAAAACAAATCATTCTCTGTCGATTGTTCCCAGGTTATCCCAAGTGGGAGAATGCTGTGAGCATGTTACTCTTAGGAAAATACCCTGTGGCCATTCCCACTTGTTTATTTATGCATATTATGATAAAGACGGCATGGCCTGCAAAGCCTAAAATATTTACCGTCTGGCCCTTCACAGGAAAAGTCTGCCAGCTCCTGCACCACTTTGTAAGGCCTGTCTAGAAAGCAAAGCGACGTGTGGCTCTTTGCACGGGGGCCCCCTTCATCTCACTTACTTTCCTCTCTGCTTGTCCCTTCTATTCAGACAGACAATCTTATTTCTCACGCTGCTGTAGGCACTTTCATCTAGGTCCCTAACTACTCATGGTTTGTTGAGCTGCGCTGACTTGTCCAGGGTCTCAGGGATAGTTAGCAGTGGTGCCTAAAATCCACAATAATTCGTGATCAGTGACAACACCAACCAGCTGTGTAACTCTGGCTGAGTTAATTATACTCTCTGAGCCTCTGTTTGCTCATCTGCAAACGAGGGCTAACAATCTAATCTTGGAGAGTTGGAAGAGAAATGACTGAGACACTGAGTATAAGAAGTAGGTTCCCCATAAGCATGGATTCCCTTCCCAACTCCTCTCTCTCACTAAAGTGCATTCTCTGACCTGTTCGAGTTCCCGAGGAAATGAATCCAAATACGTCTGGAGTTTCAGTAGGAACAAGGTGCTAAGCTTCCCTTTGGAAGAGAGAAGACTGTCTCCCCATTTAGAAGCAATGATAAGCCTGGTGTGGTCAACCGGCTGGCAGCAGGGCCAGGGGGCTCAAGTATCTTTTCTTTCTTTTTTTCTTTTTCTTTTTTTTTTTTTTTTTTTTGCGGGTCTGGGGATGGAACCCAGGGGCGTTTAACCTCCGAGCTACACCCCCTGCCCTATTTTTTATTCTTTATTTTGAAACAGGGTCTCACTGAGTTGCAGAGGGCCTCACTAAGTAGCTGAGGCTGTCCGCGAACCGCGATCCTCTGGTCTCAGCCTCCTGAATGTTGGGATTACAAGCATGCGCCGTCACGCCTGGCTTCTTTATTATTATTTTTTTTAATTGAAGATTGAACCCAGGGACATTCTACCTCGAGCTACACTACCAGCCCTGTTTTATTTTTATTTATATTTTTTATTTTTTGTGGTACTGGGGGTGGAACCCAGGGGCTTTTTACCTCCAGGCTATACTCTCAGACCTATTTTTTTTAATATATATTTTATTTGGAAACAGGGTCTCACTAAGTTGCTGAGCCTCACTAAGTAGCTGAAGCTGTCTTCAAACCTGTGCGATCCTCCTGTCTCAGCCTCCCAAGCGCAGGGATTACAAGCCTGCGCCACCACTCCTGGCTTATTTTTATTTTTGAAACAGGGTCTTGCTAGATTGATGAGAGTCTCATTACTTGCTGAGGCTATCCTCACACCTGCGATCCTCCTGCCTTGGCCTCCCAAATTCTAGGATTACAGATGTGTGCTACCACGCCTGGTTCAGGTGTCTTCTATCTCTGTTTCTCTCCAGAAAGAGCTGGTCGTGTTTCCCTCCTCCCTTGTATCCCCTGCTTGGGCTTCCCAAGGACCTGGGGCTATGGCTTTGTCTCCCAGCTTTGCTCCTTGCCTCCCATCAGGCTCGCCTTGCCCACTTCTCTCTGACTTCCTCAACTTTGGAGCCCTGGCTGAATGAAGAGCCCAGCTGCCCTGGCCTCTGGCCTTCTCAGGTGATGCTTAAAGAAGGAACCCATTCATCAGGGAGAGATGTCAACCAATAAGCAAGTGTGTTTGAGTAAGGTGTGCTCATTTTCATAAGGTTTCATTTTTGAGTTACACCCCTATACCCCCATCCCTTTTTATTTTATTTATTTATTTTTTGTGGTACTAAGAATAAAACTCAGGGGCAGTCTACCTCTGAGCTATAACCCTAGCCCTATTTTAGTTTTATTTTTGAAACAAGGCCTTGCTAAGTTGCTGAGAGGTTTACTAAATTGCTGAAGCTATCCTCGAAACTGCAATTCTACTGTCTCAACTTCCTGAGTCCTGGGATTACAAGCATGCATCACCATGTCCCGCTAAATTTTAAATTTTAAATATACATGGATTTTCTTTCAAGCACAGCCAGTAATTCAACTGGCTTTTTAAAAAGTAATGCTGTCAGCGGGGCGTGGTAGTGCACATCTGTAATCCTAGTATTTGGGAAGCTGAGACAGGAGGATCGCAGGTTCAAGGCTAACCTCAATAATTTAGCGAGACTCGCTGGGCGCGGTGGCACACGCTTGTAATCCCCGCACTTGGGAGGCAGAGACAGGAGGATCACACAGGTTCAAAGCCAGCCGCGCGCTGGCTTAGGAGACCTTGTTTCCAAATAAAAATGTAAAAATAGGTCAGGGAGTGTAGCCCGGAGGTAGAAGGGCTTCCAGGAACCCCAGTACCACCCAAATAATAATAATAATAATAATAATAATAATAATAATAATAATAATAATAATGCCAATTAAAAATCATATTAAATCTGGTTCAACAAATCATGAACAGAATCAGACCCTGCTTACTGACTGGAAAAGAGCTGCAAGTAAAGCTCTCCAAGAGTCTCTTACGTATGTTACAAATTCTCTTTTGAAATCACAATCAGGCTTCATTTGCTGGGCAAGCTTTGCTTTGATAGTCTAGCTCTAGTGAAAGAGAAAATTCAGAATTTGTAGAGTTTAAATAAAAGCAGAACTACAAAGGCCCAGGAGGCAAATGAGAGGCATTTTAACCACTGCTGGCTTGATATACACAAAGGCTTTTCTGAGAGATGAAGGCTTTCCAGCCGGCCCTCAGCAAAACCTGCATGAGGAGGGAGGCTGCTGTTTCCTCATCTTACATTATGTAACACTCTGACACTCCCTTTTTTTTTTTTTTTTTTTTTTTTTTTTGGTGGTACTGGGGGTGGAACCCAGAGGCTTTCTACCTCTTGGCTATATTCCCAGACCTTTTTTATATTTTATTTGGAAATAAGGTCTCACTAAGTTACTGAGAGCCTCACTAAGTAGCTGAGGCTGGCTTCGAACCTGTGCGATCCTCCTGTCTCAGCCTCCCAAGCACGGGGATTACAAGCGTGTGCCACCATGCCCAGCTCCCTTTCTTTTTTTAAGCTGTAGCTTTCTATAGTATTAATCTGGTGGGAAATCATGCTGAATGGGGCGTTAGGAGGCTGGGTTCTGACTCAGTGCAGACACCAGCCGACTGTATGACCCTGGAAAGATTATTTCTCCTTTCTGGGCCTGCAAACAAGGCAAAAGGACCTTGGTTGATCCGATCAGACAACCATTGTTAATAGGAGGCAGGATCAGATTAAAACCCAGGTGTTCTGGCTGCCTGGACTGTTCTATCACCAGAAGCAGCCAGAACACGTTATTTAAAAAAAAAAATTCTAAACTGGGCAGGAGGATCACAAGTTCAAGGCCAACCTCAGCTACTTAGTGAGGCCCTCCACAATTTAGTGAGACTATGTTTCAAAGTAAGGAATAAAATAGGCTGGAGATGTACAGTGCCCCTGGGTTCCAACCCCAGTACCACAAAAATAAAATAATTCTAAAGGAAGCACGCTTAATCTCTCTTGCCTCATGTCTCTCCCAGACTTGCTGCTGAGTTCGGTCGCCATCCTGCCCACTCATCAAAACTCCTCTGGATTAAGTAGCTAAATCCATGCATTCTTTGCACGCAAGGAGTAGGACAGAAATGGGGTCTCTGTTCCCAAGGGTACCCTTGCTTTAGAATCCCAAAGAAGGAAATCATTCAGATAAACCTTCAGAGAGTACTTCCTCAATTTAATCTCATCTTCCAGGTTATTGAATCATCCAGTGAATTGAGCCGGAAAGCTCCTTGAGGGGGAAGAAAAATTCTTGGAAAGGAACTTCTGGGCCAGGAAGACCCAGGATTCATGTGCCTGGTGTCCAGTCTCCAATAGACAGGGAGAGGGCACTGCCCCCGGGCTGTGTTGTCAGCAGTTGAGTGGAGCTGCCATCTTCCCTGACATTGGAAAAGCCAAAACCAAAAAGCAAAAAATTCCTCCCTTTTCCTGGACCCCATTCAAGCCAAGTGGCACAAATCTGGAATGTTACTAATGGGGTTAAATAAAAGTGAGGATGCTGCACACACCCAAAGCACCAAGCACCTGGAAGATCATTCCTCCCTGCCTGTACCTCCCTGGACATTCTTCAAAGCCCAACTCAAATGTTATTTCCAAAGACCCAGTCAGATAGACGTGGGTTCAAATCCTAGTTCCACTGCCTACTTGCTGTGTGACCTTGAACAAATAACTTATTTAGGCCTCAGTTTCCCCTCCTGCAAGTGAGGACTGTCTTAACAACCATTTTATAAAAGGGTTAGGGACTGAGCTATGGTCACATTGGCAAAGGCCTCAGCATAGGCACTGTGTACACACCTGCATAAACAGCAAGGGAACCAAAGCCCCCTGTGGTGAGGTCTGACCCAGCTCCTTCCACTGTCCAGCCCGGCCTCCT
Organism: Muscardinus avellanarius; assembly: GCF_963383645.1. Lineage (NCBI taxonomy): Eukaryota > Metazoa > Chordata > Mammalia > Rodentia > Gliridae > Muscardinus > Muscardinus avellanarius. Next base: position 131,109,279 of record NC_137788.1, on the reverse strand, counting down.
CCTACCCTTTCACTCCAAAGTGGCTGGAGAAGCCAGAGCCAGCCCGCCCTTACCTTGCTGAGGTCCCCCAGGGCCATGATCTTGGCCACTGGCCTCCTGCTGAGCTGCTCTTTCACCCACACCTCAATCTGCTTGTTCCACTTCATGGTGAACACGTAGAGGGCGTAGGCTAGCAGTAGCAGCAGGCTCTCCCACCAGGTGATGAGGCTGTCCAGGAAGAAGAAGATGAGCATCGATAGGTCCAGGATGTAGAAGGATACATCACGGAACAGTGGCCACCAGGTGAGGTTGAGGATCTCCCGGGAGAAGAGGGCACAGGTGCCAATGACAAAGAGGATGTTGAACACAGCTGAGCCCACGATGGTACCAATGCCCACGTTGCTGTGGGAAATGAAGACGCCAATGAGGGAGGTGAAGAGCTCGGGGGCGGAGCCTCCGGCAGCCATGAATGTGGCACCTGCCACATCCTCCGAGATCTGCAGCTTGTCTGTGATGACACCCAGGGCTGGGACAAAGTACTCGTCACACACAATGGCCAAGGCCACAAACACGTACATCATGCCGAAGATATGCAGGACCACCCAGCCCTGCCGCCGCTCCTCCACACTGAACAGGTCGGGGGGGTACTCTGCCTTGGGGTGGAGGTCTGGCCAGCTGGGCAGGGGTGATGAGGGGCTGAGACTGGGCGCCCCAGGGAGCAGGGCCCTTGTTGGGCCCAGGGACGGGCTGGCGGGGACAGCTGGGGCTGGCTTCACAGCCACACAGCCATGGCCCTGGGTGGTCGGGTCAGCCCTGACTCTGGGGGTCACCGTTGTGCTGGGCGCTGTGGAAGGCCTCCTGGGGGGCTCCCAGATGGTGGGGGTGGCCGTTCTGAGGGCAGATGTGTGAGTTCTGGTAGAAGGATCCCTCACACTCCAGGTGGCAGTGGAGGCTTGGGGTCTTGCCGGGCTGCTGCTGCTCCCCACGGTACTTGCTGTCCCCTGCCCCTCGGCTTTGGCTGAGGGGTGCTCCAGGACAGCCCCCTGAGTGCTCAGCGGGCTGCCCCTCTCCACTGACCCCCGGAGATCAGATGGGCTGTTGTTTTCCGCCATCCTGGGGCTTGGCAGGGTCTTCTTTTCTCCCGTAGTCCTGGGAGAAGTCAAAATGCTTGCTCCTACCTCAGGCGTCAGGAGAGCTGGGGTGCTTGTGACTCTTCTCAGAGTAGCTGAGGTGGTTTCTTCCACTATCCTCTTGGGAGAGTTGGTCTTCAGTATTTTATAGGTTGCCACAGCTTCCCTGTCTTTCAGTGTTGTCCTCGGGGTGGTGGGCCGGCTTATTTCCATTGTCAGGAGTGGAGATGGCGCAGAAGTGTCGACTGCCCCGCCAGGCGGGGATGGGGTGTACTTCTTCACCTTTCTCCTGGCTCGGGTTTGGGTTTGGGTTTGGCTGTAGCTCGCCATCTCTGCCCCGAGGGTTGGGCTGTGGCTTTGAACTGTTTGCCTGCTTGGAGCTGGGGTGTGGCGACTACCTGGTGTGGCGGGGGTGTCTTCCTCCACTCTTTTTGTACCTGCTGCCGTCGGGCTGTAACTACTCTTTGGTGTTGGTGGAGTGGTCTCGGCTGTTCTCCCAGGCGTGTTGGGAGTATTCTCCAGCGTTGTGCGAGGGACTGTGACTTGGGCTGCCGGCGGCTCAGCCTCCCTTTCAGAGCTAGCTTTTGAAGGGTCACTGCTCACCGTCATCATCTCATCGTTGGCGAGGTCCCGGATAGCCAGTTTTATGGCCCGTTGGGAAGAGACTTCTTCCCACAAAGAGGTGAGGCCCCGAGGTCTCCTCAGGTGCTGATAGGTGGAACAGATGATCAACATCCCCAACAGGAAGAGGAACCGGCTCCACTGAAGCCGCTTTGGCCGGAGCAGCCGCCTCTCCTGCACCCCCATCCTGATCAACTTCCCCATGATGTCCAGCTATGTCTGGTCACTGGAGGCCTCTTGTTCTGTCCATGGAGAGACGGCGGCTGCTCTGGGATTCGGGCTGGTGATCAGGGAAGATTTCTCCATGAAGGCCAGCCAGGGGGTATCCACAAACCTGGGGTTGGGGAGAAAGAAGTTATTTGTTCCTAAGAGGGGATCCGGGATCCACGCTGCTCTCATCTGAGAAAGAGTGATGATGTAGTCCCCGACACAAAAGCATCATGCAGGGGGCTTTATATTTGCTGGAGCAAACTATGCCTGCCCCTCGCTCCAGGGAGCAGTGTCTGATCTTAGGGGAAAGAGCACTGGGAGCCTGTGGAGGCCTGCCAACTGCTGCGGTTCCCGGGCTGGGTCCCGCATGCTCTATGGATTCCCCCCAGGCCTCCTGGGATCCCTGCAAAGGCTCTGCAGCACTCCTCAGGTCTTCCACAGTAGGTCCTCAGGCCACAGATCACCTTACCAATGGGAAGACTTGGTTTAAAACTGTACACAGAAACAGGCAGCTCTGGAAGAAACTGCCAGGGATATTGAGGCACCATGTGTTTTGATTGGATTTGGGCTTTTTGACCCTCTTTTAGTGATTCCACTGTATCATCCAGAGTAGTGGACAAAGCTGATGTCGTGGAGTTCCCCAAGCAGCATGGTGTGGTGGGAGGATCATGGGACATGGAGCCAACCAGCTATGTATTCCTCAACAGTTGTAAGCTCAGCACCTCATCTGTGAAATGGGTATCGTAACATATATATTGGCTATGCAGAGATCCTCTCTGGAGGGACATCTAGGGAAGGGAAACTGAGGACCAGAGGTCAGTGGGATACTGACTTTCCACTGTACATCCTACTAGCTTGACTGTTTTATCAAGTACATGTTATCATATTTGACATTTAAATTTAATTTAATTGCAGTAAAAATGCCTAAATAAACAGGCATAATACTTATGTTGTAGGAATTCTGAAAGACTACGTGCATAAAAGTTCTGTGAAAAGCACTGGACATAAGCCAAGCATGGGAGGGAGGGATGGAGAGAGAATGGGGTGGGGATCGGGTGGGGGCTGACTGGGCGATGTGTGCATGTATGTCTACAAAAGTTTGTATCCCACTATGATGTATGAATACAGTGCACCAATAAAAAAAAAGAAAAGAAAAGAAAAGCACTGGACGGAATCAAGTGCTACATAGGGTTAGTTTTACACAAGTTTGCAGGAGGGAAGAATATGAAAGGCCCTCGAAGAAGCCTCATTTCAGAAAGGGCACTGAGGCCCAGCCCAAGGAAATACTTATGAAAGCTCTAGTTAATTTCTACAGATATTACAAAATAATAACTAGAGATGATTGGGTTTGCATATGATAATAATATATTAAAAATGAGCTGAGTCGCTCACAGGGTATGTTTTTTGCAACTCCCCACGTGGGGCGTGAAGACGCCGCAGTCCATAGAGGAGCTGTGACCTATTTAACGTCACACAGCTGTATGGTATGGGGTCCCATACACACACACTAACTAGAGATACAAATGCAATTTCTTTAAAAAAAAAATAGAGGGAAAAACAAAGAGAAGTAGGAACACATGAACGTTCTCCTTTGCCCTTGACTGCTATCATTTTGTTTCCTCTCGCTCCTGCCACCCTGCCCCTTGCCTTGAACTCAGCCCTTTGTAGCAACCCCTCTCCGGCCTCGTGCGACGCTGGAGGTTCTCCTTCCTTCCAGTGCGCCTGCGGAGGAGGCGAGCTGGTACCCCAGCTGATCCCTCCTACCTCAGCACAGCATTTACCTTCAAACCTCGACATCTGGGTGTCTTCTCGGTTCTGGAAATTTGTCAGGATCCAGGGCCTCAAAGAGGGGGTCTGAAGCTGGAAATCAGGGAACACCCCATTTTCCTGCCCCCAGCTCCCCTATGGAATCCTAATACAAGGCAGGGTCGAGTGTGAAGGGCATGTTGGGGGAGGAAGAGCCAATCCTGGCTAATACCGGCCTCCTCTAAGAGGCTTATCAGGGCATTTTACAAGTTCTGGGTCCCAGTGCCTCTGACCAAGCCTGAGGGGGTGCCCCTGCTGCAGGGACACAGTTGGGCTCTCTGTGGGATCCTGGAGTCAAAGGGGAACCTCTCGAACTTGTTCCTGAGCTCTGGGGATGAGAGGTCATCCAGGGTTTCCCTGCTTAGGCAGAGGAAAGGTCGGAAAGATTCCAAGGAGGCGCTCTGAGGAAACCCGGAGCAAGTGCACGAGGCTTAAGAGATCAGAAGGCCTGCCTTCTAAATGGAATCTAAATGTAAATGTGGGGATAGTAATACCTGTCCTGCCAATCTGCAGGGTGGATATGAGAATCGATTTAAATTGTGGGATTGTGAGGAAAAAACTTCGCAAACTTTAAAGCATTTCACACCTGAAATATTGTCTTTGGCCTGAAAGAAATCTTGGGAGAAGCAGGTTAGGTAGGACAGCCCAAGGTACCCAAGGAGGTGGCTCCCTGAGCCTCCTGCACCTCCAGCCCTTGACCTGGAGCTGCCTGAAGTGGGGGTGGGGTGAGGCAGAGGGGTCTCATGACCCTACAGCAAAGGTCAACTCTGCCAGACACCTACTGGAGGCTTCTTCATGCTGCTGTGGGTTACTTTGCCTCTCCACAGGTCAGTCACCTGGCGTGGACCCAGGCCCTCTGCTGAAGCCCACAGTGGGGCCACCTCTGGTGGAGGAGCTAGCGTCATCTGTGTGGTTGCTGAAGGCCGGGGAGGGAGGGATCTGAGCTCCACATCTGTGCCATTTGCCTTCCTGCTGCTGGGGGTAGGCCCAGATCCAGCTCTGGAACAGTCTCCATCTGCCCAGGAAGTTGGAGAAAGGAACATAATTCTTTTTTTGCAGTACTAGAGATGGAACCCAGAGGCATTCTACCTCCAAGCTACACTTCCAGCCCTATTTTCTTTCTTTCTTTTTTTCCTCTTTCTTTCCTTCTTTTTTGGTGGTACTGGGGTTCCTGGAAACCCTTCTACCTCCGGGCTACATTCCCAGACCTATTTTATACTTTTTTTTTTAATTTGGAAACAGGGTCTCTTAAGCCAGCATGGCTGGTTTCGAACCTGCACGATCCTCCTGTCTCCGCCTCCCAAGCGCGGGGATTACAAGCGTGCGCCACCACATCCAGCTGGAACATAATTCTTGAAGTAGAATTAAGAATTATTCTTTCTGGAAAAATTCCACTATTTGTACATAGAAATTTTAAGCCGGATTTGGTGGTTTGCACTTGTAATCCCAGTACTTGGAAAACTGAAACAGGTGGATTGCAGGTTCAAAGCCAGCCTTGGCAATTAGCGAGGCTGTCAACAACTTTGTGAGACCCTATTTCCAAATAAAAATAAAATAGGGTTAGGGGTTGTAGCCTAAAGGTAGGCCCTTCGGTTTTGTCTCCAGCACCACACACACACACACACACACACACACACGCGCACGCACACACACGCACACACGCACACACACACGCACACACGCCAAAGATTCAGAGGGGAAGAGTCTTTTCTTATGGTCATAAATGTTGCCAATAACTTCTTCCTGATTTCTTTTCTTTTTTCCTTTTTTTTTTTTTTGTGGGTCTGGGGATGGAACCCAGAGGTATTCGACCTCCAAGCTACACCCCCTGCCCTATTTCTTATTCTTTATTTTGAAACAGGGTCTCACTGAGTTGCGAAGGGCCTAAGTAGCTGAGGCTGTCCACGAACCGCGATCCTCCGGTCTCAGCCTCCCAAATGCTGGGATTACAAGCGTGCGCCACCACGCCCGGCTTTCTTCCTGATTTACCTTGCTGGAGGTAAACACAGTTCCACCTGTCTTATTCTCAAGGGATTGTCACATATTTTGAAATTCAACAGGTCACAGAAAAATTTGCTGCTCAAGCAAAAGTGAAGCACCATGAACCCGGCGTGGTGGCGCACGCTTGTCATCCCAGCATTCGGGAGGCTGAGACAGGAGGATCACGATTCAAGGACAGCCTCAACTACTACTTAGTGAGGCCCTTTGCAACTCAGTGAGACCCTATTTCAAAATAAAGAATAAAAAATAGGGCTGGGGGTGTAGCTTGGAGGTAGAATGCCCCTGGGTTCCATCCCCAGTACCAAAAAAAAAAAAAAAAAAAGAGTGAAGCGCCATCCACACCAAGTGTGGGAGTCTGGGCAAGTTTCTTAACTTCTCAGGGTTGTCAGTGGACCACTCAGGTTGCCTGATAGGGTTCTTGTGAGGATTAAGTAAATTGGTATGTAAAACATTAACCAGCCCAGAGGTGGTGCATGCCTATAATCTATAATCCCTGTGCTTGGGAAGCTGAGATGGGAGGATCACAGGTTCAAGGATAGCCTCAGCAATTTTAGGAGGCCCTTACCAACTTTGTAAGACCCTGTTTCTAAATAAAAGATAAAAAGGGATGGGGGTGTAGCTTGGGAGGTAAAGTATCCCTGGTTTAATCTCCAGCACCACATACATAAAATAAAAATAAAACATATTCACTATGCCTGGCGCTGTTGTTGTTATTCTACTTTTGGAGGCCACAGACTCCATGTGTTCCTAAGGACTGCAGAGGGGTGTAGGGACAGCAGTTCCCCATGCATTCCATTGTTAGAACACTCTACCATGTATTTATTAGCATGATGGCCTGATTAATGTGTGCATTCTTCGAGCAGGTAAGCTCCAAGAAGACAGAACCTTGCCTGTCTTATTTACTGCTGAATCCCCAGAGCCCAGAACAATACCTAAGACTTCATAAATAAATTCAATAAATAAATGAGTATATTTGTTGCCAGGCTAAAAAAGCATATTGTAGTAAAGCAAATGCTGAGATGGGGCAGCTGGACTATACACAAGTGGAATGGGGAATGCTTATGCAGAAGGCTCATGGCCTCCCAGAGCAAATAGCTGGGGAAAGGCCTGCTTTGGGGAAGCTGATCTGCTTGTTCTAACAAGTAGCCTCCTTTAAAACTCTCCCCTGGAACAAGGTAGGTAGGGCAGACCAGCTCTGACCCTCACAACAGTGTCAGGGGCTGAGAAAGGCAGGGCTTCAAAAGGCTGGGCAGGACAGCAAGGAGGCTTCCCTTGAAATCAAAAGCTGAAGACCTTTCTCCCAGTTATTAGGAAAGAGGAAGAGGAAATGAGACTTTTCTTTTGATGTGGACTTTTGATGTGGAGACTTTTCTTTTGTTTGTGGGCCAGGCTGGCTTATTTCTAGGCCTACATCAGGAGTTGATACCAATGCTACAGCTGCACAGTGGAAAGTGGACGAGATTCAGCTGGGGATGCAAATGAAAATGCCTTCAGTGTATGGTGGATAAAAACCAGCTCTGTTCAGAGCTGGTGAGAAGCACTAGTTGTGCCTTCATATGAAATGAATGACCCATCAATAAGCATTCCAATATTAACACACTTAAAAAATACTAAGGAGCAGCTGGCAAGACGGCGTGCACCTATCATCCCAGCCTCCGCTACTTAGTGAGACCTTTGCAACTTAGTGAGACCCTGTTTCAAAATAAAGAATAAAAAATAGGGCTGGAGGTATGTGTAGCTTGGAGGTAGAATACCCCTGGGTTCCATCCCCAGTATTGCTAAATAAATAAATAAATAAATAGGGCTGGGGGTGCTAGCATGGTGGTACAAACCTGTAATCTAGTACTTGAGAGGCTGAGACAGGTTGATCACTGGTTCAAAGCCAACCTCAGCAATTTAGCAAGACCCTCAGCAATTTTCAAAATAAAAAAAACAAAGCCAGAAAAAAAAAAGCCAGGCCAACATAGTGACATATGCCTATAATCCTAGTTACTTGGAAAGTTAAAACAGGAGTATCACAGGTTCAAGACCAATCTCAGAAATTTAGCGGGACTCTCAGCAACCTAAAATGATCCTGTTTCAAAATAAAAAACAAGCCAGGTGTAGTGGCTTAAGTAAATTAATATGTAAAACATTAACAAGCTGGGTATGGTGGTATACACCTGTAATCCCAGTACTTGGGAGGCTGAGACAAGAGGATCGCAGGTTTGTAGTCAGCCTCAGCAATTTAGGCCCTCTACAATTTAGTGAGACCGTTTTAAAATAAAAAATAAAATAGGACTGGGAGTGTAGCTCAGTAGTAGAATGCCCTTGAGTTCAATCCTTGGTAAAATAAATAAATAAATAAATAAATAAATAAATGGCCTGGGGGTATAATTCTGAGGTACAATATCTCTGGGCTCAATCGAGAAATACCAAACCAAAAATAATAAAATAACACAGTCAGGCATGGTGGTGCATGCTTGTAATCCCAGTACTTGGGAGGCTGATACAGAAGGATCACAGATTAGAGGATAGCCTCAGAAAGTAATGAGACTGTCATCAACCTAGAGAGACCCTGTTTCTTCAAAAATAAAAACTAAAATAGACCCTGTTTCAAAATAAAAAATAAAATAGGGTTGGGGTTGTAGCTTGGAGGTAGAATGCCCTTGGGTTCAATCCCAATACCACAAAAATACATACATACATACATACATACCTGGCTGTGGTGGTGTACACTTGTAATCCCAGTACCTGGGAGGCTGAGACAGGAGGATCGCAGGTTCATGAGCAGCCTCAGCTACTTTGTGAGGCCCTTCCCAACTTAGTGAGACCCTGTTTCAAAATAAAGAATAAAAAGTAGGGCTGGAGATGCAGCTTGGATATAGAATGTCCCTGGGTTCAATTCTTGATACCATAAAAATAAGTAAATAAATAAATAAATAAAATAAAAATAGGGCTGGGGGTATAGGTTATAGGTAGAATGCCCCTGGGTTCAATTCCCAGTACCACAAAAAATAAAATAAATAAATAAAAAGGGCTAGGTAGACCAGAGGCATTCAGAATGCCCCTGGTTTCAATTCCTGGTACCAAAAATAAATTAAAAATTAAAATTAAAGCCGGGCGTGGTGGCGCACGCTTGTAATTCCAGCGCTTGGGAGGCTGAGACAGGAGGATCGCGCAGGTTCGAAGCCAGCCGCGCGCGCTGGCTTAGGAGACCCTGTTTCCAAATAAAAATGTAAAAATAGGTCTGGGAGTGGGCTTTTCTACCTCCGGGCTATACTCCCAGACCTATTTTATATTTTATTTGGAAACAGGGTCTCACTAAGTTGCTGAGAGCCTCACTAAGTAGCTGAGGCTGGCTTCGAACCTGCGCCATCCTCCTGTCTCAGCTTCCCAACCACGCCCGGCCTGTCTACCTTCTTTCTACAAAAACACACCCAGCATCACATGCTAGACCCTGGAACCACTAGTGGATACAGCTTACTGGTGTTTACAGTGCAGAGGGGAAGTTAATTGCGATTGGAAATGTATAAAAGCTTTTCCTTGTTCAGTACAACTTTCCATTATTTCAGAATAGAGAGAAGCTTTGTTGATCTCTCAAATTCTCTGGGAAAGACTGAAGGAGGAGTGAGAGAAACCGAAAGAAAGGGACCACAGTGTCTTCAGTGAATGCACTGCAAAGGAAGGAGGCATGAGGGAGAAACCTAGAGAATCAAAGAGACTTTGGGAGCGTGGGCATGGTGGCACGTGTCTGCAATCCCAGTACTGGGGAGGCTGAGCCTGCAATTTAGTGAGACCCCATTTCAAAGTAAAAAAATAAATACATAAAAATAGAGCTGAGGTATGGCTCAGAGGTAGAATGTCTCTAGGTTCCATTACCAGTACCATAAACAAGCAAACAAACAAATAAGAAACTGGAGATACGGCAACAGATTTCAATGCATGGGTCCTGATTCAAATAACCAAAGTGTAAAATAGTAAAAATAATGTTTATGAGACAACTAGATATTTGAAAGCTGACTAGATACTTGATAGTAGGGATTTATTATTAATAATTTTAAATTTTATAATGGTGTTATAATTATGCTGAAGCTATCCTTGAACCTGCAATCCTCCTGTCTCAGCTTCCCAACTCCTGGAATTACAGGCATGTGCCACCATGCGCACCTAATTTTCTTTTTCTTTCTTTCTTTCTTTCTTTCCTTCTTTCTTTCTATTTTCCTTTCTTCCTTTTTTTTTTTTTTTTTTGGTACTGGGGTACTGGGGATATGGAACCCAGAGGCATTCTACTTCTGAGTTACACTCTCGGCCCTATTTAATTTTTATTTTCAAACAGGGTCTTACTATTTTACGGAGGGCCTCACTAAGTTGCTTTCTTAGTGACTTGCTCACTAATTTCAAACCTGCAATCAATCTTCCTGTCTCCATTTCCCAAGTCTTGGCATTACAAGTGTGCACCACCACTCCAGTTCATAATTATGCTTTTTGAACGTTCTTTTTAGAGATACATACTGAAATATTTATGGACATGATGTTATGATATTTGGAATTTGCATCAAAATAATAATGTTGGGGAGAAGTGTCTACTAGAAGCAAAATTGAAGACTGAGTGGACAGTAGGGGCTGGATCACGAAGGGTCATGTGGATGTATTATGCTTTTCCCCATCTTTGTATATATTTGAAAGAATGGTCATATTTATGATTCCTTCAGACTTCTACTTTAGTGAAAATAGTGAAAAGGAAAGGAGGGAATAGTATGGGAAAGGGGCTATTAGCCTGGAGCCTGGACATTTGATCTGGGAGTGGGACAGGGTCCAGGCTACAGGGGGCAGGAGGGCAGATGCTGGGCGAAAGACAGCACGGGAGTGTGAGAGGGGAGAGGAGACCGAAGAGGGAAGTAGGCCCACTGTGCTTCCTCTTCTTCCATCTTTTTTTTTTTCCCTCCTACTTACTACTTACTCAACATCTCTGTAGATGAAAAATCATCTTGGGAAATTAGCAGCAAAGATTCTCAGGCGCGAAGCCGTGGTGTTCTAATTCAGGCGGCAGGGCCTTGGGATCAGCCTTCTCAGCACCCCCTGTGCTTGGAGAACTGGCTCCTTGTGAGCCCCAGAACCTGGCCCCTGCAAGTGGCTTGGCATTTATGTCACTAACCTTTACTTTGCCAGACTATGACCAAACCACCTGCCTTCCAAAACCTCTGTGACAGCGGTCGACTGCTTCAAGACTGGAAAAGAAATCAAAGAGATGAAAGATTATGCGAAGGAACTATTTATTGATTTCCTTTAATGTGTCTATGGAAAATATGCAAATGCTGAGGGTCTCTTGAGTAGGGAAAAGAAATTCATTAGCCAGCTACGGCTTGAAAGGCGTATCCTTTAAGACCTTCTAACCCTCTGTGCCGATGTTCTCTGATTTTATATTCACTGAACAACCTTCTGATTTTTAATGGAGCTCCACTACAGAGGGGAAAAATCAAAACACTTAATGGTTGCTATGAGTAACACGGTTCTCTTGATAGTTCTAGCTTTTATCGTCAATTTTAGTAAATTGATCTTTTGCCTTCCAAGTTTCCAGAAAGCCTCTTGTTCAAAAGAACTAGGCCACCAAGATCTTAACGCACATCAGCAAACTAACACACTTAGGCTTTAGAACTGGATAAGGTAGCCAGGTGTGGCACATGCTTGGAATCCCAGTCCTTGGGAGGCTGAGACAGGAGAATCGTAGGTCAGAGGACAGCCTCAGCAGACTCTTATCGATGTAGTGAGACTCTGTTTCAAAATAAAAATAAGACAGGTGTGGTGGCGCACGCTTGTAATCCCAGCATTTGGGAGGCTGAGACAGGAGAATTTCGGTTCGCGGCCAGCCTCAGTTACTTAGTGAGGCCCTCCACAACTCAGTGAGACCCTGTTTCAAAATAAAATATAAAAAATAGGGCTGGGTTTGTAGCTCAGAGGCAGAATGCTTCTGGGTTCCATCCCCAGAACTGCAATAATAATAATAATAATAATAATAATAATAATAATAATAATAATATAGGGCTGGGGGGTGTAGCTTAGAGGTAGAATGCCCCTGGGCTCAATCCCCAGTATCAAAAAAATTTTTAAATAAAAAATAGAACTGGATAAGGTAATAAATCAGACCCTGGATATGAGCTGGAACTACCAGAGCAGTAATCCCATGGCTGAGCCATCAGTGCATTAAGGGGAACAAGCTACTCCTTTGCCTACACATTCTTGACTGCATCCTTCCCCATATGGGGCAATCAGAAGTTATGACTACTAAGCAGGCTGCAGCCTTATTTAACTAGAACCCAGTTCTGCTCAAGCATAAAAAAGTCTCCAGAGTCTGAGATCAGCCAGGTTGAGGAAAGAATTGTTGTTTTTGTTTGTTTGTTTGTTTTGTTTTGTTGCAGGTCTGGGGATGTAACCCAGGGGCATTCTACCTCTGAGCTAATCCCCAGCCCTATTTTTTATTCTTTATTTTGAGACAGGGTCTCACTAAGTTGGGAGGGCCTCACTAAGTAGCTGAGGCTGCTCATAAACCGTGATCCTCCAGTCTCAGCCTCCCGAATGCTGGGATTACAAGTGTGTGTCACAACGTCTGGCTGAAGAAAGAGGTTTTGAAGCAAATAGGGCAATGGGAAGGTGCCAGAGCTTTGATGCTGGTCAAGATATTCTCAGAGACTGATGTGTCTTTCTCTGCTACCTCTGATATAAAGACTCTCCCACAGAACAAGCTGCAGTCAGCTAGACTCAGTTCAGTTCAAAGGATTTTTCTTCCTTGTGCCACCCCCTATTTCACCCACTCCAAGCTAAAAGAAAAGGAGGCAAATGCCTAAGGCCTTCCAGGGGGCTTTCTGTTCTCTCTTGTAACCTGTGGGATATAATATTGTGCTTGAATCACACCAACCCCGAGGGACCTGCTGGCATCCCTTCAAGCCTGCCTCTAGCTGGCGCCTCCTGGCTCTCTACTGGCTAGGGTTAGAGTTATGAAGTCACCTCTTGCCCCTCAAGGACTCCATGAGGCACAGGTTACAGGGGCAGCAAGTGGTCAGGAGGCAGGCAGGGCCAGAGCTACTTTACAGGAAAGCCTGAGTGCAAACCCCTCAACACTGAACCTTGGCCAGGTAGGGGGAACTGACCAAACCTTTGCTCTGATTGGGACAGGAGACAGTGTGAGTGTTGAAGTTAGCCTGGTTTGTGTGTGTGTGTTGGGGAGGGGCGCACGTCTGTAATCCCAGTACTTGAGAGACTGAGACAGCCTCCGCAAGTAGTGAGACTCTCATCAACCTAATGAGACCCTGTTTCAAAATAAAAATAAGGGCCGGGCGTGGTGGCGCGCGCTTGTAATCCCAGCATTTGAGAGGCTGAGACAGGAGGATGGCACTGGTTCGGAGCCAGCCGCGCTGGCTGACCCTGTTTCCACATAAAAAGGTTAAAAAATAGGTTTGGGAGTGTAGCCCGTGGGAGTGTATCCCGGAGGTAGAAGGGCTTCCAGGGACCCCAGTACCACCACACACACAAAAAAAAAGAATAAAAAAAATAGGGCTAGGAGGTAAAATGCCCTTGGGTTCCATTCCGAGTACCGCAATAAAAACAAAATAGGGCTGGGGGGTGTAGATTGGAGATAGAACCCCCCTGGGTTCAATCTCCAGTATCAGGGGAAAAGGGAGCGTCTGGTCAGCTAAACACACACACACTACCAAGAAGTAATGCTCCTCAGTCACAATTTCTAGTTTAAAAAGCGGGAAGAGGATTCTGTCAAGTGTTTCAGAGGATTTGCTGGAGCAGTCTAGCTGGGCAGAAGTGTCAGGTGAGCGAGGCCCAGGGGTCAGGGCCAGGCGGGAGGTGAGCGGTGAGGACCCGGCGCGGAGGGGCGGGGCGGGAAGGGCCGACCCGGCGGCGGCCAGGGCCGGAAGCGCGCCCCCTGGCGTCGGGCCGGCCGCAGCGCCGCGCGCAGCTCCCCGAGGCCCCGCCCAGCGCGCGTGCGCGGCGCGGCTCCGGGCGCTCTTCAGAAGCGCGGCTCTAGAGTTCCGGCCGGAAAGCTTAAGCGGAAGGACGGCGGCCGGCGATGGCTGGGGCTGAGCCGGGCGGCCGGGGCTCGCGCTGCCTTCCGGTGCTGCGGGGCCTGCGGTGCAGCGGTTGAGGGGACGAGCCCGCAGGGCCGCCCGGGGGTTCGGGCCCGCTCCCGGCCTCCTTCCTCGGCGGCCCGGCGCCTCGGCCCGCGCCCCGCGAGGGACTCCAGCTCAGGCGAGTTTGACTCGTTTGAAGGTAAAAGTCCACCCTCCAGTTGAGGTCCAGTGGAGGCCTTCTGTGGTGTGTCCAGCACGGTTAGGGGGGAGCTGTACCAGACCCCGAGGACTCCAGGGCAGTGGGCGCGTGGAACCGCGCGGAGAGCCAGACTCCTGACCATCAGAGACTCCTGGGAATCAGGGTTTGGGGTTTGTTTGTTTCTTTGGGGGTACTGGGGATGGAGCCCAGGGGCATTCTACCTCCGAGCCACACCCCTAGCCCTACTTTTTATTCTTTATATTGAAAAAAACAGGGTCTCGCTAAGTAGCTGAGGCTGCCCGCGAACCGCGATCCTCCTTTCTCAGCCTCCCAAATGCTGGGATTACAAGCGTGCAGCGCCACGCCTGGCTTTATTTATTTTGAAACTGGATTTCACTAAAACTTTAGAGGGCCTTACTAAATTGCTGCGGCTGATGTAATTTTTTCTATCAAAATGTTAAACATATGCTTGGCTCGGTAATACATGCCTGTAATCCCAGTACTTTGGAGGCAGAGACAGGAGGATCGCAGGTTCAAAGTCAGCCTCAGCAACTTAGCAAGGTTCTCAACAACTTAGTGAGACCCTGATTCCAGAGTTTTTAAAAAGCTAAAACATTAGGCTTCTAAGGACTCTGAAAAAGTAATTCTTATCTCTGGTTTCACTTTATCAGTGTTGGGTACATGAGACATTACTGTATTTGAAATGTATCTATGGCCATAATATGGTAAAAAGGCTTTCTTTATTTGACTTCAGTCCCTAATCCCTATTTATAACATTTTTTATAAGAATCAGTAGTCTCTGAGTTCTCAGCAGCCCAATTACAAAAGGAATTTTAGAATATCACACACTTTATTAGTACAGTGTACTAATAAACAGCCTGGCTGTTGTTAAATGTTTTGAAGTGAATTCCAAAAGATAAATTAGTGAATATTAAATATCTAACCTGCTTATATCTTGAATCTTTCTTTTTTTTTTTGCGGTACTGAGGATGGAACTCAGGGGCATTTTACCTCCAAGCTACACCCCCAGTCCTTTTTTTTTTTTTTTAATTCCTTATTTGGAAACGGTCTCACTGAGTTGCAAAGGGCCTAAGTAGTAGCTGAGGCAGTCATCGAACTGCAATCTTTCTGTCTCAGCCTCCCAGATGCTGGTATTAGAAGCACCCACCACCACACCCAGCTTGCATCTTTCCTAATTATGTACAGTATGTGTAATGTGATTTTTTGGGGGGGAGGCTACCAGAAATTGAACCCAGGGGCATTCTACTCCCCAACCTATTTATTTTTAATTTTTAACAGGGTCTCAATAAGCTGCTGAGGATGGTGTCAAACCTGTGATCTTCCTGCTTCAGCCTCCCACGCAATGAGATTACAAGTGTGTACCACCTCGCCCAGCTTGCAATGTGATTTTTATGAAGCTATAAGCAGTGTATACATATAATCCTGTGACATGGTTTTCTTAGTTATTAATACTTTATATAAACATTTCTTATATCTCTGACACTTATTTATAGCTATATGATATTTAATTGTGTCAATAGACCATAGTTGGTTTAGTGCTTAAAGTAGCAGCCTAAGAACAAGTCTATGTAGCTGTGCCTTTTTTTTTCCAGCACAGAAATGTTTTATTCATGCTGATTTTTGCCAATAAATTTTTTGGGGTGTGATATTAGGGATTGAACCCAGGGGTGTTCTATCTCTGAGCTACACCCTCAGCCCTTTTTATTTTTTATCTTAATTAATTTATTCATTTTTATTTATTTATTTTTTAACTTTTTGTGTGTGTGCATGTGTGCTCCTGGGCATGGAACCCAGGGGCTTTTCCACCTCCGGGCTATACTCCCAGACCTGTTTTCTATTTTATTTGGAAACAGGGTCTCACTAAGTTGCTGAGAGCCCCACTAAGTAGCTGAGGCTGGCTTCGAACCTGTGCGATCCTCTTGTCTCAGCCTCCCAAGTGCTGGGATTACAAGCATGCACCACCATGCCTGGCATTATTTTTTGTTTTGAAACAGGGTCTTGCTAGGTTGTTGACAGTCTCTTTAAATTGCTGAGGCTGGCCATGAATCTGTGGTCCTCCTGTCTCACCCTCCCAAGTACTGGGATTACAGCATTTCTCACCACACCCAGGTAGTCCACAATTTAAAAGAACTCATTAATTTGGGAGGCTGAGACTGGATGATCACAGTTCGGTTCGGTTCACAGACAGCCTCAGATACTTAGTGAGGCCCTGTTTCAAAACAAAGAATAAAAAATAGGGCAGGGGATGTATTTTGGGGGACGAATACCCCTGGGTTTCATCTCCAGACCTGAAAAAAAAACTCATTCCTAGCCAGGTGGGAGTGGTGGCACATGCTTGTATCACAGTATTTGATAAGCTGAGACAGAAGGATTGTAGGTTTGCAGCCAGCCACAGTAGCATCCAATTTAGTGAGACTGTTTCAAAATAAACAATAAAATAGGACCACGGCTGTAGCTCAACAACAACAACAAAAAAGGCCTGGCGTGGTAGTGCACACTTGTAAGTAACCCCTAAAAAAATAAGTTAAATAAATAAATTAAAAATTTCAAAAACTAAAAATAGGACTTGGGGTTAGCTCGGAGGTGCAGTGCCCCTGGGTTCCATCCCCAGTATAGCAAAAAAAAAAAAAAAGAAAGGAAGGAAGGAAGGAAGAACTCTTTCCACATGTCTACATTTCTTTTTTCTTTCATTTTCTTTTTTTTCTTTCTTTTTTTTTTTTTTTTTTTTTTGTGTGTGTGGTACTGGGGGTGGAATTCAGGGGCATTCTACCTCTGGGTGATATCTTCAGCCCTGTATTTTATTCTTTATTTGGAAATAGTCTCACTGAGTTGCAAAGGGCCTCACTAAGTAGCTGAGGCTGGCTTCGAACCTGTGTGATCCTCCTGTCTCAGCTTCCCAAATGCTGGGATTGTAAGTGTGCGCCACCACGCCTGGCTTTTTTTCTTTATTTTGAAAAAGGTCTCACTGAGTTGCAAAGGACCTCACTCACTAAGTACTTGAAGCTGTCTGAAAATCTGTCTCAGCCTCCAGAATACTGGGATTACTAGCATGCGCCACCACGCCCAGCTTTCATTCTTCCACTTCTCCATTTTGACTTTTCTACGTAATTGTATGAGATCATTCAAATTTTCGTACATTTTTTTCCCCCAGGTCTGGGGTTTGAACCCAGGGGCATTCTACTTCCGAGCTACACCCCCTGCCCTTTTTTGTATTCTTTATTTTGAAACCAAGTCTTACTGAGTTTCAGAGGGCCTCACTAAGTAGCTGAGGCTGTCTGCAAACTGTGATCCTCCACCGCAATCCTCCGGTCTCAGCCTCCCGAAGGCTGGGATTACAAGCGTGCACCACCACGCCCGGCTGTACATATTCTTTAATTTTCTTTTCCTTCGCAGTCAAAGCACCACTGATACTGAGACTGTTGATTTGTTGTTTTTACCATGCTTAATAGTTTCTAGCATTGTCTGTTGAGATTATGACTTCACCAGCCCTTCCAGTTTTATATTTTGCATACATTTTAATAAAACAAGGGCTAGGCCACACAGTACTTAAACATTTGTGCAAGTACTGATGTATTGATTAAGATACTGATAATGGCAAAAAAAATAGGTCAAGCTGGGTGTGGTGGTACATGCTATAATCACAGTACTGGGGAGGTGGAGACAGGATCTCAGGTTCAGGGTGAGGCTCTGTTTATATACATATATATAAATTTTTATTTTTTTTATTTTTGCAGTACTGGGGGTGGAACCCAGGGGCATTTTACCTTTGAGCTACACCCCCCCAGCACTATTTTTTATTCTTTATTTTGAAACAGGGTCTCACTGGGTTTCAAAGGGCCTCACTAAGTAGCTGAGGCTGTCCATGAACCAGGATCCTCCTGTCTCAGCCCCCTGAATGCTGGGATTACAACTGTGTGCCACCATGCCCAGCTCAATATTGTGTGTGTGTGTGTGGGGGGTACTGGGGATAGAGGTACACCCTCAGCCATATTTTGTTATTTTATTTTGAAACAAAAGTCTCACTAAGTTGCAAAGGACCTCACTAATTTTAGGGGGCTGGCCATTCTCAGCCTCCCAAGAATCACAAGTGTGTATCACCATGCCTGGCTAAAATAAATTTTTAAAAAGGGTTGGGGTGTAGCTTGGAGGTAAAATGCTCCTGGGTTCAATCCTTAATACCAAAAAAGAATGGTAAGTTCCCAAATAGTACTACCATAAGACAAATAGAAATGTTCTTCCATAAGTTGTTACCAGGTGATATACAAAGTGTTTATTGTATGAAGTTGTATAAAAATTGAAAGTATGGAAGTCAAGGGCTACCTGAACTTACTGCTTTTTATTATGCATTGGAAATACAGAAAGTGGGCCTTGATTTATGACCATTTAGGAGTGGTCCACATAGTGAATTAAGCTGCTTCCTTCTTCCCAAATTCTGTTTATTGCCCTCACCTCTCTTTCCATAGGCTTACCTCCACTTATTTCTGATAAGTTATGGTGATTTTTTTTATCTTTTTATGACATGTAAACCCTTTTTATTTTCCGCAGCGTTTTTCTATTTGTAGCCGTCTGTTTGCATTCTGGCTGGGAACACTGGGATCATTTTCATCATGCCTACAGTAGTGGTAATGGACGTATCCCTTTCCATGACCCGACCTGTGTCTGTTGAAGGGTCTGAGGAATATCAACGTAAGCACCTAGCAGCCCACGGTTTGACGATGCTATTTGAACACATGGCCACAAATTACAAGCTTGAATTTACAGCCTTGGTGGTTTTTTCATCACTTTGGGAACTGATGGTCCCCTTCACAAGAGATTATAACACCCTACAGGTATTGAAAAGAAATAAGTTATTAAGATAATTTTAATAATTTTAATTATTATTAGAATATGGACAAAGCCTAAAATTATTGGGAGGAAAACGGTATTGTAATATTTCACTATATTTTTAGAATTTGAAATTATTTAATATTAAGAGTATGGGTACATAATTTGTGTAGCTATAAAACAGGATTCACGACCAGTAGATCTTATACCTTTCTTTGGTGGCGCTATGAGAGGGGGGTGAGAGTTGTTTCTTCTCTTGGAGTCTAGAATTCTCTGAAAGGTGAGCATCTTAGGATACGATGCTCTGTTCCCTAAAATTCAGCTTCAGTAGTGTTCATCCCTTTGTCCCTCCATCCTCTCTCCTTCCCTTCCTTCATGTGTGATACTCAGGATTGAACACATGGGCATTCTACCTGTGAGTTATAGCCCCAACCCCCCACACACACTTTGTGGTACTGGGGATGGAACCCAGGGGCATTCTACCTCCAAGCTACACTCCCAGCTCCATTTTGTATTTTTACTTTGAAACAGGGTCTCACTGAGTTGCAAAGGGTCTCACAAGTAGCTAAAGCTGTCCTCGAACCGCGATCCTCCTGTCTCAGTCTACCAAATGCTGGGATTGCAAGCGTGCCCCACCACACCCGGCTTATTCTTTATTTTGAAACAGGGTCTCACTGAGTTGCAAAGGGCCTCACTAAGTGTCTGAGGCTGGTCACGAACCTGGATCCTCCTGTCTCAGCCTCCCAAATGCTGGGATTAGAAGCCTGTGCTACCACACCTGTCGCTCAAGCCCTTTTTACTTATTTTGAAACAAGATTTCACAAAGTTGCCAAGGCTTGGACTTGTGATCTTCCTGTGTCAATCTCCCAAGTTCTAGGATCATAGGTGTGCACCACTCAGCTAATGCTACTTTTTTTTCTAACTTCCTACAGAATTTGAAATGAAAAATTAATCCGTATAAGAACAGCCCTTATTATAGAGTAATTTCAAATGATATTTACTCTCCACAAACTATCTTTGGTTTTGGTTTTTCTTGTTGTTGGTAGTGGTGTGGTGGTGGTATTGGGGATTGAACCTAGAGACATTCTATCTCCAAGCTCTACCTTCAATCCTTACTATTTTTTATTTTTGAAACAGGGTCTCACTAAATTGCTGAGGCTGGTCTCAAACTTGGAATCCTCCTGTCTTAGTCTCCCAAGTTCTTGGATTACAGGAGCATGCCACTGTACCCATTCTAACTTTCATTTATAGATTCAAGAAATTAGAATTTTTAAACCTTGAACAATAGATACTGTCTTCCAAATGTGTTTTCTGAAGTATGCCAGAGAATTTACTTTCTGACATGTCTCAGTCATTAATATTTCCAACAGTGCTCAGCATAGTGCCTTCCCCAGAGTGAACAGTCAATGCTTGTGGAATTAAACTGAACAGTTTAACAATTGTTAGACAATATAGAAATCCAGGATCAACATAGTTTGGATATTTAAATTATTTATTTATTTTTTGTGGTACTGGGGGTGGAAACCCAGGGCTTTTCTACCTCCGGGCTATACTCCAGATCTTTTTTTTTTTTTTTTTTTTTTTTTTTTTTTGTAATACTGGGGTTTCTGGAAACCCTTCTGCCTCCGGGCTAGACTTCCAGACCTATTTTATACTTTTTTTTATTTGGAAACAGGGTCTCCTAAGCCAGCATGGCTGGCTTCGAACCTGTGCTATCCTCCTGTCTCCACCTCCCAGCTCAGGGATTACAAGCGTGCGCCACCACATCCAGCCATCCCAGATCTATTTTATACCTTATTTGGAAAGAGGGTCTCACCCAGTTGCTGAGAGCCTCACTAAGTAGCTGAGGCTGGCTTCGAACCTGTGTGATCCTCCTGTCTCAGCCTCCCAAGTGCTGGGATTAGAAGAGTGCGCCACCACGCCAGGCTCCATAGTTTGGATTTTTTTTAATATAAATAATAAATTTTCATTAAGGCATTTATTATTTCACTTTTTTGTGTGTGTGTATGTGGTACGGGAAATTGAATATAGGGGCATTTGTACAACTTCGAGCTACGCCCCCATTCCTATTTTATTTTTATTTTGAAACAAGATCTCACTAGGTTAATTAGAGTTTCACTACTTGCTGAGGCTGTTCTTGACCATGCAGTCCTCCTTTTTCAGCTGGTGGTAGTGGGGATTAAAGCCACAGGCATTCTACCTCTGAGCTACACCCCTAGCCCTATTTTATTTTTTATTCTGAAACAGGGTCTTACTAAGTTGCAGGCCTTACTTAGTTGAGGGCCTCCCTAAGTTATTGAGGCTGGCTCAAACTTATCCTTCAGTCTCTAAGGTACTAGGACTACCTACTACTACTACTACTGTGCCTGGCTTATCACACTTTTTTTTTTTCTGATATAACCAAAACTTTATTTTTTTATTTTTATTGGTGCATTATACTCTCACATCATTCGCACTTTTGTTTAATGTGTGTGCCACTGGGAATTGAACTCGGGCATTTAACCTCCAAGCTACATCTCCAGCTCTATTTTATTTTTATTGTGAAACAGGGTCTTGCTAGGTTTATGAAAGTCTATTTACTGAGGCTGTCCTCAAACCTGCAATTCTCCTGTTTCAGCCTCCCAAGTACTAGAATTACAAGCATACACCACCATGCCCATGCCCAACTCACACATATTTATTTATTTATTTATTTATTTATTTATTTATTTATTTATTGCGGTACTAGAACCCAGGAGCATTGTACCTCCAAGCTACACCCCCAGCCCTATTTTTCAGTTTTTTTTTTTTTTTTTTGAAACAGTCTCACTGAGTTGCGAAAGGGCCTCGCTGAGTAGCTGAGGCCATCTGTGAACAGTGATCCTCTGCTCTCCACCCCCCTAATCCTAGTATTACAAGCATACACCACCACACCCGGCTTCCAACTCACACATTTTGTAAGAGATTCAAAAAAACCTTTTTTTAAAAAATAACTGCACTGCTTTCTTTTCTCCCTTTGTCCCTCCCTCCCTCTCTTTCTTTCATCAGACTATGTTGTGCAGCCTGGTATTGAACTCATGATTTTCCTGCCTCAGTATCCTGAGTAGCTGGGATTTCAGGTGTGTGCCATGGCATCCCGCATGTACTGGCTTTCTTATAAAGGAGTAAGTTAAGGATTTCCAATATTCAGCAGTTAGGAAATTTCGAGACTTGCTATATAAGGAATGTGGAGTAATGGCTAAGCAGAACCCTGCAGTGAGATGCTTGAGTTCACATCTAGGTTCTTTCACCTCTAGTCAAGAAACCTGGCAATGCTACTTAATCTTTCCATGCCCTAGATTACTCCTTTAAAAGTCACATTAAGCTGGATGTGGTAGTACATGCCTGTAATTCCAGGTACTCAGGAGGCTGAGGCAGGAGGACTGAAAGTTTGAGGCTAGCCTGGGCAACTTAGTGAGCTCCTATCTCAAAAAAAAGGATGGGGATATAACTCGGTGGTAGAGCATTTGCCTAGCATGTGTGAGACCTTGCGTTCAATTCCCAATAGCACACAAATACACTCACAAAAAAAATATAGGATTAATAATGTTGTGATAATTAAGTACCTGTAAAATGCCTAGAATGGTGTTTAGGATGTAGTTTATATTCGGTCAGTTTTATTCTTTCCGTGATGTGTTTGTCATTTCTTTATTTTTGTGGAGTTGGGGATTGAACTTGGGGCTTTCCACCTCCAAGCTGTACCTCCAGACCTTTTTATTTCTTGTTTTGAAACAGTCTGTATATAGGTTGCTGAGACTCACTAAATTACTGAGACTGTCCTCGAACCTGCAGTCCTTCGGTCTCAGCCTCTCAAGTACTGGAATTACAGGCATGGGCTACCATGTCTTTCTCATTTTAATATATTTCTTCAAGGTCCACTTATAAAAGTCTAAACTTGGGGGACTGTCTACTGTCAGCTATAACAAGAGGATGGAATAAAAGCTTATTATTTATTTTTGCGGTACTGGGGATGGAATCCAGGAGCATTCTACCTCTGAGCTATACATCCAGCCTTACTTTTTATTCTTTATTTTGAAACAGGGTCTCACTGAGTTGCAAAGGGCCTCACTAAGTATCTGAGGCTGGCCATGAACCGGGATCCTCCTGTCTAAGCCTCCCAAATGCTGAGATTACAAGTGTGTGCCACCATGCCGAGCAATTATCTGCCGCAGACTGCTCAATCGAAATTGCCGTGAGTCCACTCACGATCAAATAATCTCAGAAAAGATGGGCGAAGGATTAGGGTGCCGTTCTGCAGCCGCTTGTCTGCAGCAATTCTTTCCCCTCTAGGAAATAAATTTCTTTAAGTTCCTATTTATGGCGCTTCTGGAAAGAATCTGACATGGACAAAAGCTTCTTGAGCTATTGACATTTTATTACAAGAACCCAGAAAATTTATATCCTTCAGTGGGATTAATAGTAAAAAAAAGAAAGGAGAGTAATCACCATAAATCAATAATCAAGGTAAAAAAAAGTTAGTCCGGCATTCAAGAGATTAGTTCAGAATCTTCTTCGGATCCCGCAGCAGATCCAGCTGCCCTTGCGAAGGGCAAATTCCAGAAGAAACGGCACGCCCAGGGTTTGGAGGCCTCTCATGGAATCTTCTTTAACTTTTTTGGAACTTTCCATCTTTAGGGCTTAGTCCATATGGCAGGCATGGGGAGATGTGGCGATCCAGGTGGATGTGATAGAATTCTCCCAGGTGTCATCCTGCCTTGTCTTCTAAATTCTGAAAGCTTAAGCAAACTCACAACACAGTTTGGCTGATAAACACCAAAAAAATACCATGAAGTTTTTAGATTTAGTTGTCAGATGTATTTCCTTAGCTGCTGAACACTTTTCCTCAAACGATAGGCTTATTAGGAACCTATTCCTCTTTTAACAATCCATTTCCACACCACAATCCTTCTGCAACCTGCTTTTAATCTTTCTAATTCCTTTCTTTCCCATTTGGGACAATCTTATAAGCTCTTCTTCATACAAGAATCCTTTCTTATTCTCGCCATATTTCCTTTCTTTTACACATACACATTTATTATATCTGTCCTTTGTTCTGACATATTCATTTCTTGGCCACGTGGTGCCTCCCTGTCTCGGGCAGCGCTCATACTGGGTGTAAAGGTTAAGAATCTTCCTAGCCTTCAGCTCTATTGTATTGGGCAGTATTAGCTGCTCATAAAGTTTATCTTCTCTGTATCTAGGCAGGATCGCAAGGATAAACAGTTATTGGTTGCCTCTCCTTTAGGGCTAATGGTTTCAGTTAACTTAATGCTTTTACTGTGTGTTAATGAAAGTCAGAGATAGAGGGGAAATCCGCGTTTTGTAATTGCTGTAACGGGAATGCTGCCACTGCATCTGAATTCTAACTAGATTTTATTACTATATGAACAAAGCCGAGGACGTTTAGAGGCTTAGACAAATTACCAGAAAGTTTATTTTCCACTGACTCAGTTTCTCTCACAGTCCTGATCTTACACCACCGGAGCAATTCGTGTGGAGAGTTAAAATGAATCATTACCAAAAGAATAATAGTTATGAAAGAATATCTAAAAGTGGGGGGAGTACTTTGGCCAGAGACGACACCCTCTCTTGGGGCTTTTTTTTTTTGCCAATTAGCTACGTGGGAGGTCATCGCTCAATGCAGATGCCGAGAGGAAGCAGGTGGTCTCGGCAATTATCCTTTATTTAAATTGAGAAATTTATTTAAGTTGAGAAAGTCTGTTTTTCTTTAAGAGCCTCATTGCCAGGTGCACATGGTTGTAATCCCAGCATTTGGAAGGCTGAGACAGGAGGGTGGCGGTTTAAGGACATCCTCAGCTACTTAGTGAGGCCCTTTGTTCTCAGTGAGACCCTGTTTCAAAATAAAGAATAAAAAATAGGGCTGGGGATATAGCTCACTGGTAGAATGCCCCTGGGTTCCATCCTCAGTACCGCAAAACAAAACAACCTTGAAACTCAAAAGTCCCCCACATAACATTCACACATTAAATGGTTTATTAAAAATTAACAACAAATTAGCTGGGCATGGTGGTGCAAGCTTGTAATCCCAGCATTCGGAAGGCTGAGACTGGAGGATCGCAGTTTGCAGATAGACTCAGCTACTTGGTGAGGCCCTGTTTCAAAAAAATAAAGAACAGACCGGTGTGGTGGTGCACTCTTGTAATCCCAGCACTGGGAGGCTGAGACAGGAGGATCACACAGGTTCGAAGCCAGCCTCAGCTACTTAGTGAGGCTCTCAGCAACTTAGACTCTGTTTCCAAATAAAGTATAAAATAGGTCTGGGAGTATAGCCTAGAGGAAGGAAAGCCCCTGGCTTTCACCCCCAATACCACACATACACACACACACACACACACACACACACACACACACAAAACTGAAGAATAATGACCAATTTTGTTTTTTATTCAATAAGGAAGCGTTAAGTAATATGGACGACTATGACAAAACCTGCTTGGAGTCTGCATTAGTTGGTGTTTGCAATATCGTTCAGCAAGAGTGGGGTGGTGCAATTCCTTGCCAGGTAATGATCAATTTTTCTCATATTCCTACTAAGTTCAAAGCTTTAACCACCTTGGTACTTTAATCTTTGGGCTGTAACGCAGCATGCATTGTGATTTGTACACACTACATTTTATACTGTTGATGTCTTTCTTAAGGAAGGTATTAAATCACTCTAATCACATCACACTAATCTAAATCACAGCTGTGCTCAAAAAACAGCAAAACTTTGCCTTAAGGAAAGCATCCTCCTAGTAAATTGACTTACTGCAAACTAATACTGTTTGTATAAAAGACAAAGAGCTCCCAGTGGAATTTTAGAACTACGCTCCCTGGAAGGGGTGATTATAATTTTGAGTGATAGGATTATAAACATTAGTACAGTATAGTCTATCTTCATTATCTCATGTAGCATTTATTTTAGCAAACATTTAACCATCTCAATTCTCTGAGTTATCCAGAAAGTTAGGAATATAAATGTCATCGAATCTGTTGCTCTTTACATAGAGTCCACAATAGGTCCCTTCAATTAGAGCAGAATAGCAGCAGGAAAAGAGAATTGGAAGTTTGCTACAAGCAGGTATTTTGAGAAGTAGTAGCATAGTTAGAAGGAGAAAGCAAATACTACTAAAAGGAAAATTGTAACAGTCTGCAACAGGAATGGACAAACTTCTTTTTTATGCTGTTAAAATTATTCAACTGTGCTGTTATGGCATGAAAGTCAGAGATAACCGGTGTTTTGCTGTGTTCAAATAAAACTTGCCTCAGTGCCAGCCAGTGGACTAGACTTCATTTATGGGGCATAGTTTGCTGGTCTCTGGTATACGACTGTTTATTATAGGCTCAAAAACAGGATTCCTCAGTATCAGTGGTGCCACTGATGTTTATTTTTTAATTAAAAATAAGATTGTGATTACTTGGGAGAGATAAAAAGGATTGTTTCAAAGAAATAGGAGAGAAAGCCAGATATGGTGTGGCACACCTATAGTTCCAGTACTTGAGAGGCTGACAGGACAATTGCAGGTTCAAGGCCAGCCTCAGCAACTTAGGCCCTCCGTAACTTAGTGTGACCCTGTTTCAAAATAAAAATAAAATAGAGTTGGGGATGTGGCCCTGGTAGAATGCCCCTGGGTTCAATCCCCTGTAACACACACACACACACACACACACACACACACACACACACACACAGTAGGAGGGACTATAGGAAGTCTTGGAGCTACTCTTTATGTAGATTGTGGAGATGGTTGCATAACAATGCAGTTGTTGAAACTGTATTCTAAAAAGGATCAGTTTTACTACATGTAATTTTAAAAATTTTTCTTTTTTTGTGCTGGGTGTTGAACCCAATGGCATTCTACCTCTGAGCTACACCCCATACATCCCCAGCCTTATTTTATTATTATTATTTTATTTTATTATTTGTGATACTAGGGATGGAACACAGGGGCATTCTAACTCCAAGCAACGCCCCCAGCCCTATTGTATATTCTTTATTTTGAAACAGGATATCACTGAGTTGCAAAGGGCCTCACTAAATAGCTGAGGCTGTCCTTGAACCATGGTCCTCCTGTCTCAGCCTCCCAAATGCTGGGATTGCAAGTATGTGCCACTCCAGCTTGACCCTGAGCTATTACTAAAAGGTTAAATTGAATCACTTTAGTGGATACTTGATAAAGAAGCCAGTAAATACTTTTTTCTTTCTTTTCTTTTCCCTTCCTCCCTCCCTCTCTCATTTCCCTTCCCCTTTCCTTTACCCCTCCTTCCCTCCCTTGCTTCTTTCTTTTTTTTCTTTTTTTTCTTGTCCTGAGAATTGAACCAAGGGGTATTCTACTTCTAAGCTACACTCCCAGCCCTATTTTTTATTTATTTTGAAACAAGGTCTCACTGAGTTGCAAAGGGCCTCACTAAATAGCGGAGGCTGTCTGTGAACCTATGATCCTCCTTGTCTCAGCCTCCCAAATACTGGGATTACAAGTAAACACCACTGTACCCACCTCAACAAATGCCTTTTGATCAGTTCCTTTCAGAATTAGTTTTAAAAGCTTGGCACTATACTTTATAGGCATTATTTATTTTGGTAAATCCATACAAGTGTAATATCTAATTTCTAACAGTATACCGAATAAATGAAATCTTGTCATTATCTTCTGAATTGGTAGCCAGCAGGTAGCTCACTTTCATTTGTTAGGTGGTCTTAGAAAAAAAATTTAAAAATCAGACCTTGTGCACCATCCAGACTTCTGCCTTTTGATGTCTTTATTTGAAAGAAAAAAAATCTCTAAAGCCAAACATGCTAGTGCACGCTTGTGATAGTGCAGTGCCTGGGAGGCTGAGACAGGTGGATCTCAGGTTCACAGCCAGCCTTAGCAACTTAGGCCCTCTGCAACTTAGTGAGACCCTATTTCAAAATAAAGAATCAAATAGGGCTGGAGGTGTAGCTCAGGGGTAAAATATCCCTGGGTTCGATCTACAGTACTACTAAAAGAAAAGAAGAACAAAAGAAAGAATGAAAGAATCTGACTTTGAGAGTCACCTTACCCCAAAGGCAAGGGACTGGACCTAAATCTACTAAGACTTGCTAAATGATCAGATCTAAAACACTGTACTAGAGGTGGTGGTCAATAACCATATATTAGCAAGTTTGTTTATATGTAGAATTTTTCAAGATTTTAGACAACTGGACTGTATCTTCATTAGCTGAGTAAATCACAGCACATGACATATTGAAATATTTCATTGTCATACAGTATCAGAAAAAGCAAGTGACAGAAGTAAATCTTTGTAGCGATTTTGGGTACCTAGAAAAAGAATTGCCTTGTAGTCTATTGATGCCTTCCCCAAAGATGAGATCCCTCCAGGGGACCTCCATTAAGCATTCTCGGGCTCTAGAAGGAAAGGCCAATCTTGTTATTTCACGTGATACCAGCTACACTGCCTTAATGGCTTATTATTACCAAGTTACTAGACTGGGCTAAGGAGGACAAAAGTGATCCCCATTGGGATGCCTGAGAAGTCCACCCTGCTCACAGGGTTGCCCTGAAGCACTAGGAAAATGAAAATGGTTTGGGCAGCTACCATCTATGGTTGGTATACTTTATTTGGTTTTTCAAATTACAGGTTCATTAAGTATATATTATTAATGGTCTTATACCCTTCTGGTTAAATATCCTGTATAATGTCACGGACTAAGCTCAGTCGGGTCGTTACTGTCCGCTCCCGGTCAAATCCTCAGAAAGATGGGGCAAAAGGCAGGTGAGGTTCTGCAGAATCTTATATGCAGCGGTTCTTTCCCCTCTATGAATTCCTTAAGTTTTTAGGTACGACGCTTTAGAAAGAACCTGAGATGGACAAAGGCTTCTTGAGCCAATGACACTTTATTACAAAAACCCCAAGAAATTTATACCCTTTACCAGTAAAGTTAAGAAAAAGGGGGGGTGGGTGTCTTTCAGCTGGCTGTTGGCCCTCGAAGAATTAACTCCTGTTCCTCTCCAAGGTCTTGCAGATAAGCAGTTCCAGGTGGCAGCCTCCCAGAATAGTCAAGGCTTGGGAGCTTCTCGGGGAATCTTCTTTAACTTTTCCTGGAACTTTTTCATCTTTTTGGGCTCAGTTCATATAGCAAGTGTGGGGAAATGTGGTGATTCAGGTGGATGTGATGGAGTTTCTTCAGGTGTTGGTACCTTATCTTCTAAGTCTGAAAGCTTAAGCATACTCACAACACAGTTTGGCAGACAAAATACCACAAACAACACCACAAGGTTCTTAGTTCTAATTGTCAGATGTATTTCCTTAACTGCTGAGCACTCTTCTTTAGACAACAAGCCTATTAAAAGCCTACTCATCTTTAATAATCCACTTCCCTGTCACAAACTCTCTGCAGCCTGCTTCTAACTTTCTAATTCCTTCCTTTCCCAGTTGGGACTTTCTTATGATAAGCTCTTCTTCATGCAAAAATGCTTTTCTTACTCTTACGGTATTTCCTTTCCTTCATACATATATATTTAGAACGTCTGTCCTTTATTTTGTCATATTCATTTCTAACTATGCGGTCAGTCAACAGTCTTTTTCTTTGGGTCTATTGTATTTGGGCAGCTAAGTTGTTTATCAACTAAATTGCTTTAAGGTCACACACAAGGTTTTTCTCTGTCTCTAGGCAGGATTTCAAGGGTAAACAGTTACTTTGAACTGAGCTACTTTGTCGGAGTTAATGGATAGGGATGAGGGTCGGAGGCCATTTGTGATTGCTGCAGCTGGGGTGCTTATCACAGTACCTGAATTCTGGCCAGTTTCTCATTATTATTGAGCAGAGCCAAGGACGTTTAGACAAATTATTAGAGAGTTTATTTTCACGGACTCAATTTCATAGTCCTGATCTCACATCACTGGAGCAATTCGTGTAGAAAGTTAAAAGGAATAAAAGTCATGAAGGGTATCTAAAAGTGGGGGGTACTTTGGCCAGAGACGACACCTCCTTCTCGGGGCTTGTTGCCGATTAACTATGTGGAGTGGGGTCTCAACACATAGATGCCGAGGCAGCAGGATATCTTGGCAGTATAAATATGTTATTTATGTATTTTAACTGTCCAGAGATAGAATTGTCATCTTTAAAAATAAAGTGGCAGCCGGGTGTGGGGGCACACGCTTGTAATCCCCGCACTTGGGAAGCTGAGACAGGGTGATTACGCAGGTTCGAAGCCAGCCTCAGCTGGCTTAAGAGACCCTGTTTCCAAATAAAATATAAAATAGGTCTGGGAGTGTAGCCCAGAGGTAGAAGGCCCCTGGTCCCATCCCCAGTGCCACCAAAAAATAAATAAATAAAAATAAAGTGGCAGCTGGGCATGGTGGCACATGCTTGTAATCCCCGCACTCGGGAGGCTGAGACAGGAGGATCACACAGGTTCGGAGCCAGCCTCAGCTACTTAGTGAGGCTCTCAGCAACCTAGTGAAACCCTGTTTCCAAATAAAATATAAAAAATAGATCTGGGAGTATAGCCCAGAAGTAGAAAGTCCCTGGGTTCCACCCCCAGTACCACTAAATAAATAAATAAATAATAAAGTGGCAGCTGGGCATGGTGGCGCACACTTGTAATCCCAGCATTTGGGAGGCTGAGATGGGAGGGTCACAGTTTACGGATAGCCTCAGCTACTTAGTGAGGCCCTTTGCAACTAAATGAGACCTAAGAGTTGGAGTTCTGGTTTTGATACAATTAAATGAAGTTGAGCATTTTTTCTTTAAGTTTTCAGAGTTAAGCTTTTAAAAAAATTAATCAAGGCTGGGCGTGGTGGTGTACACTTGTAATCCCCATGCTTGGGAGGCGGAGACAGGAGGATCGCGCAGGTTCAAAGCCAGCCTCACTGGCTTAAGAGACCCTGTTTCCAAATAAAAATAATATAAAAAATAGGTCTCGAAGTGTAGCCCAGAGGTAGAATGGTTTCCAGGAACCCCAGTACCACCAAATAAATAAATAAATAATTGAATAATTGAATAAAATGGAGTAAAATGCATACATTTTAAATACAGTTTACTGAATTTTATCAGATGTGTATGCCTATGTGACCACTACTATATTTAATACATAGAACATTTCTATCACCCCACAAACTTTCTCCGTGTCCCTTTTGAGAAATGAAAAAGTTGCTAAATGAAATTACTTTTGTTGTTTTGTTTGTTTTAATGGAATTACTACTTAAATATGCAATTTAATGTACAAACTCTGTCTCTATTTGCACCCAGGTTGTTCTGGTGACTGATGGCTGTCTTGGCATTGGTAGAGGGTCGCTGCGACATTCCTTAGCTACTCACAACCAGAGAAGTGAGAGCAACAGGTTCCCACTACCTTTTCCTTTCCCATCGAAGTTATATATCATGTGCATGGCAAATTTGGAGGAGGTAATACCTTTTATTAAGTTCTTTTCAGCTTGATTAGGTAAATTTTAGGGCTCTTAATATTTTAATACATTACTTATTCTTTATATTAG
This sequence comes from Muscardinus avellanarius, assembly GCF_963383645.1. Taxonomy (NCBI): domain Eukaryota; kingdom Metazoa; phylum Chordata; class Mammalia; order Rodentia; family Gliridae; genus Muscardinus; species Muscardinus avellanarius. The sequence goes on along the minus strand of NC_137788.1, from coordinate 131,077,933 downwards.
TATATTTAATATATTCTTTATTGTATATGCTCTAACTTTGTACTGCAAGAATCTTGCCCTTAAGCTGGGCGTGGTGGTGCACGCTTGTAATCCCAGCATTTGGGAGGCTGAGACCGGAGGATCGCAATTCATGGACAGCCTCAGCTACTTAGTGAGGCCCTCTGCAACTCAGTGAGACCCGGTTTCAAAATAAAGAATAAAATATAGGGCTGGGGGTGTAGCTCGGAGGTAGAATGCCCCTGGGTTCCATCCCTAGTACCAAAACAAAAAAAACCTTGCCCTTAACTTGCTTGTCTACAACAACGCCAGCAGCATGCTGGGAACACGGTAGATCCCTCTGTGGTACCGTTTGGGAAGCATTCCTTTTTGAGCAGCACCATTTCCCACCCTTCTTGTAGATGTGCATATACATGGCCAAAGGAACAACCCCATGTTTCTAAGAGGAAATGTGTATCAGTGCCTCCCTCTCCTCTCTCCCCTTTGTGTTTGTCATTTTGGTCTATTACTAGAAGCTGGTCAAAAGGGAGATTATTTTATTTTATTTTATTTTATTTTATTTTATTTATTTTTTTTTTTTAGGTACTGGGAATTGAACTCTTTTACCCCGGCTCTAAGATTTTTTTTTTTTATGTTAGTTATTTCCCCTACTAAGGAATTCTTATATTTATCCTACCAAAAATGCTGACAGAGATGTAATTTTGATTTTTTGGTAAGGTAACATTACTGTGATGGTATGTTTTATTAAACATTACTTCTTGGATTTCCCATTTATATGAGGAAGTTACCTCTTTTTATTCTCTCTGTAAAATATAAATGATTGCTCTTGCCAAAAGACGTTAGAAATATTTTGGAGGAAAGATGCAGTATAAATGCTAACTGTGGCCCGGCATGGTGGCACATGCCTGTAATCTTAGTACTTGGGAAGCGGAGAAAGAAGGATCACAGGCTCAAAGCCAGCCGTAGCAACTTAGCAAGGCTCTGTCTCAAAATAAAGAATAAAATAGGAGTAGGGGTGTAGATCAGAGGCAGAATGCCCCGGGTTCAATGTCTAGTCACACACACACCTCACACTCTCCAAGTTACTACTTCAGCCCTATTTGGTGTTTGGTTTTTGGGTTTTTTTTGGGGGGGGCGGACAGGGTCTTGCTAGGTTGATGACAGTCTCACTACTTGCTGAGGCTGTCCTCGAACCTATGATCCTCCTGTCTCAGCCTCCCAAATACTGAGATTACAGGCTTGCACCACCGTGCCCAGCTTCCTCTGAGAATCTTGCAAAATTAGTTATGAGTGAAATAGCTCTATTGGTGTCAGTTTATATAGCATTTCTCTTAGATGACCTGAATCAAATTGTCATCATTATTTTCTCAGATAGGCTGTTAAAATCATTTCATTTACTTAATGCCATGTTATAATAATGGCTGTGACCTTAGTGTGCTAAGAGTAATCTGGTGATACATGCCACTTTAACGGGGGTTGTCTCTTCTGCTGTGTAGCTTCAGAGCACCGATTCTTTGGAATGCCTTGAACGTCTCATAGACTTAAACAACGGCGAAGGGCAAATTTTTACTATTGATGGACCCCTGTGTTTGAAAAATGTACAGTCTATGTTTGGGTGAGTATATGCTTAAAGTTGTTTTTAAAAATACCTTTTTTGCCGGGTGTGGTGGCGCACACTTGTAATCCCTGTGCTTGGGAGGCAGAGGCAGGAGGATCGAGGCCAGCCGCGCTGGCTTAAGAGACCCTGTTTCAAAAATACAGAAAATAGGTCTGGGAGTGTAGCCCAGAGGTAGAAGGGCTTCCAGGAACCCCAGTACGACAAAAAAAAAAAAAAAAAAAAAAACCTTTTTTGCATTCCATATCCAGGAAGAACATCCCTTTTACTATTTTTAATTGTATGATTTTATTTTCTCCATTTCTCAGATAAAATGATTTTAAGTAGTAATTTTTTTAAAGTTTACTCCCTTTTCTTCTTTTAGTCCTAGGAATTGAACCCAGGAGCATTCTTCCTCTGAGCTATACCCCCCAGTTAATTTTATCTTTTTTTTAATTTTGAGACAGAATCTCACTAGGTTTATGAGAGTCTCACTACTTGCTGAGGCTGTTCTCAAACCTGCAATTTTCCTGTCTCATCCTCCCAAGTACTGGGATTACAGGTATGCGCCCCAAGCCTGTCTAAATTTACTTCCTTTTAACTTAACATAATGAAGCTGGGCATGGTAATAACTCCTGTAATTCCAGTACTTGAGAGGCTGATACAGGAGGATTGCAGGTTTAAGGCCAGCCTCTGTAGTTTAGCTAGACCTTTAGCAACTTAGGAGATCCTGTTTCAAAATGAAAATGCAAATGGCTGATATTGTAGTTCAGAGGTACGATGCCACTGGACTTAATCTCTAGTACAAAAAATAAAAAATAAGATTTATTAAGCATGATAAAATCTGTAATGGCTATAGGTATTGACTTTCTTACAATGATTCAGCAATTCCAAATGCCAGATTCCAAAGATTAATTTGCCTTTTGAGCTTTTTAAAAATATTAGCTCATGAGCCAGGCATGGTAGTGCACACCTGTAATCCTAGTACGTGGAAGGCTGAGACAGGAGGATCGCAGGTTTGAGGACAGCCTCAGCAAGTAGTGAGACTCTCATCAACCTAGTGAGACCGTGTTTCAAAATTAAAAAATAAAATAGGAGCCGGATGTGGTGGTGCACGCTTGTAATCCCCGCACTTGGGAAGCTGAGACAGGAGGATCGCACAGGTTCGAAGCCAACCTCTTGGCTTAAGAGACCCTGTTTGCAAATAAAAAATATAAAATAAGTCTGGGAGTGTAGCCCGGAGGTAAAAGGCCCCTGGGTTTCATCCCTAGTATCAGACCACACACTAAAAATCAGCTCATCAGAAATATCAGTTTGATGCTGGGCATGGTGGTGCACATTTGTAATCCTAGTACTTGGGAGGATGAGACAGGAGGATCATGATTTGCAGCAGCCCCAGCTACTTAGCGAGGCCCTCCACAATTTAGTGAACCCTGTTTCAAAATAAACATTAAGCTGAGCGTGGTGGCGCACACTTGTAATCCCCGCGCTTAGGAGACAGACAGGAGGATCGCACAGGTTCGAAGCCAGCCTCAGCTACTTAGGGAGGCTCTCAACAACTTGGTGAGACTTTGTTTCTAAATAAAGTATAAAATAGGTCTGGGCGTATAGCCTGGAGGTAGAAAGCCCCTGGGTTCCACCCCCAGTACCACAAAAAAAAAAAAGATTAAAAAATAGGGCTAAGGGTATAACTCAGAGGTAAAATGCCTCTGGGTTCCATCCCCAGTGACACACACACACACACACACACACACACACACACACACACACACACACACACACAAAAAACAAAACCAGTTTGAAATCTGTGTATAATGTTGCATGTTTGTAATTCTAGTACTTAGAAGGCTAAGATAGGAGGATCAAAGGTTTTAGGTCAGCCTCAGCAATTTAGTGAGACTCTGTTAAAAATAAAAAGCCAGGCATGGTGGCACACATATGCATGCTTGTAATCCCAGTACTTGGGAAACTGAGACCAGAGGATCGCAGGTTCGTGGCCAGCCTCAGCTACTTAGTGAGGCCCTCCAGAACTTAGTGAGACCCTGTTTCAAAATAAAAGAAAAATGATGTGAGACTGTAATGCACCAATAAAAAGCATATAAAAAATAATAAGCTGGGTGTGGTGGCATGCTGTAATCCCAGCATTTGGGAGGCTGAGACAAGAGGGTCACGTTTCATGGACAGCCTCAGCGACTTAGTGAGGCAGGCCCTCTGCAACTCAGTGAGACCCTGTTTCAAAATAAAGAATAGAAAATAGGGCTGGGGATTCAGCTCAGAGGTAGAATGCCCCTGGGTTCCATCCCCAGTACCACACACACACACACACACACAGAGAAAGAATAAAATAGGGGTGGGGGTATACCTCAGAGGTAGAATGCTCCAGGATTAAATCCCCACTACCCTCACACACACTATGTAGATTTAGATAGATATGTAGGGCTGGAGAGTAGTGCAGGGGCGCGCTTCTATAATCCCAGTTCTTGAAAGGCTGAGATAGGAGAATTACATGTTCAAAGCAAGCCTTAGCAACTTAGCAAGACCCTGTTTCAAAAATAAAAAGGTTTGAGGGGGGATATAGCTTGGAGGTGGAATGCCCCTGGCTTCAATCCCCAGTACTACACATATAGAAAATCCAGTTTGTAGCTGGGCATGGTGGCACACACCTACAATCAGGAGGCTGAGATAGAAGGATCTTAAGATCAAGGCCAGCCTCAAAAACTAAGCAAGACCTTGTCTCAAAAAATTAAGCCGGGCATGGTGGTACACGCTTGTAATCCCAGCAGCATTTGGGAGGCTGAGACAGGAGGATAGTGATTCACAGATAGCCTCAGGTGCTTAGTTAGTGAGGCCCTTTGCAACCCAGTGAGATCCTATTTCAAAATAAAGAATTAAAAAGTAGGGCTCAGAAGTAAAATTCCCTCAGCCGGGCGTGGTGGTGCATGCTTGTAATCCTAGCATTTGGGAGGCTGAGACGGGAGGATTGTGGTTCACAGACAGCCTCAGCTACTTAGTGAGGGAGGCCCTTTGTAACTCAGTGAGACCTTGTTTCCAAATAAAGAATAAAAAGTAGGGCTGGGGGTATAGCTCAAAGGTAGAATGCCCCTGGGTTCCATCCCCAGTACCACAAAAATATTAAATAAAGAGAGAGGGAGGGAAGGGGGGAGAAAGAGAAAGAAGAAGAATGCCCTGGGTTCCATCCCAAGTACCGCAATAAAAATAAAACAGGCCTGGAGGTGTACATCAAAGAGTTCAGTCGCCAGTGTTAGAGAAAAAGGGGTGAAGGGCTCTGGTCAGCTAAACATGTGCGTGCGCACACACACACGCCTCTCCACCCAACCCCCTGGTTTTATTCCCAGTACCACAAAAAAAAAAAAAAAAGGTCTGGGAATGCAGCTCAGTGGTACAGTGCTCCTGTATTCAACCCCCAGCACCCCTCACACAACATAATATTTACATAAATACATATGTACCTATGTATTTATGTAGCTGTAGATGGATCACTATCAGATCGTATTGTTTCTCAGATGGTAGATTTAATTTTAATTTGGAGTGCATGCAAAGAGAAAACAAACTTTCAATCTTGAAAAATCACTTTTTGTGTATTGTATTACTCTTCCTAAAATAATTACTCATCATATTCTAGAAAACTGATAGATGTGGCATATACGCCTTTCCATGCCATGCTCAAGTGCGGCCACCTCGCTGCTGACGTGCAAGTCTTCCCCAGGCCAGAACCTTTTGTTGTAGATGAAGAACTTGATCCTCTCCCTAAAGTCATTAACACAGGTAACCTTTTTATAAAACTTTCTTCTTACTTTTCCTCTTATCCTTACTTTCTTCTAATTTGTGACTTTTACTTTCTTCTCCGTCTAGGAGGGTTGAAAAGAATTGTTATTCTGATTCTACAATTCCTTTGTCATCAGCACTTTGGATTGGAGAATGTGTGGTAGATCATTGGTCTTCTATGGTGAAGTCATGAGTTATCTCCTACTCTGTATCATTGCAACCACAAATTACTGGAGTTGGAAATCATGGCCAGATTCACCATTAAAATCCTTAAGATGGCTGGGCGTGGTGACACATGCCTGTAATCTTAGCATTTGGGAGGCTGAGACAGGAGGATCACGGTTTGCAGACAGCCTCAGCTACTTAGTGAGCAGACAGCCTCAGCTACTTAGTGAGGCCCTTTGCAACTCAGTGAGACCCTGTTTCCAAATAACAAATAAAAAATAGGCCTGGGGGTGTAACTCGGAGGTAGGATGCCCCTGGGGGTTCCATCCCCAGTAACACACACAAAAATAATCCTTAAGATAGCCCGGTATGGTGGCTCGTGCCTATAATCCCAGTACTTGGGAGGCTTAGACAGGAGAATCACAGGTTCAAGGCCATCCTCAGCAAATTAGCGAGGCTCACAGCAACCTAGTGAGACCCTGTTTCAAAACCAAAAATAAAAAAAAAGGTTGGGGGTATAACTCAGAGGTAGAATACCCATGGGTGCAATTACCAGTACCTCCACAAAAAATCCTGAGGTACTTCCTAATAGTGATACCAAGATTGATTAGCATCATTACTAAGATCATATGAAGGACTGTCTCTAGACTTAGCTTGATGCCTCTTACTCTGTGACTCTGGAGTTGTATTGATGGAGACAACTTGAGTAGTGAGTTAATCCTCTTAGGAATGGCTGTCGTCACTTTTAGTCACTGTTGCAGACTCAATGCCTAGTATAATGTCTGACAGTAAATTCTTGGTAGGTAATTGTCTAGTCAAGAAATGATTAAACTTAAATATGCAGTACTTACTCATCTTAGGGGGTATAGAAATTTTAGAATGAAGGGCTGTGAGCAGCCTTTTTGCTTTTTTTTTTTTTGGCGGGGGGTACTGGGGGTTAAACCCAAGGGCATTCTACCACTGAGCTATACCTCTAGACCTCTTTATTAATTGTGGTACTGGGGATGGAACTCAGGGGCATTCTGCCTCCAAATTATACCCCCATCCCTATTTTATTACTTTTTTTTTTTCTTTTTTTTTTTTTTTTTGGTGGTACTGGGGGTAGAACCCAGAGGCTTTCTACCTCCGGGCTATACTCTCAGACCTATTTTATATTTTATTTGGAAACAGGGCCTCACTAAGTTGCTGAGAGCCTCACTAAGCAGCTGAGGTTGGCTTCGAACTTGCACAATCCTCCTGTCTAGCCTCCCAAGTGCCGGGATTACAAGAGTGCACCACCATACCTGGCCCTATTTTATTACTTTATTTGGAAACAAGGTCTTATAAGTTGTAGGGGGACTCATTTATTTGCTGAGGCTGGTCACGAATCTGTAGTCCCTCTGTCCCAGCCTCCCAAGTACTGGGATTATATGTGTGTGCCACCATGCCTGACTATTTTTAAATTTTGAAACAGGGCCTCACTAAGATAGAGAGCCTTTATAAGTTACCGCAGCTGACCATGTGATCCTCCTCTCTCAGCCTTTCAAATACCTGGCCAGAGCAATGTTTTTTTTTTTTTTTTTTTTTTTTTTGGTGGTACTGGGGTTCCTGGAAGCCCTTCTACCTCCGGGCTACACTCCCAGACCTATTTTTTACATTTTTATTTGGAAACAGGGTCTCCTAACCCAGCGCACACGGCTGGCTTCGAACCTGCGCGATCCTCCTGTCTGCCTCCCAAGCGCGGGGATTACAAGCGTGCGCCACCACGCCCGGCATCAGAGCAATGTTTTTAATGAAGTATCTTTACTCTCCAAAGAAGGCTGAACCAAAGTATTATGATTATGATTATTATTATTATTTTTATTTTTATTTATTTTTTTTTTGTGTGGTACTGGGGTTCCTGGAAGCCCTTCTACCTCCGGGCTACACTTCCAGACCAATTTTTTTATTTTTGGAAACAGGGTCTCCTAAGCCAGCGCGCACGGCTGGCTTCGAACCTGCGCGATCCTCCTGTCTCCGCCTCCCAAGCGCGGGGTTTACAAGCGTGTGCCACCACGCCCGGCGATTATTATTATTTTAACTCCTCTTCTCCCCATAACCAGAATATCCCTGACTACAGAGGGATTCAGCATAGCCTCATAAAAATAAGATTTACCTGATTTGTCATATTACTTAAGTTTATTAAATGAAATATTATTATTTCCTGAGCTACTTAAAATACAAACTGGGTCATGCATAGAAAAATCTGATAATTTTTTCAGTCATTGTATTTTAAATTTCCACCTAAACGTTGTTTGTAAAAATAAAATATGTAAAAAATAATATACTTCACCCTATTATGAATTAATTCTATGCTGATTTCTTTCAGATTTGGAAATAGTGGGATTTATTGATATAGCTGATATTTCAAGTCCCCCAGTTCTCTCCAGACATCTGGTCTTACCTATAGCACTTAACAAAGGTGAGTTCTCTTTCTATACCATTGATAGATCTGAAGCATCATTACTGTTATGTGTTAGATAACAGGTTAGCCCATTTTGCTGACTCTAAAGGAAAGGAATAGTTAGCCAAAATGGATTTTAGAAAATGGAATTTTAGCTGGGCATGGTGGCACACGCTTGTAATCCCCTCGCTTGGGAGGCTGAGACAGGAGGATGATGCAGGTTCAAAGCCAGCCTCAGCTGGCTTAAGAGACCCTGTCTCCAAACAAAATATAAAAATAGGTCTGGGAGTGTAGCCCAGAGGTAGAGGGCCCCTGGGTTCCATCCCCAGTACCACCAAAAAAAAAAAAAAGGAATTTTAGAAAAGAAATTGTGCTGCTTTACACTGTGGGAAACCTTTTGACATATTTTCTATGTAGTAATTTGTGATTAGTCCTCATTAGAGATTAGAGTGTTTAATTTCTCAACCAGGGCTCTGCCTTTCCTAATAGGAGCATGCTGAGAAAACCAAAGTTGTTACCAGAAAGAAGATTGCTTGATGCTGGATGTAGTGACACATGCCTGTGGGCTCAAGACAGCCTCAGCAATTTAGTGAGACTCTCAGCAACCTAGCGAGACCTCCTTTCTAAACAAAAAATAAAAAGGGCTGGAGGTAGAATGCTCCTGTGTTTAATCTCCAGTAACACACACACACACACACACACACACACACACACACACACACACACACACACGGTTGCTCTATAAGCTGGGCATAGTGGTGCATGCCTGTGATTCCAGTACTTGAAAGACTGAGATGGTAGGATCACAGGTTTGAGCTAGCATGTACAAACTGACTCAAAAATAAATAAAAGGGCTGGGGCATAGCTCTGTGGTAGAATTTCCCTGGGTTCAATCCCCATTACCACACACAGAAAAAAGGTTGCTTGATAAATGTAGAAGTCAAATATTGTATCAAGGAAGAACACATCTGTGTTTTGTTCTGCTAGTGGCAAGCACATAGTATATATTCATTAAATACTATTGAATGAATGGATAAACCTCTTGTGAGGCCTCATTACTGCAAAGTGTACCTTTTTAGGAACTGAGTCATGTCCCCAAACTCAGCACCTCTCTGGAGTGTGCTAGCTTCTACCTGATTAAATTCTCCTTTTCTCTGTTCTAAACTGTCTACCTTATATTTATTAGCTCTCTCCAAGAAATGTATATAGTTAGGTTTCTACCTACAGAGTTAACAGTCACATTCTGATAATGTCCAGATCATCTCAGTTGAAAAGCCTTGTCTTCATTCACAGACAGCCTCGATGTGCTCCTGTGTTCTCAGACACACAAAGACATGCCTTACTTCCAAGGTCCTAGAGGCAGTGCTACATAACTATAATTTCCACAAAAGAAAGTGAGCAAAATGAAGTTGTTCATGTAGGGGAAGAACAGAAAGAAAAAATTCCCTTCTCTGTGGACCAGAGCCATGGTGTAAGGGCTGTGGAATAGCAGGCTAACAGGGCAAGTTCTTCCTAATTAAAATAAAAAGTCAGCCGGGCGTGGTGGCGCACACTTGTAATCCCTGCGCTTGGGAGGCAGAGACAGGAGGATCGTGCAGGTTCGAAGCCAGCTGCACGCGCTGGCTTAGGAGACTCTGTTTCCAAATAAAAATGTAAAAATAGGTCTGGGAGTGTAGCCCGGAGGTAGAAGGGCTTCCAGGAACCCCAGTACCACCAAAAAAAATAAAATAAAATAAAAAGTCAGCCAGGCGTGGTGGTGCACACTTGTAATTCCAGTACTGAGAGGCTGAGACAGGAGAATCGCAGGTTCAAGGACAGCCTCAACAACTTAGTGAGGCCCTGTTTCAAAATTTTAAAAAATAATAAAATAGGGCTGGGGGTGTGGCTCAGGCAGAACACCCCTGGGTTCAATTCCCAGCACAAAAATAAATAATAAAAAGATAAAATAGAAAGTCAAGCAAGGTGTAGTGGTGTATACCTGTAATCTCAGTACTTAGGAAACTGAAACAGGAGGATTGTGGGTTTGAAGTCAACCCCAGCAAGTTAGCCTAAACCTCAGCAATTTAGCCAGATCCTGTTTTAAAATAAAAAATGAAGCCAGGCATGGGAGTACTTGCCTGTAATTCCAGTACTTGTAAGGTTAAGACAATTGCAGGTTCAAGGCCAGCCTCAGCAACATAGTAAGACCCTATTTCAAAATAAAAAAAATAAAAAGGGTTGGGTATATAACCTGAAGGCAGACCATCCCTATGTTCAGTTCCTAGTACCAAAATAAAAAGGCAGGGAATGTAGCCCCTAGGTTCAATCCCCAGTAGCCCCCACCCAAAGTAAAGTCATTAAACAAAAATGAGCGGACAGATACTCCTGTGGGGAAGTTAATTGTAGCAAAAATTCATCTGTCAGCAGAGAACCTGGAGTTAGAGAGTCTAGTCAAGAAGTTTATGGAAGCCAGGTATGGTGGCACATACCTGTAATCCCAGTACTTGGGAGGCTGAGACAGAAGGATCATAGGTTCACAGCCAGCCTCAGCAACTTGGTGAGGCCCTCTGCGACTTCGTGAGACCCTATTTCAAAATAAAAAATAAAACAGGGCTGGGGTTATAGCTCAGAGGTAGAATGCTCCTGGGTTCAATCTCTAGTGCTATATGCACACACATGAAAAAGAAGCTGGGTGTGGTGGTCCACACCTGTAATCCCAGGACTTGGGAGGCTGAGGTAGGAGGGCCACAGGTTTAATGACAGCTTCAGCAACTTAGGCCCTGTTTCAAAAATATATACCTGGGCATGGTGGTGCACACTTGTAATCCCAGCACTTGGGAGGCTGAGACAGGAGGATTGTACAGGTTCGAAGCCAGCCTCAGCTACTTAGTGAGGCTCTCAGCAACTTAGTGAGACCCTGTTTCCAAATAAAGTATAAAATAGTTTTGGGAGTGTAGCCTGGAGGTAGAAAAGCCCCTGGGTTCTACCCCCAGTACCACCCCCCCAAAAAAAATTTATATATAGGATTGGGGTATAGCTCAGAGGTAGAATACCTCTGTGTTCAATCGCCAGTAACTCCCCCACACACATACACACAAATAAGTTTATAGAGTAATCATTGTGTACCTTTGGGAATTATATCTATATGTTTTGTGAAAGCTGTCAGTGTGGAACACATCTGAGATTGCTATATCTGGTTTTGGTTAGATAGGTGCCTGAAACTTCCAAATAGCATCTAACTGAGCTTCCTACTGGAACTGTGGAAACACTTTTTTTTTTGTGTGTGTAGTATCTTTATAGAGATAAATTCATAAGCCATATGGTTCCTCAATTTAAAGTGTGTAACTAAGTGATTCTTAGTTTATTTACAGAGTTGTGGAACCATCATCACACTCATTTTTAATAACTTTCACCATCCCCAAAAATGGAGTCCTGCTCCCTTTTCCCTCAGCCCCACCACAGTAGCCACTAACAAACGTCCTCTCTGTCTCTTGATTTGCTGTCCTGGATATTTCACACTAATGAGAATCATTTCACACTTGAAAAGCAACGTTTATATGGACGTTGGAAAATTGGGGTGAATTTTGTGACTTGTTAAGTATTCGTTTACAACTGTGTGCGTGTTCTCTTTGGGGCTAGAAAATATCTAAGCATGTACTTGGTGTTTGGGATTTTTGTAGCTAATCTCAGTCCAGCCTGTTTTCTTTTTACAGAAGGTGATGAGGTGGGCACTGGCATCACTGATGACACTGAAGATGAGAATTCAGCCAATCAGATTGCAGGCAAGATCCCCAACTTCTGTGTCCTGCTCCATGGCAGCCTGAAAGTGGAAGGAATGGTGGCGATTGTTCAATTAGGGTAGGAGACTTTGTTTACATTTACATTGGGCTGAGTAAAAGGAAAAATCGGCTCATTAAATGAAGTGTTTTTGTAGACATTTCTGAAAAAAAATAGATCCTTGTCACCTTTTTACTCTCCCGCCACACCCTTCCTACCTTCCATCTCCTGAACTACTCTTAGCTGGGCATCATGGCGCATGCCTATAATCCCAGAACCTGAGACTGAGACAAGAGCATTGCAGGTTCATGGCCAGCCTCAGCAACAGATTTTGTTTCAAAATAAAAAAGGGTGGTGTAGCTCAAGAGTTAGAATGCAGCCAGGCATGGTGGTGCACACTTGTAATCCCAGCATTTGGGAGGCTGAGACTGGAGGATCGCAGTTCGTGGACAGCCTCAGCTACCTAGTGAGGCCCTCTGCAACTCAGTGAGACACGGTTTCAAAATAAAGAATAAAAAATAGGGAACCAGGTGTAGCTAGGAGGTCGAATGCCCCTGGGTTCCACCCCCAGACCCACCAAAAAAAAAGCGGAGCCAAGATTCTCACTCATAAGTTCTTGTTCCAGAGCCCATACTACTGGCAACCACTTTGCCCTATTTCTTTCCTTGGAAGGGGTCGGGGGAGGCCCTTCTAGGTTTATATTACAATTCATCACAGGAAGTATGGCTCCATTTCTGCTTAAGTGAGAATTAGCTGGTCCAAAAGAAGAATGCAGTTCTTCCTAATAGGAATTAATCTACATTACTTCCTGACATCCAAGCTTCCTGTACTGACTCTGAAAATGAGAATCCCCTGGCTCTTTGAGAGGAGTATTTGAGTAACAGGACAGTGGCCTGTGCCTGCCAGAAGGGCTTCCCTGTGTTGGTGCTGCTGTGCCTCTAGGAAGCAACTGAAGAGACCTCCTCATCACTCCTGCTGCCCTTTGTGATATTTTCTTCTCTTAAGCTGTTTTTTGTTTTGTTTTGTTTTTGCGGCTCGGGGGATGGAACCCAGGGGCATTCGACCTCCGAGCTACACCCCCAGCCCTATTTTTTATTCTTTATTTTGAAACAGGGTCTCACTGAGTTGCAAAGGCCCTCGCTAAGTAGCTGAGGCTGTTCGCAAACCCGGATCCTCCTTTCTCAGCATCCTGAATGCTGGGATTACAAGCGTGCGCCAACGCACCCGGCTTCTTAAAACTGATTTTGATTTCCATATATACATAATTTTTTTATGTGTATGTGGTACTGTTAATTGAACCCAGGGCATTTGGAGCACTTTTTACTTTTAATTTTGAAATAGAGTCTACTAAGTTGCTGAGGCTGGCCTCAAAACTGTGATATTCCTGCCTCAGCCTCCCAAATACTTGAATTACAGGTGTGGGCTGCCATGCTCAGCAGCATGTATACATAATTTTGCCTGAGTAATAATACATGTCCCAGCAGATATACTAGGATAGCAGTGTGCATTTTCAGGTTTAGGATTTACTTCGGTAAGAGCCATGTGCCAGCTAGGCATGGTGGCTCATGCCTGTAATCCCAGTACTTGGGAAGGCTGAGGCAAGAGGAACACAGGTTCATAGCCAGCCTTAGCATCTTAGCATGGCCCACAGCAACTTAGTGAGACCTGTTTCAAAATAAAAAATAAAATAGGATTGAGGGTGTAGCTAAGAGGTAGAATGCTCCTGGGTTCAATCCCCAGTGCCACAAATTTCTAGTACCCACAAAACAAAAAGGTAGTGTGCCTGATTTGAAAGTTGAAGGCAGCCGGGCGTGGTGGTGCACCCTTGTAATCCCAGTACTTGGGCTGAGACAGGAGGATCGCAAGTTCAAGATCAGCCCCAGCTACTTAGTGAGGCTCTCTACAACTCAGCGATACCCTGTTTCAAAAAAGAATTAAAAATAGGGCTGGAGGTTGAGCCTGGAAATAGAATGCCTTTGAGTTTTTTAAAAAAAAAAAAAAAAAAAAAAAAAAAGCTGAGACCTGTTCCTTAAGAGAAAAATATAAGCACTGCCACTTCCTCCTTGAGCCTGCTTCCTCACCTGGGAGCACACCACCACCTGCCTCACAGGTGCTCAGGAGGGTGAGATGCCGGGTGCTTTGCATAGTGCCCGGCACTTGTTCTGAATGAACAAGCCACTGATCATCCAGCCACTCTTTAGAATTACACTTGAACCTTGAGTCCCAGGGGCACAGCCGCAGCCCAGACAGAACTGTCCTAGCTTGGCTAGTCCAGTAGGAGGGGTCTCGGCGAAGGTGTGGACATGGCAGGGAGCGTTAGGATTGTCTGTGTAGCTTATCTGTGTCTACCAGGTACTGGCCTCTCATTAGCATCATGCCACTGTGTGCAGGAATCGATGATAGCAAGTGGCACCAGTTCAGGGAGGGGACTACCGAAACCACACTGCCCCGGCTGAGGCTCCCGTCTTGTAATCCCTGTGCTTGGGAGGCAGAGACAGGAGGATCGTGCAGGTTCGAAGCCAGCCCCATTAGCTTAAGAGACCCTGTTTCCAAATAAAAATATAAAAAAATAGGTCTGGGAGTGTAGCCCGGAGGTAGAAGGGTTTCTAAGAACCCCAGTACCAACAAAACAAAAAATCTGTTGCTGAGCCAGGTGTGGTGGCACACGCTTGTAATCTCCATACTTGGGAGGCTGAGACAGGAGAATTGCAGTTTGCAGAGAGCCTCAGCTACTAGTGAGGCCCTTCTCAACTTAGACCTTGTTTCAAAATAAAGAATAAAAAATAGGCCAGGCATGATGGCGCACACTTGTAATCCCGGTACTTGGGAGGCTGAGACAGAAGGATCACAGGTTTGTAGCCAGCCTCAGCTACTTAGTGCGGCCTTCTGCAATTTAGTGAGACCTTGTTTCAAAATGAACAAAATATAGGACTGAGAATGTAGCTATGTAGCTTGGAGATAGAATGCCCCTGGGTTCTTCCATCCCCAGTACTGCAAAAAAAAAAAATCTGTTGCTGAAGCCAGGCATGGTAGTGTACTCCTGTAATCTGAGTATTTCGAAATAATGCTACACTCAAATGTGAAAAAAGAAAAAGAAAATGGAGAAACACAGACTGGACTTACTTGGCAAGCCCAGGCTTTATATTTTTCTGATCTTCCATCTTTTCTCCATCTAGGCCTGAATGGCATGGAATGCTCTACTCCCAAGCTGACAGCAAGAAGAAATCAAACCTCATGATGTCCCTCTTTGAGCCTGGACCCGAACCTCTCCCATGGCTAGGGAAAATGGCCCAGCTGGGTCCTATTTCAGGTATCGTCCGGATCAGATTTTACTTATCTCAGCTTCGTTTTTTCTCTTCTGTTCTGAATGTCTCTGACCATAGGTGGTAGATTGTCTGAACCCTCACTGGTGTACTGTGATCTCTGATGCTGAGTGTGTACATGAAGAAACCGCGAAGAGCCTGATGTTTGGACTTTTAACTTTCCCTGTTCAGGGAAAACCAGCATTTAAATTGCTTTATGTAGCTGGGGGTGGTGGTGCACGCTTGTAATCCCAGTACTTGGGAGGCTGAGACAGGAGGATCGCAGGTTCGAGGCCAGCTTCTGCTACCTAGTGAGACCCTCTGCAACTTAGTGAGACCCTGCTTCAAAATAAGAAATTAAAAAAAAAAATCGGGCTGAGGGTGTTGCTCGGAGGTAGAATGCCCCTGGGTTCCATCCCCAGTACAAGATAAATAATAAATAAATAGCTTTTAAGTACATATAAACTCTGAGACTGCTTAGAGTGAAAAGCCATTCCATTTTCCCCTCGGTCATTCTCAGAACATTTCATTCTCCTTCCTTCTTGCAACTTTTGTCCCCTCAACTTTTATGACATTACTCCTGGTACGTGCCGGGCTTTTCTTCGGCAACTTTTTTCTTGTCTTCTTTTCTACTTCTTGCCTTGCAGTTTCCAAGACGTTTTTCTTTGCCTTCTTTTAGGTTTTTAGTCTCTCTTGAGTGTTTCCTTAGTAATAATAGTTTCAGCACACCTGTGATCCTAGTACTTGGGAGGCTGAGATAGGAGGATCACATATTCTAGGTCAGCCTCAGCAATTTAATGAGACTTACAACAACTTAGTGAAACCCTGTTTTATTGTAAAAAAAAAAAAAATAAAAAGGGCTGGGGGGAGTATAGCCCAGAGGTAGGTCCCCTGAGTTCAGTCCCAGTAACACACACACACACACACACACACAGTTTCAGACTCCCCAAATTTGCAACTCTAGTCCCATCTAATTTCTTCCTGAAATTTTCATTTTTCCAGTTTTGGGTTAAACTTCTCCACCCTACTTATTCTACCAGTCTCAAGCTTAGTGTTTGTTTTTTCTTTTTTACAGGATAGGTATTGAACCTAGGGACACTCTACCACTGAGCTAACACCCCCAGACCTGTGGCGGGGGGGGTACTGGGGATCAAACTGTGGGGCATTCTACCTCTGAACTACACCCCCAGCCCTATTTATTTATTTATTTATTTATTTATTTATTTATTTATTTTAATTGTGGTACTGGGGATGGAACCCAGAGGCTTTGTATCTCCAAGGTACAACCCAGCCCTATTTTTTTAATCTTTTCATTTTCATTTTATTTTTTATTTATTTTTGCAGTACTGAGGATGGAACCCACAGGCATTCTACCTCTGATTGACTAAGTTGCAGAGGCCTCACCGGCTCTGTTCTTTTTTTTTTTTTTTTTTTTTTTTGGTGGTACTGGGGTTCCTGGAAGCCCTTCTACCTCCGGGCTACACTCCCAGACCTTTATATTTTTATTTGGAAACAGGGTCTCTTAAGCCCGTAAGGCTGGCTTCGGATCCTCCTGTCTCCACCTTCCAAGCCTGGGGATTACAAGCCTGCGCCACCACGCCCGGCTTTTTCTTTTTTAATGGAAGCCATTGTCTTTTACACCTTTCTCCTTAATCACTTCTGATTTTGCTATTCCTTTTGATTGAGGGCTTTGTGCTACTAGGTCCTCAGGCACCAACTGTAGGATTATCCTTGGCTCACTTGGGCTCACTTCAGTTTCAAGGACGTCTACTATCGTGCCAGGCCTAGAGGTGAGAGGAGTAGGCTAGAGTTGCTAAGAGTGTGATGGGAACTGAACTGGTGCAGAGGCTAAAGGTCAGGGTTAGCCTGGAGGAGGGAAAGATCAGTCAGCTCTGCTTAGAGGACTCAGGGAAGTCTTAACATGGAGAGACACCTTAGGAGTTTTGAAGAAAAGGAGGATGTGCAGAACTGGTGGAGGAGGAAAGGACCTCCAGGGCAAATTGAACACCTTTGGGGGAAAGAGTTCTGGAGCACAAAATGTGAGTGTGGGCTCAGAGTGGGGCTGGGGGCAGGTGAGAGGCTGGCATGGCTGGAGCAGAGCAGGCCTCGCCTGAGTGTGAGGAGCCAAGCCTGTTGTGCAGATTCTAGAGAGAAGTAACCTGCTCAGATCTGACTACCGTGAGAAGAATGAGGATACTGACCAGGAGACTTGCTATTCAGATGCTAGTGCTCCTGGATTGTGCAATATGGCCATGATCCAAGAGACAGGTAAGTAATTTGCACTTGGAGGTGTGTGCAGTGGCACACCTGTAATCTCATCTACTCAGAAGGCTGAGGCAAGAGGAATACAAGTTGAGGCAAGCCTGGGCAATTTAGTGAGATACCATCTCTAACTATAAAGGGCAGGGCATGGAGCTCAGTGGCAGCATAGTTGCCTAGCTTGTGTCAGGACCTGGTTTCAATCCCCAATACTGCAAAAAAAATTAAAGAAAATTTTGCATTTAGATTTATTATATGGCACTGAGTATAGATGTGTGTGTGTGCGCGCATGCGTGTTTGAGGGGGGGGTTGATTTGAAAAAGAAGGGACGTCCTACAATTAGAAGTTACTATAGAGCTGAGTGTGGTGGAGCACACTTGTAATCCCAGTACTTAGGAGGCTGAGACAGGAGTATCACAGGTTCAAGGACAGCCTCAGCAAGTAGTAAGATTCACCTACCTAGCAAGACCCTGTTTTAAAAAATAAAATAGGGCTGGGGCTGTAGCTCAGAGGTAGAATTCCCCTGGGTTCAATCCCCAGTACCACACACAAAAAAAGAAGTTACTTTAAGCTGGGGGTGGTGGCACATGCATGTGATGCCAAGTCTTGGGAGGCTAAGACAGGAGGATTGTAGGTTAGAGACCAGTTTCAGCAACTTAGTGAGACACTATTTCAGAATTTAAAAGGGCTGGGGGTGCAGCTCAGAGGTAAAAGGCCCCTGTGTTCAATCCCCAGTGCCAAAAAGATATTACTAGTGTAGCCCTGGAGATGTGAAAATGAGAACCTGAACTGGACAGTGGGGGGGGTAAAAGACACTTGTTGGGTAGCATCAAAGTTTGGATAGGAGAATGGTCCTAGGTTTCCAGCTTGGGCCCAGGTGAAAGGAGTGTATTTATTAAAGTAAAAACCAGAGAGTAGATTTGGAAGAACCTGTGTTTTGCGAGTTTAGTTTGTGCTGAGATGTAGGTGGAGGTGCCCAGAGACAGTTCTAAGGCCGTCTGCGCTCATCACATTGAGCTGCCCTGTGTTTGTGTTGCTTCTCCTCTCTCTGAGTCTTGTGCTCAGTGAGGACGGTAACACCTAATGTTCTGTTGAACTTAACTCATGCAAGCACTGTGCTGGACACAGTGCAATGTGCCATCCCATTGAATTCTCATAACAGTCTCATGAGGCTGAAGTTACATTAGCATGACAAATAATAACTGATAAAACTACCTTACAGGGCTATTGAGAGAATTTATCTAGGGAGTATTGATAAAGCTCCTGATATGCAGTAGACACATAATGGTGGATATTGCTGCTGTTTTTAAAGCAGAACATACAAAATAGCACTACAATTGTTTAGATCAGTCCCATCTACTCCGAATTCTATTCCTAGAGACAACTTTACATATACTTGTTTCTTTTGGTATTTATATTCTAAGTAATATAAGTGTATACTAGTTCTTGATATATTTTCATTTTATTTATTATTTTGGGTGTGTGTGTGTGTGTGTGTGGTACTGGGGATGGAACCCAGGGGCATTCTACCTCCAAGCTACACCACCAGCCTGATTTCTTATTCTTTATTTTGAAACAGGGTCTCACTAAGTTGTGGAGGGCTTCACTAAGTAGCTGAGGCCAAGAACTGCAATCCTCCTGAATCAACCTTCCAAGTACTGGGATTACCAGCGAGCACCACCATGCCTGGCTTTTGTTCCATTTTTAGATATCATTTTTTTACCTTTTTTTCGGTGCTGGGGACATTTGCTGGCTTCTGAAGGGTGACTGTTGAGCTGGCCTCTTGCCAACCCGTCATTCTGAGTCTTTGTATCTCTCCTATTTAGAGACTCCTACTAAGAAAAGGGTGTGTGGGGAGTAAATGTTTTGCAATCTTGTGCATTTGGAAACAGCTTCTTTATGCCATCCTGTACACTTGATCAGTAGTTTGGTCGGATGGTTCTGGGATGGAAAACATTTTCCCTCAGTTTTGAAGCATCACTGCTGTCTCCTCTCTGGCCTCCAGTGTTACAGCTGAGTCTCGTGCCATGCTGACCCCAGGCCTTGGGCCTTGAGCCTTGAGCTGTATTTTCTCTGTGCTCCTTGAGGATCCTCTTTGTGTCTCTGGTGCTCTGGATTTTCAGAATGATACACACAGCTGTTGGTCTCTGCATTCACTGTGCTGAGTAAGCACAGTTGGCCTTTCCTATCTGGCAGTTCATGTTCTCTGACTTTTTATTCTCTGTTCTGTGTGTGTGTGTGTGTGTGTGTGTGTGTGTGTGTGTGTGTCTTTTCCTACCCAATTTCTGTCTTTTTTTGTTCTGCCTTCTCTGAAGTATCATCAACTTTATTATACAGAACTGGAAATATTTCTAGTTGTACCATCTTTGTGTGTGTTGGAAGGTACTGGGGAATGAATCCAGGGTCATTCTACTTCTGAGCTCTACCTCTAGCCTTTAAAAGTCTCTTGTTCATTTTTCAAAAATGCAATATTTTCTGTCTTCTAATGCATTTACCTTATATAGGCTCCAAAGTTCAGTTCAGGAGATGCTGGAATGTTTGGTACTGATTCTGAATGCTATAGGCTAATAAGGATCTAAAGAAACCACTGTTTGCCAGAAAAACTGGGGACATCTTTATGGAAGGGTAGTCTAATAGAGTTGGACCTGGGATATAGATAGGGAAGTTTGGTCAGGTAAGGAATAGCAGTGTTGAATGGTGGAGAACGTGTTGCTTTTGGAACTAAAAGGGCTAGCTGAGTCACTGAAACCTTATGTAAGTCCAGCCTTTTTAAAGTTCAATTTCCTTATCTTTATGTGTGTGTGTGATACTTGGGATGAAGCCAGGGACATTCCACCTCCAAGCTTTGAAGGTAGAAATAAAGTAACTTTTATTTTGAAACAGGGTTTAACCAGGTTGCTGAGAGTCTTGCGACATTGCTGATGCTGGTCTCAAACTTGCCACCCTCTCGTCTCAGCCTCCCAAGCACTGGGATTCCAGATGTGCACCACCATGCCCAGCTACTTTCTTCATCTTTAATAGTACTGATAGATAATTCTACCTTCTCGGGTTGTTTTATGCACAGAGGTTGTATGTATAAAGTGTCTGACACATAATTGAGATTGATAAGTATTCGTTACTCTCTGGGTATAATTACTAATTAGTGCTTGCTGTATACATGGTTCTAACGGTAATGAATGAGTGAGTGACTACTAAATGAATGAATGGATGAGGATGGGAGAACATTCCAGGCAAGGGGAGTAGCAGAAATAATGACAGGGAAGTTAGAAATGAGTATATAGTGTACAACAGTACCCGTAGATCTCAGCCTGATTAAAAAGAGCTTATATATTGACAAGTATTTAAGGAAATATGTTTGTAGAATTGGGGTGTTTTTTTGTTTTTGGCTATACCCTCAGACCTATTTTTTTTATACATTTTGGAAACAGGGTCTCACTAAGTTGCCAAGAGCCTCACTAAGTAGCTGAGGTTGGCTTCGAACCTGTGCAGTCCTCCTGTCTCAGCCTCCCAAGTGCTGGGATTACAAGCCTGCACCACCATGCCCAGCTCTGGGGTAATAGTTTTTGAAGGGGAGTAGAAAGAGTTAAGAGAGGGTGTTTGGGGCCAGCAGTAAGGTGTTTTGATTAATGACCAAATCGGGTAGAGAACATCTAGTTCATGTAGAAAAGTTGGCCTAACTCCAGTTTTCAGCACGAATTACTTGGGCAAGACACTTAAGCTTCCTCATAGATAGAAATAATTCCTGCTCTGTTCTAGACTGAAGTAATAATGAGGGGGAAAAAAAGAGGTAAGTGTGCTTTGTAGATTTGTGCCAGGGTTTTTTTGACTCAGGAGGCAGATACACAGGCAGACCCTGGTTTACCCATGTAGCTGTAAAGTCATGTGGCTTTAAATCTTTGGAAGCAATTAACTAATAAGCCATAGGGCTGAGTGTTCTTCACTAGTAAAAGCATTTCTTCCCTTGCTCTCTTCCTTCATTTAGCTCTATATACTTTTCCTCTAATTTTTTTAATGCCTAGACCTATGCTGTCTAACCCAGTATCCACTAGCCACATGACATTTAACTAAATAAAGCTGGCGTGGTGGTGCACACTTATAATCCCAGTACTTGGAAGGCTGAGACAGGAAGATCACAGGCTCACACCCAGCCTCAGCTACTCAGTGAGGCCCTCTGCAACTTAGACCCTGTTTCAAAACAAAGAATAAAAAATAGGTTTGGGCATGTACCTCAGAGTTAGAATTCCTCTGGGTTCGTTCCCCAGTACCACACACACACAAAAAAAAAAATTTAGTTCCACATGTCAAGAGTTCAGTCTGCTAGCCCAGATATAGAACATTTCTAACATCAAAAAGAGTTCAATTGGAGCTGGACATGGTGCCACACGATTGTAATCCCAGCATTTGGGAGGCTGAGACAGGAGGATCGTGGTTCGAGAACAGCCTCCTCTACTTAGACCCTTTGCAACTCAGTGAGACCCTGTTTTTTGTTTGTTTGTTTGTTTGTTTGTTTGTTTGTTTGTTTGTTTTTTGTGGTACTGGGGTTCCTGGAAGCCCTTCTACCTCTGGGCTACACTCCCAGACCTATTTTTACATCTTTATTTGGAAACAGGGTCTCCTAAGCCAGCACCCGCGGCTGCCTTCGAACTTGCGCGATCCTCCTGTCTCTGCCTCCCAAGTGCGGGGATTACAAGTGTGTGCCACCACACCCGGCAACCCTGTTTCAAATATAAAAGAATAAAATATAGGGCTGGGGGTGTAGCTCGGAGGTAGAATGCCCCTGGGTTCTATCCCCAGTACCTCACACACACACAAAAAGGGTTCAGTTGGAGAGTACTGGACTGGAATATATAGAACTACAACATGTGTGTGTGTGTGTGTGTGTGTGTGTATTTTAATATTATAAGTGTACTTTTATCCTCTGTGACTTCAATTTATAAAATAGATAAATGAAGCATATTTCTTTGAACATGCTGTTTGATCTTTACAGTGGCTTTCTATTGAGAACAGGTTCTCCAACCTGATTGAAGTTAATGGATTTTCTTAAGGAAGTAATGGGACATAGAAAATTTGAGTGATTCAAAGAGCTGCTTGCTTAATTGGAAATGCAATTGATTGTGTTTTGCCAGATGTCATTTTAAGAATGTGTTCTCTTTAAGATGCTAAGGAAAACCCCTATGGTGAGGACGACAATAAGAGCCCATTCCCCTTGCAACCGAAAAACAAACGCAGTTATGCCCAGAATGTGACTGTGTGGATCAAACCCAGCGGCCTGCAGGTACTATGACCATTTACAGTGCTTTCTGCTGTGGGCAGGAGGCGGCGGGCGGGCGGGATTTGATTTGATTTTCCTTGATATTTTGTAATTCATTTATTTCTCATGTTTGGCATTATTTCCAAAAGAGATTTGAGATGGCCTGCAGTAAAGCACTTATATAGCAAAATTATTTCTTGCAAAATTTGGAGCAATAAGAAACTTAAGAGGAAGAATGAAAACAATTTTGCCTAGAACCCAAGGCAAAATGGTAATTGTATTTGTGCAGTTTGACTCAGAGCTTCCTGCTGCCAGGGTCAGAAGAGAAACTTGTGGGTTATTAAGTTTTCTCTTCTGATGAAAGGAAGCAGAGCAGTTCTCCTAGAAAGGCTTATTTCCTGGCACTGGTGAGGCACTGGCTATTAGAACCAGTGTTGTCTTTAACAAGTTTTGAAAAATGATGTAATGTATTTGATTACTTATTTGTACAGTAGAATCCAAGCTGTAGCATTACATAGCTTCCACAAAAACCCTTTCATATCATGCAGAGATAACCTTTCTCTCCTTTGAGCACTTCTTTTTAGGCTTCTTCCTCTAGTGAGTCTAACCTAAGCCAAATGGGAAAGGGCAGTCAGGCTGTGTGACACCAAAGGGTTCTCACTCGACTGCACAGCCCCCTTTTATTTTATTTATTTATTTATTTATTTATTTATTTATTTATTTATTTATTTTAGTACTGGGGTTGGGACCCAGGGGTATTCTTCTCCAAGCTACACCCTCACCCTCAGCCCTACTTTTTATTCTTTATTTTGAAACAGAGTCTCACTGAGTTGCAAAGGGCCTCACTAAGTAGCTGAGGCTATAGGCCAACTGCAATCCTCCTGTCTCAGCCTCTCAAATGCTGGGATTACAAGCGTGTGCCACCACGCCTGGCTGACTGCACAGCCTCTTTCAGCCTTTTCCATGGAGGCTGAGTCACATTCTGCCTTGGCTATAGGGTCACGGGGCCACTTCTCTTTGTTGGAAAATCAGGGTCTCCCTTCTTTCTCCATGCTTGACCCCAATACTTCCTTGTAAGAATAATAATTAGAAGGATTTCCACCACATTATAGATGAATTTATTTTAATTTCATTTTGAGCCAGGCGTGGTGGTGCATGCTTGTAATCCCTGCACTTAGGAGGCTGAGACAGAGGGTCGCACAGATTTGAAGCCAGCCTCAGCTACTTGGTGAGGCTCTCAGCAACTTAGTGAGACCCTGTTTCCAAATAAAGTATAAAATAGGTCTGGGAGTGTAGCTGGAGATAGAAAAGCCCCTGGGTTCCATCCCTAGTACCACAAAAAAAATTTTTTTTTCTTTTTTTTCTTTTTTTTTTTTTTTTTTTTTCATTTTGAAGCCAGGCATGGTGGTGAACACCTGTAAATCCAGTACTTGGGAGCTGAGACAGGAGGACTGCAAGTTCCAGGGGCCACACTCAGCAACTTAGCAAGACCCTGTTTCAGAATAAAAAATAAAAAGAGCCAGGGGTGCATGTTGAAGGTAGAATGCTCCTGGGTTCAATCCCCTGTGCAAAACAAAATTTTTGTTTGTTTTGGTATTGGGTGTATTTTTTATTGTGGTACACATAAGATATACCACTTCCAACTATTTTAAAGTGTACACTCGCTGACAGTTTAGTGCATTCACAGTGTCAGGCAATCCTCAATCCTGTCTAGTTCCAAAACTTTTTTTTTTTTTTGGTGATACTGGGGTTCCTGGAAGCCCTTCTACCTCTGGGCTATACTCCCAGACCTATTTTATTTTTGGAAATAGCGTCTCTTAAGCCAGCTTGGCTGGCTTCGAACCTGCCCGATCCTCCTGTCTCTGCCTCCCAAGCGCAGAGATTACAAGAGTGCACCACCATGCCCAGCCCAAAACATTTTTTTTTATCACTCCAGAAGAGAATCCTATAGCTATTACTAATCAAGTCACCACATTCCTTCTTTCTCCTTGGCCCTGGCAACTACTAATCCAGGTTTTGTTTTTTGTTTTTTTTTGGTGGTGGTACTGGGGTTCCTGGAAGCCCTTCTACCTTCGGGCTACACTCCCAGACCTATTTTTGGAAACAGGGTCTCCTAAGCCAGCGTGCACGGCTGGCTTCGGCTTCGAACCTGCGCGATCCTCCTGTCTCTGCCTCCCAAGCGCGGGGATTACAAGCGTGCGCCACCATGTCCGGCTAATCCAGTTTTTGTCTCTATGGATTTGCCCATTCTAGATATTTCATAGAAATTGAATAATACAGCTGGAGGTGTAGCTTAGTAGTAGAGCGCTTGCCTAGCATGTGTGAGGCCCTGGGTTTGATCCCCAGCACTGTGAAGAAGAAAAAAAGTAGAATAATATAATCTGTGGTGTGTGTGTGTGTGTGTTCATGTACGTGTGTGTTCGTTCGTTCGTTCCTGGGGATTGAACCCAGAAGCATCCTACCTCTGAGCTATAACCCAGCCCTATATTTATTATTTTTTCAAACAAAGTCTCACTTAGTTGCAAAGGACCTAAGATCCTCCTGTTTCAGCCTCCCAAGTACTGGGATTACAAGTGACAAGCGTGTGTGCCACCACGCCTGGCTGCTCTCTCACTTTTTTTGTTGTTGTTGTTGTGACACTAGGGATAGAATCCAGGGGTATTTTACCCCTGAGCTACATACTCTAGCCTTATTTTATTCTTTTATTTTGAAACAGGGTCTCACCAAGTTATTGAAGCTGGCTGCTAACCTGTGATCCTTCTGTCTCACCCTCCCAAATCCTGGGATTACAGTGTGTGCTACCATGTCTGGCTTTTTTTTGTCCATTTTTTAATTGGGTTGTTCATCATTTTTTTGAGTTCTTTATTCTGGATAATAGACTGTTAGTATGATTTGCAAATATTTTCCCCCATTCTCTAGATTATCTTTTTCAGGGGCCTTCTACCTCCGAGCTACACTCCCAGATCTTTTTTTTTTTTTTTTTTTTTTTTTTTTTTTGGTGGTACTGGGGTTTCTGGGAGCCCTTCTACCTCCGGGCTACATTCCCAGACCTATTTTGTACTTTTTTATTTGGAAACAGGGTCTCTTAAGCCAGTGCGGCTGGCTTCGAACCAGCGCGATCCTCCAGTCTCTGCCTCCCAAGCGTGGGGATTACAAGCGTGCGCCACCACGCCCGGCTCCAGATCTATTTTATATTTTTATTTGGATACAGGGTCTCATAAGCTGCTGAGAGTCTCAGTAAATAGCTGAGGCTGGCTTTGAACCTGCGTGATCCTTCTGTCTCAGCCTCCCAAGAACTGGGATTATAAGCATCCACCACTACGTCTGGCTTTTTTTACATTCTTTATAATGTCTTTTGATGCACAAAATATTTTTAGTTTTGGTGAAGTTGAATTTATAAATTTTTTGCTTTTGTTGCTTTTGTCATTTGATACTATAACTGAGAGCTCATTGCCAAATCCAAGGTCGGAAGGATTTATCCTTGTTTCCTTACAGGAATTTTCTAGTGTTAGCTCTTCTATTTAGGTCTCTGATCTACTCTGAGTTAATTTTTTTCACATGTGGCCTAAGAGTCCAACTTCATTCTTTTCATGTGAATATCCAGTTGTTAAAGATTCTCTCCCCCTTGGATCGTCTTGGCATCCTTTAAAAAAAAAAGTAGCTAGTTGTGGATGTATTGGCTTGCTAGGTATACTTTTATGGGACAGACTGATTTATTTTATCATAAAGAGTTCTGAAGGGAGGGTGCCTTACTAATGCTGAAGAGAAGGCTGACCTGAACTCAGAAGAGATCTGCAACTTGACACTGCTAGCTCTGGTCTCGTTTTCTTCAAACATTTAGAGCCATCTTTTTGCATACATCCCCTGCTTTTGCCACAGAATTCTAATATTGAGTTTATTTTTCCTTTTTAAAAGACAGATGTACAGAAGATTTTAAGAAATGCAAGGAAACTACCTGAAAAAACACAGACATTCTATAAGGTGAGATGGCCAGAATTACAGTGGAATAGGGTGTGCCCAGGGAAGCACCCAGAGAGCGTCAGCAGAGCGCGCTGGAGGTGTGGCTTGGTAGGAGAGCGCCTGCCTTGGCCTGGCGCGGCCCTGGGTGTCCACCAAAGGAGTGTGCGGGGTAGCAGCAGGAACATGGACAAGGACTGGAAACGTATGACTCAGGCCTCCGTTTTTCATCAGGAAAGTCAGTAGAAGCGATAGGCCTATTCCTGCCTTCCAGGAATTGGAAGTGTTTGCGGGGCCTAGTTCTGTACATTAAGGCTTCTTTAGGTTGGAGCTGCTGTGAGTGGCTGGGGGGAGCAGTTGGAAGGCCTGGGGGCCATAGCCCTGAACCTGGACCCTCCTCACCAACCAGGGCAGGACTTCCTGTAATGGGGACTGCCCAGAACACTTAATGCACCAGTGAAGCGCTTTTCAAGAACGACTTTTAAAGGTACTCATTCGGGAACTGTGGAGTAGATGTTTCTCCATCATCTTGCTAGCTAGTCCAGAATCACTGGTGGAGAGAATAAAGTTACAAGGGATGGAGCGGAGTTGGCGGCGTTTCGGCTCACTTTCTCCCACCCTTTTGGTGTTCGGCTGAGCTGAGACTGAAGTGCAGCGTGCGGTCTAGTTTACTAATCTTAAAGTATGGCACACACAGCCAGCCTCAGGCAGTCTCTCTTCTGGAGAACACACAGTGCTGCTTTGCTGGGTGTAATACCATTGCCTTTATTCACTTTTGTCTTCAAACCTAATTATGTAGCAAGCTAGTGAAATCAAGGAAGATTTGTAGCCTTAATTCGAATTCAATGGGAGCCTCTTAGCCAGCCAGGCCCTCCCCTACCGAAGGTAACCCGCTCGCTTCGATGAGCACGTCTCAACTGCCTGTCGTTCTCTGACAATTGTCAGCTTTATGTTGCAGACGGCACACTTGTACTGGAGCCTTCTGAGCTCTTCGCCTTCTAACAGATGCTAGTAGAGGTGGTCACAGGGCCTGCTTCTTTTGTTTCCTATAACCTTATGTTAGAGAGCTGGATAGCCCCTAGCCACTGACTGCCTCTGCACCCTCAGTGGACAAGGACAGAGATCCCTCACTTTCTAAACAGGCCTCGTAGCTCACCCACATCACAACAGTGGCCAGCGGGGCGCTTCATGTTCCTGGGCTTTGTTCTACTGCCCAGCCTTTCCTGCCGTGGCAGCCTTTCTGGTCCCGACTCCTCAGAACTCCACGAGTCCACAGCAGAGGTGCCAGGTCGAGAGCCTTCTGCGGTTAGTAGCAAGCCCTTTCCACGCCTGAGTAACAGCAAAAGCAACCCACCATAGAGTTATGAGTAGGACACGTGTGCAGAGTGGTCGCCACGTTTGACACGACTGCTCATTCATGATGGCGACAGCCTGTTTGAGTCAGCTCATGCTCTTCCCTATTTACCTGTCACCTATAGAACCTCTTGCCAGCTACATGATCACACTCTTTATTACTGGCTTTTCAATATAAAAACCTATCCTTATATAAAAGTTCCCTAAGCCCGATGTGGTGGTACATGCCAATAATCCCAGAGGCTCTGGGGGATCGCAAGTTTGAGGCCAGCCCAGGCAACTTAACAAGACCCTGCCTAAAAATAAAAAAGGCTAGGGGTATAGCTCAGTGGTGGAGCAACCCTGGGTTTGACCCCCAGGACTGCAAAAAAAAACAAAACAAAAACAAAACAAAAAAAAACTCCCTAAAAGTTGAGAGTCAAAGAGAAATTATCCTATGGTGAGCACTGAGGAAGAAAACGCATTGTGGGAGCACTGGCATTCATTCTCGTTTCAGGAGCTGAACCGTTTACGGAAAGCTGCCCTGGCCTTTGGTTTCCTGGAGCTGCTCAAAGGGGTAGCTGATATGTTGGAGAGGGAGTGCACGCTGCTGCCTGACACGGCCCACCCCGACGCTGCATTCCAGCTGACCCACGCTGCCCAGCAGCTCAAGCTGGCCAGCACCGAGTATGCTGCTTACGACCACAACATCACACCTCTGCACACGGACTTCTCTGGGAGTAGTACAGAAAGAATGTGAAAATGGCCTTGGAGCCTTCTTTTTCAGTCCACTGAATATTTAGAGCAAAAACATTACAGTGTGTTCATCACCCAGGACCTTCCTGAAGCTGACTGCCACAGTCTGAAAAGGGTGTGAGGGTGGCTGGCTGGTGCTTCCTGGGCTTTCATTAAGCCCAGAAGACAGTTGCTACTCCCTGGGCACGTTTCCTGGGATTTTTTTTTTTTTTTGGTGGTACTGGGGTTCCTGGAAGCCCTTCTACCTCGGGGCTACACTCCCAGACCTATTTTTACATTTTTTATTTGGAAACAGGGTCTCCTAAGCCAGCACGCGTGGCTGGCTTCGAACCTGCGCGATCCTCCTGTCTCTGCCTCCCAAGCGCGGGGATTACAAGCGTGCGCCACCACGCCCGGCCTGTTTCCTGGGATCTTGAAGGGCTGATGAATGCAGACCTGCCCTACCTTCCTCAGGAAACCTGGCCAGCAAGGGTTCTCTGGCTTCCTGAAAGCATCTGCTCTTCAGCTTGTCTCAACTTTAAGGATATTTTAAAACTTCTGTCCTTGGGATGAGCAGCCTAGACTGAGACTTGCTAAGTACAAACCCAACACCAGTAAGTGTCAGAACTTCCCCTAGGATTTGGCAAAACATAGCCAGGCATGGTCGTACATGCCTGTCATTCAAGTACTTGGGATGCCAAGACAGGAGGATCATGGCCAGCATCAGCATCTTACTGAGACCCTCTGTGAGACCCTGTTTCCAAAAATAAAAGAATAAAATAGGGCTGAGGGTTGTAGCTTGGAGGTAGAATGCCCCCGAGTTCAATCCCCAGAACTACAAAAAAAGAAAAAAGAATTTAGCAAAATATGGTGGTAAACCTTAAGTGCTTTTAGTGTATTTGAGATACTTAAGCAATATGTGAAAATTATTCCCGTTTGTTGAAGCATTTTTTTAAAAAAATGAAAAAAATATTTGGTTTTCTATAAAATAGTTTCACTGGAAAACTAATGGTCCTTTGGTTTTTGGTGTAGCTTTTCACTTGGATTTAATTCGGCTTCGTAAGGGGCACAGATTCATAAATCATGATGTTTCCTTTGGCTCCATATCGACTTACTTGTGTCTGACCCTGCTCAGACTTGGCTGCCTTTTCCGTGGGGCTCCAGTCATCAGCCAGCTGCACCGCCTTAAGCAAGTTGCACTTGTGGGGCCTTTATTTACATATCAGTGCTTTTCCAGCTGCTCTGAGGCCTCCTTCAGAAAGCCCTGAGATTGCAAACACAGCAACTATTTCTGGTTTAGCATGCTGTGCTACTAGATATTTTCCCTGAACGAAGGACTTTTTTCACTAACAGTCTGAAAAACATTAGACTAAATTATTTTTAAGCAAGAGCTATTTGTATTTCAGTTATAAATCTTTTAATAGAAATACACAATGTTTCACTCTCTCAGACAGCAATAAGGAGGTTCCTCACAATAAGAATACAGAATTTTGCCATGAAAATGCAGCAAAACCTACTGCAAAGCTGATCTGCCCAGTTACACAGCTGAAGGAACATCAGAAGTCAACACAAGTTTTGAAAGAAGTTACAGACATGCAAAATACCCTCGGTGCAGTTTTAAAAATCAGCCAGGTTATGGTAATCAGATGCTTTAGGTCAAATCTCCATCTTGGCTTCAGTGAAACAGCATTAACTTATCAAATCTCCTTCCCCCAGAAACAATGGCAGTGACAAAACAGCTACCATACCTTAACTTCTTTTATACAAGTGTTACTTCTAACGCTTAATTTATTTGGTTTATGTGGAATGTGTTAGCGAAAACTGATGTTTTTTACAATGGCCAACCATAAGGTCTAGACTTTTTTCAGTTGCCCTTTTGGTGCGTTTCCTGCCAGAAATCCTTGCTAAAGGATCAGCTGGTTGTTCCCTAGTGAAAGATCCGATTTTCAGTGTCCTATTGCAGACAGGTGAAGAGGCCAATCTAATCTAACAGCAGCAGAGAAAAGCAGGTACTTTTGAGATTCAGAAATGTGCAGCCTTACCACTTACTCAGAGAAGTACACACGCAAATGGACCCTGCCAGTACAAAGAATCGGTCTGGCTTTAATGTTTGTGCACAGCTTGAAACAGTTTGCAGGCATGTTGGCCTCCTCTGTCTGGCCCACTTTAATGTTTCAGTCTGCCACAGACCACAACATGTTTGGAAGCCTTATATTCTCATTGCTTTCTAAACAATGTTTCCTCTTGGTTAGTCTTGAAGACAGTTGCCATTTAGTTAGGAATGAAGTGACTGTGGTGTCCCAAGGTTCTGATTGTTTCTCTCAAGTCACTCTGCCGCTTCGATGTCCACTGCGGTAAGCATATAACAACAGATGTTGTTAGGCCAGAAGATGTCAGATGTGTAACAAATGCCCCAGCCCCACTGACCCAGAAATGTTTTATCAATAGCCAAGTTCACTTGATTTTCAAAAAGTCAGTGCTACCCATGACACAACCCCTTTGGTACAGAAAGTATTAGGTCCTGCCTGAGTCCCTTTTAATAGACCTAGAACAATACAGTCTTGCTTTTTTTTTTTTTCAGAAACAACAGCTGAAAAGAACAAATTCCAACTGTAAGAATGGTCACTACCTTGGGATACAGCACTGAAACTATCTCAGGCACTAAGGACCTGAGGACATGAAGTGGGGTGGGGCTGAGCCTTTGCTGTCAATACACAAGAAGGAACCTGTGGTCAAATATCAGGAGTCCATGTCATGCAGGTACTACACTAAGATAATACAGTAATTCAGGAATATTACTGGGAAAAGGAAGATAGCCTCACTGACAATTTAATTGTTTAACTTAAAAAAAAAAACACTTTTACATCAATACAAGGTAAAACTGTAAGAATCATTGATTAGGCTCAAACTGGAAAGAAGCCATCTAAAGCTCTCTTTTTAGTGGACCTTTTTCTTTCTTTGTCCATAACGCCGCCTGCGTTGTTTATAAAGGTGACGAAAATTTATATATAATCCTGAAAAAGAAAAAAGGCTTGATTAGAAATGAAAGTCTTTCTCTCTTGTAACCAGAAGCTTCTGGAGTAGGGACACTCTCTAGAGAGTCTGCTTTTCATATCCCATAGCATTAAGTTTATTGCAGCTACTCAGGATGTACAAGCCAGAACAAATCAGTAACTGCGCTACAAACAACCCAGTTCTTCCCAGGGGGTTACAGCTTATTATTTTCCTATATTATGAAAATTTCAAGCAAAAAAGATAAAATCTTTATATAGTAAACATTTGCACTTAAACTTTTTGCGATATTTTCCTTGCCACATACATACCCACTCATCTGTTCATCTGCCCAGCTCATTTTGAGGCATTTCAGTGTCAGATGTAAACATCAATACGCTTCACCCCTAAACACTTCATTAAGTATAGTTCAGCATTTCTTTTTTTCCCCTTGTGGATGCAATAAAATGCACAAATTGGAAGTATAGAAACCTAGGCCTGGTAGTGCACACCCATAATCCCAGTACTTGGGAGGCTGGGACGAAGGATCACAGGTTCAAGACTCGCCTCGGCAACCTAGCAAGACTCTGTTCCAAAACGGGAGCCGGGCATGGTGGCGCATGCTTTGTAATCCCAGCATGTGGGAGGCTTAGACAGGAGGATCGTGGTTCGTGGACAGCCTCAGCTTCTTAAGCCTTTTGCAACTCTTAGTGAGACCCTGTTTCAATATAAAGAATCAAAATTAAGGCTGGGGGTGTCACTTGGAGGTAGAATGCCCCTGGGTTCCATCCTCAGTACCGCGAAGAAAAAAGGTGAGAAGCCAAGGGTGGTGGATCACACTTGTAATCCCAATACCAATACTTGGGAGGCCAAGACAGGAGGATCGCAGTTTGCAGCCAGCCTCAGCTACTTAGTGAGGACGTTCTGCAACTTAACAAGACCCTGTTTCAAAATAAAGAATAAAAAAACAGGACTAGGGGTATAGCTTGGAGGTAGAATGCTGCTGGGTTCCATCCCTAGTACCACAAAAAAAAAAAAGGCACTGTGTGTGTAGCTCAGAGGTAGAATCCCCTGGGTTCAGTCCCTAGTACTGAAGGGGGAAAAAAAGAAGGAAGGAAGGAACCATACAAAAATATTACTGTTTTGCCGGGCTTGGTGGCACACGCTTGTAATCCCTGCGCTTGGGAGGCTGAGAGAGGAGGATCGCACAGGTTTGAAGCCAGCCTCAGCTACTGAGTGAGGCTCTCGGCAACTTAGTGAGACCCTGTTTCCAAATAAAATATAAAATAGGTCTGGGAGTATAGCCCGGAGGTAGGAAGCCTCTGGGTTCCACCCCCAGTACCACCAAAAAAAAAAAAAAAATACTACTGTTTTTTTGTTTGTTTTTTATTGATTTGTTTTTTGGTGGTACCGGGGTTCCTGGAAACCCTTCTACCTCTGGGCTACACTCCCAGACCTATTTTATATATATTTTTGGAAACAGGGTCTCCTAAGCCAGCATGGCTGGCTTCAAACCAGCGCGATCCTCCTGTCTCCGCCTCCCAAGCGTGCGCCACCACACCCGGCCAAAATTACTACTGTTTTAAGCAGTAGTCTAAAAAGTATGAGATAAGTGGGGCATGGTGGCACATGCTGAAGTGGGAAAATCACTTGAGTCCATGAGTTTGAGACCAGCCTGAGCAACATAATAAGACTCCATTTCAAAAACCAAGAATACAATACAACATATTGCAACTCCAGGAAACACAATTCAGTGAATTAGCAAACAGGATTTGAGGGTCAGATCCAATTTTAATCCTAGTTGACCACTGATTAGGTTCTATAGCTTAGCCTCATCTTAGTTTCTTCATTTGTACAATAGGTTATTTTAGTTGGGCGTGGTGGCGCACACCTGCAATCCCAGCACCTGGGAGGCTGAGATGGGAGGATTGTGCAAGTTCAAAGCCAGCCTCAGCTACTTAGTGAGGCTCTCAGCACCTTATTAAGACTCTGTTTCTAAATAAAAAAATATAAAATAGGTCTGGGAGTATAGCCCGGAGGTAGAAAGCCCTTGAGTTCCATCCCCTGTACCACACACACACAAAGTGCTTTGACTCATATACAAATGTTAGCTGGTTATTGTACTAAATGAAGTACTAAATGTGAATTTAGGATTTACATCATCTTGAAGAATAAGAGCAATTATATATTCATTATAGGCAAACTAAATATACATATAAAATCTTGCAAATTAGAGTACACAATAATATTAACAATAAGATATCTGTGTTAATGTACATTAGAATATTAAAATATTAAAACATTTCTATCCCTCTAGTTCTTTTGTGTGTAGGTGTGATACTAGGGATTGAACCCAGAGGCATTCTAGTTCTGAGGAACACCCCCAGCCCTATCTTATTTTTATTTTAAAATTCTGAAACAGCCTCATTAAGTTGCTGGAGCTGGC
The DNA here is from genome assembly GCF_963383645.1 of Muscardinus avellanarius. Taxonomy (NCBI): domain Eukaryota; kingdom Metazoa; phylum Chordata; class Mammalia; order Rodentia; family Gliridae; genus Muscardinus; species Muscardinus avellanarius. The sequence goes on along the minus strand of NC_137788.1, from coordinate 131,043,940 downwards.
CTCAAACCTGCAATTGTCCCGTCTCAGCCTCCCAAGTTCTGTGCCAGCAAGCCCAACTCCCCTCTAACATTTCTGTGAACTATTTTAGGTGGCTTTCCAATACTTTCTCACTATTCTCATTTTGTGGAACCTAGCTATAGGCTGGACTTATACAGAAACAGGAATGAAGAGCTCTTAATGTTACTTGCTTCAAGGCCAAAACATTTTAACATTTTTGGCTAGAAATCTTGCTGAAATTTTTTGAATACAAAAAAACAGCCATTTGCAAATGACCTAGATCCTTAACGTATAGTATTTACATCTGCCATGTGCTGATACTCTGAGGAGTTCATTCCTAAAGTTAGGTGTAGGTCTCTTCTCCCCAGTATGAAATGACCACAACCAGGGCTTCCGAGCTACTCTGTGGTCTTCCTTTCACCGTCTGGGGAGGCCAGCCTCTAAAATGACCCCCACCCTGTTGGCATTTCACACGCTTGTGCAGTCCCCGCCTGCGCTGTACTGGGCTTGTCTGTGTGATGCATGCCTTCTGAGGCTAAGTTGCAGAAGGCAGTGTGGCTTCTGCTTCTCTCTCTGATCACTTGTAGGGAGCCATGTCTGAGCAGTCACACAGAGATGAACGACAGCGAGAAACGAAGGCCTGCTGACAGCAGCTGCAAGAGTGCTCAGAACAGACTCTCCAGCTCCAAGTCTACAGGACCAAGGCCCCTCAAGTCCCATGAGGTGCTGAGCCAGAGCTCCCCAGCCAGGCTGCCTCCTACCTTCCGAAACTGAGGCAAGAAGTTCTTGTTTTTGGCTGCTAAGTTTTGTGACAATTTACTACTCCAAGATGACTAACATACATGTGTGCTATTGCATCCTTTCGGCTGCAGGCAGCCTAGGTACCCATACTTATTTAGAGCCACCTCAAGCCTTTTGTCAAATAAGGCAGAAGTACATAAATTAAAACCTATTGGAACTTTATCTAAATCCCTAGTTATAATAAGGTTTTGTTTGGTTTTTTTTTTTTGGTGGTACTGGAGATGGAACCCAGAGGCCTTCAACCACCAGGCTACACTCCCAGACCTATTTTATATTTTTATTTGGAAACAGGATCTCTTAAGCTAGCTGAGGCTGGCTTCGAACCTGCGCGATCCTCCTGTCTCAGCCTCCCAAGTGCAGAGATTACAAGTGTGCACCACCACGCCCAGCTTATAGTAAGGTTTTAAAGTTTCTCATATTTGTAGTAATTTAGGTTTCCTTTTTCCCTTTACTTCTGTTTTATATGCAGGTAGGTTATTTAGTAAGCAAGCCGGCTGTATGTGGTCAGCAGAGGGCTTTCCCACTGAGAGGCAGAGGCTGTATGACAACGTTTGGCTCAGAAGCCTCTGCTGCCTTCTTCCTCCCTTGCTGCCATCTGCATTATCACTTTTCAGAAGTCTGGATTAGGCCGGGCGTGGTGGCGCATGCTTGTAATCCCCGCGCTTGGGAGGCAGAGACAGGAGGATTGCGCAGGTTCGAAGCCAGCCGCGAGTGCTGGATTAGGAGACCCTGTTTCCAAATAAAAATGTAAAAATAGGTCTGGGAGTGTAGCCCGGAGGTAGAAGGGCTTCCAGGAGCGCCAGTACCACCAAAAAAAAGTCTGGATTAGTCAGAATAAGATGAGCTTCCTAATGTGTTTTATTTATTTGCTACTTTTTCTATTTCTGTCTATAATTTTTTTCTATTATGTCTTCTTGCTACAATGCCCAGGCTGGCCTCAAACCAGAGTTAACATGACCTTCTACCTCAGCCGTGCAACTAGCTGGAACTACAGGCCGGCACCACACACCTGCTCCTACTGTTTGTTTTTTATTTTAATTTTTTAGTGGTATTAGGAGTTGAACTCAGGGGCATTTGTCCTCTGAGCTAGACTTCAGCCCTATATTTGTTGTTTTGTTTTGAAACAGGTCTCACTAGGCTGCTAAGAGTCTTACTACTTGGTGAGGCTGTTCTCAAACCTGTGATCCCCGCCTCAGCTTCCCAATTACAGGCATGCACCACCACACCTGCTTTTTGTCACCATGCCCATCTGTTCCCACTCGTGTGTGTGTGTGTGTGTGTGTGCGCGCGCGCGCGCACGTGGTGCTGAGAATTAAACCCGTGGGCATTCTACCCCGACTTTTTTTTTTTTTTTTTTTTTTTTTTTTGGCAGTACTTGGGCTGGAAACCAGGGGCATTCTACCTCTGAGCTACACCCCCAGCCCTATTTTTTATTCTTTATTTTGAAACAGGATCTCATTGAGTTGCAAAGGACCTCACTAAGTAGCTGAGGCTATACACAAACCATGATCCTCCTGTCTCAACCTCCCAAATGCTCGGATTACGCCTGATTCTTATTCTTTATTTTGAAACAGAGTCTCACCAATTTGCAGAGGGCCTAAGTAGCTGAGGCTGGCTACAAACCTGAGGCTCTCAGCTTCCCAAGTACTGGGATTACAAGTGTGCGCCACACACACTGGCTCTCTCCCACTCTTTTTTTTTTTTTTTGGTGGTACTGGGGTGGAACCCAGGGGCTTTCTACCTCCGGGCTACACTCCCAGACCTATTTTATATTTTATTTGGAAACAGGGTCTCACTAAGTTGCCGAGAGCCTCACTCAGTAGCTGAGGCTGGCTTCAAACCTGTGCGATCCTCCTGTCTCAGCCTCCCAAGTGCGGGGATTACAAGCGTGCGCCACCACGCCCAGCACTCTCTCACTGTATTTTTTTTTTTTTTTTTTTTTTTTTTGCGGGTCTGGGGATGGATCCCAGGGGCATTCTACCTCTGAGCTACACCCCCTGCCCTATTTTTATTCTTTATTTTGAAACCAGGTCTCACTGAGTTGCAGAGGGCCTCACTAAGTAGCTGAGGCTGTCCGCGAACCGCGATCCTCCTGTCTCAGCCTCCCGAATGCTGGGATTACAAGCGTGCGCCACCACGCCCGGCTTCTCTCACTGTATTTTAAAAGAGTTCTTTATATTGTTTTCAAAAAGAATTCTATATTCCCAATGACCAAGAGCAGTTCAAGAACATAATTCAACCACTGGAGACTTGGGAAGAAATATTTCTGTACCACTGCATATTCTCCTAGTGCATCTGTTTTTGGTTTTGTTTGTTTTTTGTGTGGCGCTGGGGATCAAAGCTAGAACCTTACACAAGGTGCTCTACCACCAAGCTACACCCTGTCTCCTAGTGGGGCTGTTTTTGCAAAACAAATCTTCTCTAACACTATGCTATTCTTTCATAAATAGAATCCTAATAAGGACATTTAAATTTTTGAATCACTTAACTCTCCCAAGGAGGGACAAGAGAAAAAGTCTGTATTATAGAGCCAATACTTACCTAAAAATAACATTATAAGATAAATCTGAAGAAAAAAGGAAAACCGAACTTTGACTTTCACAGGATATGGCAATGTAAAACTGAATCTTCCTGTTTCATTGAATATTGGGATGGACTGGATCACTGAGACAGCTAAAAACAAACAAGCACTTGTTAGAAGCAGAAGAGCCAGGGAGCAGGGACACCCTGTGACTGCCTTCCCCGTGCCACCCTCCCTTCAGTCTGAGTCTGCTGGGAGTGCTTCCTCCCCGTACAGGAAGCTCCTCTGCGGCTTTCTCCCACCTTTGCCTAAGAGAAGCCATAAGCCATCAACAGGGAGGTGAGCGGAGGCAGTCATGGCACTCAGCTTCTGTGTCTCAGCCTATAAAATGGCGGAAAATCCCTACTGACTCACTCAGTAGGTGTTTGCCAGAATAAAATGAAATCATTAATAAGAACCTGCTTTGGAAAATTAAAAATACATAAATGTAGAGCATGTAGTACATGACCACACAGCTCCCAAACCAAACCTTACAAAATGAGCTACATCTGTAATAGTCTGGATACCAGGAGTGTGATGGAAGGAGATTACAAGAAAAAAATCCCTGAAAAGTCCAACAGCCCAATTATCAGAATGCGACTGGCAGAGGCAGAAGAATGCACTGACCTCCTAGCCACTGGGCACCCCCTGAAGCTGAGCTATGAAGCCTTAGTTTCTGAAATTACCTTCTGCCAAACATCCCAGAGGATATATGGGGATCCATACAGTGTAACGAAGCCACGTGAGCACCTTCCAATCCATGTCAATACAGGAAAGCATGTAGAAGGGATACCTGTTGAAAATAAGGAATGCCAGTGTTAAGAGCCACTCGAGGTTCTGAACGCAAGACTAGAATATCATTCAAGAACACAGACGAATCGGTTCTCAATTAGCCACCCATGGCTTCTTCTGAATAGAATTAGAATCCTTTGTGGGGTATCTACCCACAAACTTCCATCAGGCTACTCTCTAAATCTTCAAAGAATGTGAACTCTCTTTACTAGCTGACTTAATTTTAGGTCTTAACCCTCTTTGTTCAATATATATGTACTGGTTGTGTAGAAACTTTTGGCTTTATTCCTGGTTCTGATCTATGTTCTAGTGGGTAAAGATGTCAGGCTCTTTGTCTCTGGAAAGAAGAGTTACTATCAAAATTAACATATAGAAGCCGGGCATGGTGGCACATACTTGTAATCCCAGTATTTGGGAGGCAAAGACAGGAGGATTGCGGTTCACAGCCAGCCTCAGCTACTTAGTGAGACCCTTTGCAACTCAGTGAGACCCTGTTTCAAAATAAGGAATAAAAAATAGGGCAGGGGCTATAGCTCAAAGGTCAAATGCCCCTGGGTTCCATCCCCACACACACCAAAAAAAAAAAAAAGAGAGAGAGCTGGGTATGTAGCTCAGAGGCAGACTGACCCTGGTTTTAATCCCTAGTACCCCCACACACACATTCTCTTAATGAAAACTGAAAATGAAAAAACCAGAAAAGAGGCCAATTCAAAACTTCAGTAATCTTGTAGTAAAAAATTCCTATCTAGCCGGGCGTGGTGGCGCACGCTTGTAATCCCCGCGCTTGGGAGGCAGAGACAGGAGGATCGCGCAGGATCGAAGCCAGCCGCGTGCGCTGGCTTAGGAGACCCTGTTTCCAAAAAAAAAAATTTAAAAATAGGTCTGGGAGTGTAGCCCAGAGGTAGAAAGGCTTCCAGGAACCCCAGTACCACCAAAAAAAAAAAAAAAAAAAAAAAATTCCTATCTAGCCAGGCGTGGTGGTACATGCTTATAATCCCAGCATTCAGAAGGCTGAGATGGGAGGATCTTAAGTTCAAGGACAGCCTCAGCAAGTAGTGAAATGCTCTCATATACCTAGCAAGTCTCTTTCAAAATAAAAATAAAATAGGGCTGGAGGTATAGCTCAACAGTAGAATGCCCCTGAGTTCAATCATCAGTACCATAAAAAATAAAATCAAATTAAACCATCATAATGGATATGTCTTCAGGTCTTCCCAACATGACAGCAAGATCCTGAACCATTAAGACAGGTCTTTCATTTCTCTGGTTCTCTCCTGCTCCACAGTGTCCAGGCTGCTATTATGATTCAAAAAAATATGTCTCCACTTGCTTTAAAAAAAAATGTCTCCACTTGTAGAGTACATCAATGAAGGTGGAGTTTTCCATATGTATAACCATAGTCCCAAATCCAGTGTGGCCCTGCCTAAGATGGCAACTGTCTCAAAGAAGAGAGGTGCTCTAGAGAGAGAAGCCTTCAAACATCCTGGCATTTCTACCCACCTGAAAATTTCAATTGCACTCCATGTATAAAACACAAAGAAAACCACAGCTTTGTTTTGCATTTCTTCAACGGTGCCAAAGATGATAAACAAAATGAAATTTCTTCCAAGGAGCTATTAAAATGACCCCAAAGAGAGAAAAAGTTAGATACATACACTCACTTACATCTATAAAAGTGTTACCTGAAACCTAACCCCATTAAATGTGAAATAAATGAAAAGACTGAGCTCAACTAGTAAAATTCTGCTTCAGTTTTAGAGTAAGTTTAAGTACCCAAAACAATCTTTCCAGATAGGTACTTTTGTATACATGTGAATATATCATAAATTTTATGTTAAAACACACACATACAGAGCTGGGTGTGGTGGCGCACGCTTGTAATCCTAGTATTCGAGAGGTTGAGATGAGAGGATAGTGGTTCGTAGACAGCCTCATCTACTTAGTGAGGCCCTTTGCAACTCAGTGAGACCCTGTTTCAAAATAAAGAATAAAAAAATAGGGCTGGGAGTGTGCCTCAGAGGTAGAATGACCCTGGGTTTCATCCCCAGTACTGCCAAAAAAAAAAAAAAATTTAAGTCATGCTGTATGTGTTGTCTATAACTTGCTTTTTAGTGTTCTTTTTACGGTCCAGTGATGCACCTCTGTTGATGCATGTGGCTGCAGTCCACTCATTTTCACTGATGTATGGCACACCACATGTACCATATCACATGGTATCAACTACTAAGTCTCCATAATATCTCGATTTCTTCTATAGTAAGTTCCCAACTTGAATTCTTTACAAGATACTCCTGGCACAGAACTGTAATACAGCTAGTGGGGAGGCTGAGGCAGGAAGATCGAAAGTTTGAGGCCAGCCTGGGCAACTTAGTGAAACCCTGTCTTAAAATAAACTTAAGAAGGGCTGAGTGTGTGGCTCAGTTGTAGAGCAAATGAAAAGGCCTGTGTTCAACCTGCGATACAGGAAAAAAAAAGAAAGGAGGGAGAATATCCCTATCCCTCTACTTTGCCCCCCCCCCTTTTTGTTTGGTGATACTGGGGTTCCTGGAAACCCTTCTACCTCTGGGCTATACTCCCAGACCTATTTTATAGGTTTATTTGGAAACAGGGTCTCTTAAACCAGCAAGGCTGGCTTTGAACCTGTGAGTCCTCCTGTCTCTGCCTCTCAAGCACAGGGATTACAAGGGTGCGCAACCACGCCTGGCCCATAGTTACCATTCTTTTTTTTTTTTTTTTTTTTGGTGGTACTGGGATTCTTGGAAACCCTTCTACCTCCAGGCTACACTCCCAGACCTATTTTATACTTTTTATTTAGAAACAGGGTCTCTAAAACCAGCGCGGCTGGCTTCGAACCTGCGCAATCCTCCTGTCTCCGCCTCCCAAGTGCGAGTATTACAAGCATGCGCCACCTCGCCTGACTACCAGTCTTAAATGTACAAATGAGGGTATCAAATACATTCACAATGCCGTACAACCATCACTGCCATCCATTTCAGTAACTTTTTTCATCTTGTAAAACTGAAACTGACCCATTAAACAGTAACTCTCTATTCCTCCATTCTACTTTCTGTCTCTATGATTTTGACTGTTCTAAATACCTCATATAAATTGAATCATACAAGCCAGGCATGGTGGCACACAATTATAATCCCAGTATTTATAATCCCAGGAGGATTGCAGGTTCTCGGTGGGTCTCAGCTACTTAGTGAGGCCCTCTGCAACTTAGTGAAACCTGTTTCAAAATAAAGAATAAAAAAATAGAGCGGGCATGGTGGCGCACTCTTATAATCCTAGTACTTAGGAGGCTGAGACAGGAAGATCCAGACTTGCGGCCAGCCTCAGCTACTTAGTGAGGCCCTTTGCAACTCAGTGAGACCCTGTTTCAAAATAAAGAATAAAAAATCGGGCTGGCAGGTGTAGCTTAGAGATCAAATGCCCCTGGGTTCCATCCCCAGTACCACCAAAACTAAAAAGTAAAAAGGAAAATAATAATAATAAATAGAATCATACAGTACTGCTTGTCTTTCTGTGACTGGCTTATTTCATTTAACATAATATTCTCAGGGTTCATCCATATTATAGCACATTGTCAACATTTCCCTCATTTTTAAGGCTGTATAATATAGTGCTCTTTATTTTAAATCTGTAAACAGACATTTGGGTTGCTTCCACTTTTTTTTTTTTTTTTTTGGTGGTACTGGGGTTCCTGGAAGCCCTTCTACCTCCAGACTACACTTCCAGACCTATTTTATATTTTTGAAACAGGGTCTCTTTCGCCAGCACGGCTGGCTTCGAACCTGCGCAATCCTCCTGTCTCCGCCTCCCAAGCGCAGGGATTACAAGCGTGCGCCACCACGCCCAGCTTGCTTCCACTTTTAACTATTGTGAGTAATGCTACTATCCTGGCCTTTTGTTTTTTCATAAAACCTTAGAATTTTCTTATCACATTCCAAAACATTTTATATTGTGATTTGAATTGCATTTAATCTATAGGTAAATGTGAGAACTAATACCACTATAATATTGACTCTTACAATCCCAAAACATATAAATTTTGTACTCTCTATTCCTTCCTATATCTCAAATAGTTTACTTATTTTCCCAACTGTGTCTAATATATTACAAAAACTATATGCTAAATTTACTTGATTACTGTACTTCTCATTAATATGTTCTATTTGCCTTTCAAATCTGCATATATATGTATGTATGTATTTTTTTGGCGGGGTGGGACTGGTTATGGAACTCAGGGGCTTTCTACCTACAAGCTACACCCCATGCCCTATTTTTTTTTTTAGTACTGGGTATGGAACCTAGGGGCATTGTACCTCTGAACTACACCCTCAGCCCTATTTTTCAGTCTTTTTATTGTTGAAACAGTGTCTCACCGAGTTGCGAATGGCCTCGCTAAGTAGCTGACGCTGTCTGCAAACCACGATCCTTGGTTCTCAGCCTTCTGAATGCTGAGATTATAAGCATGCGCCACGGTGCCCAGCTTGCTTATGTTCTTTTGTTCCTTGTTTTCTATTCAAATAGTCAAGTTCTGTGATCTTCCTGTCTCCATCTCCCAAGTATTAGGATTATAGCTTTGTGTCACCACACCCAACTTAAATATGATTATTTTCTCTTCTGTAGCAGATATTCTATATTAATAGATTTATCCCTACAGTTGTTGTTTCTGCTGGTTCTTGCTTACATGCCTCATTTCTTTGCTTTTATGATCTTTAATTGGAAGCCTTGTCTTTTTTTTTTTTTTTTTTTTTGGCGGGTCTAAGGATGGAACCCAGGGGCATTCTACCTCTGAGCTATACCCCCAGCCCTCTTTTTTATTCTTTATTTTGAAACAGGGTCTCACTGGGTTGCAAAGAGCCTCACTAAGTAGCTGAGGCTGGCTGCAAACCGCAGTCCTCCGGTCTCAGCCTCCTGAATGCTGGGATTAAAAGCATGCACCAGCCGGGCGTGGTGGCGCACGCTTGTAATCCCTGTGCTTGGGAGGCGGAGACAGGAGGATCACGCAGGCAGGTTCAAAGCCAGCCATGCTGGCTTAAGAGACCCTGTTTCAAAAAATATATATAGGTCTGGGAGTGTAGCCCGGAGATAGAAGGCCCTCCAGGAACCCCAGTCCCACCAAAAAAAAAAAAAAAAAGCATGCACCATCACACCCAGCTGTCTTGTCTTTTTTTGGAAACAAATCTGTGGAAATTCTTTGAAGCCTGGGGTAAGGTTAATTTCCTACAGAAAAAAAAAAAAAATCCTTGTGCACTAGCAGTTGAGGACCACTTTAAATAAGATATGTAAACTGGTTATGGTGGCACATGCTTGTAATACCAGCAGGAGGCTGAGATAAGAGGATCATGGTCCGCGGTTCACATATAGCCTCAGCTACTTAGTGAGGTAAAGAATAAAAAATTAGGGTTGGGGTATATTTCGGGGGTAGAATGCCCAGTACCAGACATCCTCAGTACCGCAAAAAAAAAAAAAAAAAGATTTGTAGCTTGAGTTTTTGAAACACCAAGGAAGTATAAATTTTTATCACAAATTCATTTGGAGGATTATGAATTCACAAAGAGAGCATTTCCCCCACCTCTAGCAGAACCAAACAGCTAAAACATAGTTGTTTTTTCTTACAGACTGTAATTCTATACCTGGATGAGAGAAGGCACCACCGGTGAGCTAGTAACTCCAATGACTGCATTGATGGTTTCCACAAGTGCCAGCATCTGGCAGAAATACATCATGTCAGCCACTGAGTGGAATGTGTCATAAAAAGAATCTGTGGACACAAATACACAGTAGGAGTAAATCAACTGGCCAATCCCAACAGCATTACTTCTCAAACTAGGTAACTTTACATGAAAGGAACTTTGGAAAAGATAACAAACATGCAGTTATATTCAAGCTTCTAACCTGACTAAGCTGGAAGGGAAGGGAACAGGCATTAGGGGATATGAAGAGCTGACTCCACTGGGTTACCAGAAGTTCACACTCTGTATGCCTTTCTCATTTTTAAAATGCAAGAATAAAAAGCACACCTAGACTTCAATTAGTTACTATTGTATCTTGAATAATCCATTTACCAAAGTGATCATTTTTTTCAGATGATCTCATTTAATTGAAAATTAAACCCATATCATATATACTAAATGCAATCTAAGCCTTTTTTATTGTGGTACTGGGGATGGAACCCAGGGGCAATGTACCTCTGAGCTGCACCCTCAGCCCTATTTTTTAGTCTTTGTTATTTCTGAAACAGAGTTGTGAAGGGCCTGGCTAAGTAGCTCAGGCTGTCTGCAAAGAGCCATCCTCTGGCCTCCACCTCCCAAATGCTGGGTGGGAGTACAAGTGTGCGCCACCATGCCCGGCAGCAATCTAAGCCTTTTTTTTTTTTTTTTTTTTTTTTTGGTACTGGGGGTGGAACCCAGAGGCTTTCTACCTCCAGGATATACTCCCAGACCTATTTTTATATTTCATTTGGAAACAGGGTCTAAGTTGCTGAGAGCCTCACTAAGTAGCTGAGGCTGTCTTTGAACCTGTGTGATCCTCCTGTCTCTGCCTCCCAAACACTGGGATTGCAAGCGTGTGCCACCACGCCCAGCCAATCTAAGCCTTTTAATATCTTGAAAACTGCTCAATCATGAATAAATGCAAAGGGGTAAAAGTATTGGATAAAATAAAATTGTAAAAATTTTATTGTGAGCCAGGCATGGGTGGCTCATGTTTGTAATCCCAGTACTTGGAGGCTGAGACAGGAGAATCACAGGTTCATGGCCAGCTTCAGCAATTCAGCAAGATCCTCTGTAATTTAGTGAGACCCTGTTTCAAAGTTAAAAAGGGCTGGTGTACAGCTCGGAGGTATAATACCCCTGAATTCAATCTCCAGTACAAAAAAAAAGCTATGAAAAGCACAATGAAAGCCAGGACGTGCTATACAAATGGGAGGTTACTATTAATTTCAAAAAAAGGCAGAGACTTCTACCTTTGCTGAGTGATAGGCCAAACTAATGAGAAAAGGAAAGATAGCCCTGAAATTTTATACTTGCCTTTTCCCAAGATAAAGAACCGCACTGTCAAGTTGACAAAGACCCAGGAGAATCCCAAGAACTGCACAAGATTATACATGAATAGGTATCCTTTCTTCAAGCTTGTAAGAGCTGAAAAGCAGAGCAAAGCAGTAAGCTGTTAAACAGTGCTGGCAGGAGAGGAGTGTATGTGGTGTATCTGGACAACTTCAGCATTTTTTCCTACCTCTTACCCCTAAGCTCCCACACAAACATCTGGTTCAGGTCTTTCTAACCTGAGCTTCTACTCCCATAAAGAAACACATGAGGAAAAACTAGCACTGCATTCTAAGGTCTATGTTTTCAGCAATCTTCCTTTCATAGCCTTAAGGGTAAGGATACAGATTCAACAAACCCAAGAAACGTGACCCCAACAAAGAATGACTAACCACCTTAGGTGGCATTAGAGACGAGAAATAAAATTCTCAGCTCCCACTCTAGTTATCTGAATAACATCTACAGTTCCTTCTTTTCTGAATTTTTTTTTTTGAAACAAGGCCTCACTTAATTGCTGAGTCTGGCCATGAACCTAAGATCCTCCTGTCTCAGCCTTCCAAGTACTGGGATTACAAGCATGTAGTACTACACCCGGCTTGCTCTACTTTCCTTGGTACAGTCAGATGATGTCAGACCCCAGGAAACACTAAAGGTAAGGCATTTAATGTGAAAGTGCACAGTAAGCATTGGACAAAAGAATTTTGAGCTGGGCGTGGTGGCGCATGCTTGTAATCCCAGTATTTGAGAAGCTGAGACAGGAGGATCACAGGTTCATGGCCACCCTCAGCTACTTAGGCCCTCCAGAACTTAGTGAGACCCTGTTTCAAAAAGAATAAAAAAGCCGGGCATGGTAGCACAAAAAAAACAAAAAGACTTTTTCCCACATGGTTCACTAGGGTAAAATGACTCACTCCTGCAACATCTGACATCCCCTTCATCTGTATCTCACCTCTATCATGAGTTAACTGGTAACTCTTAGCATCAGAGGCAACTTACTTTCAGGAGAGCCTTCACTCTCTAGCCTGAGTTTATTTAGGCGTTCTTCTTCCTACAATTTAGACAGAAATTTTTGGAACACAAATTAGAAATCCCAGATGCTTACAAAAACACATATGCTAGATAAGTGCTCGTAATCCCTCAGTGCTAATTCAGTACTCCACGGAGAAACTGTCCCAGCGCACGGTTCTAGACAGGCTGACTCCTCGATGGGCAGCAATAGCATCACAGAATCCCTTCCCAGATCCACAGAATTAAACCAATCGACTGCCTTCAAACTGCCAAGTGAGTAATACTGTAATCTTAACACTGGAAAAAACAGCCAGAAGATCTGTCATAGCCACAGAAGCAAAAGTTTAAGACAGAAAGTAGATTGCTGTTTTATTTTTAAGGCTTCTAGTTTTGTTTTTTGTCTTTTTTTTTTTTAGTGGAACCTCATGAAGATTGAACCCGGAGGATTCTACCTCTGAGCTAAACCCCCAGGCCTATTTTATTTTTTATTTGGTAACTGGGTGTTGCTAAGTTGCAGAAGGCCTCACTAAGTAGATCAGGCTGGCTGTGAACCTGTGATCCTCTTGTCCCAAGAACTGAGATTACAAGCATGCGCCACCAGGCCCGGCTGGATTCTAGATTTTTAATGTAATTTTTCCAAAAGCTAAGATGTGTCCAATATTAGTATGTAATATTTATCTTAATAGATATGCAGGTGCTGGGTGTGGTGACACACGCTTGTAATCCCAGCACTTGGGAGGCGGAAACAGGAGGATCACACAGGCTTGAAGGCAGCCTCACTGGTTTAAGACACCCTGTTTCCAAATTAAAATATAAAAAAATAGGCCTGGGAGTGTAGCCCAGAGATAGGAGGGTTTCCAGGAACCCCAGTACCACACACACACACACACACACACACACACACACACACACACACACAATGCAGGTGGATATCTATATAAATATTTAAATCTTTACAACATGGGTCAGCATGCACTCATATATTTCCTTGCTCTGTCAGCTGAGACAACCTAAAAGCAATGACATCACTTTCGCCACAAGATATCTAGTGCTCAGATTTTGACCCCCCCCACCCCCCCGTGGTACTGAGAATTGAACCCAGGGGCATTTTACCACTGAGCTACATCCCAGCCCCATTTTTTTTTTTAATCCTTTATTTTGAAACAGGGTCTCACTAAGTTGTAGAGGGCCTCACTAAGTAGCTGAGGCTAGCAGAGAACCTGCAATCCTCTTATCTCAGCTTTTCAACTACTGGGTTACAAGCATGCACCACCATGCCTGGCCAGATTGTGATTTCTAATAAAAAGGACAGAGCTCCTTAGAGAAATGGCTGATTGGAGGCTGGGACAAGGAATATATAAGATATACCTGGGCCAGCTTATATAGTGTTGGAAAGTAAGAGCTTAAAAAAGTAGTTCTGTACCCGGGCATAATGGCACATGCTTATAATCCCAGCATTTGGGAAGATGATACAGGAAAATCACAGGTTTGCAGCCAGCCTCAGCTACTTAGTGAGGCCTTCCGCAATTTAGTGAGACCCTGTTTCAAAATAAAGAAGAAAAAATAGGCCTGGGGTGTAGCTCAGAGGCAGAATGCCCTGGGTTCCATCCCCAGTACCGCAAAAAAAAAAAAAAAAAAAAAAGTTCTGTAATAATGGAGCCTTTTAAAAATGGCACAAGAACCCAGTGAAAGAGTTCCCAAAGGCCAAAGCTGAAATAATGTGAGCAAGAAAATAACAAGGCATAAAAGAGATATCCAGGAGTTCACACTGATATAAATAAAAGATTGAATAAGTAAATAAATGGGTCAGGCGTGGTGGAGCATGCTTGTAATCCCAGTATTTGAGAGGCTGAGACAGGATTGCAGGTTCAAGGTCAGCCTCAGTAAATAGTGGGACTCTCATCAACCTAGGGAGACCCTGTTTTAAAATAAAAATAGCCGGGCGTGGTGGCTCATGCTTGTAATCCCAGCATTCGGGAGGCTGAGACCTGGAGGATCGCAGTTCATGGATAGCCTCAGCTAGTGAGGTCCTCTGCAACTCAGTGAGACCCAGTTTCAAAATCAAGTGCCAAGACATCCTGCTGCCTCGGCATCTATGTGTTGAAGACGCCACTCCACATAGTTATCGGCAGAAAGCCCCGAGAAAGAGGTATCGTCTCTGGCAAAAAATATCCCCCACTTTAGATATCCTTCATAACTATTATTCTCTTGGTATTCTTTTAACTCTCTACACGAATTGCTCTGATGATGTGAGATCAGAAATTGAGTCCGTGGAAATAAACGTCCTTGGCTCTGCTCAATAATAATAAAAACTGGCCAGAACTCAGATGCTGTGATAAGCATTCCAGCTGCAGCAATTACAAAGGGTCTCTGACCCTCACTATCACTAACTTAGGTTAAGCTATTAACTCAGGTAAGGTAGTTCAGTTTAAGGAAACTTTGTTTACCCTTGAGATCCTGCCTAGAGACAGAGAAGATAAAAATTTTGTGTGTGACTTCGAAGCAATTTAGTTGATAAACAACTTAGTTGCCCAAATACAATAGACTCAAGGAGAAAGATTGGTGACTTTTACGCCCAGTGTAAATATTCCTGAAGACAGAGAGGCTGACCGCATGGTTAATGAATATGACAAAATAAAGGACAGACGTTCTAAATATATATGTATGAAGGAAAGGAAATACCGTGTAAGAGTAAGAAAAGCATTTTTGCATGAAGAAGAGCTTATCATAAGAAAGTCCCAACTGGGAAAGGAAGGAATTAGAAAGTTAGAAGCAGGTTGCAGAGGGTTTGTGACAGAGAAATGGATTATTAAAGATGGTTAGACTTTTAATAGGCTTATTGTCTAAAGAAGAGTGTTCAGCAGTTAAGGACAATTAAAACCAAGAACTTTGTGGTGTTGTTTGTGGTATTTTGTCTGCAAAACTGTGTTGTGAGTATGCTTAAGCTTTCAGATTAAGAAGATAAGATGCCAACACCTGGAAAAACTCTATCACATCCACCTGAATCACCACATCTCCCCACACTTGCTATATGAACTGAGCCCAAAAGATGGAAAGTTCCAGGAAAGTTAAAGAAGATTCCCCGAAAAACGAAAAACCGCCAAGCCTTGGCCATGCTTGTTTATTTTGGGAAGTGGCCCCCTGGGACTGCTTATCTGCAAAGACCTTGGAAAAGAATCAGGAGTCAAAAGTCAATCTCTCTCGAAGATCAACAGCCAGCTGAAGGACTAGTTTTATTACCTTTGTTTACATGTCATTCATTATTACTTCACAATGATTACACCCACCTCCCTCTCCTCTTACGATTAACTTTACTGGTGAAAGGTATAAATTTCTTGGAGTTTTTGTAATAAAGTGTCATTGGTTCAAGAAGCCTTTGTCCACCTCAAATTCCTTCCCAAACGTCGTACCCAAAAACTTAGGGAATTCATAGAGGGGAAGGAATTGCTGCAGAGAGGTTTCTGCAGGACATCACCTGCCTTTTGCCCCATCTTTCTGAGGATTTGACCGGGAGCTGACAATAAGGACCCAACTGAGATTAGTCGGCAACAATCAAGAATAAAAAAAAAAAAAAAAATAGGGCAGGGGGTGTAACTCAGAGGTAGAATGCCCCTGGGTTCCATCCCCCATACTGCAAAAAATAAGTAAAAATAAAAATAAAATAGGGCTAGGGATGCAGCTCAGAAGTAGATGCCCTGGTTCAATCTCCAGTACCACAGTAAGTAAGTAAGTAGACAAATCTTCTAAGCACTCCACTCTAAAAGACAGAAGTCTAATTCTCTAAGCCTTCAGTGTGACTATGCAGAGTGACTTCCTTCCAAGGAGTACAGTGAGGAAAGGGGAGAGGAATGGGGGAACCTGACAAACATTACCTCATGGCTGGCTCGTCCATGATTAACAGCAACCATGACACATGTGCCCTTGATATGGCATGATAATGACATTTTACCTCTGTGGTCTTCCTCCCCACAAACCCATCACCTTAGTCTAGTCTCAAGAAAAATATCAGATCAATCCCAAATATATGACTAGTACGTCTCTAAAATCATGTTATTAGACCACAATGTACCAATAAAAGTATACGTAAAAATAAAGAGTTTTAAAAATCATGTTATCAGGACTTTAAATGAATGTATAACTTTGTCCCTCTTCTTTCAGACTCAGGGAGTACTAAGGGGCCCAAATAACTTGGTGCCTCTGATTTCTGCCTTCCGTGCCTAGACCAAGGGTCCATACTAACCTTGGCTCTGAGCTCCATTTCTGCATCAGATTCATCCAGCCAACGATCGAAGTCAGGAGCCAAAAACAGCGGGCGCTTCTCCTGCTTGGTGAGTCTCTCCCACCATTGACTCACCTTCTTCTGTACTGTAATATTTACCTGCCTTTGAGTCAGTTTGTAAACCGGCTAGAAGAAAAGGGGAGAAGGGGAGAATGAGCGGGGCATGGGGGCACAAGCTTGTAATCCCAGTGCTTGGGAGGCTGAGACAGGAGGATAGCAGGTTCAAGGCCAGCCTCACCTACTTAGGAGGTACTCTGCAACTTAGTGAGACCCTGTTTCAAAATAAAGAATAAAAAATCAGGCTGGGGATATAGCTCAGAGGTAGAATGCCCCTGGGGTTCCATCCCCAGGACTGAAAAAAAAAAAAAAAAAAAAAAAGGTGAGAACGCATCCTCTGTCCCCTGAAACGGCACCATGCCAGTGTGTCTCCACAGAGAAATAGCACTGTGACTCATTCCTCTGAGAGAACACCCAGACCAAGGAATGCCACAGAGAAGAGCTGTAAGAACAGCAGGGTCAGCTGTCCCCTACATGGAAGGCTGATGCAGGAGGACTGCAGGTTCACGGACAGCCTCAGCAAGTAGTGAGACTCTCATTAACCTAGTGAGACCTGTTTCAACATAAAATAGGGCTAGAGATGCAGCTTGGCGGTAGAATGTCCTTGGGTTCAATGCCTGGTAACCACACAAACACACACAAATAAAAGAATGGCAGGCTCTTTTTGGCTCTCAAGAAGGAAACAGGAGGAAAGCTGCTAAGAGGCAGGTGGCTCTGACTGAAGGACACTAGCAGAATCTCTGGCCAGAGCCACATCACAGAGGCTATATGTCCAGCTGCCCTCAAGAACACTCTCAGCTTCCAACTTTTCCTCTGGGCAAATGACTGTCCCGGCTTAGCAAACCCTTGTTACAACTTGTCCACAGTATCAGTCTAGAGTTTTCTCAACTAAACCCAGTTCTTAGGGTTCTAGCTCAGTGTGTCTACCTGGCCTCCTCTGCCCTTCCACCAGCACTACTCAGGCTACCTCAACAAGGAGCCCTGCACAGAGATCAATGCGCCAAGGCCCCAGAGCTACGAGCGTAAGTGCAGGAAGCGAAATACACCCTTGGTTGGATTCTCTCCTTTCACGTTAGAGCAGCTTCCTCAGGCTCTAAGGAAAGCTTTTTTTTTCCCCCTCTAAATAACAGTTCCCTTAGCCCTTTCTGATTTCAATTCTTCTCATTACCCCTGTGGCAAAGTCACAAGAAAGCAACTTCCTGGTGTGGGGTTCCAAATCCCGACGCAAACCTGTTCTCATTACCACACTCCTCTGCCATCACCTATTAGAGAATACCAAGGCTGGAAGGACACTTAGAGACCACTAAATCCAGTACTCCACTTACACATGGAAAAATGAAACAAATACGTTTACATCAGTAATAAATGGCAAAGCCAGATTTAACTCAGGTTCTCTAGCATGTATGTGCACGTGTATGTACATGTGTATGTTTACTAGGGATTGAACCCACAAGAGCTCTACCTCCAAGCTCCATCCCCAGCCCTTTTTATTTTTTATTTTGAAACAGGGTCTTACTAGGTTCCTAAGAGTCTCATTAAGCTGCTGAGGCTGGCCTCAAACCTGTGATCCTCCTGTCTCAACCTCCCAAGTACTTAGATTACAGGCATACATTACTATGCCTGGCTACGTTCTCAAACTTTCCCTCTCCTCTGCAGCTAAAATAGGGACTCTGCTCCAAATAAAAGAACTATATAATTATTTTTTATTTGTTTTTTTTTTCTTCTCTCCTCAAAGCCATATTCCTTATTTCACTAAACTACTAGTATTTTTTTTTTCCCTTTAAAAGGGAAAAGGAGGTGAGAATCGAAAGAACATACCTCTGGCTTCACAAGGTCTAAGAACTCCAAGTGAAATTCATAGACATTGTCTCCTTTGGCACCATGTCCCTGAGCTATAAAGAGAGAAATAGTGGTTACTTTGAACTTGAGCAGAGCAGGGCCACCCAAAAGTCAGGCTGGTACAGTTCCCTCCCATAAGTATGTAAATGTGAATGGGTCTTGTCTAAAGGCGTGGGAGCTTGTGAGGAGCTTGGGTACTTGACAGCTAGGAAGACCAAATGTTAGACAAAATGTCCTCTAATGGTCAGTTTTAACCCATTTACTTAATCTTTCAGTCTTCTAATGCAGTTTGGATGACATCCAGCACAAATAATGGGCAAGAAAAAGAATATAAAAACCACTAGCCAGCTTTGTGTACAGGGCTGGGAGCATCTACCAGGATACCAACCTTTGAAGTGCAGTACATTCTCAGTGATGCTGATGGCAGGGTTCTGTGAAAAGGGACCGAGAAGGCATCTTATTATTTATTTAGTTAGTTAGTTATTTTTGCAGTACTGGAGATGGAACCCAGGGGCATTCTACCTCTGAGCTACACCTCCAGCCTGATTTTTTATTCTTTACTTTGAAATAGGGTCTCACTGAGTTGTAAATGGCCTCACTAAGTAGCTGAGGCTGGCTGCAAACCGTGATCCTCCTGTCTCAGCCTCCCAAATGCTGGGATTACAAGCGTGCGCCACCACACCCAGCTCTTGAGAAGGCATTTTAATGAGGAGAGAAATGAAATTAAATCAAGAGTTCCTTCACCCCCTCCTTCTCTTTGGGTACTTGGCCTGCCACCCTATGCCTTCCCCACAGAATGTATTTAGTGGTTTATTCACATCTCCATGTAAGGTTTTCCTCTATCCATCTATACATATCTGTGATTATAGGTACCTCCAAGGACTCTAAGCTTCTCAGACTGTACAGAACCACAGAGTGAATGAGTCCATTATGATAATGGCAAAATCACGCAAGGTGCTGTGTGAGGCACAGGAGAATATGCTCATCTCTAAGACTCAGGCCTGAGCTGTACAACAGAGAATCCAATGGAACAGATGAGTCATTTCCTGTGAGAAGACAGCAAACAATTATCATAGAACGTGTGCTCAAGACGAAAAGAGTGGGGAAAGGCAGTCAGTGTTATCGGAGTTAAAGAGACCAGGCACAAGCCCGGTATGGTGGCGCGCACTTGTAATCCCAGTACTTGGGAGGCTGAGATAGGAGGATCAGATTCAAGACCAGTTCAGTAAGTAGTGAGATTGTCATCAACCTAATAAGAACTTACCTCAAAAAATAAAAATAAAATAGGGCTGGGGGTGTAGCTCAGAGATAGAATGTCTCTGGGTTCAATCCCCAATACCCCCCCCACACACACACAAACAGACCGAGCACAGTGGAAATAAGAGGGCTGGGCAAAGCATCGCCAGGGTGAGACCTGTACTGCAACATGAAGAATAAATTAATTCAAGCTGGACATGATGATGCACATATGTAATCCCAATACTTGAGAGGCTGAGAAAAGAGGATTACAGGTTTAAAAAGACACCCTCCGCGACATAGCAAGGCCCTCAATAACTCAGTGAGACTATAGTTTCAAAACAAAAAACTACAAAAGGACTAGAGATATATCTCAGAGGTTAAATCTCCAATACCACACACACAAAAAAATAATAATAATTAATTTGAACTGGTAAAGGGAAGGGCTAAGGACTACAGTGATTCAGTGGACATGAAGCATGCTATGCCTATGGTTTTAACACCCTTAGGCTCCAGACTTTGCTAACCCCCAAACACACTAGACTAAGTGAGTTAAAAAATCTCCAGATTGCTCATTTATCCCTAGAAACAGCTTTATACTTTTAGCAGCATAGTTTAAAATGTTAACTACTTGAAGAGCTGGGCATAGTGGCACACACTTATAATCCCAGCATTTAGGAAGCTGAGACAGGAGGGTCACAGCTTGTGGCCAACCTCAGCTACTTAGTGGCCAACCTCAGCTACTTAGTGAAGCCCCTTGCAGTTAAATGAGACCTTGTTTCAAAATAAAGAATAAAGCTGGGCATGGTGGTGCATTCTTGTAATCCCAGCATTTGGGAGGCTGAGACTGGAGGGTCGGGGTTCACAGACAGCCTCAGCTACTTAGTGAGGCCCTCCACACTTAATGAGACCCTGTTTCAAAATAAAGAAGAAAAAAAAAAAAAGGCAGGGGGTGTAGCTTGGAGGTCAAATGCCCCTAGATTCCATCCCCAGACCCGCAAAAATAAATAAATAAATAAATAAATAAATAAATAAATAAATAAATAATAGGGCTGGGGTATAGTTTGGAGGTAGAATGCCCCTAGTAAATAAAATATATACATAGTGCCAGGCGTGGTGGCGCACGCTTATAATCCCCACGCTTGGGAGGCAGAGACAGGAGGATCGCGCAGGTTCGAAGCCAGCTGTGCGTGCTGGCTTAGGAGACCCTGTTTCCAAATAAAAATGTAAAAATAGGTCTGGGAGTGTAGCCTGGAGGTAGAAGGGCTTCCAGGAACCCCAGTACCACCAAAATAAATAAATAAATAAAATAAAAAATATATATTTTATATATATTCATATATAGATATATCTATATATACTTTTACTACTTTTTTCAGTGGATGAGGAACAACCCACCTCCTCATAACTATTTCATTTGTTTTTCTCCTGTAGGGTCAGCTGTGCTGCACTGCCCATCAAAGGAAACCACCAAGGTAAAAAGAAACCTAGACAAGGGTTACACCAATGGGCAGTGGGAGGCTACATGCTCTATGCATACCCGTGTCTGGAAGAGCAGAGTATGAAGGCTCACTGGGGAGCACTTGAGCCAGCTTTAGTGAAGAACCTCCTGAGCAGGAGTATAAACTTCAGCCTAAAAAGTTCACACTAACCAGTGGTCCAGAATCTAGATGACCTCTGAGTCAGAAGGAAGCTAGGGAGCCTCATCAAAAAGGGCTCTTCCACGTGGACAGTTTCTCAGTATGAAAAAGAGGGTTTTGTTTTGTTTTTTTGTTTTGTGGTGCTAGGGATTGAACCTAAGGGCAGTCTACCTCCAAGCTATATACCCAGCCCCCAACACTTTTTTGTGTGTGGTACTAGGGGTGGAACCCAGGGGCTTTTCTACCTCCGGGCTATACTCCCAGACCTATTTCCTATTTTATTTGGAAACAGGGTCTCACTAAGTTGCTGAGAGCCTCACTAAGGAGCTGAAGCTGGCTTTGAACCTGTGCGATCCTCCTGTCTCAGCCTCCCAAGCGCAGGGATTATAAGCGCACGCCACTACGCCCGGCTATACCCAGCCCTTTTTATTTTTTATTTGGAAACAGGTTCTCACTAAGTTGTAGAGAGCCTAAGTTGCTGAGGCTGGCGTTGAACCTGCCATCCTCCTGTCTCAGCCTTCCCAGTACTAGGATTACAGGTATGCAACACCATGCCTAGCAGAAGCAAGGTTTTGACATAAATATAATGGAGGCTAGAGTTCTGTGATGTTTTAAAGGTAAATTTTCTACCTGGATAAGTTTTGTGTTTTTCTTACTCTAATTTACTTGAAATAAAAGCAATAGGTTTCCCAGGTATGGTGCAACACACTGTAATCCCAGTACTTGGGAGGCTAAAACGGGAGGATTGCAGATTAGAGGACAGCCTCAGCAACACAGTGAGATCTTCAGCAACCTAGCAAGACTATTTCAAAAACAAGAAATAAAATAGAGATGGAGTTGTAGCTCAGAGGTAGAATGCCCCTGGATGTTCGCGTACGTGTGTGTGTACACGCACACACACACACACACACACACACACACAAAACAAGAGGCTTGGGTGGCCTGTTTCTTCTCCTCAGGTAGACAGATATGTTCAGATAAGACTGACGTGCCTAGTCATAGCACAATCCCAGGTGTATAGTAAGCTTTTCTATGAGCCAAAGATTTCAGGTGCGAACCCAGCAATAATGGGATAGCTCCTGACCAGTAGCTTTTCCAATGGTGGTGGGATATCTTTCAGTAGAAAAATCTTGTGCCCGAAACAAGTTCAAAACTGTGAAGAAAGAAATTAGACAATTTTCTTAAATAAATGTTTAAGTAACTGTATTTATGAGTGAGGCCTACAATTTTCCTTCCTTTTATTTGCCTTCTAAAATTAATTAGAAAGTGTTCCCTCTCCATCTTCTCTGGAAATGTAACTTTAATGTGGTAGCCAGCCTTCACGATGGTCCTCCATGATCCTCTCTACCAGTGTTCACACTTCATGCAGTCCCCTTCCACAGTGACGTCACGGCTCATCTCTATAAGTGACAGAATACTACAGAAGTGCTAGAGTTTGGATCTTGTCCTCCTAAAGGTGGTCCCAGCCCTCAGCGCTACTGGAGGTGGCAGAACTTTAAGAAGTGGGGGTCTAGCCAGCGGTGGGAGGCTAAGGTTCACAGCTAGCTTCTGAAACTTAGTGAAGCTCTCAGCTTGTTAATTATTTTTTCACACCATCTATATTCTTACTGAATTTTGTCTTTATTCTGTTACTGAGAAATCATACTATTTGTACATTTGTCTATTTCTCCTTGTACTTTTGTTAAGTTATATATTATCAAGGCAGTTTACTAGAGGCATACGTTAGTAATAGTATATCTTCCTGGTGTATTAAAGCTTTTATTGCGGGGAGTGGTGCCACACTCTTGTAATCCCCATGCTTGGGAGGCTGAGACAGGAGGATCACACAGGTTCGAAGCCAGCCTCAGCTACTTAGGTCTGGGAGTATAGCTTAGAGGTAGAAAGCCTCTGGGTTCCACCCTCAGTACCACCAAAAAAAAAAAAAACACCTTTTATTATAAATTAGCCTTTTATCTCTAAAAATTCATTTTACCAAAGATGTGTGCTGAGAAGATCACAGCTAGCTAGCCTTGGCTACTTAGTGAGGTTCTCCACAACTTAGTGAGGCCTTGTTTCAAAATAAAAGATAAGTCTGGGGGTGTAGCTAAAAGGAAGAATGCCCTCAGGTTCAATAGTTCAAAATCACTTAGTTGAACAAATAATCTCAATGTAAATAAAATTGGCTGCAATGTTCAGCTTATCTTTGTGAATTCTCAATTTCATTTCTACCTTGTTGACTTTTCAATGTTTTAATCCAACAGTTTTAGTTGTTTTTAAGAGAAAGGATAATTTGTACAACCCAGTGCATCTTTTACTAGGAAAGGAATTTATACCTTTGCTTATTAAAAAAAAAAAAAGCACATAGGGAAAAGGGTAAAAGATGGCTTTGAAGTTAGCAAAACCTGAATTCATATCAGTGATAATTTTTTATTTAGTTTTATCATTCAATTTCAAATCCATAACCACTATTTTTTTTTTTTGCAGTACTAGGATTTAACCTAATTTATGCATGCTAGGTAGGTAATCTACCACTGAGCCAAATCCTCAGCCTTTTTTATTTTATTTCTAAGACAGGACCTGGCTGAATTACCCAATATGATCTCAAACTTGTGACATCCCCCACACATAACTGGCACTACACACTTGTGCCAGTAGGCCCAGCAATTATCACCATTTTATTTTTTTCTTGTGGTACTAGAGATTGAACCCAGGGGCATTCTGCCTCTAAGCTATATACCTCCAGCCTTATTTTATTCTTTTTCTTTTCAAACAAAAAAAAATAAAAATAGTTGCTGAGGCTGGCCATGAACCTGCAATCCTCCTGTCTCAACTCCTAAATACTGAGATTAGAGGATGCACTACAACACCCAACTATCTTTTTTTTTTTTTTTTTTTTTTTTTAGTACCCAGGATGGAACCCAGGGGCATTCTACCTCTAAGCTACACCCCCATCCCTATTTTTTGGTTATTTTGAAACAGGGTCTCACTGAGTTGCAAAGGGCAGCTTTTGCAAGGTTTTTTGTAGCTGAGGCTTTCTGTGAACCGCAATCCTCCTGTCTCAGCCTCCCAAATGCTGAGATTACAAGTGTGCACTACCACACCCAGCTAACTATCTTTATTTTTAAAATAACAATAAAATTACTTATTTTACCAGACTGTCATGAAAATTCAATTATTATAATATACAAAGTGTGGAAAATAGTAAGTATTCATATTCCTGTTGCTTTTCTACCTCTCAGTAGGGGATCCTTCTAAGCTTCTGTGTTTATTGGACATTATCTTTCAAAGTCCAATTCAAATGTTAATTCCCCTTCCCTCCTCCTCCCTTCTAACATCAAAAATAATAGTTTCCAGCTAGGCATGGTAGCACATGCCTGTAATCTCAGTACCTGGGAAGCTGAGATGGGAGGATCACAGCTTTGAGGCTAGCCTCAGCTAATTTAGCAATGCCCTCAGAAACTTAGTGAGACCCTGTTTCCAGATAAAAATGAAATAGGGCTGATAGTATGACTCAGGTAGAATGCCCGGGGTTCAATCCCCAGTACCACACACACACACATACACAAAATAATAACTTCCTTACTACTTAGTGCTTATACTATTCTGTAATTATTGTTTATTGGTTTATCTACTCCTGCAGACTTGAATTCCTTAATGGCCAGGACTGTCTTACTCATTTCTACATCCCTGGTGCCTCAATAACTGTTTAGGGAATGGAAATTAGATCATTTCACCCATTTTCATACTCTGACATAAACACAACATTCAGTGAACTGTCTACTACTTAACACTTTAGACTGAAGATTTCATTTTTCATTCCAATCTTTAGCAGTCATGTTTGCCTGTGTGATTGGACTGTGAGCAGAAGAATTACTACAGCAGGCCTGAAGCTGCCATCTTTAAAAGGGCCTGCTCCACAACCATCCCTTGGCTGATGTCTGGAAACATGGTTTTCCTCCATTCCCTAATAATAAGTAGTTTACAGTTTCCAGATTTTGCCTGGGCAAAATCAATGTGATATATGGTAAAAATCAACTTTTTTTCTAGGAGCCTGGAATTTTGGTACATGCCAGGCAGAAGTTACCTAAGTAACCAGCTCTCTATACAGCCACGGGTACTCAGTCTCTACTATGCTTTCTTGGGCAGAAACATTACACATAAATTACTATATTTTTCATTGCTGGAGAAAAGGCATGGATTCTTTTCTAATCCACTCTGTTAAAACACATTATCATTCTTACTCTTTTTGATGTTCTAAGTGTCACAGATTTGCCTCGTGTTGTTCTGACATGACCTTGTAGCATCTCAGAGTGTTGTACTTTCTCTGGCACAGAGAAATTACATTTTCTACAAAGAAATTGGAACAATTCAGCCATTTCTTCAAGGAGCCCGAGTTTCTTTAGTAGAGAATGATAATTTAGGAGCCACTGTCTAGACATATTGAGGTATACGCAATGTTCATCTTTTAGTGGTCTAGCCAGGAATTTTTTAAATCATTATGTCATATTGAGAAAAAAAATTTTTTTTTAGCCGGGCGTGGTGGCGCACGCTTGTAATCCCTGCACTTGGGAGGCAGAGACAGGAGGATCGCGCAGGTTCGAAGCCAGCCACGCGCGCTGGCTTAGAAGACCCTATTTCCAAATAAAAATGTAAAAACAGGTCTGAGAGTGTAGCCCGGAGGTAGAAGGGCTTCCAGGAACCCCAGTACCACAAAAAAAAAAAAAAAAAAAAATGCTGTACTGGGTGTAAAACCCAGGAGCATTCTATACCTCCGAGCTACACCCCCAGCCCAATTTTTTTTTTTTTTGAAACAGGTCTCACTGAATTCCAAAGGGCCTCACTAAGTTACTGAGGCTGGCTGCAAATCGCGATGCTCCTGTCTCAGCCTCTTGGGATTACAAGCATGTACCACCATGCCCGGCTTATTATTAATTTTTAATTTGAATTTACCAACAAGTACTTCCCACCTAAGAATTTTGCAGTAGCTCTTCTCTCTCCCTCTAATCTTCAGTCCCCAGGATTTTGCACAGCTTCTTAACATTTAGGTTTCTGCTCAAATATCACCTCTTTAGAGGCTCTCTCTGACTGCCCAATCTTAAGTAGTTCCCATGATTTCCCCACTAGTTTACCCTTTTCTATCACTCCCACCAAAGTCCAAACCCCATTCAATTCTAGCAACCTCTTTACTGAAATATCACATTTCCCCTGCCGGTCTAATTCTCCTTCAATTAAATATACAATAAACCAAACTTGTTTAACTATGAGATATGGTTCTGGTGGTCTTTGGCTAGATACTACTGACAGTTTGAAAAAGACTAAAAGAACTCATTCAGCAAATGTTTAAAAACTCAAGTAATAAGCCAGGTGTGGTGGTGCAGGCTTGTAATCCCAACATTTGGGAAGCTGAGACAGGAGGATTGCACAGGTTCAAAGCCAGCCTCAGTTACTTAGTGAGGCTCTCAGCAACTTAGTGAGACTGTTTCTAAATAAAATATAAAAGAGGTCTGGGAGTGTACCCCAGAGGTAGAAGGCCCCTAGGTTCCAGACTCAGCACCAAAAAAAAAAAAAAAAAAAAAAAAAAAAGTTGAAGTAATAAGAGCATTTAAACAGCAGCATTTCCTCCCTTATGGTACATTTTAAAAATGTTCATTTGCAGTCAATTAAGTCTAAGATCATACAGTTCTATTTTAAGCTCAGACTACTTGCCCTGAACTCTGTATTTACAGAGTTACTTGACTAGCTAACATTTCTATCTGGAAACTGTTTAAAACAAGAGTCTTAAACCAATCTGTCCAAAAGGGAACTCTTGATTTGGGACCCTAAATCTATTCTCCAGTCTTAACCATTTCAGTAAACTACAATCATCTACTCTGCACTTAGGCCCAAAATGTTTTGTTTTGTTTTTTGGTGGTACTGGGGGTGGAACCCAGGGGCTTTTCTACCTCTGGGCTATACTCCCAGACCTATTATAAACTTTATTTGAAAAGAGGGTCTCACTAAATTGCTTAGAGCCTCAACTAAATGAGGCTGGCTTCGAACCTGTGCAGTCCTCCTGTCTCAGCCTCCCAAGCACTGGATTACAAGTGTACGCCACCACACCCGGCTCCAAAATGTATTTTTTATCTTTTGATTGGGGTACTGTCTGTTTAAAACCTTTAGTAGTTTCCCATTGCTCTTACAATGAAATCCAAGCTCCTTACCATGGTAACAAGACTCTACATGACCTACATCTTGCAAATCCCTCCAGCCTCTCCTCTTATTCCACTCTTACTACACTCCAAACATACTAATATGCTTTCTGTTCCTGGAACCCACCCAGCCCTTGACTGCTTTTAAGTCAGTGTACTTGTTTGAATGTTCTACTCCCAACTTGCTTTATTTTTTTCTTTCTTTTCTTTTCTTTTCTTTTTCTTTTTTTTTTTTTGTAATGCAAGAGATCGAATCTAGGGCCTTGTGCATGCTAAGCACGTCCTCTCCCACTGAACTTCACCATGAGCCCCTACGCCCCAGCTCTCTGAATAACTCACTCAAGTTCAATTAGCTCAAATATCACCTCCTCAATGAAGCCTTACCTGATAGCTCTATTTAAAACAGCCTCCACGCTTACTCCCTGTTTTATCACCCTCTTTATTTTCCAGGTAATTTTTTTTATTAATTTATCTATTTTCCATCTCCCTCAACCTAAAGGTAGCTTGTTGGGGGGCTAAGGATTAAACCCAGGGGCATTCTACCTCCAAGCTATATCCCCAGCCCTTTTTATTTTTTTATTTTGAGACAGTTTCTCACTAATTGATGAAACTAGCCTTGAATCCTCCAGTCTCAGCCTTTCAAATACTGGATTACAGGTGTGTGCCACCACACCCAGCCAGTAGCATCTTCATATACATTGCTCATCACCGAGTATCTAGCCCAGTGCCTAAACCATTTTGAGTACTCGGTTGTTACCAAATTATTTAGTTTACTGCTTTAGGAGTGTTTTGTCTGTTATAAACAATTTGCTAGCCGGGTGTTGTGGTACACACTTGTAATCCCAGCAATTGGGAGGCTGAGACAGGAGGATCACAGTTCTCAGACAGCCTCAGCTATTTAGTGAGGCCCTTTGCAGCTCAGTGAGACCCTGTTTCAAAATAAAGAATAAAAAATAGGGCTGGGGGTGTAGCTCAGAGATAGAATGCCCCTGGGTTCAATCCCGAGTACCACAAAAAAAAAAAAAAAACCACAAAATGTGTGTGGTGTGTGTGTGTGTGTGTTGCAAAGGGCCTCACTAAGTAGCCGAGGCTGTTTGTGAACTGTGATCCTCCTGTCTCAGCCTCCCAAATGCTGGGATTACAAGCATGTGCCACCACGCCCAGCTTAATGTATTGATTTTATCTTTTTTTTTTTTTTTTTTTTTTGGTGGTACTGGGGATGGAACCCTTCCACCTCCAGTCTACACTCCCAGACCTAGTTTATATTTTTATTTGGAAACAGGGTCTCTTAAGCCAGCGAGGCTGGCTTAGAACTTGAGCTATTCTCCTGTCTCTCCCCACCCAAGCACAGGGATTACAAGCATGCGCCACCACTCCTGGCGTAATTTATTGAATCTTTAACATGAAATATTTTATGCAATCAGCCAAACACTGAAAAGTGAACACTGCCACACTTATTATCCATTAGCATTATGCTCATCTGCCTGTTTTTGAAAGAATGAGTTATAAATGCAGTTACACAATTACTCGATCCCATTGCCCTCTTTCCCTCTAATATACCCCGTCCTTAGAGGGTATGCTCTAGAATTGGAGTGTGGCATTCTCTATTCATTTACAGTATGCTGGGTATTCATAACAAAATCCAACATTAAGCCGGGCGTGGTGGCACACGGTTGTAATCCCAGCATTCGGGAGGCTGAGACCAGAGGATCCCGGTTCGCGGACAGCCTCAGCTACTTAGTGATGCCCTCTGCAACCCAGTGAAACCTAGTTTCAAAATAAAGAATAAAAAATGGGGCAGGGGTGTAGCTCAGAGGTCAAATGCCCCTGGATTCCATTCCCAGACCTGCAAAAAATTAAAAAAAAAAATTCCAACATTATTTTGCATGGCACATAAATAGCTTCATACTACTTATATCATTCTTCAACTTGCTTTTTGAGATAAACTTTAACTCTACACAGAGGTAGTTCTGTTTCATTCATCTCAGATGTTGTATAGTATACCATTCTGTAAATCTACCACAATTTTCCACTCTCCTGTTTAAAAACAAAAACTAGCTGGGCATGGTGGCACTCTTGTATGTAAGCCCAGAATTTGGGAGGCTGAGACAGGAAGATTGCAGGTTCAAGATCACCCCCCAGCTACTTAGCAAGGTCCTCTACAACTTTGTAAGACCTTATTTTATAATTTAAAAAAAATAAAGCTGGGAATGTACACACTCCTGAAATACTAGTACCTGGGAGGCTGAGACAGAAGGATCACAGGTTCAAAGCCAGCCTCAACAACATAGCGAAATCCTGTTTCCAAATAACATAAAAACAAGGCTGGGGGTGTAGGCTCCTAGGTTCCATCGCCAGTATCACAAAATATAAAGAAAGAAAAGAAAATGGGGATGAGAGTGTAGCTAAGAGGTAGAATATCCCTGAGTTCAATCCCCAGGTCCAATAAATAAATAAATAAATAAATAAATAAATAAATAAATAAATAAATATATATTTTAAAAGTTAAACAGACTATTTTCAGTTGTGAGTTGCAATGAGCATTCTATCTCCTTGTGCACATGTGTAAAAACTTCTCTAAGGAGTAATACTTCAATGTCTTCTTCATCTATATAATGCCACACTGTTATCCAAATCATGTTCATCTTCATCTTCTATATAATGCCAAACTGTTATCCAAATCATTTGTTCCAATTGGGCATGATGGTGCACGCTTGTAATCCCAGCATTTGGGAGGCTGAGACAGGAGGATCACAGGTTCTCGGCCAGCCTCAGCTACTTAGTGAGGCCCTTTGCAACTCAGTAAGATGTTTCAAAATAAAGAATAAAAAATAGAGCTAAGGGTGTAGCTCGAAGGTAAAATGCCGTTGGGTTCCATCCCCAGACCCGCAAAAAAAAAAAAAAGTCTCATCAAATATCCTTAACCAGCAATTGGTAATGTCAGACTTCTTTTTCCCCAGTTTAATGTAAGAAATAGTATCCTATCATTTTAGTTTACATGTCCCTAATTATAATTCTGGTTAACCCAGTACTTGGGAGGCTGGGACCACAAAGAAAAATTTGTTAAATATCTTTTTCAGGTTTATTGACCATTCTTATTTCCCTTTTGTGTGTATATGTTTGGGTGAGTAATGGGGATTGAACCTCCAAGGAACACCCCCATCCCTTTTTCATTTTGAAACACAATCTTGCTAGGTTGTGGAGGCCTTGCCAAGTTGCTGAGACTGTCCTGAAACCTGTGATTCTCCTGTGTAAGCCTCCCAAATCCTGGAATTATAGGCATGTACCACCATGCCCAGCACCTGTTTCCTTTTACTCTGATCTGTTTATATAATCTGCCCCTTTCTCTCCTGAGTAATACATTACTAGTCCAGAATCTAGTCATTTTGTCAGTGTTACAGTACTATATGCTACAATCTCTTCAAGTTTGTCTTGTCAGTCTTTTTCTTTTTTCTTTCTTTCTTTCATTTATTATTTATTTATTTATTTATTTTTGGCACTGGGGATGGAAACCAGGGGCATTCTACCTCCGAGATATACTCCCAGCCTTATTTTTTAAAGTGTGTGTGTGTGTGTTACTAAGGGTGGAACCCGGGAGCTTTTCTACCTCCAG
Source organism: Muscardinus avellanarius (assembly GCF_963383645.1). NCBI lineage: Eukaryota > Metazoa > Chordata > Mammalia > Rodentia > Gliridae > Muscardinus > Muscardinus avellanarius. Next base: position 131,012,896 of record NC_137788.1, on the reverse strand, counting down.
GCTATACTCCCAGGCCTTTTTTTTTGTATATAATTTATTTGGAAACAGGGTCTAAGTTGCTGAGAGCCTCACTAACTTGTGCGATCCTCCTGTCTCAGCCTTCCAAGAACTGGGATTACAAGCATGCACCACCACACCCGGCTTTTATTCTTTATTTTGAAACAGGGTCTCACTGAGTTGCAAAGGGCTCACTAAATAGCTGAAGCTGTCCGCAAACCGTGATCCTCCTGTCTCAGACTCTCAAATGCTGGGATTACAAACATGTGCCACCATGCCCGGCTTGTTTTGTCAGTCTTTAGTGTGTGTTTGGTATCTTAAAACATTCCTCCTTGACCAATCATAAAAAGAGTCTTCTATATTTTCCTTTAGTAGTTTTGCTTTATTTATACCTTAGGTCACTAAAGCACCTAAAACTGATTCTTGTAAATAGCTCACATTTTTGTCATTTATATTATCAATTACCTCAATTTGGCTAGGCATGGTGGTACATGCTTGTAATCCCAGCATTTGGGAGGCTGAGACAGGAGGATCACAGTTCGTGAACAGCTTTAGCTACTTAGTGAGGTCCTTTGCAACTCAGTGAGACCCTGTTTCAAAATAAAGAATAAAAAATAGGGCTGGGGGTATAGCTGGAAGGTAGAATGCCCCTGGGTTCCATAAAAAAAATTACCTCAATTCAATTTCTGAAATGGTTCATCCTTTTTCTGTTAATTTAAAAGGATATCTTGGTCATACAATAAATTTTCATATGGATAGATCTACTTGTTTCACGGGTTTTTTGGTGTGTCTGCCCCTCTCATCTAAGGCTTAGTATCAATCATAATAATCCCTCATACTTGAATATCTTGCTAAAACTTGCAAATCATTTTCAAATCTATCATCCAATTCAAACTTCAAAACAGTCCTGTGAATTCGATGCTTGGGGGCAGGGGTTTCCTGAGGAACCCAGGAACATTCTACCTCTGAGGTACATCCCAGCCCTATTTTATTATTTTATTTTTAAAATAGGGTTTCACTAAGTTGCTGAGGCTGGCCATGAACCTATGATCCTTCTTTCTCAGCTTTCCAACGACGGACATTACAAGTGTGCACCATCACACCCGACTTGAATTAGGTGTTAATATTCATATTTATTTGAATGAAAAGACTGAGAATCATAAAGGTTAATTAAATTACCCATGGTCACCAGACAGTGAGAGCAAAGACCTCTAGCTCAGAGGCAGAATGCCCTGGGTTCAATCCCCAGTACCACAAAATATAAAAATAAGAAAAGAGAGACTGAGCCCGAGCATAGTGGCGCACACTTGTAATCCCCACACTTAGAAAGCTGAGACTGGAGAATCGTACAGGTTCGAAGCCAGCCTCAGCTACTTACTGAGGCTCTCAGCAACTTAGTGAGACCCTGTTTCCAAATAAAATATAAAATAGGGCTGGGAGTATAGCATGGAGGTAGAAAAGCTCCTGGGTTCCACCCCTAGTACCACCAAAAAAAAAAAAGAAGAGACTGAATGTATTTGTTAATTAATTTGGTCTACGTACTTCTTAATGAATACTTACAGAGACTTATCATAATATAGTTTCTGCACTTTTTTGTGTGATTATTGGAAGAACCCTCTCAATTTTTTGGTCCTCATTTACAAAATATTTTTTCTATGGGCTTTTTTTTTTTTTTTTTTTCATGCTACTAGGGATTGAATCCCAGGGCATTCTGCCTCTGAGCTAGATCCCAACCCTATTCCATTTTTTATATTGAAACAAGGTCTCACTAAATTGCAGAGAATCTACCTCACTAAATTGCTGAGGCTGCCCTTGCACCTGGGATCCTCCTGCTCAGCCTCCCGAGTTCTGGGATTACAGGAGTGTGCCACAAGCCCAACTTGTTTTTTCTACTTTTGTAAAGCACTCTGGAGCAGAGTAAAGGGAGACAGCATATTTTATTCATCCTCTCAGAGAAAAGTATAATTCAGATTGCACAATAAATAGCACACCATGCATTCTGGCCAGTATTATCTTCATCTTACAAGAGGAATATGGGTCTTTATTCCAGAAGCAAAGATTACATTCAACAAATTCAACACTCAGAAAGAAACCACCTCCATTTCGCAAGACAATATGCCAGGCAAACTGAAAGAACCAAATAATGTCAGATGCAGAGGAAGATAATTCAATGGAGTGCAGTAGATAACAAAGTAAGACCGATTTTCAGGAGACTTAGGAATAAGGATGACTGTAGAAAGAACATTCCAGACCTAAAACTACTGCTTCTCAAAAAACGGGAATTCTGGATGGTTGGATAGACACAGAGATTCACAGGGCACAGAGTCTTCACTTTGGCTTGCTCACATTAAAGTGCCACTGAGATCAAACGTAAATGCTTACTGTAACTTAGAATAATCTTTAGATTCTCCCTGCAAAGCCACAAACCTGAGCTCACAGATTCAAAGCAGGAATGGAGCAGGGCTTGATGACCTCCCCTGTAATCCTAGAACTTGGAAGGCTGAGACAAGAGGATAGCAGGTTCAAGGCCGGCCTCAGCAACTTAAGAGAAACCCTGTTTCAAAACAAAACATAGAGGGGGGAAGTAGCTCAGAGGTGGAATGCCCCTGAGTGCAATCCCAGTACAAAAAGAAAGAAAGAAAGAAAAGAAAACCAAGGAAAAAGTAAGGATGAGGGTGGAAATTGCTTCACTTCCTCGGTGTCTTGTCAATTTTAAAATTGAAAATCTTAAGAATGAGAGAGACTAAGACAGTAGATCACATGCTGGAACCCAGTCCGCAGTAACTTAGCGAGACCCTACTTCAAAATAAATAATGTAGGGCTGGGGTTATCTCTGAAGTAGAACGCCAACGGATTCAAGCCCCATACCACGCGCACACGCGCTTTTATTCTTGCACGTAGTAAGAATGACTTCCATCACTGGATGGCCGGGAGGCATGAGTGCCCCTCCCCCGCCCCAGGAGGCGGGGCCCTCGGGAACGTCCCAGGGGCCTGGTGGACCTCCAGGCCAACGCTGGACATCCAGCCTCGGCCCATCGGGCCGCTGTCACACGGCACCTCGAACCCGACGAGCTCGTCCCGCGTCTGGAAGGGCCTCAGCCAAGCTCGAACCCCGACGGCCGGGCCCTCAGGACGGAGGCTGCGCTCCACCAGGCCGCTCACTGCGAACAAAGAGGAGGCCGGGGCAGCCTCCGAGGCCCGCGCCGGACTCACGCACGCAGCACCCGAAGGCACCTGCAGCCCGGGGCCGTCGCCGGCGGGTCTGCGCGGGCCGCCCGCCCCGCAGGACCCGAGCCCGCCGGCGCACTGCGGCCCCGGCGCACGCCCTCGGCAGCCACGGGCCCCGCGGGCCGGAGCGCGACCGCGACCCGCGACGCCGGCCTTTACCTGCACGTCACTCAGCTCCACGCGCAGATACAGCTCGCGATGCCGCTGAGCCCAGTAGACGTGAGGCGTCAGCACCTGGTTCTCCATGGCCACACCGCGCGGGTAGCGGGTCGGCTCGGCTCGCTGCGCCTCGCTGCCTCGGGTAGTGCGTGGCCGGAGCTGGCCGCACGCAGGCCGCAGCACCCCGCGCTCCGAGCGCCCGCCCGCAGCCCCGCAGCCTCCGACGCCAGAGGCTCGCGGCCGCGCCTGCGCAGTGGCCGGCGGGGCGGGCGGGGCGGGCGGGGCGGGGCCGGCCGGGGCTGTCGGTGGGCGGGGCCCGCCGGGGCAGTGACGTCGTCGCTGGCTGCCGCCGCAGCTCCTTTGCTGTTCCCGCGCGTCCTCCCGCTGACCAAGTCCGAAAAGCAGCTTATAAATGAAAAGGCTCACGGACCTCTCCAGGACCATCAGAATGGCGAAAGGGATCGACACCGATGTTTCTGGAAGGTCTCTCCCATTCTGTCACACATTAATTCAACATTTACCGAGAGCCTCCTAGGAGCCTGAGCTTCAAGGCCAAATGCTGCAACAACGGCTGTTAGAGGGTCTCTGACGTCTAGACATCTTCATTCTGGTAAAAGACGCACGAAAGGCGAGCGTGGTGGCGCACGCTTGTAATCCCAGTACTTGAAAGGCTGAGACAGGAAGATCGCAGGTTCAAAGCCAGCCTCAGCTATTTAGTGAGGCCCTCCGCAATTTTAGTGAGACCTTGATTCAAAATAAAAGGAATTAAAAAAAAAAAAAATAGGGCTGAGCCGGGCGTGGTGGCGCACACTTGTAATCCCCGCGCTTGGGAGGCGGAGACAGGAAGATCGCGCAGGTTCGAAGCCAGGCGCGCTGGTTTAGGAGACCCTGTTTCCAAAAATAAAAAAATATAAAATAGGTCTGGGAGTGTAGCCCGGAGGTAGAAGGGCTTGCAGGTAGAATGACCCTTGGTTTAATCCTCAGTTCAAAAAAGAAAAGAAAAGACGCAAGTAACTAACTGCCTGGTGGTGCATTCCTGTAAATCCCAGTACTTGGGAGGCTGAGACCAGAGGATCACACTTTGCAGACAGCCTCAGCTACTTAGCGAGGCCCTTTGCAGCTCAATAAGACCTTGTTTCAGAAACAAAAAGGACTAAAATATAGGGCTTGAGGTACAATGTCCCTGTGTTCCATCCCCAGTACCGAAAAAAAAAGAGAAAAAAAAAAAAAAAAGAAGTAGCCTGTCGTGGTGGTGCACACTTTTTTTTTTTTTTTTTTGCGGGTCTGGGGATGGAACCCAGGGCATTTGTCCTCCAAGCTACACTATCTGCCCTATTTTTTTTTTTTTTAGTCTATTTTGAAACAGGGTCTCACTGAATTGCAAAGAGCCACACTAAGTAGCTAAGGCTGTCTGCGAACCGTGATCAGCTCCTGTTTCAGCCTCCCAAAGGCTGGGATTACAAGCGTGTGCCACCACGCCCGGCTGGTGCACACTTTTAATCCCAGCATTCAGGAGGCTGAGACAGGAGGATTATGGTTAGCAGACAGACTCAGCTACTTAGGCCCTGTTTCAAAATAAAGAATAAAAAATAGGGGAGGGGTGGAGCTTGGAGGTCAATGCCCCTGGGTTCCATCCTCAGACAAGCAAAACAGAAGTAAAGACCAGAGAGTAACTGTGTGTTAACTGACTGGAAGCAGCTCAGGTGAGGCAGTGGGAGCACAAGGCACGGAGTCCAAAGGTGAGGAGGTGTGGAAGGTTCTATGAACCAGGGGCTGATAGTATGGAGGGGAGAGGTTGCCCTGGAGAGTGGATTAGGAAAGTCGGCTTTTGCTTCAAGATTTGTTTGTATTGTACACCTCCCTCTCCTTCCCGACACATGGGAACCAGGAAGTTTGCTAAACTGGAGGTTTGCAAAATCAAAAAGTTGATTAGCAAGAGGGCCTGCCGGTGCCAAGGCACTGGCAAACCAGGTGGAAGCTGATGCAATCTGCCAGGTATCAGATAAGGCAAGGAGTAATCCTGATAGTCTTGAATTTAAAAAATGTTATCAGAAACTGAGCATGCTAGCGCATGCTTCTAATCCCAATACTTGGGAGGCTGAGAACTGAGGGTTCACAGCGAGCCTCAGCAATTTAGCAGGGCATTCTGCAATTTAGTGAAACCCAGTTTTGGTTTTTGTTTTTTTATGGCACTGGGGATGGAACTCAGGAGCATTCTACCTCCAAACTACACCACCGGCCAAATTTTTTATTCTTTATTTTGAAACAGGGTCTCGCTGAGTTGCAAAGGACCTCACTAATTGGTGAGGCTGTCCACAAACTGTGATCCTCTTGTCTCAGCTTCCTGAATGCTGGGATTACAAGTGTGCGCCACCACGCCTGGCTAAAATGCAGTTTTAAAAGTATAAGCCCCACCGGGCGTGGTGGCGCACGCTTGTAATCCCTGCGCTTGGGAGGCAGAGACAGGAGGATCGCGCAGGTTCAAAGCCAGTCTTGCGCGCTGGTTTAGGAGACCCTGTTTCCAAATAAAAATGTAAAAATAGGTCTGGGAGTGTAGCCCGGATGTAGAAGGGCTTCCAGAAACCCCAGTACCACCAAAAAAAAAAAAAAAAAAAAAAAGAATAAGCCCTGAGTTTAACCCTCAGCACCACAAAATAAATACATAAATAAATAAATTTCATCTTAGGCTAAGCATTTAAGATTTGCCCATCTGTAAGTTATACTTCAATTGTGTGTGTGTGTGTGTGTGTGTGTGTGTGTGTGTGTGTGTTACTAGGAGTGGAACCCAGGGGCTTTTCTACCTCCAGGCTATACTCCCAGACCTATTTTATACTTTATTTGGAAACAGGGTCTCACTAAGTTGCTGAGAGCCTCACTTAGTAGCTGAGGCTGGCTTCGAACGTGTGCGATCCTCCTGTCTCAGCCTCCCAAGCGCTGGGATTATACTTAATTTTTAAAAAGTGCTCTGGCCAGGTGTGGTGACACATGCTTGTGATCCCCGTTCCTGGGAGGCAGAGACAGGAGGATCATGCAGGTTCAAAGCCAGCTGCGCTGCCTTAAGAGATCCTGTTCCCAAATAAAAATATAAAAAATAGCCGGGCTTTGTGGTGCACGCTTGTAATCCCCGCGCTTGGGAGGCAGAGACAGGAGGATCACGCAGGTTCGAAGCCAGCGGCGCACGCTGGCTTAGGAGACCCTGTTTCCAAATAAAAATGTAAAAATAGGTCTGGGAGTGTAGCCCGGAGGTAGAAGGGCTTCCAGGAACCCCAGTACCATAAAAAAAAAGTGCTCTGTAATGTATCTGCTTTGTAGCAAAGGTAGTACAGTGATGATGTTCTCATTATTTCAATGAAATGACTTATTTTGTGTGTGGTACCGTAGATTGAACCAGGCTTATATTTTATTTTTATCTTGAAACAGGGTCTCACTAGAGAGTCTCATTACTTGCTGAAGTTGTCCTCAAACCTGACGTCCTCCTGTCTCAACCTCCCAAGTATTGGGATTACAGTATGTGCCACCACCACACCTGGCTCTATTTTTTATTTAGGAACAGAATCTCATGAGCCGGAGGTTCAAAGACAGCCTCAACAAATATTGAGATCTCATCAACCTAGTAAGACCCTGTTTCAAAATAAAAACAAAATAGGATGGGGCATAGCTCAGAGGTAGAATGCCATTGAGTTCAATCTCCAGTAAAACAGACACACACACACACAAAAAAAAAAAAAATAGAAAAGAGAGCTGGGCTCAGTGGTGCACACTTGTAATCCCAGCATTTGGAAGGCTAAGACAGGAGGATTGCAGTTCAAGGACAGCCTCAGCTATCACTTAGTGAAGCCCTCTTAATGAAGACCCTGTTTCAAAATAAAGAAAATAAAAAATAGGGCTGAGGGTATAACTCAGAGGTAGAATGCTCCTGGGTTCTATCCCCAGTACCGCAAAAAAAGAAGGAGAAGGAGAAGAAGGAGAAGGAGAGGGAGATGGAGGAGGAGGCGGGGGAAGAGGAGGAAAGAAGAAAAGAAAAAGAAATTGGGTCACACTAAGTTACAGAAGGTTCACTAAATTGCTGAGGCTGGCCACTAATCTGCAATCCTCCTGTCTCAGCTTCCCAAGTACTGGGATTGTAGGTGTGTACGACCATGCCTCGCCCTTAAAATGAATTTTTACGTATGTTTACAGCTCTAATTATCACCCAAATGGAGATCTTGCACATTTCCAGGATTCGAGAGATTACCTCATGTTAGCATATATTTGTTTCACATCATCCATCCAAATATTGCTATCCTGATGTAGATCACTGTAGAGTAGTTTTTTTGTCTGTAAGTAGTTTTTCTTAAATTTCATTTAAACCAGGCATGATGGCCCACGCTTATAATCCCAGTACTTGGAAGATGAGACAGGAGAATCCCAAGTTCTTGGCTCCAGCCTTAGCTACTTTGTAAGGCACTCTATAACTTAATGAGATTCTGTTTAAGAATAAAAGAATAAGCTGGGTGTGGGGGTGTAACTTGCAATCCCAGCATTCAGGAGGCTGAGACCAGAGGATCGAGGTTCACAGATAGCCTCAGCTCCAGTCTCACCCTCCCGAATTCTGGGATTACAAGCAAGAGCCACCACACCCGGCTTATTTTTTATTCTTTATTTTAAAACAGGGTCTCACTGAGTTGCAAAGGGCCTCACTAAGTAGCTGAAGCTGTCCTTGAACCATGATCCTCCTGTCTCAGCCTCCCAAATGCTTGGATGGATTACAAGCATGCACCACCATGCCTGGTTTGAGTTTTATTTTAAAACAGGGTTTCACTAAGTTGCAGAGGGCCTCACTAAGTAGTTGAGACTGGCTGCAAACCTGGATCCTCCTGTCTCAGCCTCTAAATGCTGGGGTTACAAGCATGGGCCATCATGCCCAGCTAGGGGATTCTACTTCTGTGCTAGATCTCCAGTCTTTTTTTTATATTTTTCTTTTTTTTTTCCTCCCCCCCACACCCCGGTACTGGGGATGAAACCCAAGGGCATTATACCTCTGAGTTACACCCCTAGCCCTATTTTTTATTCTTTATTTTGAAACAGGGTCTCACTGAGTTGCAAAGGGCCTCACTAAGTAGCTGTTGCTGTCCACGAACCGTGATCCTCCTGTCTCAGCCTCCCAAATGCTGGGATTACAAACGTGCACCACCACAACCAGCCAGTTTAAGATTTTAAAAATACAAAATGCTAGCTGGGCGTGGTGGCACATGCTTGTAATCCCAGAGTTTGAGAGGCTGAGACAGAAGGATCTCACAGGTTTGAAGCCAGCCCCAACTACTGAGTAAGGCTCTTTGCAACTTAGACTCTGTTTTCATATAAAGTATAAAAATAGGTCTGGGAGTATAGCCCAGAGGTAGAAAAGCCTCTGGGTTTCAAGCTCAGTACCGCAAAAAAAAAAAAAAAAAAAAAAAAAAAAAAAAAAACTAGCCAGGCATGGTGGCACATGCCTATAATTCCAGTACTTGGGAGGCTAGGACAGGAGGATTACAGGTTTCCAGCCAGCCTCAACAACTTAGTAAGGTTTCCCCAACTTAGTGAGACTTTTTAAGTAAAAAAAAATAGGGCTGGTGGGGGGTAGTTCAGAGAAGTCTCTGTGTTCAATCCCTAGTACCACAAAGGAAAAAAATATATAATGCTCACACAGCATTGTGTAGTGTAAGATACTGCGAAGTGCCTTGTGTTTGGTTTTCTTTTCTTTCTTGACCCTACAGAGCTGCTGGGAGACAGCCATTGCTTTCAGGAAGTTGTAATGGTGCGACCAGAGAACTGAGACATCCAATTCTTCTTTTTAAAGCCCAGCTGCATGCATAAAACAGAAAAAAAATTGGGGATAATATACAGACTAAATACACATTTTCAAAGCACAGAAGGGAGACCAAAGCTAAACAATAAAGTTTTCCTGCAAAGGAATCTGATCTTATCTCTTCCTCACCTTAAGGATTTCTCAGAAGAGGGAGAAATAATAAAACTTCCTTGCCCCCAAGTTTAGGGCTCTAGGGAACTGAAGGACCTGTGCTCATACCCAGGTGTTATGCAGCGCCCTGGGAAGACTTGCCTTCGTGTAACAGCAGTGAATGGAGAGGAGTGTTGGAGGAGGAACCCAGGTTGTATGGGCATAGGTGCAGGTGCAGGAGAGCATCTGAAAAGGCCCAGGAGTTGAGACAGAGATGAATAGTCAGTGCAGTCTGATGACTGGAGACAACTGGGTGACAGGGATCTCCCTGGATTCCCACTGAGGGGTAAAGGTCACACCTGAGAACTATCCGGTGTATTAGTCTCCTAGGGCATCCAAGAGAAGGGTCACAAACTTAGTGGCTTAAAGAAAAAGAGTTGGCCCTGGCTTCAACCTTCAGCACCATAAAAAAGAAAAAAGAAAAAACAAGCCAGCGTGGTGCACACTTGTAATCCCAGTACTTGGGAGGCTGAAACAGAAGAAGTATTGCCGGTTTGCAGCCAGCCTCAACTGCTTAGACCTTCGGCAATTTAGTGAGCCCCTGTTTCAAAATAAAGATAAAAAATAGGGCTAGCGGTCCAAATTGAAGTGTACTTCTCCCGTTTAAAGCTTGAGGGAAGACCCTTCCTTGCCTCTTCCTAAATTCTGATGATTTCTGGTTCTCTTTGGTGTCCCTTGGCTTATAGAAACATCACTCCAATCTCTGCCACCACTGTCGTATGGTCTTCTTCCCTGCATCTGTGTCCTCTGTCTTCCATGGTAGTCATTTAGTCTTTATCTCCTCCTCCTCCTCCTTATTCATCTTCTTTTGGTGGTACTAGGGAGCTCTTCCTTCAAGCTATACTCCAGCCTCCTCCCCCAGCCCTATTTCTTATTCTTTATTTTGAAACAGGGTCTCACTGAGTTGCAAAGGCCTCACTGAATAGCTGAGGATGTCGGTGAACCTGGATCGTCCTAGCTCAGCCTCTCAAATGCTGGAATTACAAGCATGCGCCACCACGCCCGGCTCCCCCACTACCCTTTTTTGTGTGTGTGTGTGGGGGGGGGGTCTGGGGATGGAGCCCAGGGGCATTTGACTTCCAAGCTATACCCCCTGCCCTGTTTTTTATTCTTTATTTTGAGACAGGGTCTCACTAAGTTGCAGAGGGCCTCACTAAGTAGCTGAGGCTATCTGCGAACAGTGATCCTCTGGTCTCAGCCTCCCGAGTGCTGGGATTACAAGCGTGCGCCACCACGCCGGGCTCCCCACCACCCTTTTAAAAAAGGGTCTCACCAAATTTCCAAGGCAAGCCTCAAATTTATAATCCTCCTGTCTCAGCTTCCCAAGTACTGGGATTATAGGTGAGCACCACCATACCAGGCCTTCCAGGGTCTTCTTATAAGAATATAATTCATACAGGGTGTGATGGTACATGCTTGTAATCCCAGTACTTGTGAGGCTGAGACAGGAGGATGATGGGTTTGAGGCCAGCCTCAGCAATTTAGCAAGACCCTGTTTCAAGAAAAATAAGCCGGGTGTGGTGGCACACACTTGAAATCCCAGCATTCGGGAAGCTGAGACAAGAGGATTGCAGTTCAAGTGAGGCTCTTTGCAACTCAGTGAGACCTTGTTTCAAGATAAAGAATAAAAAATAGAGCTTGGGGTATAGCTCAGAGGTCAAATGTCCTTGGGTTCCATCCCCAGTACTGCAAAAAATAAATACATAAAAAAGGGCTGGCATGTAGCTCAGGTTGAACCCCCTGACTTAATTTAATCCCCAGTTGTTTTTTTTAAAGCCAGCTCACTCTGTCAAGAAAAGGAGGCCACCTCTATCTGACTCCAGAAACCAGTGGCCTCTCTCTCTCTCTCTCTCTCTCTCTCTCTCTCTCTCTCTCTCTCTCTCTCTCTGTCTTTGGTACTGGGGATGGAACCCAAGGGCTTTCTACCTCCGGGCTACACTCCCAGACCTAATTTTTTTTTTTTTTTTTTGCAGGTTTGGGGATGGAACCCAGGGGCATTTGACCTCCAAGCTACACCCTCTGTCCTATTTTTTTATTCTTTATTTTGAAACAGGGTCTCACTAAGTAGCTGAGACTGTCCCCGAACCGCGATCCTCTGGTCTCAGCCTCCCGAATGCTGGGATTACAAGCGTGTGCCACCACGCCCGGCTCCTTTTTTATATTTTATTTAGAAACTGGTTATCACTAAGTTGCTGAGGCTGGCTTCAAACCTTCGTTGATCCTCCTATCACAAGTTAGTCTCTGACTGAGGTGCAAAGTGAGAAGCTGTCATATTCTCTAAGATTAGACCCAAACTGGACAGTAGATAACCTGGCTACCCCCAATAAGCCCTGGCTCCAGGAAGCAGCCGGCTTCCCCCGGAGGGGTTCTTGCTTCGCCGGGCCACCCCGGTTTCACTCACACTTACCTCCCTGCTACCCTTTATGCCAGAATGTGACTGTGTTCCTGTTCGTTGTGATTTGGTTCAGTCTACAGCAGAGCTGGATCTGGATCTGCTCTGCTACACCACCTATTCACACCTCGTATGCCAGATAACTTGCCTTTTCCTGCTGGGTACGGTGAGAGCAGGCAGCATAAAGTGAGCTAGGCTTTGTCACCCACACACCAAAGATTTGGCAAGGCCAAGCCCTGACTGCTCCCGCTGGTAAGGATATAGGATACTTTTAGATTCAGACACTTTATCACTTACATATTCAGCAAAAGGAAAAAATGCACAAAGGTGCCAGCTGCCCGTGGTCCCACCTGCCCAAACAAAACAAAAACCAAATACCCAGAAACAACTGCTGAAACAAAAGGGGCCGCCCGGCTGCAGCAGGAATTGTGGGCCATCCATTGCTGAATGATTCTAGATCGCAGCTAATTTTGTATCACTGTCTTGGAAAGGACAGAAAGCCACAGCCTTCATCAGGAGCTGTCAGGAGAGAGGACGTGTGTTGTGCCAGTCTTCCCGGGGAGACTGCCTTGAGGTCTTCAGAAGCCTTCTAGCCTCTCCTGGGAGGATCACCAGCATTCTGCTAAAACCCAAGCTTTGGTTCAAGCTTTGCCTACATGGCTGTATGGATATATGAAGCTTGCCGGGGTGCAAGGGTAGAGATGGTGTCCTACAGCTTCCTCAGAATTTGAGAGTTTTGTCTTGTTTATTTGTTTACTTTGGTGCTGAGGTTTGAACTCAGAGCCTCACACATGCTGAACGCTACCACTGAACTACACCTCCCAGCTCAGTTTTTCTTTTTCTTTTTTCTTTATTTCTTCTTTTTTTTTGGGGGGGGGAACTACTGGGGATAAAACCCAGTGGCATTCTACCTCTGAGCCACACCCCCAGCCCTATTTTTTAGTCTTTTTATTTATTTATTTATTTTGTGTGTGTGTGTGTGTGTGAGTCTGGGGATGGAACCCAGGGGCATTCGACCTCTGAGCGACACCCCCTGCCCTATTTTTTATTCTTTATTTTGAAACTGGGTCTCACTGAGTTGCACAGGGCCTCACTAAGTAGCTGAGGCTGTCTGCGAACAGCGATCCTCTAGTCTCAGCCTCCCAAATGCTGGGATTACAAGCATGCGCCACCATGTCCGGCTCTTCTCCTCCTCCTCCTCCTTCTTCCTCCTCCTCCTCCTCCTCTTCCTCTTCCTCCTCTTCCTCCTCTACTTCTCCTTCTCCTTCTTCCTCCTTTTCAGTAGTGGGGATGGAACCCAGGGGTATTCTACCCATCAGCTATACCCCAGCCCTATTTGATTTTTTTTCAAAACAAGATCTCACTAAGTTGCTGAGGCTGGCTACAAACCTATAATCCTCCTGTTTCAGGCTCCCAAGAACTGGAATTACAAGTGTGTGCTGCCATGCCTGGCACTTTTTTTTTTTAAGTTTTCCATAGAGGAAGCATATAAGACTGAAAACCAGAAAATCTGAATTCAAATCTGTATCAGTCCACAATTAGCCATGTGACTTAAACAAGTCTATACCTCTTGAGGTTCTCTCTCTCTCTCCCTCTTTCTCTCTCTCTCTCTCTCTCCTTTGTGGTGCTGGGGATTGAACCAGGGATATTCTACCTCCAAGTTATACTCCCAGCCTTATTTTGGATACAGGGTCTTGCTAGGTTGCTAAGAGCCTTGCTAAATTGTTGAGGCTGGCTTTGAACCTGCAATCCGGTCTCAGCCTCCCGAGTACTGGGATTGCAGGTGTGTGCCATCATAGGGCTCTTTTTTGTGTGGTACTGGGGATGGAACCCAGGGGCATTCTACCTCTGAGCTATACCCCCAGCCCTAAGGGTTTCACTAAGTGGCAGAAGGTCTCACTAAGTAGTTTGATGAGCATGCATTCCTTCAGTCTCAGCCTCACAAGTACTGGGATTACAAGAGTGTGCCTTCATGCCCAGCTGGGGCTCTTTTTTTAAATCCATGAAACCACATATTTGTTTGTTTTTCAGAGGAAAGGGTTTCCATCTCCTTTTATTAGGATGTAAACTGCACAAAAACAGGGATTTTGTCCTTTTTGTCCACTATTTGTAGACCCAGTGCTTAGAACAGTGACAGTACATGATATTCAAAAAACAGGTGTTGGTTAAATGAAATGAAGTGTCAGTGCAAGATGCTTCATTGTATTTTGTTAGTGTGAATATGTGCTCGTGCATGCTTTTAAAGTCTTAAAGCTGCCAGGTGTGGCACACACCTATAATCCCAGTACTTTTGGGGGGCTGAGATAGGAGGATTGTGGATTCAAGGCCAGTCTCAGCAACTTAGTGAGGCTCTCAGTAACTTAGCAACACCCTGTTTCAGAATAAAAAGGAAAAAGGGCTGGGGATGTGGTTCAGAGGCAGAATGTCCCTGTTTTCAATCCCTAGTATCTAAATAAATAAAAATGCCTTAAGCTCTGCTCTCAGGTCACTAACAGAATATTTACAGGGGATACCCAGAGAAAATGACTGCCCCTTCTTCTAGGGATCCCAAGTTAAGATTGAGTGAAAGTTCATATAACCCTAGAGGGAATAATTATGTATGGGGGAGTGGTAAATGGTACCCAAATGGATCTTTTGGTTTTGTTTTTTGGCAGTACTGGGGATGGAACCCAGGGGCATTCTACCTCCAAGCTACAGCCTCAGTCCTATTTTTATCCCTTGTTTTGAAACAGGGTCTCACTGAGTTGCAGAAGGTCTCACTAAGTAGCTGAAGCTGTCAGGGAACCTGCAATTCTCCCATCTCAGCCTCCCAAATACTGGGATTACAAGCGTGTGCCACCATGCCTGGCTTCAAATGGATCTTTTATTAGTGCTATTATAGTAAATCGTAGTGACACACAACCATGACACGTGGTTATTTGTAATAACAAAAAATAAGGAGAGGCCCAGCTTTTCCACTGTCTTGTTCTATGCCTACTGCTTTCAAAACCAGTCATCTCCTTCAGCTCCCTTTTCCTCTTTCTCTTAGCCAATGCATAGTATAGATTAGGAAAGAAATTTTGGGTCAAAGCATCTGCCTCTGGCTCTGGTTCTGATTATAATAAGTCAACCTGGGCCCTTGTTTCTTCATTATTTTGTGTTAATGTGATACACATATTTTTCTTTCATTACAATTAAAACATGTGTGACACTTTCAAATATAAAATAAAATGGGCCTGGGAGTGTAGCTCTGAGGTGGAATGCCCCTGGTTCAATCCCTAGCAACACACACACACACACACACACACACACACACACACACACACACACTTAAAAAAAAAAGGAGAAAGGCATATGTCATATCCCTTTTTCAGATAATAGAACCATGTTGTCCTAAAGTAATTGAACAAGCTACGAAAGATCACTAACATTACAGCCACATTTCAGAATGAAAGTTCAAGTTTCTACCACAAGTATGTGGTGCTCATCCTTCTCTGTTATCTTTATGAAATGCAGGGATTTTTGCCCGGTTTTCTCTCTAATCCCAGCCTCTACGACTCTGGTTGGCACATGAACAGGGATTTGTCTATTTTGAGCAGGCACTATACATAAACATATATTTGTGTATATGTATCTGTGTGTATGTAAATATATATATGTATATATATACATACATATATATATATATATATATATATATATATATATATATATATATGTGGTACTTGAAGCCCTTCTACTTCCGGGATACACTCCCAGACCTGTTTTTACATTTTTATTTGGAAACAGGGTTTCCTAAGCCAGCGAAAGCGGCTGGTTTAGAACCTGCGCGATCCTCCTGTCTCTGCCTCCCAGGCGCGGGGATTTACAAGCGTGCGCCACCACGCCCGGCTAAAACATCTTATATGTGTGTAAATATATGTAACGTACATCTTACATGTGTGCATACATTTTGTGCGTGAGAGAGTGAAAAGAATGAGTGACTAGAGACATAACTCGCCCCGTGACTTGGAGCAAGCCGCTGCCCCTTTCTGGATCTCACCGGTCCTCTCCGCCGCCCCATCTCCTTCTCGCGCCGCCTTCGCTCCTCCGGACGCTGGAGGGCGCTGTGGCGCCGGACCCCGCCCCGCCGGGAGCGGCGCCCTTCTTGGCCCACTGCGCTTTCCGCGGCTGGAGGAGCGTCCGGGGAACCGGAAGTGCCGGGGCCGCCGCCGTCGCCGCCGCCTTTGAGCGCCGGGGCCGCCGCCGTCTAGGAAGCTGCAGTGTCCGGGCCGGGAGCGGAGGCGGCGCGGCATGAGGCGGCGCAGGCCCGCTCCGTAGCGCGTCGGGACGGTCCGGGCGGGCCGGGGGAAGGTGCAGTATCCGCCCCTCTGCTTCCCCTGCGTCGCGCCCCGGCCGCCCGGCCCGGTGGCCTCCCCGCGGAGCCGCCCGCGCCCTCCGGGTCCCCCGCGCGGCCGGAGCCGGGCCGGAAGAGGAAGCCGAGGCGCCGAGATTCCGACTCTGCAACGTTCGCGGGCGCCCCTGAGGCCGGGCTGCCCGCCACGTCCTTCCCCGTCCGTTACCTTAATTGAGCCTCCCGAGGGGTGAGAGGCCGGGAGCCGCCGGGCTTACGGACGAGGCCACGGAAGCCCGCCGAGGCCAGGGATTCGCCCGAAACCCTACTGTGGCAGATGGGATTCGTCCTGGGATTGTCTGGTTTTCCAGCTGGTGTTCTTTTCTCCCTTAGCGTTTCATTCGGGTTTGAAACAGGGTTGCTTCTCTCCCTGTTCGCCGCCCCCTTCCATTCTTTTGTACCCACCTGCACCTCCAACCCTATTTTTTTTTTTTTTTTTTTTTACTATTTTGAAACAGTGTCACTAAGAGAGGGCATCACTAAATACCTGAGGCTGGATGTGAACCTGCGTGCCTCCTGTCTCAGCCTCTTAAGTACTGGGATTACAAGCGTGCACCACCCTGCCCGGCTAAACAGGATCCGTCCTTCCTTCCTTCCTTCCTTCCTTTTTTTCTTTTCTTTTCTCTCTTCCTTTTTCTTTTTCTTTTTTCTTTTTTTTTTCTTTTTTTCTTTTTTTTTTGCAGTACTAGGGATTGTACCTAGGGACATTCGACCACCGAGCTACATCCCCAGCCTCAATCTTAATTCTATCCTTTATTTTGAAACAGGGTCTCAGTAAGTTGTGGAGGGCCTCACTAAGTAGCCGAGGCTGGCCACGAACCTGCGATCCTCCTATCTCAGCCTCCCAAATGCTGGTATTACAAGCGTGCACCATCATGCCCAGCTGCCAGCCAATTTTATGCGGTACTGGGGATGGAACCGAGGGGCATTCTACCTCCAGGCTACAACCCCAACCCTATTTGTTAGTATTTTTATTCTGTGTGTGTGTGGGGGGGTACTGGGGTTCCTGGAAGCCCTTTTACCTCTGGGCTACACTCCCAGACCTATTTTTTATATTTTTATTTAGAAACAGGGTCTCTTAAGCCAGCACCGCTGGCTTCAAACCTTGCGATCCTCCTGTCTCCCGCCTCCCAAGCACGGGGATTACAAGCTTGCGCCACCACGCCCGGCTCAGTATTTTTATTATTTATTTATTTTTTAGTGTTTGCGGTACTGGGGATGGAATCCAGGGACATTCTACCTCCAAGCTACATCCCCAGCCTTATTTTTTATTCTTTATTTTGAAACGGAGTCTCACTGAGTTGCAAAGGGCCTCACCGAGTATTAGCCGAGGCTGTCTGGGAACAGCAATCCTCCTGTTTCAGCCTCCCAAATGCTGCACCACCAGCAAAGGCCTCACTAAATAGCTGAGGTTGGCCACGAACCGCAATCCTCCCAAATGCTGGGATTACAAGTGTGCGCCAAGACACCCTGCTAGCAGGATACTTTCTTGTCCAGTCTCCTCACACACTGGTTTCCTTTAACTGGAGGGAAACCTACAGTCCTCTTCACATTTCTTGCTGTTCCTTTCTTTTTCCTCAATCATAGCTTTCATGATTTTTGCCCCATCTATAATAATTTTTTCCCCCAACTAGCTGTGGACTCTGAAAAGGAAATAGCTAGGCTTCAGTGAGGCATGGGGTAGTTTATGCACAACTGGCCCTTGAGTTAAAAATTTTGTAGCTGGGCACATGAGTAATCCCAGACCTTGGGAAGCTGACAGAAAGATTGTGGGATGGAGGCCAGCCTCAGCAATTTAGTGAGCCCCAGTATCAAGTTTTGGAAAAGGGGAGTGGCAGCTTGAAGGTAGAATGCCCTTAGGTTTACACCCCACTTACCCCCTCCCAATTATGTAACACCATTTGAGTGAGTCCAAACTTCAGCAAGAGTCCTAAAGCTGTTTTCTAACCCAACATCCTCTCAGTAAAGGGCTGGGGCCTTGGGGAGGTGTCTTAAGGTCTTAGCTGTTGTGCTAGCATGACTGTTGGTTGATTTTCCCTCCACTTGCCAACTTAGCTTTTTTTTTTTTTTTAAACCACATTTCTGTTATCTACTTGGGCTTTGGGAGAGAAGAATTAAAGTTGATACCAAAGTACAGGGTCAATCATAGGGTTTTTTTCCTCTAAACTATAATTTCAACAAGACTAACGATTCTTTCCCCAGATATGTTATTGCTTTCAAATTCTGGAGTGTGTGGCAGGAAAAACAACAGAGGTGGAATGCACCTAAAATGAATAGAACATTCTTTATCTTGTGGAAATGTTAAATTATTAAATTTAAGTTAGTTTTCTGCAAAGACCTATAATTTCAGTACTGGCTTTTATTTTTTATTTTTTGCAGTACTGGGCAATAGAACCCAGGGGCATTGTACCTCTGAGCTACACCCCCAGCCCTATTTTTTAGTCTTTTAAATTTTTGAAACAGAGTCTCACTGAGTTATTATGAAGGGCTCGCTAAGTAGCTGAGGTTGTCCATGATCCTCCCTCTGTTCTCTGCCTCCTGAATGCTCTGATTACAAGCGTGCGCCACCTTGCCTGTGTGCCCCCTTGCCCAGCAATCTATTTTAAAGGTTTAAAGCCGGGCATGGTGTTGCATGCTTGTAATCACAACATTTGGGAGGCTGAGACAGGAGGATCGTGGTTCGAAGACAGCCTCAGCTACTTAGACCCTTTGCAATTCAGACCCTGTTTCAAAATACAGAATAAAAAATAGGGCTGGAGGTGTAGCTTGGAGGTAGAATACCCCTGGGTTCCATCCCCAGTACTGCAAAAAAAATTTTTTTTAATTAAAAATAAGGTTTAGCTGGTTATGGTGGCACATGCTTGTAATCCCAATACTTGGGAAGCTGAGACAGGAGGATGACAGGTTAGAGGTCAATTTAGACTCTGTTTCAAAATAAAGAATTAAGGTTGAGCTGGGGAAATATAGCCCAGAGATAGAGTACCCTGGGGCAAAAAAGTTTTATGTATGCTGTACTTAAGGCTTTACAATATAAAACCTCTGATCTGTTTTGTTATTTTGTTATTTTTTATTATTTGGCTGTGCTTGGGTAAACCTAGGGTATTAGTTTGCCTAGCATGCACTCTTACCTCCAGCCGTAACCTCACTTTTATAGCTTTTTTTTTTTTTTTTTTTTTTTTGCAGTACTAGGGATTTTTTAAATTCTTTATTTTGAAGCAGAGTCTCACTAAGTTACAGAGAGCCTCACTGGCCTTGGACCTTGATTCTCCTATCTCAGCCTCCCAAGTATTGGGGTTACAAGTGTGCTCCACCATTCCTGACTTTTTTATTATTATTATTATTATTATTATTATTACTACTACTAATTTTGGTGGTACTGGGGATGGAATCCCAGGGGCATTCTACCTCTGAGCTATACCCTCAGCCCTATTTTTTATTCTTTATTTTGTTTTTTGTTATTTTTGTTTTTTTCTGGTGGTATTGGGGATGAAACCCAGGGGCCTTCTACCTCCGGGCTACACTCCCAGACCTATTTTATATTTTATTTGGAAACAGGGTCTCTTAAGACAGCTGAGGCTGGCTTCGAACCTGCACAATCCTCCTGTCTCAGCCTCTCAAGCACGGGGATTATAAGCGTGTGCTACCACACCCGGCTTTTATTCTTTATTTTGAAACAGGGTCTCACCCAGTTGCAAAGGGCCTCACTAAGTAGTAGCTGAGGCTGTCCTCGAACTGTGATCCTCCTGTCTCAGCATCCTAAATGCTGGGATTACAAGCATGTGCCACCATGCCCAGCTCTTGACTGACTGACTGACTGTCTCTCTCCCTCCCTCCTTCTGTCTGTCTGTCTTTCTCTGTCTCTGTCTCTCTGCAGTTCTGGGGATTAAACCCAGGGACATTCTACCTCCAAAATACACCCCCGGGCCGGGCGTGGTGGCGCACACTTGTAAACCCCGCTCTTGGGGAGGCAGAGACAGGAGGATCGCGCAGTATGAAGCCAGCCATGCTGGCTTAAGAGACCCTGTTTCCAAATAAAAATATAAAAATAGGTCTGGGAGTGTAGCCCGGAGGTAGAAGGGCTTCCAGGAACCCCAGTACCACCAAAACACCAAAAAAATAAATAAATAAAAAAATAAAATACACCCCGGTCCTATTTTTTAGTCTTTTTTGCAAACCGAGATCCTCCTGTGTCTGCCTCCTGAATGCTGGGATTATAAGTGGGTGCCACTATGCCTGGTCCCCAGCCTTGTTTTTTATTCTTTTTTTTTTTTTTTTTTTTAAACAGCCCTCACTACTTAGATAAGACTGGCTTTGAACCTGCAATCCCCTGTCTCATTCTTCCAAGTACCAGGATTGTAAATGTGTGCACACCTGGCTGCTATTTTATTTTTTAGTTTGAAACAGGGGGGCTTATTAGATTGCTGAGGCTGGCTGCAAACCTGTGATCCTCTTGACTCAGCCTTTCAAGTAGTGGGATTACAGGTGTGCACCACCATACCCGGCTTGAGTAATTTTCTCTAAATGTATGTCTGGTAGATAAATATTTACACTATTAGGTCATTCTTTTTTGCAAATTGGATTGTTCTTATCTGAAAAACAATTTTAAGATTTTATTCATGTAAATTGCAGAAATAAAATAATTTAGGCATTATATATTACACCAAAAGAATTCTATATCAGCTTTAAGTACTTTTTTGCGAGTTTTTATATTTAATCTTTTTTGGCCACCTATAGTCCATTTTAATAATGACCCATAGTTTCATATTTTACTTCATTATCCTGGTGAGCAGGATTGGATGGTGAGAAAAGCTTCCTATGAGAAGAGAGCAGGATGAGCGGAGGGATCTGTGCTTGAAGTTGAGCCACTTCATATGCGCTCGTTGAATGTGGAAGAAACCTGAACAGATGAAAATACAACCAGGTAGGCACCAGGGAGGGTCATAAGCGCAGAGGTAGAGGCAGCAGAGAAAATAGCATTGTGTGAAGATGGTACACCGGCTCTGTTTTATAAATGCAAACTATGGGTTTCTTTTTTGTTTATACTGGGGATTGAACCCAGGAGCTTCTGCCTCTGAACTTCTAGCCTTATTATATATTTTATTTCGAAACAGGGTCTTTCATGTTATTGAGAGCCCACTGAGTTGCTGGGGCTGGTCTCCAGTCTTGCTCCCCTGCCTCAGTCTCAGGTACTGGGTCAAGCCATGTATTTTGAGAATGTATTTGTATATAAGGTGTTAGGGAATTCAGGAAATCAAATCAGTGAAAGATTTGTTTAAATTACTGATGTGTCAGGTCTGTCCTGGAAAAGGCAAAATAAACACTAAACATTACAGAGTGAGATGGGCATGGTAGAACACTTGTAATTCCATTTCTTGGAAGGCTAAGACAGGAGGATTGCAGGTTCAAAGATAGCCTCAGCAAGTAGTGAGACTTGCGTTAGCCTAGTGAGACCCTGTTTCAAAATAAAAATAAAATAAGGTTGGGAGTATAGCTCGGAGGTAGAATGCCCTGGGTACAATCCCCAGTACCCCCTCACACACAAATACAGAGTGGCAGAATATCATTTAAACTGGTGTGTGTGTGTGTGTGTGTGTGTGTGTGTGTGTGTGTGTGTGTGTAGAGAGAGAGAAAGGGAGGGAGGGAGAGAGAAATAATCTGAGGACCTAGCGTAATTGAGAAATAACAGCTAGTGTTACTTAGAATGTAAGCTAATGCAGCTGGGCGTGGTGGCACACACCTGTAATTGCAGTACTTGGGAGGCTGAGACAAGGATCACGGGTTCAGGCCAGCCTCAGTAGCTTAAAGAGGCAAGCCCCATGTAACTTAGACCCTGTTTCAGAATATAAAAATAGGGCTAGGAGTGTAGCTCAGGTAGAATACACCTGGGTTCAATTCCTAGTACCAAAAAAAGGGGGTGATATATACTAAAGTGATACATACAAGAAATGTGAAATTAATAACGACACTCAGGAAGTAGGCAGTAGGCTTGGGAAGTTTTCTTGTCGTGCTTTTATATTCTAGGAGCTCTGTACTTTGAAGCAGTGGTTTGGATGTGAAATTTCAAATTCAACAAAAGAAATGAGCATTTGCATAGATTCATACTCATTCTCTCTCTCTCTCTCTTTTTGCTTAGATTCTTGTCCCTCATTCCATTAGATATAAAACTATGTCCAAAAGCATGTTTGATAGAAAGTAAGCCTCCACTAACATTTATTTATTTATTTATTTATTTATTTATTTATTTATGGTATTGGGAATGAAACCCAAGGGCATTCTACCTCCGAGCTACCCCCCAGCCCTATTTGTGTGTGTGTGTGTGTGTGTGTGTGTGTGTGTGTGTGTGTGTGTGTGCGTTACTGGGGATGGTACCCAGGGGCCTTCTACCTCTGGGCTACACTCCCAGACCTATTTTATATTTTAACTTGGAAACAGGGTCTCACTAAGTTGCTGAGAGCCTCACTAAGTATCTGAGGCTTCGAACTTGAGTGATCTCCTGGCTCAGCCTCCCAAGTACTGGGATTACAAGCATGTGCCATCATGCCTAGCTTAAGTCTGTTTATTTTATTTTGTGGTACCAGGGATTGAACCCAGGGGCAATCTATACTCCTAGCCCTATTTTTAACTCTTATTCTGAACAAAGGTCTCACAATGTTGTGGAGGGACTCACTGAGCTGAGGCTGGCTGTGAACCAGCAATCCTGGCTCAGCCTCCCAAGTGTTGGGATTACATGAGTGTGCCACCACGCTCAGCTCATTTTTTTTTACTTAGAAACAAGGTCTCGGCCGGGCGTGGTGGCGCACGCTTGTAATCCCCGCACTTGGGAGGCAGAGACAGGAGGATCGCGCAGGTTCGAAGCCAACCGCGCGCGCTGGCTTAGGAGACCCTGTTTCCAAATAAAAAAATGTAAAAATAGGCCTGGGAGTGTAGCCCGGAGGTAGAAGGGCTTCCAGGAACCCCAGTACCACCAAAAAAAAAAGAAACAAGGTCTTACTAAGTTGCTGAGGCTTGTTTTGAACCTGTGATCTTCCTATATCAGTCTTCCAAGTACTGGGATTACACACATGCACCACCACGCCTGGCCTCTACTATTTTTTTTGTAGTACTAGGGATGGAACCCAGGGGCATTCTATCACCAAGCAACACCTCTAGCTCTATTTTTCATTCATTCATTCATTCATTCATTCATTCTTTAATTAATTAATTAATTAACTTATTTTTTGCTGTACTGGGGATGAAACCAGGGGCATTGTATCTCCGAGCTACACCCCCAACCCTATTTTTTAGTCATTTTATTTTTTGAAACAGGGTCTCACTGAGTTGCAAAGGGCCTCGCTAAGTAGCTGAAGCTGTTGGCGAACCATGATCCTTTGGTCTCCGCCTCTGAATGCTGGGATTACAAGCGTGAGCCATCAAGCCTGGTTTATTCTTTATTTTTTTTTTTTTTTTTTTTTTTTTTTTTTTTTTTTTTGCGGGTCTGGGGATGGAACCCAGGGGCATTTGACCTCCGGGCTACACCCCCTGCCCTATTTTTTATTCTTTATTTTGAAACCGGGTCTCACTGAGTTGCAGAGGGCCTCACTAAGTAGCTGAGGCTGTCCGCGAACCGCGATCCTCCAGGTCTCAGCCTCCCGAATGCTGGGATTACAAGCGTGCGCCACCACGCCCGGCTTTATTCTTTATTTTTAAATAGGGTCTCACTGAATTGCAAGGGCATATCTAAGTAGCTGAGGCTGTCTGAGAACTGTGATCCTCCAGTCTCAGCCTCCCAAATGCTGGTATTACAAGCGTGCGCCACCACACCCAGCTAGTATTTTTTTCTCTTGAAAGTATTTCTTACTAGAAATTGAATGTGTATGCATGTATGTATTTATTTGTGGTACTAGGGATTGCACCTATGGGCATTCTACCTCCAAGCTACCCCCCAGACCTATTTTTTATCCTTTACTTTGAAACAGGGTCTCACCAAGTTGCTCAGGGCCTAAGTAGCTTAGGCTGGCCGTAAACCTGCTATCCTCCTGTCTTAGCCTCCCAAGTTCTGAGATTACAGGTGTGCACCAAAGCTGGATGTGGTGGCACATGCTTGTAATCCCAGTACTTGGGAGGTTGAGACTGGAAGATCGCGGTTTGTGGACAGCCTCAGTTACTTAGGCCCTCTGCAACTTAGTGTGACCCTGTTTCAAAATAAAGAATAAAAGCCAGGCGTGGTGGTGCACGCTTGTAATCCCAGTATTTGGGAGGCTGAGACCGCAGGATTGGAGTTCATGGACAGCCTCAGCTACTTAGTGAGGCCCTCCACAACTTAGACCCTGTTTCAAAATAAAGAATAAACAAATAATAATTTAAAAAGGGGGGAAGGGAGTGTATCTCAGAAGTTGAATGCCCCTGGGTTCCATCCCCAGACCCACCAAAAATAAATAAGTGAATAAAAGAATAATAAAAATAGGGTTGGGGGTGTAGCTCGGAGAATATCCCTGAGTTTAATCTCCAGTACTGCAAAAAGAAAAAAGAAAAGGAGAGAAAAAAAAGAAATTAGAGCTGGAGGTTTTGCTCAGAGGTAGAATGTCCCTGGGTTTAATCCCCAGTACCACAAAAGAAAAAAAAAAATGGCTGGGGAATGTAGCTTAGTGGTAGAGCAGTCCTAGGGTCCATGCCCAGGACTGGGATGGAGGAATATATATATATATATATATATATATATATATATATATATATATATATATATATATATATTTCTATAAATATATATATTTCCTATAAATATGAAATGCTTTCTGCTTCAACTACTTCAATTAATTAAAACTACATAAGGATAGTAAGTGCCCCCTCATTTAAATACTATGTTGTATAGTTACATAAATTATAATAGTATAAGTATTAATAATATAAGTTACATAAATCTATTTACAATATTGAGTCATCTCAAGTGTATGTGATAGCCATATTTAGGGTAGCAAAAAAGACTAGAAAATGTACTAGCCATTTAAGTGTTTTGTTTGGAGTTCCATTGCAAAGGAAACACTATATTATCTTGGATAAATGTTCTAGGTATATTTTTTTTGGGGGGGGGTTTTGTAGTACTGGAGGTGGAACCCAGGGGCTTTCTACCTCCGGGCTATACTCCCAGACCTATTTTATATTTTATTTGGAAACAGGGTCTCACTAAGTTGCTGAGAGCCTCATAAGTAGCTGAGGCTGGCTTCAAACCTGTGCGATCCTCCTGTCTCAGCCTCCCAAGCATTGGAATTACAGGCGTGCACCACCACCTCCGGCTAAGGTATATTGTTATAAGCACACAGTGACACTGTTACTCCTTTCTTAATTGATTGTGATTCTTTCTGTTTACTGGAAACATCCACATTTATCAAATATGTTTAACTCCATCAGCACATTCAGTTTGCTGTTGACATGCTCTTGGGTAGAGCAGAGCAGCCAGCTGGCGTGTGGCCTGTGTCCTTCCAATGTGGGAAAGAAAAAGGAAGTTTGGCAAGAGCTACTTAGGGAGAGCCTTTTATAAAAGTTCCCAAAGGGATTTATAGTCACTGTGAACTTGACATGACCTCAATTTTTTTTAATCTAATTTTTAAACAGCACAGTAAAGGGGAGCTATTGCTTACAAGGTTTCATTGGAGCAGTACTAAAAAGCCTTTTTTTCCTCAGTGGTTTTAGTTTCAGTCCTGTCAGACTGTCATTCTGATAATTAAAGAGAAGATCGCCCTGTGAAGAGTTTCATGTGCTTTGTTTTCCTAGGAAAATGCAACATGGCAGCAGCAATGGAAACAGAACAGCTGGGTGTTGAGGTATTTGAGACTGCAGAGTGTGAGGAGAATATTGGATCACACGATCGGCCTAAATTGGAGCCATTTTATGTTGAGCGATATTCCTGGAGTCAGCTTAAAAAGCTGCTTGCTGATACCAGAAAATACCATGGCTACATGATGGCTAAGGCGCCACATGATTTCATGTTTGTGAAGCGGAATGATCCAGATGGGCCTCATTCAGACAGACTCTATTATCTTGGTGAGTATGAAGCTTCTGAGAAGAAAAAGTTTCCTTAAAGTCTAGGTATAATTTTATTGATTTTTTTAGAACTGGGATTGAGCCCAGAGGCATTCTACTTCCCAGTTACACCCCCAGCTCTATTTTATTTATTTATTATTTTTGTGTGTGTGTGTGGTGCTGGGGTGGAACCCAGGGGCTTTTCTACCTCTGGACTATATTCCCAGGCCTGTTTTATAATTTATTTGGAAACAAGGTCTCACTAAGTTGCTGAGAGCCTCACTAAATAGCTGAGACTTGCTTGGAACCTGGGTGATCCTTCTGTCTCAGCTTCCTAAATGCTGAGATTATAAGTGTGCACTACCATGCCCAGCTCTATTTTTTATTTTTGAAACAGAGTTTCACTGTGTTGCAAAGAGCCTGGATAAGTAGCTGAGGCTGTCCCTGAACTTGAGATCCTCTTGTCTCAGCCTTCAAGTACTGGGATAACAAGTGTGTGCCACCATGCCCTGCTTAAAAAACTTTTAATTTTTTTTTTTTTCCGGGTCTAGGGATAGAACCCAGGGGCATTTGACCTCCGAGCTATACCCCCTGCCCTATTTTTTTTTTTGGGGGGGGAGGGTGGTACTGGGGCTGGAACCCAGAAGCTTTCTACCTCCGGGTTATACTCCCAGACCTTTTTTTTTGGGGGGGGGGGAACAGGGTCTCACTAAGTTGCTGAAAGCCTCACTAAGTAGCTGAGGCTGGCTTCAAACCCGTGCGATCCTCCTGTCTCAGCCTCCCAAGCACGGGGATTACAAGTGTGCACCACCATGCCTGGCTCCCCTGCCCTATTTTTTTATTCTTTATTTTGAGACAGAGTCTCCCTAAATTGTGGAGAGCCTAAGTAGCTGAGGCTATCCACAAACCGCCATCCTCCATTCTCAGCCTCCTGAATGCTGGGATTACAAGCGTGCACCACCACACCTGGCTAAAAACTTTTAATTTGAAAAACTAGTTTGATTTTGTTTTAATTATTATTAACTTTATTCTTATTATCAGGTAATAAAATCATTAATTATGGTATTTTTTCAAAGTCAAAGATGCCACAATTGTTTATTTTTTTTTTTTATTGGGCCACAATTATTTCTTTGTAAAGCTAGTTTGAAATGCCTTTCTTTGGAATGCTTACATTAAAATACTAAACCAGGTGTGGTGGCACACCTGCCTATAATCCCAGTGTTTGGGAGACTGAGCTACAAGGTTTCAAGTTCAAGGATAGCCTCAGTAATTTAGTGAGACCTTGCTTTAAAATAAAAAGGGCTAGGGATTAAGCTTAGAGATAGAATGCCCCATGATTCAATCTCCAGTAATAAAAAAAAAAAAACCCTAATATGCTTAAAATAATCTACCATTCTTTCCAGGTGTAGTGGCACATGCTTGTAATCCCAGAATTTGGGAGGCTAAGATCAGAGGATTGGGTTCACAGACAGAGCCTCAGCTACTTAGTGAGACCCTGTTTCTTTCTTTTTTTTTTTTTTTTTTTTTTTTTTTTTGTGTGTGTGTGTGTGTGTGTGTGTGTGTGTGTGTGTGTGGTACTGGGGACCCAGGGCTTTTCTACCTCTGGGCTATACTCTCAGACCTATTTTATACTTTATTTGGAAACAGGGTCTCAATAAGTTACTGAGAGCCTCACTAAGTAGCTGAGGCTGGCTTTGAACCTGTGTAATCCTCCTGGCTCAGCCTCCTAAGCGCTGGGTTTACAAGTGTATGCCACCATGCCCGGCTAAGAGACCCTGTTTCAAAATAAATAATAAAAAATAAGGCCGGGGGTGTACCTTGGAGGTCGAATACCCCTGGGTTCCATATCGCCAGACCTAAAAAAAAAAACAAAAAAAAAACTACCATTCTAATAATTAGAAATGCCATCTTTTGCCAGGCGTGGTGGGGCACGCTTGTAATCCCCGCACTTGGGAGGCAGAGACAGGAGGATCGTGCAGGTTCGAAGCTAGCCTCACTGGCTTAAGAGACCCTGTTTCCAAATAAAAAATATAAAATAGGTCTGGGAGTGTATCCCGGAGGTAGAAGGGCTTCCAGGAACCCCAGTGCCACCAAAAAAAAAACAAGACAAAAGAAAAAGAAAAGCCATCTTTGTCATATGTAATATATGTTCCCATATATAGACATTTGGGTCATGTTTTGCACTTTGATTTGTTCATGTGATCTGTCTGACAGATCACATGCCGACAGATCACATGCCAGTGGTAGGCTGTGTGTGATGACGCACATCTCTAACCCCAGTACTTGGGAGGCTGAGACAAAAGGATTGCAGATTTGAGGCCAGCTGTGGCAAATGAATGAGACCTTATTTCAAAACAAAAAAAAATAAATAAATATAATGGGGCTGGGGATGTAGCTCAGAGGTAAATGCCCTTGAGTTCAATCCCCAGTATCAGCTGTCAACAAATGCACAAAATTAGCAATACTATGCTGCTCTTTTTTATTAATATTACTCAGCTCTCTATATTTTATTGCTTTTTAAAAAATATGCTTTTATTGGTGCATTGCAGTCTCACTCATCCTGTCAATCACGTTGACAGTGACATACATGCTTACTACACTTGGTGCCCCCATCTCCCTATTTCCCCCCTTCCCCATACAGAGTACCGAGACTGACATTGGTGTTGTCCCATATGTACACATAGTCGAGGGTAGTGATTCCTCCAGTGAGCCTCGCTCTCCCCTCCCCTTCCCTTCCCTTTGCCCACCTCCCTGGCTCCACTGAGGTTGCCTCTCCATTATCTGGGGTCCCTCTGGTATCCCAGTGTCCCCTAGCCTGTGCATATTAGAGAAAACATATGACCCTTCACTTTCTGTGACTGGCTGGTCTCACTTAACATAATGTTCTCCAGGTCCTTCCATTTTCTCAAAAATGACATAATTTTGTGCTTCTTCATTGCTGAGTGGAATTCAATTGTGTGGATAGCCCATAATGTTGTAATCCAGTCATCTGCTTATGGACTCCTAGGTTGGCTCCATAGTTTGGCTGTTGTTAATTGTGCCGCTATGAACATGGGTATGCATATACTATTGTAGTTCTCTGATTTCGGCCCCTTTGGAAAGATACCCAGGAGTGGTACAGCAGACATATTTCACTGTTTGATAATACTTTGCATCACTTTTTCATACTTTATTACTTCTGTTTTTTTTTTTTTATAAAACTTAAATTAGCTTATTACAGCCCTCATCTACTCCATCATATATATATATTGTTCTAGGACTACATTATAGATAAATTCAGGGGAAATTTGACATCTTTAAGATGTTGAGTCTTTTTGGTTTTTTGGAGGAAATTTTTTTTTGGTACTGGGAATTATACTCAGGTGTTCTACCTCTCAGCTGCATCCCCAGCCCCTTATTATTATTATTATTTTTTTCAGGTGTGGGGATGGAACTCTGGGGCATTCAACCTCTGAGCTACACCCCCTGCCCTATTTTTTACATTCATTTTATTTATTTATTTATTTATTTATTTATTTATTTTTGGTGGTACTGGGGATGGAACCTTTCTACCTCCGGGATACACTCCCAGACCTATTTTTATATTTTTATTTTTGGAAACAGGGTCTCTTAAGCCAGCGAGGCTGGCTTCGAACCTGCGCTTTCCTCCTGTCTCAGCCTTCTAAACGCGGGAATTACAAGCGTGTGCCACCACGCCCAGCAGGTCTCACTGTAGCTTTTTTTTTTTTTTTTTTTTTTTGGTGGTACTGCGGGTGGGACTCAGAGGCTTTCTACCTCTGAGCTATACTCCCAGACCTATTTTATATTTTATTTGAAAACAGGGTCTCATTAAGTTGCCAAGAGCCTCACTTACGTAGCTGAGGCTAACTTTGAACCTGTGCGATCCTCCTGTCCTAGCCTCCCAAGCGTGGGGATTACAAGCTGTGCCACCACGCCCGGCTTTATTATTTATTTTGAAAGAAGGTCTCACTAAGTTGCAGAGGGCCTCACTAAGTTGCAGAGGGCCTCACTAAGTAGCTGAGGCTGCGAACCGTGATCCTCAGGTCTCAGCCTCCTAAATGTTGGGATTACAAGCGTTTGCTACCATGTTCAGCTTATTTTGTATGTAATAGGATCTTGCTAAATTGCTGAGAGTGCCCTCAAACCTACCATCCTTCTGTATCAGCCTCTCAAATACTGGGATTACAGGTATATGCCACCATGCCTGGCAAAGATACTAAGTTTTTATAAATTTTATTTATTTATTTGGTACTAGGGGTTGAACCCCGGGTCATTCTACCTCCCAGCCCTTTTCAAAATTTTTTGTTTTGAAAGAGATTGCTAAGCCGGGCGTGGTGGCGTACGCTTGTAATCCCCGTGCTTGGGAGGCAGAGACAGGATCGCATAGGTTCGAAGCCAGCCGCGCACGCTGGCTTAGGAGACCCTGTTTCCAAAATGAAAATGTAAAAATAGGTCTGGGAGTGTAGCCCAGAGGTAGAAGGACTTACAGGAACCCCAGTACCAGAAAAAAAAAAAAAAAAAAGAGATTGCTAAGAGTCTTACTACATTGCTGAGGCTGTTTTTGAACCTGCTATATACCCCTACCCCTATTTTTTTATTTTTATTATTTTTTTATTCCCTGTATTGGGGATGGAATCCAGGAGCATTCTACCTCCGAGCTATACCTCCAGACTTATTTTTTAGTTTTTTTATTTTCATTTATTTATTTTTGTGTGTGTTTGGGTCTGGGGATGGAACTCAGGGGCATTTGACTTCCGAGCTACACCCCCTGCCCTATTTTTGTATTCTTTATTTTGAAACAGGGCTTTGAGTTGCAAAGGGCCTCACTAAGTAGCCAAGGCTGCCGGTGAACCGTGATCCTCCGTCTCAGCCTCCCAAATGCTGGGATTATAAATGTGCACCACCATGCCTTGCAGGCTTCTATGTTATTTTAATTTGAGTGTATTTGTATTTGAAACTTTAAAGGCATTAGTAATGATTATAGTCGTAGGATTTTCTTAATGATGAGAACTAGAATTTAAATCTAGGTATGTTTCTAAGTAGATAATTGAGTAAAGTGTAGTGATCTGAAGCCACATTGGAATTTCGTGATTTCCGGTTTGTAATGGACTAACACTTTTCAAAAAATTCCAAAAATGCCATTTGCCTTAACTCTCTTCACATCATTTTATATACCTTAAGATTTGTTTTGAGAGAGACTAAGCCTGAATATCAAAATGAAACTTTTGCATTTCCGTAAAATTTTTTTTTTTGGTGGTACTGGGGGTGGAACCCAGAGGCTTTTTACCTCCGGGCTATACTCCCAGACCTATTTTATACTTTATTTGGAAACAGGGTCTCACTAAGTTGCTGAGAGCCTCACTAAGTAGCTGAGGCTGGCTTCGAACCTGTGCGATCCTCCAGTCTCAGCCTCCCAAGTGTGGAGATTACAAGTGTGCGCCACCACGGCCAGCTCAAAACTTTGGTTTTATTAAAGAAAATTTCTAAGGCCTATGGCACATGCATCTTCTCCATTTTAATATTCTTATAGATCCGTATCATGCAAAATATTGCAATATATGGAAGGCATAATGTACTTACTATTATCATTGTGGTAAGAATGCTATTTTTAAAAAATGACTTTTTTTTCTTATAGCTATGTCTGGTGAAAACAGAGAAAATACACTATTTTATTCTGAAATCCCTAAAACCATCAACAGAGCAGCAGTACTAATGCTGTCTTGGAAACCTCTTTTGGATCTTTTTCAGGTAGGACTATTGTTACTCCTGTAGTTTGGTATGTCTTCAGGTTTGAGGAAGAAATTCAATTGGGATTTTATATTTGAAATAGATGTAGATCTAAAGGAACTAACAAATTGGGCTCGATGGTACATACCTGTAATCCCACCCATTGGGAGATTAAGGCAGAAGGATAAGCAAGTACTAGGCAAGTCTGGGCAATTTAGCAAGATAAATTGTCTCAAATTAAAAAATAAAAGAGCCAGGCATGGTCGCCCGCTTGTAATCCCAGCATTCGGGAGGCTGAGGCCAGAGGATCGCGGTTCGCAGACAGCCTCAGCTACTTAGTGAGGCCCTCTGCAACTCAGTGAGACCCGGTTTCAAAATAAAGAATAAAAAAAAGAGGGCTGGGGCTGTAGCTCGGAGGTTGAATGCCGCTGAGTTCCATCCCCGGACCTGCAAAAAAAAATTTTTTTTAATTAAATAAATAAATAAAAGAGCCAGGCATGGTGGCGTATGCTTGTAATCCCAGCATTCGGAGGCTGAGACTGGAGGATTGCTCTTCACGGACAGCTTCAGCTACTTAGGCCATCCACAACTTAGTGAGACCCTGTTTCAAAATAAAGAAAAAAAATAGGGCAGGGGATGTAGCTCGGAGGTCGAATGCCCCTGGGTTCCATCACCAGACCCGCAAAATAATAAATAAATAAATAAATAAATAAATAAATAAATAAATAAATAAATAAATAAAAGAGCCGGGTATGGTGGCACACACTTGCAATCCCAGAATTTGGGAGGCTGAGACAAGAGGATCACGGTTCGCGGACAGCCTCAGCTACTTAGTGAGGCCCTTTGCAACTTAGTGAGACCCTGTTTCAAAATAAAGAATAAAAAATAGGGCTAGGGGTGTAGATCAGGGGTCAGGTGTCCCTGGGTTACATCCCCAGATAAAAATTAAATAAGTAAATAAATAAATAAATAAGTTTGGGGAGATAGCTCAGTAGTAGAGCACCCCTGGCTTCATTCCTCAGTATTGAGAGGGGGTGAAGAAGGAAAGAAAGAAATGGAAGTAAGTGTGTGTTTGTGTGTGTGTGTGTGTGTGTGTGTGTTACTGGGGATGGAACTCAGGGGCATTCTACACTTTGAGCTATACCTCCAGTCCTTTTTTTTTTTTTAATTTTTTATTTGGAAAAAGGGTCTTATTAAGTTGCAGAGGGCCTCACTAAGTAGCTGAGGTTGGTCATGAACTACAGTCCTCTTGTCTCAGCCTCCCAAGTACTGGGATTACAAGTGTGCCCCACCATGCCCAGCTCCATTTTAGTATTTTTACATGTGTGACCTTTAAATTCCTAGCTGGGTATGGTGGTGCACACTTGTAATCCCAGCATTCGGGAAGCTGAGACCTGAGGATGGAGGTTTGAGGACAGCCTCAGCTACTTAAGTAGTGAGGCCCTTTGCAACTCAGACCTTGTTTCAAAAATAAAAAAAACATTCGGGCATGGTGGCACACGCTTGTAATCCCAGCATTTGGGAGGCTGAGACTGGAGGACCACAGTTCGTGGACAGCCTCAGCTACTTAGTGAGGCCCTCTGCAATTCAGTGAGACCCTTTTTCTTTTTTTTTTTGGTGGTACTGGGGGTGGAACCCAGAGGCTTTCTACCTCCAAACTATACTCACAGACCTATTTTATATTTTATTTGGAAACAGGGTCTCACTAAGTTGCTGAGAGCCTCACTAAGTAGCTGAGGCTGGCTTCGAACCTGTGCGATCCTCCTGTCTCAGCCTTCCAAGCGCGGGGATTACAAGCGTGCGCCACCATGCCCGGCTCAAGTGAGACCCTTTTTCAAATTAAATAAATAAAATTAGGCAAGGGGTATAGCTCGGAGGTCAAATGCCTCTGGGTTCCATCCCAGACCCCAAAATAAATAAACAAACAAACAAACAAACAAACAAATAAAAGACTAAAAAAATAGAGCTGGGGATGTAGCTCAGAGTTACAATGCCCCTGGATTCCATCCACAGTACCACAAAATAAAATAAATAAATAAATAAATAAATAAATAAATAAATTTACTTCTTAATATCTGAAGCTGAAGGATTTTTTTTCCCCCTGTACTAGGGATGGAATCCAGGGGCATTCTACCTCCAAGCTACGCCACCAGCCCTATTTTTTAATTCTGTATTTTTTTTTTTTTAATTTCTTTTTGGTGGTCGTACTGGGGGTGGAACCCAGAGGCTTTCTACCTCTGAGCTATACTCCCAGACTATTTTTATATTTTATTTGGAAACAGGGTCTCACTAAGTTGCTGAAAGCCTCACTAAGTAGCTGAGGCTGTCTTCGAACCCGTGAGATCCTCCTGTCTCAGCCTCCTAAGAGCGGGGATTACAAGTGTGTGCCACCATGCCCGGCTTAATTCTGTATTTTGAAACAGGGTCTCACTAAGTTGCAGAGTGCCTCATTAAGTTGCTGAGGTTGGCCTGAAACCTAAAATCCTCCTGTCTCAGCCTCCCAAGTACTGGAATTACAAGTGTGCACCACCACACCCGGCTTTAATGTTATTTTAGATTGCAAGTATATACCTGTATTTGCCATGATTGAATGATTTATATTTAAGTGTGCTTTTTTAATTTAGGAATGATACATTATCTGCAAATAAGCTTATCTAGACTGCTTTCTCTTTTTTTTATGGTAGTAGAGATTGAACGCAGGGGTGTTCTCAGAGCTAAACCCCCAGTCCTATTATTTTTTATTTTAAAACAGTCTCCTAAATTGTTGAATCTAGCCTCAAATGTGCCACCCTTCTCTCCCAGCCTTCTAAGTTCTGGGATTACAGGCACATTTCACGTATGGGGGCAGTGGGGTTACTAGAGATGGAACCCAGGGGCATTCTACCTCCAAGCTATATCCCCAGCCCTATTTTTTATATTTATTTTTAAACAGGATTTCACTAAGTTTAGAGGGCCTCACTAAATATCTGAGGCTGGCTGAAAATCTGTGTGGTCCTCCTGTCTCAGACTCCCTAGCGCAGGGGTTACAAGTTTGCACCACCATGCCCAGCTTAATTTTTTTACTTTGAAATATGGTCTCACTAGGTTGTCCAGAGTCTCACTACATTACTCAAGCTGATCAGACCTGAGATCTTCTGTCTCAGCCTCCCAACTATTACAGAGATTATAGGTGTGTGCCACCACACCCAGTTTACCTTGGTTCTTTTCTACTTTTATTTGGAAACAGGGTCTCACTAAGTTGCTGAGAGCCTCACTAAGTAGCTGAGGCTGGCTTCGAACCTGTGCGATCCTCCTGTCTCAGCCTCCCAAGTGTGGGGATTACAATTACAAGCGTGCGCCACCACGCCCTGCTGACCTTGGTTTTTTTTTGGGGGGGGGGATCTGAAGATGGAACACAGGGATATTCGACCTCCGAGCTACACTTCCTGCCCTATTTTTTTATTCTTTAATTTGAAACAGGGTCGCACTAAGTTGTGAAGGGTCTTATTAAGTAGCTGAGGCTGTCCACAAACCGCAATCCTCTGGTCTCAGCCACCCGAATGCTGGGATTACAAACTTGCGCTGCCATGCCCAGCTTACCTTGGGATTATTTGTTTGTTGGTTAGTTGATGTTAAGGATAAAACCTAGGGACTTGCAAATGCTAAGACAATTGGGGTTTTTTGTTTTGGGTTTTTTTGGTTATACTGGGAATTCAGTCCATGGGCCTTCTAACTCTCAGCAATATCCCCAATCCTATAAGTCTTTCTACTTGTTGAGGTTGTCCTTGAACCTGTTATCGTCCTGTCTCAGACTCCCAAATACAGGGATTACAGGTATGCACCACCATCCCTGGGGATACTTGGGTTTCAAGTCAGTGATAATGACTAGCTTGACCTAGAATTTTGTTTATTTATTTGACCTAGAGCTTTATTAGAGGACTGTTGGTAGATGTAAAGTTACTAATAAGAGCTGATATTTGAGAGTTAATTCCAGTCATTGTGCCAAATACATACATATGTGTGTGTGTGTGTGTGTGTGTGTGTGTGTGTGTGTGTGTGTGTATGTATTTTGGTGGTACTGGGGATTGAACCCAGGGACACTACCACTAAGCCATATCCCCAGCTCTTTTTATTTTTTATTTTAAAACAGGGTCTTGCCGGGCATGGTGGCGCATGCAGTAATCCCCACCACCACCCCCGCTTGGGAGGCAGAGACAGGAGGATTACTGGTTCAGAGCCAGCCTCAGCTGGCTTAAGAGACCCTTTTAGAAATTAAAAAAAATATAAAATAGGTCTGGGAGTGTAGCCCGGAGGTTGAAGGGCTTCCAGGAACCCCAGTACCGCCAAAAAAAAAAAAAAACACACACACCAAGGTCTTGAGCCAGATATGGTGGTGCATACCTGTAATCCTAGTACTTGGGAGGCTGAGACAGGAGAATCACAGGTTCAAGGACAGCCTCAGCAAATAAGAAATAAATTAGGTCTGCGATAGAATTATAAAATAATAATAAATGATAATAAAATTATTAAAGTTATAAATAGTGATAAGAATCAAATAGATCAGAGGTAGAATGTCCCTGGGTTCAATCCCTAGCACCACAAAAAAAAAAAAGGAAGGAAAGAAACAGACATCTCGTTAAGTTACCATGCATTGGCCTCACACCTGTAATCATTTTGTCTCATCCTCCCAAGTATTGGGATTACTGGCAACACTTTGCCTTTTTTTTTTTTTTTTTTTTGAGTAGGAATGGAACCCAGGGGCATTCTACCTCCGAGCAACACCCCCAGCCCTATATTTTATTCTTTATTTTGAAACGGGGTCTCACTGAGTTGCAAAGGGCCTCACTAAGTAGTTGAGGCTGGCCGCAAACCACGATCCTCCTGTCTCAGCCTTCCGAATGCTGGGATTACAAGCATGTGCCATCACAGCAGGCACTTTATGTCCTTGTATTAAAACCTTCACAAAGCTGATACAGATGATTTATTAATACTTGGAAATTGAATACAATTACTTTCAAAGTAATTAAGCTACTTCCTTAAACTCCTCCATTCAAACCATTTGACTTACAAGTTTATGCTCTTAGCCAGGCATGATAGTGTACCTTGTAATCCCAGTACTTGGGAGGCCTAGACTGGAGGATGGCAGCTCCACAGCAGGCCTCAGCTACTTAGTGAGGCCCTCTGCAACTTTGTAAGATACTGTTTCAAAATAAAGAATAAAAATAGGGCTGAGAGTTTAGCTCAGAGGTAGAATGACCTTGTATTCAATCCCCAGTACTTCAGAAAAAAAAGGAAACAATAATTATCCAATAACCTTGACTAGGAAATCTTTCAGAAGGCTTTCTGAAATCTGCTTAAAATTGCTGGCCAATTTTGGGTCACACCAAATGTAAAGTTAATAATATGGAAGATTCTGGGATTTTGGTGTTGAAAGCCAATTTTCAAGAAACCAGAATAGATGACTTTCTGTGTATATTAGGCAACCCTGGACTATGGAATGTATTCTCGTGAAGAAGAACTATTAAGGGAAAGAAAACGTATTGGAACAGTTGGAATTGCTTCTTATGACTATCACCAAGGAAGTGGAACGTTTCTGTTTCAAGCTGGTAGTGGAATTTATCATGTAAAAGATGGAGGACCACAAGGATTTACAGTAAGTTGGAGTTACTGCTTGTTAAATTTGGTTTTGGGTCCTAATAGTTATTTGTACTGAAATCAGAAAGATAATTAAATAAACCAAAAACTTAAGTTCACCCACCAACCAAGATATTTGGTTGTAATAATATAGTAATTTCTCTCTCTCTTTTTTTTATTTGTGGTAGTAGGGATGGAACCCAGGGGCATTCTACCTCCAAGCTATCCACCTAACCCAACTTTTTTTTATAACAGACCCTGTTTATCTGAAACAGGGTTTCACTAAGTATCTGAGACTGTCCACAAACCCAGATCTGCCTGTCTCTGCCTCCCAAATGCTGGGATTACAAGTATGTGTTACCACACCCAGCTTGTAATAATTTCTCCTTGTAAGAATCAATATTTTCCCATTGGCATGAAGATACTTTTTTGTGTGTGTTGTGGTGGTACTAGAGATTGAACCCAAGGGCATTCTGTCTCTAAGCTACATTCCCAGCCCTATTTTATTTTTTATTTTTTATTTTTTGGTGGTACTGGGATTCCTGGAAGCCCTTCTACCTCCAGGCTACACTCCCAGGCCTATTTTTACATTTTTATTTGGAAACAGGGTCTCCTAAGCCAGCACGCACGGCTGGCTTCGAACCTGTGCGATCCTCCTGTCTCTGCCTCCCAAGCGCGGGGATTACAAGTGTGCGCCACCACACCCGGCTATTTTTTATTTTAAAATATAGTCTTACTAAGTTATGGAAGGCCTCACTAAATTGCTGAGGCTGGCCTTGATCCTGTGATCATCCTGTCTCAGCCTTCCAAATACTGGGATTACTGGCATATGCCACCATGCCTCGCTAAAATACTTTTGTGTGTGTGTGTGTGTGTCATTGAACTTAGGGGCATTCTATCTCCAAGCTATACCCCCAGCCCTGTTTCTTGTTTTTATTTTGAAACAAGGTCTTGCTAGGTTGATAAGAGTCTCACTACTTGCTGAGCCTGTCCTCAAAACTGCAGTCTTCCTGTCTTAGCCTCCCAAGTACTGGGATTACAGGTATGCACCACCAAACTTGGCTTAATATACAGTTTTTAAAATGCTTAAGCCAGGGATGATAGTACATGCCTGTAATCCCAGTATGTGGTAGGGTAAGACTCTCATTAAACTAGACTCTGTTTCCAAATAAAGAAAATTGGGCTGGGATTCTAACTTGAAGGTAGAATGCCTCTGGATTCAATCCCCAGTACCACAGAAAAAGAAAGAAAAGAAGGGAGGGAGGAAGAAAGGAGAAATTGCTCAAAACTCTTGCTGTATAGAAACATACAGTAAAGTTTTTAAGTTACCTCTTACTGTATAAGTACTAAGAGAGATATTGAAAGATGTTATCACAAGGCAATTCATTTTTGGTTCTTTTGTTTTAAATTTTTTTGTGATACTGGGGATGAAACCCAGAGGCATTCTACCTGGGAGTTAAACCTCCAGCCCTATTTTTTATTCTTTAGTTTGAAACAGGATCTCACTGATTTGCAAAGGGCCTCACTAAGCTGAGGCTGTCTGCGAACCACGATCCTCCTGTCCCAGCCTCCCAAATGCTGGGATTACAAGTGTGTGCCACCATGCCCAATTAATTTGCTGTACTGGGAATGGAACCCAGGGCATTCTACCTGGAAGCTACACCCCCAGCCCTATTTTTTATTCTTTAGTTTGAAACAGGGTCTCACTGAGCTGCAAAGGGCCTCACTAAGTAGCTGAGGCTGGCTGTGAACTGTGATCCTCTTGTCTTAGCCTCTCAAATGCTGGGATTACAAGTGTATGCCACCACACCCGGCTATATATTGGTTTTTTTCTAAGCAATTCTTTTTTTTGGTGGTACTGGGGGTGGAACCCAGAGGCTTTCTACCTCCAAACTATACTCACAGACCTATTTTATATTTTATTTGGAAACAGGGTCTCACTAAGTTGCTGAGAGCCTCACTAAGTAGCTGAGGCTGGCTTCGAACCTGTGTGATCCTCCTGTCTCAGCCTCCCAAGCGCGGGGATTACAAGCCTGCGCCACCATGCCTGGCTTTCTAAGCAATTATTTATGAGCTCTTGGAGCTGTTCATATGATAGAATTGTAATGATTCTAGCTTTCCTTGCACTTTTATGAACAGTCTTTTTTGTAAAATTAATTTTAAAGTATTTAATAAAACATCCAGTAAATGCCTAATAAAAATATTTTACAAATAATCACTTCATTATACAAGTTGGGGCAACAAAATTTATGAAGTGTTGTTATATTGTCTCTATAATATATTTTATAGTACCTTTAATTTTTTTTACTCATAGTGAAAAAAGTAAAGGCTTTATAAGTAAAAGCAGTTAAAGTGTGTTTTTCTCAGCAGCATTTGTCATAGTTGAAATTTTACCTAGAAATACTATTCATCTTATAAGAAGGATGCTGGCAGAGAAATGTATAAGTGTCAGCCTGATACCTACCTTAAAATGTTGTCTACATGTCTAGCAACAACCTTTACGGCCCACTTTAGTGGAAACTAGTTGTCCCAACATACGGATGGATCCAAAATTATGCCCTGCTGATCCAGACTGGATTGCTTTTATACACAGCAATGATATTTGGGTATCCAACATTGTAACCAGAGAAGAAAGAAGGCTCACCTATGTGCACAATGGTAAGAAGTGATTCTTCCTATCTACTTTCCTGAAAAAAAAATTTTTTTTTTTGTGGGTCTGGGGATGGAACCTGGGAGCATTTGACCTCCGAGCTATACCCCTTGCCCTAGTTTTTTTATTCTTTAATTTGAAACTGGGTCTCACTAAGTTGTGGAGGGCCTCACTAAGTAGCTGAGGCTGTCCGCGAACCGTGATCCTCCTGTCTCAGCCTCCCGAATGCTGGGATTACAAGCGTGCGCCACCACGCCTGGCTCCTGAAAAGTGTTTTTGTATGTGTATACTACTAGAGATTGAACCCAGGGTCATTCTACTACCGAGCTACACCCCAGCCCCCCAACCTTATTTTATTTTATTTTATTTTATTTTTTTGCAGTATTGGGGATGGAACCCAGAGGCATTCTACCTCCAAGCTATACCCCTAGCCCTGTTTTTATTCTTTATTTTGAAACCAGGTCTCACTAAGTTGTGGAGGGCCTCACTATGTAGCTGAGGCTGTCTGCGAACTGTGATCCTCCTGTCTCAGCCTCCCAGATGCTGGGATTAGAAGCATGTGTCACCACCCCTTTTAAATTTAAGTCTTTGCCAGGCATGGTGGTGCACGCTTGTAATCCCAGCACAGGTTCGAATTGCTGAGGCAGGCCTCGAGCCTGTGATCCTCTTTATCGTTTTAATTCTACTTACTGTGCCTATTTATAAATTTGCTGCAGGAGAGAGAGAGAGAGAGAGAGAGAGAGAGAGAGAGAGAGAGAGAGAGAGAGAGAGAGAGAGAGAGAAGAGAAAGAAAAGTACTGGGGATGAAACCCAGGGGCATTCTACCTCTGAGCTACACTCCCAGCCCTAATTTTTTATTCTTTATTTTTGAAACATGGTCTCACTGAGTTGCAAGTGGCCTCACTAAATAGCTGAGGCTGTGTGTGAACCACGATTCTCTAGTCTGCGCCTCCCCAATTCTGGGATTACAAGTGTGCACCACCACTCCTGAATTTTGTTTTGTTTTTGTTTTTGTGGTACTGGGGATGGAACCCAGGGGCATTCTACCTCTGAGCTACACCCCCAGCCCTATTATTTATTCTTTATTTTGAAACAGAGTCTCACTGATCTGCAAAGGGTCTCACTAAGTAGCTGAGGCTGTCTGTGAACTGTGATCCTCCAGTCTCTGCCACCCGAATGTGGAGATTAAAAGCATGTGCCACCACAACAGCCTGCCTGCCTTTCTTTCTTTCTTTCTTTTTTTTTTTTCAGTACTGAGGATTGAACCCAAGGACATTCTACCTCCCAGCCATACCCCCAGTTCTAATTTTTTAAATTATTATTATTTTTTGCAGTACTGAGGATGAAACCCAGGGTCATTCTACCTTCAAGCTATATCCCCCTGCCCTATTTTTTATTTTTTATTTTGAAACAGGGTATTAGCTAGGTGTAGTGGTGCACGCTTGTAATCTCCATGCTTGGGAGCCTAAGACAGGAGGATTGCACAGGTTCAAAGTCAGCCTCAGCTACTTAGTGAGGCTCTCAGCAGCTTACTGAGACTCTGTTTCCAAATAAAATATAAAAAGGTCTGGGAATATAGCCCGAAGGTAGAAAGCTCCTGGGTTCCACCCTCAGTACCACCAAAAAAAAAAAAACCAGGGTATCACTGAGTTGCAAAGAGCCTCACTAAATCGCTGAGGCCGTCCTTGAACTGTGATCCTCCCATCTCAGCCTCCAAAATACTGGGATTACAAGCATGCGCCACCATGCCTGGCTTATATTGTCAAACAGGGCTTAGTTGCCT
Source organism: Muscardinus avellanarius (assembly GCF_963383645.1). NCBI lineage: Eukaryota > Metazoa > Chordata > Mammalia > Rodentia > Gliridae > Muscardinus > Muscardinus avellanarius. The sequence goes on along the minus strand of NC_137788.1, from coordinate 130,971,002 downwards.
AGACTAGCCTCGAACTTGTGATCTTCCTGACTTGTTTTATATGCATGTGTAGTGATTTTTGTGTGGATGTGCATGGTGCTGGGGATTGAACCCAGCCTTTTTAATTTTTAATTTATTTATTTTTGGTGGTACATGGGTTCCTGGAAACCCATCTACCTCCAGGCTATACTCCCAGACCTATTTTATATTTTTATTTGGAAACAGGTGGGAAAAGGGTCTCTTTTTTTTTTTTTCCCTTTGCGGGTCTTGGGGTGGGACCCAGGGGCATTTGACCTCCGAGCTACACCTCCTGTCCTATTTTTTATTCTTTATTTTGAAACCGGGTCTCACTGAGTTGCAAAGGGCTTCACTAAGTAGCTGAGGCTGTTCACGAACCATAATCCTCCAGGTCTCAGCCTCCGGAATGCTGGGATTACAAGCGTGCGGCACCATGCCCGGCTATTGGAAACAGGGTCTCTTAAGCCAGAGAGGCTGGCTTTGAACCTGCATGATCCTCCTGTCTCCGCCTCCCAAGCGCAGGGATTACAAGTGTGTGCCACCACACCCAGCTGATACCCAGAAGCATTTGACCTCCGAGCTACACCCCCTGCCCAATTTTTTATTCTTTATTTTGAAACAGGGTCTCACTGAGTTGCAAAGGGCCTCACTAAGTAGCCGAGGCTAGCCGTGAACTGCGATCCTCCAGTTTCAGCCTCCCAAATGCTGGGATTACAAGCATGTGCCACCATGTCCAGCTTTCACATTTTTTTTTAAACAGGTTCCTACCAAGTTACTGAGGCTGGCCAGGAAGCCACAGTCCTGTCTCAGCTTCCCACATGCTGATGTATAGTACCACACCTGGTTTGCATGTATTCTTTTTGTCGTTAGCCTAGCTAAATGGAAAAATACTAGTTTTTATGGGGTGTGTACTGTGGCCCAGGCCTTGTCCTAAGTGCTTTAGGTGAAATTTGATCCCGTAACAATGCTGTAAGGCCAGCTCTTACTTCCAGGTACAAACAGGATACTACAGGGAATGAGCTTGACCTGCTCAAGGGCAGACAGTAAGTAAACGATGGAGTCCAGATTTGAACTCAGACTGTTTCATTCTAGAGTTTACCACTTCACTTAGCCGCCCTTCAAAATAAACTGCTTCATAATATCTTGTGCCCATGAAAAGACAGGACCTATGGTGATCACTGCCTTTTATGTTTGTCTAGAGCTAGCCAACATGGAAGAGGATCCCCGATCAGCCGGAGTTGCTACTTTTGTTCTTCAAGAAGAATTTGACAGATATTCTGGCTATTGGTGGTGTCCAGAGGCTGAAACAAGTAAGGAAGTTCAAAATAAAATATTATATGTCAGTCAAGTATTAAAAGGCTAAATTGGTAATTGGTTAAAGGCTCACATTCTGAATGTTTGCTATCAGATTCTAAAGTGATAAAGATTGAAATCTAGTTCTTTAGAATATACCAGCCATCTCTCATCATAATGAATTCTGGTAAAAAACAATTATATTGGAGTTTAGTGCCTTGGGTTCTCAATTTGGGCAACATTGTAGCAAAATAAAAAATACTACTCCTCAACAAGTTTCTATTAAAAATGTATAATTGGGCCGGGCGTGGTGGCGCACGCTTGTAAACGTTTGTAATCTCAGCATTTGGGAGGTTGAGACTGGAGGATCGCGGTTCACAGACAGCCTCAGCTACTTAGGCCCTCTGCAACTCAGTGAGACCCGGTTTCAAAATTGGGCAGGGTTTGTAGCTCGGAGGTTGAATGCCTCTGGGTTCCACCCCCAGACCCACAAAAAAACGTATAATTGGGGTGAGACAGGAGGATCGAAGGCTTGCACCCAGCCTAGGCAATTTAGTGATACCCTATATCAAAATAAAAAAGAGCTGGGCATGGTAGTACATACTTGTAATCCCAGTACTTGTGAGGCTGAGACAGGAGGATTACAGGTTTGAAGCCAGCCTCAGCAACTTAGTGAGACTGTGTTTCAAATATGAAAAATAAGGCCATGTGTGGTGACGCACGCTTGTAATCCCAGCATTCGGGAGGCAGAGACTGGAGGATCATTGTTGGTGGACAGCCTCAGCTACATGGGCCCTTCGCAACTCAGTGAGACCCTGTTTCAAAAGTAAAAAAGACTAAAAATTAGGGCTGGGGGTATAGCTTGAAGGTAGAGTGCCCCTAGGTTCAACTCCCACTAACACAAAAATAAATAAATAAATAAATAAATAAAGCCATGCTTACATATATTTTGACCATGATTCAGTTAGAAAATTGGTTAAAACTGGGCATGGTGGATCAGGTTTGTAGTCCCAGTACTTGGGAAGCTGAGACAGGAGGATCACAGGTTCACAGCCACCTGGGAAACTTCATGAAGCCTTCTACAAATTAGTGAGACCTATTTTAAAATAAAAACAAAATAAGCCGGATGTGGTGGTGCATGCTTGTAATCCCAGCATTTGGGAGGCTGAGACAGGAGGATCGCAGTTCGCGTACAGCCTCGGCTATTTAGTGAGGCCTTTTGCAACTCAGTGAGACCCTGTTTCAAAATAAAGAATAAAAATTAGGGCTGGGGTTGTAGCCAGGAGGTAGAATGTCCCTGGGTTCCAGCTCCAGTACCGCAAAACAAATAGGGCTGGAAGTGTTGCTTAGAGATAGAATGTCCCTAGGTTCCATCTCCAGTACCGCAAAATAAATAAAATAAACTAGGGCTGGAAGTGTTGCTTAGAGATAGAATGCTCCTGGACTCCATCCCCAGCAACACACACATATATACAAAAAAAGGCAGCATGGAGCTGGGCATAGTGGCGCAGGCTTGTAATCCAGTACCTGGGAGGCTGAGACAAGAGGATTTCAGGTTTGAGGATAGCCTCAGCAAGTAGTAAGACTCTCATCAACTTGGGGAAGACCTGTTTCAAAATAAAAATAAAGGCCGGGTGTGATCAGGCACACTTGTAATACCAGTACTTGGAAGGCTGAGACAGGAGGATCTCAAATTCAGAGCCAGCCTTAGCAATTTAGCAAGGTTCTCAGCAACCTAGTGAGACCCTGTGTCCAAATAAATAATATCAGGCTAGGGGTGTAGCTTAGAGGTGGAATTCCTCTGGGTTCAATCCCTTTGTACCAAAATAAATAAATAGATAAATATTTAAAAATAGGATGGGGTGCTTAGAGGTAGAATGCCCCTAGGTCTGAATTTAATCCTCATTACTTACTTAAAAACAAAAAAGACAGCTTGGGCTGGGGGTGTAGCTTAGTACTAGGGCATTTGCCTAAGGCCCTGAGTTCAGTCCCTAGCACTGAATAAACAAAATAAGTACATGACAGCATATTTTTATACAGGAACTATTTTTCACTAAGAAATATACTAGTGGGAATGGTCAGTTACAGTTACTCTCTGGAATGATTCTTCTAAATTTTCACTATCTAAATTCCTTTTAAGCTCCTAATGGTGGTAAAATTCTTAGAATTCTATATGAAGAAAATGATGAATCCGAGGTGGAAATTATTCATGTTACATCCCCTATGTTGGAAACAAGGCGGGCAGATTCATTTCGTTATCCTAAAACAGGTATTGTACTTTGTTGGCATTTATATACATTCATGTCCTCCTTCCAAGTAAGATTTTTTTTGCAGTCATTCAAAGGTAAAGTCAACATTGATCATTTTATAGTCTTAGTAAGGACAGTTTGCTCATTAATATCAATAAAATACATTTGAATTAAGGCTGATTATTTTAAATTATTTTCAAGGTGGAATGCCCACAAAACTGAAATGAAAATGAATAAGGTGAATGTGGTGTCTCATGTTTGTGATCCCAGTACTTAGAAGGCTGCGACAGGAGAATCAAAGATTCACGGCGGCCTCAGCAACTTAGGGAAGCCCTCAACAACCTGGTGAAATGCTGTTCAAAATAAAAAGAGAATGAAAAAATATGACTAGAGTGTAGCTCAGAGTTAGAACACCCCTGAGTTTAAGCCCAGTAGCAAAAGAGTTTAAACTTGAGATGGGGCTCTTAAGACTCTTGTGCAATAAATCCCTGACTATATACCGTATTTCTGGTTTAAAGTAAAAAGAGAATTGATCTGGCAAAAATTAGTTTGGGTAGCTTTAGATATGCATTACTGCTCATTTATGTCTCTTTCTAAAGGTACAGCAAATCCAAAAGTCACTTTTAAGATGTCAGAAATAATGATTGATGCTGAAGGAAGGGTAAGTTTAAAATGTTGAGTTGACTTTCTGTGTCTTTTGACTAATCAGTCTAGTAGGACTCTTTGATGTGTTTTTTAGTTTTTGTACTTGTTGAACTTGTTGAGATGTCTGTGGATCGTGATTTTTAGGTTGACCTAATTTTCTGCTTGAAAATTTCTTTTGGTTCCCAAGGTAGGAATGTGGAGATGTGCATATTTAGCACTCCTTTCGTGGTTTTTCTTCTTCGCCTGTGTTAATTCTTTAGTCAGTATTTAAAGCGGGGGGTGCTGACCAGTGTTGGGTAGATGTCCATGGTACATTATCCCACATTTCTCTTGTACCGCTGCTTTCCATTTGGACAGTCAAATGAGTATAAACTGCATACTCATAAGTTAAAAAGTAGTTTTCTAGCCAGGCATAGTGGCATAAGCTTGTAATCCTAGTACTTGGGAGGCTGAGACAGGAAGATCGCAGGTTCAAGGAGAGCCTCAGCAAATAGTGAGACTCTCAACCTAGCAAGACCTTGCTTCAAAATAAAAATAAAATTAGGCTGGGGGGTATAGCTCGGAGGTAGAATGCCCCTGGGTTGAATCCCCAATAAACACACGCACACACACACACACACACACACACACACACACACACACACTAGTTTTCTCTGCTTTGTTTTTGCTTTGCTTTTTGAATATTTTTCTGGATATTTAAGTGAAATCTTACAGTATGTTTTCTAACTTATTTTACTTAGATTGCTTTCAAGATCCATCCATTTGCACCATGTATCAGTATTAGTGTGTGTGTGTGTGTGTGTGTGTGTGTGTGTGTGTGTGTGTGTGTGTGTTACACCAGTGATTGAACCCAGGGCCTCAAGTACATTACCGTTCTTGTGGAATTCTCTCCCCCTCTCACTCAAGACATTCTATCTCTGAGCTATACCCCCAGCCCTTTTTATTTTTTGTCTTGAAATGACCTTGCTACCTGCAAGTCCCACTAATTTTCTCAAACCTGTAATCCTCCTGTCTCATTCTCCCAAGTACTTGGGTTATAGGTGTGTGCCACCATGCCCGGCTCTTAATATCTTTTTATTGCCAAGTAATGTCTCATTTGCTACAAGTCCCAATAATTTGTTGGAGCTTGTGATCCTCCTGTCTCATTCTCCCAAATACTGGGATTATAGGTGTGTGCCACCACGCCTGGCTTCTTTGTACCTTTTTGTTTAATTTTTAAAATTAATTAATTAATTTATTTATTTTTGCGGTAATGGGGATGGAACCCAGAGGCATTCTACCTCTGAGCTCCACCTCCAGTCCTATTTTTTTTTCTTTATTTTTGAAACAGACTCTCACTGAGTTGAGAAGGGCCTCACTAAGTAACTGAGGCTGGCCACGAACCTGCAACCCTCCTGTCTCAGTCTCCCAAATGCTGGGATTACAAGTGTGCGCCACTAATGCTCAGCTCTCTTTGTACCTTTTTAAATACCAAAGTCTGAAAAAGTAGTTTGCTGTTACAGATGATGAATTAAGAAGACTAGTTAGCTAATTATTTTTCTAAGTCTTCTATAACGAGATTCCCTTTTTCTTTTTTAATAGATTATAGATGTCATAGATAAAGAACTAATTCAACCTTTTGAGATTCTGTTTGAAGGAGTCGAATATATTGCCAGAGCTGGATGGACTCCAGAGGGAAAATAGTGCGTATGTTAAACTGTCACTTCTTTACAACTGATTTAGGATTCAGAGCTTTAGACACCCCTGTTTTAGATTGGCCTTCCAGTCGAGCTGCCGTCACATGTGAACTTGCAGTATAGTTATTTCTGCATGAGGGAACGTTCTTGAATCAAGAGACTAACAGATTTGTAATCCTATAAGCATAAATATATTCCATTTTAGTTCTGCCTTTTTGCCAGTTATAGTTCATAGTGTTATTTGTGGCTAAATTATAACTCACATATAAATGTACTTTTCAGTAATAAAATCTAGGCAAAAACATTTTAGAGCCTCATATAAAGATAATTACATATAGTTCTTGTGTCTAATATAGACAGCAAGAGTTTTATGAGGATGACAATTGTAGACACTAAAGGAAGAAAATAGTTTCAAAGGCTAACTATGTTTTAAGAAAACCACTTTTTACAACTTTATCCAAGCTTAACAGCCCCCCTCCTTTTTTTTTTCCCAACGCTGAGAATCAAGCTCAGGACATCACGCATGCTAGGCAAATGCCCTACCTTTGAGCTATGCTCCCAGCCCTCAAGCTTTAACCTGTAAAAATAAATGGAGAGCGCCGGGCATGGTGGCGCACACTTGTAATCCCCATGCTTGGGAGACGGAGACAGGAAAATTGCGCAGGTTCGAAGCCAGCCACACTGGCTTAAGAGACCCTGTTTCCAAATTTTTTTTTAAAAGTATAAAAATAGGTCTGGGAGTGTAGCCCAGAGGTAGGAGGGTTTCCAGGAACCCCAGTACCACCAAAAAAATAAATAAATGGAGAGTTGGGCATCATGTTGCTTGCCTATAATTCCAGTACTTGGAAGGCTGAGACAGGAGGATCATGAGTTCAAGGCCAGCATCAGCAAATAGTGAGACTCTCATCGACCTTGTTTCAAACTAAACATAAAATAGATCTAGAGGTATAGCTTGGAGGTAAAATGCTCCTGGGTTCAATTACCAGTACCACACAAAAAAATATATTTTTAAATGGCTGGAGGTACAGCTTGGAGGTAGAATGCCCCTGAGTTCAATCCCCAGTACCAAAATAATAAATAAAATAAATGTAGAGTGTTTAATGAGCTATTTATAAGTAATAACTTACTACAGTTCTATTATAATTATAGAAATAACTAATAGATGTCAAGAGGGAGGGCAGGGATTATTCATTTTCTGAAAGCTTTATTTCTGCTGTTTCTTTTTATTTTTTTAAATAGTGCTTGGTCCATCCTACTGGATCGTTCACAAACTCGCCTGCAGATAGTGTTGATCTCTCCTGAATTATTTATCCCAGTGGAAGATGATGCCATGGAGAGACAGAGACTCATCGAGTCCGCGCCTGACTCCGTGACACCGCTCATTATTTATGAAGAAACAACGGACATCTGGATAAATGTATGCATTTTCCCTGTACTTGGCTAAAAGTTTTCTCAGGATGCTAAAGTAAATGGAATTTTATAGCAACCATCAAAATGCATTTTTTAAAAGAAAATATGTTGTTTTCTTAGTTTAGGCATTTCAAGTTGAGCCGGGCATGGTGGCTCCCTGTACTTGGGAGGCTGAGACAGGAGGATCGTGGTTCTTGGACAGCCTCAACTACTTAGTGAGGCTCTCTGCAACTTAGTGAGACCCTGTTTCAAAATAAAGAATAAAAAATAGGGCTGGGGATGTAGTTCAGAGGTAGAATGCCCCTGGGTTCCATCCCCAGTACCATAAAAAAAAAAAGAAAAGAAAAGAAAATTGAAGTTGGAATGATGGTTCCACAGTGGAACAGTTTGTAGATAGAAAGTAAATGCCATTGAAATAAAATCTCACTGGCTACAGATTTGTTCCTATGCACATTAGATATTGAATGCACAGCCTCATCTCCAGCCTCTTCTTACTTGTTATTTATTTATTTATTTATTTATTTATTTATTTATTTATTTATTTTGGTGGTACTGGGGTTCCTGGAAACCCTTCTACCTCTGGGCTACACTCCCAGACACCTATTTTTTATATTTTTATTTGGAAACATGGTCTCTTAAGCCAGCAAGGCTGGCTTCGAACCTGCGCAATCCGCCTATCTCCTCCTCCCAAGCACAGGGATTACAAGCGTGCACCACCACATCTGGCTCTCTTCTTAATTCTTAGAGGACGGACTTCAAGAGTTGGGTCTAGCCGGGCGTGGTGGCGCACGCTTGTAATCCCCACGCTTGAGAGGCGGAGACAGGAGGATCGCGCAGGTTCGAAGCCAGCCGCACTGGCGTAAGAGACCCTGTTTCAAAAATATAAAATAGGTCTGGGAGCGTAGCCCGGAGGTAGAAGGGCTTCCAGGAACCCCAGTACCACCAAAAAAAAAAAAAAAAAAGAGTTGGGTCTAAGCCAGGCATGGTGGCACATGCCTGTTATCCCAGTACTTGGGAGGCTGAGACAGAAGGATGGCAGGTTCGAGGCTAGCCTCAGCAGTTTAGTGAGGACCTCCGCAACTTACTGAGACCTTATCTCAAAATAAAATTTAAAAAAGGAGCTGGGGGTATAGCTTAGAAATAGAATACCCCTGGGTATAATCCATAGTACAAAAAAAAGTTTGTTTTAGAAAAGAATCTGATAAATTGGAAAACTACCATAATATACCAGTTTTTAATTGATTTTGCATTTTCTGTTTTATTAATAAGACAAAATAAGTAAAAAATAAATAAGCCAGCTCTCTAGCTGAATATAGGCTTCATATGATTCACTGTGGCGCTGTTTTCCCTCAACTGTTAGAATACATCTGTCTGGAATACAAAAGTAAAAAATTTTGTTCTTCATAATTTTTGTATTAAGATTTATATCACTAAACAAATCTCCTGTCATGTTTCAGTGATTACAGAGATGGTGAATAAGAAAAAGCTTTTGATCATATTTTTTCTTTTTTCTTTTTTGTTCTTCTATTCAGAAACATTTATTTCTCAATAGATGAACTCTTTGACTAAAGTAAAATAAATATGAAAGTGCCCCTGGGTTCAATCCCCAGCACCAAAGGGTGGTGTGTCATCTCGGTTGGTAATTAGCATAAGATAGTAATACCTTGGCCTACTCAAAGTACAATGCTCATTAAAAACCCCTTTAGCCTAAAATAAACAAATAAATAAGTAAGTATGAAAGGCCCAGGCAGAACCTGTTATTATAATATACCATACTCCTAGCACTGAAAGTTATTTATATGTCAAAGCATGTTTATCAAATAATTCTTTTCTTTATAGCTCAACTGAATTCTTCGTGTAGTATTTTCATTAGTGTTTATAGTAAGTTAAGCTATTCATTTTACAGATCCACGACATCTTTTATGTTTTTCCTCAAACTCATGAAGATGAAATTGAGTTTATTTTTGCCTCTGAATGCAAAACAGGTTTTCGTCATTTATATAAAATCACATCCATTTTAAAGGAGAGCAAATATAAGCGATCCAGTGGTGGGCTGCCTGCACCAAGTAAGAAATCTTTTTTTGTAAAAAAAAAAAAAAAAAAAAAAAAAAAAAGCTAGGCATGGTGGTATACTTGGGAGGCTGGAGTGTAGCTTGGAGGTAGAACATCCCTGGGTTTGATCCCAGGACCTTAAACCTTAAAAATAAAAGGTAATTATAAAAGTTATTAATCTTGGGTACAGAAGACAAAATGAACAGAAGAATGCAATGTTTCGTGTGTGTGTGTGTGTGAGTGTGTGTGTGTGTGTGTGTGTGTGTGTGTGTGTGTGTGTGTGTGTGTTGCTACTGGGGATTGAACCCAGAGGCATTCTACCTTCAAGCTATACCTTCCAACCCAATTTTATTTCCTTTTTGGAAATAGGGTCTTGCTAGGTTGATGAGAGTCTCACTACTTGCTGAGGCTGACCACGAACCTGTGATCCTCTTGTCTCAGCCTCCCTAGTACTGGGATTACAGGCATGTGACACCATACCCAGGTCTCTTGTATTCTTTATAAGCATCAGTTCTTTATTAAGCTTAATATATTAAACTAAAATATAAATATATGCACATGTGATGCGACAGTTTCCAGTGGATGTATAATGTACAGTAAATGGTGGACAAAGTGTAGGTAGCAAGAAGACTATAGCTTTTTGCGTGTGTGTGTTTGTGGTACCGGGGATTGAACACAGGGACATTCTACCTCTTATCCTACACCTCAGCCCTATTTAGTATTTTGTTTTGAAACAGGGTCTCCTTTGATTGCTAAGGTTGTCCTCAAACCTGTGATCCTATTCCAGCCTCCCAAGTGCTAGGATTATACACATGCGCCACACATGGCTAACTACAATTTTTTTAATTTGTTCAAAATGAGCCTTATTATTTTTATATTTTGAAAATATTTTTAAGCCAGGTGTGGCGGTGTTCACTTGTAATCCCACTACTTGGGAGGCTGAGACAGGAGGATCACAAGATTTGAGGACAGCCTTAGCAGGTGGTAAGGTAGTCAGACTCTCATTAACCTAATGAGACCATATTTCAAAATAAATTAAAAAGCCAGGCATGGGGGTTCACACTTATAATTCCTGTACTGGGGAGGCTGAGACAGGAGGATTACAGCTCAGGTGCTTAGCGAGGCCCGCAAGTTAGTGAGACCCTGTTTCAAAAAAAGAATAAAAAATAGGGCTGGGGGTATAGCTCAGAGGTACAATGTCCCTGGGTTCAATCCCCAGTATTGCACACACACAAAAAATAGTTGGTGATTTAGTCAGGTATGGTGGCACATGCCTGTAATCCCAGTATTTGGGAGGCTGAAAAAGGATTGCAGGTTAATAGCCAGCTTTAGCAATTTAGTGAGACCTGTTTAAAAAAAAAAAAAATTGGGTTGGGTATATTTCGAATATATATATATATATATATATATATATATGGCTGGGGTGTAGCTCAGAGGTAGAATACCCCTGGGTTTAATCCCCAGTAACACTCATATACCCCCAGCAAAAAAAAAAAAACCAAAAAAACCTGTTTTTAAAATGTCATATTAGGTCTGGGTGGGAATGTAGGGGATAGAAATATTTGTCCTAAGATGTGTAAGGCCCTGAGTTTGATCTCTAACACTGCAAAATTGAATTTAAAAATAAAATATAGTATTAGCTATTTTTATACACTAGATATTGTGTGGGCAGGTACTGGGGATTGATTACAGGGGTGTATACCTCTGAGCTACACTTCCAGTCCTATTTTATTTTATTTATTATTATTATTATTTGTGTGTGTGTGTGGGGGGGGTACTGGGGATGGGACCCAGGGGCTTTCTACCTCCGGGCTATATTCCCAGACTTACTTTATATTTTATTTGGAAACAGGGTCTCACTAAGTTGCTGAGAGCCTCACTAAGTAGCTGAGGCTGGCTTTGAACCTGTGGGATCCTCCCGTCTCAGCCTCCCAAGCGTGGGGATTACAAGCATGCGCCACCACTCCCGACTCCAGAATGTATATATAAACCTGGAAAAAGTGAAGCGGGGGCTGGGTGTGTAGCTCAGGAGTAGAAAACTTGCCTAGCACGCTCAGTTCCTAGGTTCCATTCCCTGCACTGCAAACAAACAAAAGAAAAGAAAGAAAAATGCAATGGTACCTGACAACTTTTCCTGGGTTTCTCTAGAACTGAGGTAGTTTTCTCCTTTTTGTCATTGTTTGTTTAAGTTGTTGTTTTGAGACGGTCCTTTGCTTTGTTGTCCAGGCTGGCCTTGAGCTTGCTTTCCTCCTGCCTCAGTCTCCCAGGAGCCAGAATTACAGGCCAATGTCACCATGCCTCATCTGTTTCTACTCTGATGATACAGTTTCTTTTAGAATAGTAAGCACTTAAGCCGGGTGTGCTGGTGCACACTTGTAATCCCCGTGCTTAGGAGGCTAGACAGGATTGCGCAGGTTCGAAGCCAGCCTCAGCTATTTAGTGATGCTCTCAGCAACTTAGTGAGACCCTGTTTCCAAATAAAATATAAAAATGGGTCTGGGAGTATAGCCCGGAGGTAGAAAAGCCCCTGGGTTCCACCCTAGAACCACCAAAAAAAAAAAAAAAAAAGAATAGTAAGCACTTTATGATAATGCTATATTATACTTAACTATCATTATAATTTAGACTCAATATGGCCTTTTATTTTTATCTTTATTTATTTATTTTTTTTGGTGGTAATGGGGGTGGAACCCAGAGGCTGATCACAGGTGGTGTGGCCATCCTCAGCTATGGAGTGAGGCCCTCTGCAACGAGGTGAGAACCTGTTTCAAAATAGAGAAGAAAATAGTCTAGAGGTGTAGCTGAGTTAGAATGCCCCTAGGTTCCATCCCCAGTGCCACACACACACACACACACACACACACACACACAAAACTATTATAAAATAATAAAATAAACATAAAAAGAGAGACAGGAGGATAACAGTTCTTGGACAGCCTCAGCTACTTAGTGAGGCCTTCTGTAACTTAGGGAGACCTTGTTTTCAAAATAAAGAATAAAAAAATAGGGTTGGAGGTGTAGCTTGGAGATAGAATGCCCCTGAGTTTCATCCTCAGTACCACACACAAAAAGAAAGAAAGAAATAAGGAAAGAAAAAAAGAAAGAATATATATATATATATATATATATATATATATATATACACCCACACATACACACACACACATATACATACATACACACACACACACCGTTGTAGCTATTTTTAAGGGCATGATATAGTGGCATTAAGTACATTCAAGTACATATAACCATAACCACTCTCCATCTCCAGATGTGTGTGTGTGTGTGTGTGTGTGTGTGTGTGTGTGTGATGATTAAACCCAGGGGTGAGCTACACCCCCAGAGCTCTTTTAATTTTGTATTTTGAAACAAGGTGTCACTAGGTTGCAAAGTATCTGAGGCTGGCTTTAAACTTCTGATCTTTCTGTCTCAGCCTCTCAAGTACTGAGATTACAGGCATGTGCCACCACTCCTGGCTTTTTTTTTTTTTTTTTTGTGGAACTAGGAATTGAACATGGGGGCATTCTACCTACAAGCCACACACCCAGCCCTATTTTTTCTTTATTTTGAAACAGGGTTTCACCAGGTTAGTGAGAGTATCACTGCTTGCTGAAGGCTGTCATAAACTTGCAATGCTCATATCTCAGCTTCCCAAGTACTGGGATTACAAGCACGGGCCACCATGCCAGCTTTGTTTTTTTATGATTGATTGATTGATTGAGGCACTGGGGATTGAGCCTAGGGGAATTCTGCTTCTGAGCTACATCTCCAGCCAGATTTTATTTCTTACTTGGAAACAGTTTCATTAAGTTGCAGATGCTGGCTTCTAATTTGTAATCCTCCAATTTCATTTTCCCAAATACTGGGATTACAAGCATGTTCCACCAGGCCTGGCTTTATTTTTTATTTTGAAGCAGGGTCTCACTAAGTTGGTGAGGATCTCATTAAGTTGTTGGGGCTGGCTTGGAGCCTGCAGTCTTTCTGTCTCATACCTATTTAAGTAGCGTCTTGACAGTATTTGTCCTTTTGTGACTGGTGTATTTCATGTAGCATAGTGTCATCAGTGTCCATCCATTTTGTAGCTTATGTCAGAATGTCCTTTTAAGTCTGAATAATACTCTGTTTTGTGTATGTGTGTATGTAAATGTACACACATTTTATTTACTCACTATCAGATACCTAGGGTACTTCCACCTTTGGGCTATTGTGAATAAAAATGCTACTGACATACATGGGTATACAAATAATCTCTTTCTGTCCTGACTTTTGCTTTGCAGTACTGGGGATCAAACCCTTTGTAGGCAGTTGCTCTACCACTAAACTACATCCTCTCCCTCTCCTGGCTTTCATTGTTTTGAGTGTATACTCAGAAGGGGGATTTCTGGATCCTGTGGTAATTTTTTTTTTTTTTTTTTTTTTTTTTTTTTTGCAGTACTGGGGGTGGAACCCAGGGGCATTGCACCTCTGAGCGACTCCCCTAGTCCTATTTTTTGGTCTTTTTATTTATTTATTTTGAAGCAGGGTCTCACTGAGTTGCAAAGGATTTTACTAAGTAGCCGAGGATGGCTGTGAACCATGATACTCCTGTTTTAGCCTCCCAAATGCTGGGATTACAAGCATGCACCATGCACCACTGCGTCCAGCCTGTGGTAATTCTTTTTTTTTTTTTTTTTTTTTTCTTTTCACTTTTTGAGGAGTTGCATACTGTTCTCCATAGCAACCACACTATGGGAACACCAGTGGTATGGCTGTACCAATTTACTTTCTTACCAGCAGTGTATAGGGGTTTTAATTTCTTTATGTTTGACAATACTTGTTGTTTTCTAGGTATTATTTTTGTTTTGTTTTGTTTTGTTTCCTAGCTGGGCAGGGTGGAACACACCTCTAATCGCAGTATTTGGGCTGAGACAGGAGGATTGCAGGTTTGAAGAGAGCCTTAGCAAATAGTGAGACTCTCATCAACCTGTTTGAAAAATAAAATAGGGCTGGAGTGTAGCCCAGAGATAGAATGCCCCTGGATGCAGTCCCCAGTAACACACACATACACATGCACACAATAATAATAGCCATTCTAGTGGGTATGAAATGGTATCGCATAGTTTTGGGGGTTTTTTTGGTTTTGGTTTTGGTTTATTTTGCAGGTCTGGGGATGGAACCTGGGGGCATTTGACCTCCAAGCTACACCCCCTACCCATTTTTTTTTTTTTTTTTCTTTATTTGAAACAGAGTCTCACTGAGTTGCAGAGAGCCTCACTAAGTAGCTGAGGCTGTCCATGAACCACGATCCTCTGGTCTCCGCCTCCCAAATGCTGGGATTAGGAGCGTGCGCCACCACGCCCGGCGATTATCTTATAGTTTTGATCTTGGTTCTTTAATGACTAATGTTGAATATCTTCCCATGTTCTTATTGGCCATTTGTATATCGCGTGTGTGTGTGTGTGTGTGTGTGTGTGTGTGTGTGTGTGTGTGTGTGTGTTATTAGAGATTAAACTCAGAGGCACTCTACCTTCAAACTATACGTCAGCCCTTTTTCATTGTTTGTTGAAACAGGGTCTCCCTAGGTTACTGAGATTCCCACTTGGTTGCTGAGGCTACATTCCTCCTATCTTAGCTTCTCAAGTACTGAGATTACAAGCATGTACCACTACGCTTGGCTCTTAGCTCTTTTTAATAAGGGTTTTGGGGGAAAAAACAGTTTAGAACACTTCTACATTGTTTCATTTGCTTATAGTCTGGCATAAAATACTAAATTATAATTGTATTTATCTTTAGGTGATTTCAAGTGCCCTATCAAAGAGGAAATAGCAATTACCAGTGGTGAATGGGAAGTTCTTGGCCGGCATGGATCTAATGTATGTCCTTTTATTTTGCTGAAATGTTTTGTCAACATCTGTTGTTTGTGTGCAGTACATAAAAATCAGTAATGTAGCCGGGCGTGGTGGTGCACGCTTGTAATCCCAGCATTCGGGAGGCTGAGACCGGAGGATCGCGGTTCACGGACAGCCTCAGCTACTTAGTGAGGCCCTCTGCAACTCAGTGAGACCCGGTTTCAAAATAAAGAATAAAAAATAGGGCAGGGGGTGTAGCTCGGAGGTCAAGTGCCCCTGGGTTCCATCCCCAGACCCGCCAAAAAAAAAAAAAAAAATCAGTAATGCAACTTAATATGACCCTAGTGTTTTGTTTTTTTGTTTTTGTTTTTGTTTTGCGGTACTGGGGATGGAACCCAAGGAAATTCTGCCTCCAAGCTACACCCCCAGTCCTATTTGTTGTTCTTTATTTTGAAACAGAGTCTCACTGAATTGCAAAGGTTCTCACTAAGTAGCTGAGGCTGTCCATGAACCCAGATTCTCCTGTCTCAGCCTTCCAAATGCTGGGATTACAAGCATGCGCCACCACACCCAACGACCCCAGTAAGTCAGATTATAAATGAATTCTACTTATTGTAAAGGAAGAATCTTAGTTTATATTATGAATCTCAACCGGGCATGGTGGCACACACTTGTAATCCTAGTATTTGGGAGGCTGAGAGGGGAGAACCACAGATTAAAGCCAGCCTCAGCAATTTAGTGAGGTTCTCAGCAATTTAGCAAGACCCTGTTTTTGATTAAAAATAAAATAGGTCTGGGGTATAGCTTAGAGGTAGAAGGCCCTGGGTTCCATTCCCAATACCACACACACACAAAAATAAATTAGAGCTCTCACCTGTTTTATAACCCTAGCAGTAGATGTGTTTTGGTTATAAAAGTCACCATTTTTAAATATATTGTTGCTACTAGAAAACAACCCATACTTTTAGGGTCCAGCAAAAGTTGTGAGCTAGAGAGCTGGTTATGGTAACACATGCCTGTAATCCCAGTTCTTAGGAGGCTGAGACAGGATTGCATCTTCAAAGCAAGTTTTAAAAACAAAAAATAAAGCCAGGCATGGTGGCGCACGCTTGTAATCCCAGCACTTAACAGGCGGAGACAGGAGGATCGCACAGGTTCAAAGCCAGCCTCAGCTACTTAGTGAGGCTCTCAGCAACTTAGTGAGGCCCTGTTTCCAAATAAAGTATAAAATAGGTCTGGGAGTATAGCCCAGAGGTGGAAAAGCCCCTGGGTTCCACCCCCAGTACCACCAAAAAATAAAACAGAGCTGGGGGCTCGGAGGTAGAATGTTCCTGGGTTCAATCCCCAGTACCACTAAATAAATAAATAAATAAATAAATAAATAAATAAATAAATAAATAAATAAATAAATGTAAAAATGCTTCTTCTTAGAAATATATCTATTGTCTTTGTTATATCAAAGTTTTTTTTTTGGGGGGTGGTACTGGGGATGGAACCCAGGGGCTTTCTACCTCCAGGCTACACTCCCAGACCTATTTTATATTTTATTTGGAAATAGGGTCTCTTAAACCAGCTGAGGCTGGCTTCGAGACTGCGTGATCCTCCTGTCTCAGCCTTCCAAGTGCAGGGATTATAAGCGTGCCACCACGCCCAGCTCAAACTTTTTAATTGTATTAAACATTAAGTAATATGAGTCAGGAGTTGTGTCACAGGCTTGTAATCCCAGTACTCTGGAGGCTAAGACAGGAGGATCACAGGTTCAAGGACAGTCTTAGCAAGTAGTGAGACTCTTATCAACCTAGTGAGACCATTTCAAAGTAAAATAGGGCTGGGGTATAGCCCAAAAGTAGAATGCCCTGAGTTCAATCTCTAGTACCACAAAAGAAGAAAAAAAGGGGGCTGATAGACTTTTTTTTTTTTTTTTTTTACGAAATAATAAAACCATGTATTTAGGATATTACTGTTATGTGGGAAGAATATTAAGTGAATTCATCCATAAGTTTACTTACAATTTTTTTTTTTTTTTTGAGTTCTGAATGATGACTTTAAAAGATCTTATCTAGGCTTGGGGGTATAGCTAGGTGGTAAAGCATTTGGTTAGCATGCACAAGGCCTTGCATTCAGTCTCACCACCAGAAAAAAATGAATGAATGAATGAATGAATGATCTTACCCTTGATGGGCTTAGTGATGGATGCCTGTAATGTACTTGAAAGTCTGAGGCAAGAGAATCAGAAGTTCAAGGCCAGCCTCAGCAACTTACTGAGACTCAAAATAAAAATGAAAAAAGCCAGATGTGGTGACACACACTTATAATCCCAGTATTTGGGAAGCTGAGATATGAGAATTGCAGGTTTGCAGTCAGCCTCAGCTGCTTAGTGAGGCCACCCCACAATTTAGTGAGATACTGTTTCAGAATAAAGAATAAAAAAAAAAAAATAGAGCTGGGGCTGTAACTCAGAGGTAGATGCCCCTGGGTTCAATCCCCAGTACTTCAAAAAATAAAAATTTCTCACTAAGTAGCTGAGGTTATCTGCTAACCACAATCCTCCCAGTCTCAGCATCCCGAATGCTGGGATTACAAACGTGTACCACCAAGCCCGTGCACCACCAAGCCGGGTTAGGGAAACAATTCTTGAATTCTTGAAGCTGGGTGTGGTGGCCCAATGTGATAGGAAAAGTCCCTTACCCTTTTTTTTTTTTTTTTTTTTTTTTTTTGCGGTACTAGGGGGTGGAACCCAGGCTACATCCCCAGATATATATATATATGTATATATATATATATTTTTTTTTTTTTTTTTTTGCAGGTCTAGGGATGGAACCTAGGGGCATTTGACCTCCGAGCTACACTCCCTGCCCTATTTTTTATTCTTTATTTTGAAACAGGGTCTCACTAAGTAGCTGAGGCTATCTGCAAACCGTGATCCTACAGTCTCAGCTTCTCAAATGCTGGGATTACAAGCATGCGCCACCACACTCGGCCCCCAGCACTATTTTTTATTTTTTATTTTGAAACAGGGTCTCACTGAGTTGCGAAGGGCCTCACTAAGTAGCTGAGGCTGTCAGTGAACCTGTGCGATCCTCCTGTCTCGGCCTCCCGAATGCTGGGATTACAAGTGAGCGCCACCGTGCCGGGCTTTCTCCATGTGCATCCTTCTGGAAGCTGCATGCTTGGTCAAAGAGGACGACCTTCCCCCAATAGAGGAGGACTGGTCTTCGGTCAAGGATATATGAGTAACTGCGCTCCCCTGCTAGAACCTTCAAACAAGCTCTCACCACTTTCTGACCCTGAGCTTCTGAGCTTCTGAATGATCCCATCGCTCTCAATATCTGAGAGACCGAGACAAGAGGATTGTAGGTTCAAAGCCAAACTAGCAACTTGGCAAGACTCTCGGCAATTTAGCAAGACCCTGTTCCCACATAAAAAGTAAAATGGGCTGAGAGTTTAGCTTGAAGATAGATAGGTATGCGCCATCACGCCCCACTCTCATATTTTTTAAAAGATCATACATTCTGACCAGATAAGAAATTATACAAAAGTGTATGCCTTGCTGGGCATGGTTGTATATGCTTGTAGTCCCAGTCCTTGGGAGGCTGTGACAGTAGAATTGCAGGTTCAAGGCTAGCCCTGGCAACTTAGCTAGACCCTCTCTCAAAAAATAAAATAGGAGGCTGGGCGTGGTGGTGCACGCTTGTAATCCCCTCGCTTGGGAGGCGGAGACAGGAGGATCGCAGTTCAGGGACAGCGTCAGCTACTTAGTGAGACCCTTCGCAGATCAGTGAGACCCTGTTTCAAAAATAAAAACACTAAGAGGTACAATGCCCCTGAGTTCTATTCCCAGGATCGCAAAAATAAATAAATAATAAATAAATAGGAAGGAAAGAAGGAAGGAAAATAGGGCCAGGCGTGGTGGTGCACACTTGTAATTACAGTACCTGGGAGGCTGAGACAGAAGGATCATAGGTTCAAAGCCAGCATGGGCAACTTAGTGAAGCTCTCAGCAACCTAGTAAGACCCTATTTCCTAATAAGAAATAAAATTGGGCTGAGGGCGTATTTCAGAGGTTGAATGCTCCCGGGTTCACACTCTAGTAAAGAAACAAAATAAAACCGGTGTATAACTCAGGAACTCATGTGTTCTTTTTCCTTCTGAACAGGATTTTTTCTTGCCTATTAAGTCATTAGCAAAATGATTCAAGTTTATTAGCACTGGTAGCAAATAAAAATAAAAGGACAAGTTTAAGACCCAAATGATTCTGAATAAAAGTGGGGGTTTTTGTTGAATTACTGGCCTTGCAAGTACTGAATTTTGGTTTTGTTGTTTTGACAGATTCAGGTTGATGAAGTCAGGAGGCTGGTGTATTTTGAAGGCACCAAAGACTCCCCTTTAGAACATCACTTGTATGTGGCCAGTTACGTAAATCCTGGAGAGGTGACAAGGCTAACCGACCGTGGCTACTCCCACTCTTGCTGCATCAGCCGGGTATTAAGTTCTTGTTTGTAAAGGGTTTCCTGTCATATAAAAGTACTCTGTAGTATTCCATTGAGATAGCATGAAAATTGGTGAAGCTAGCCTTATTGTCTTAGAAAAAGCTTCAAAACTCTTAGCCTTAACTTCAGCATAGTGTGTGTGTATATATATCTATATATCTATAGATATATAGTCAAACTCTTTTTATACTCTTGATATAGCATAAGTGCAGCTGTAACAACAGGTACCATTTTTGCCTTTCCCTGAGGAAAAACAATTGTTTCTCTCCTTTCTCTAGCATTGTGACTTCTTTATAAGTAAGTATAGTAACCAGAAGAATCCACACTGTGTGTCCCTTTACAAACTATCAAGTCCTGAAGATGACCCCACTTGCAGAACAAAGGAATTCTGGGCCACCATTATGGATTCAGCAGGTACTCTTTTTTTACCCAGACCGGACCTTAATAGGACTAGTACAGTAGTACATTAAACCTGTGCCATATGTTAATGTTTTCTGAAAAAAGTGTCTCACCTTTATATGACCCTGAGCTTCTGATAGATCTCACCCATCCTTTTCTGGGGCTGGTTGGCTTATTCTCCAGTGATCAGAAACAAATGTGTATTGAGCACCTGCTTTGAGCAAGTTAAATTGAGTGACTTAAATGTGCTTTTTATTCCCACCACCTCAACTTTATTGAATTATGTGTTTCTTTCTAAGCAGGTATATAATTTAACCGTCAATAGGTTATACTGTGAATGTGCTTTGTATAGTCAACACAAAAACAGCTTTTAGACTCTTAAGGGGTATTCAAAATACTGTGTGTCTGCTTCTGAAATAGATAATATGATATATTCATTATATTTTTAAGATGAATATTCTTGCTTTACTTCTTGTTTAATCTCATTTAAAAGGGGGTAGTCAGGCTGGGCATAGTGGCGCATGCTTGTAATCCCAGCATTTGGGAGGCTGAGACAGGAGGATCTGGGTTCACAGACAGCCTCAGCTACTTAGTGAGGCCCTCTGCAACTCAGTGAGACCTTGCTTCAAAAATAAAGATAAGCCAGGCGTGGTGGCGCACGCTTGTAATCCCAGCGCTTGGGAGGCTGAGACAGGAGGATCGCACAGGTTCGAAGCCAGCCTCAGCTACTTAGTTGAGACTCTACAACTTAGTGAGACCCTGTCTCCAAATAAAGTATAAAAAAGGTATGGGAGTATAGCCTGGAGGTAGAAAGCCCCTAGGTTCCACCCCCAGTACCACCAAAAATAAAAAAAATAAAAAAAATAAGGCTACGGGTGTAGCTTGGAGGTAGAATGCTCAAGGGTTCCATTTCCAGTACCGCAAAAATAAATAAATAAATAAATAAATAAATAAATAAATAAATAAATAAATAAATAAATAAAGTGAAAATAAAAAGTAGTCAGTTATTTGTGTTCAGGGATCTGGGTTTTGATATTTTCTTCCTTGCTCTCAGATGATAGAGTTCCCATTACAGACTCTGTTACATATTCACAGGTCCTCTTCCTGACTATACCCCTCCAGAAATTTTCTCTTTTGAAAGTACTACTGGATTTACATTATATGGAATGCTTTATAAGCCTCATGATCTACAACCTGGGAAGAAGTACCCTACTGTGCTGTTCATATATGGTGGTCCTCAGGTGGGAAGATAAATATACACATCATTTGTTCATATACATTTGTGGGGGTGGAGGGAGTACTAGTGATTGAACCCAGGGGCATTCTACCCATTCTACCACTGAGCTGTATCCTCGGCTCTTTTGTTGTTTTTCTTTCTTTCTTTCTTTCTTTTTTTTTTTTTTTTTTTTTTTTGAAATAGAGTCTTACTTGAGCTGGGGTATGGTGGCGCACGCTTGTAATCTCAGCATTCAGGAGGATCATGGTCCTCAGACAGCCTCAGCTACTTAAGTGAGGCCCTCCACAACTCAGTGAGACCCTGTTTTAAAATAATAAAACATAGCCAGGCGTGGTGGCACATGCTTGTAATCCCTGCGCTTGGGAGGCAGAGACAGGAGGATCGCGCAGGTTCGAAGCCAGCCTTGCTGGCTTAAGAGACCCTGTTTCCAAATAAAAAGTATAAAATAGGTCTGGGAGTGTAGCCCAGAGATAGAAGGGCTTCCAGGAATCCCAGTACCACCAAAATAAAATAATAATAAACATAGGGCTGGGGGTGTAAATCGGAGGTAGAGTGCCCCTGGGTTCCATCCACAGTACCTCAAAAAAAAAAAAAAAAAGGAGGGGGTTCTCACTAAGCTGCTGAGATTGGTCTCAAATTTGCAGTCCTCTTGTCTCAGCCTTCCAGGTACTGAGATGACAGTAATGTGCCACTGCACTCTGCTGTTGATTTATTTTTTAAGTGTCGAGTCAGTTGTTTAGGATAAGAATTTGGGCAGTTTGGTGCTTCTGTTTTTACTTTTGTTTTAATTTTCTAGTTATAGAGTTAAGAAAGCTACATATTTAGCCAGCCATGGTGGCACACACTTGTAATTCCAGTACTTGGGAGGCTGAAACGGTAGGATCGCTGGTTCATAGCCAGCCTCAGCAACTTTGTGAGGCCCTCTGTAACCTAGTGAGACTCTATTTCAAAATAAAATAAGTCTGGGGGTATAACTTAGAGGTAGAATGCCCCTGAGTTCAATTCTTAGTATACACACACACACACACACACACACACACACACACACACAGCTACATATTTAAATTTAGATGGCTAATTTGTGAATCAGTATCAATTTCTTACTTTACAATGAGAACTGTAACTATCAAAGAGAGTGAAATATTCCTATCAGTAGATAATACGTTGCTTTCTTTGTAAAGAAACTTATTTGGGAAATTAAATAATTAGATGTCTTGGTAGATAAAAAGTCATTTCAGAAAGTCTTGGTAGCTTAGTGAATTCCCTTTTTCATTCTCAGGCTACATCTCTCAAGCAAACTGCAGTACTTTATCAGCTAGTGAAGACATACTGTACTACTACTTAGCACAGTATGAAGTATATACCTTGATTTTTCATTTCTGGATTAAATAATAGCATGTGACTTAATGCTGTTAACTAACAGCAAAATATTTTGGATAGATGATTTGTTTATTTATTCATTTATTTATTTTTGGTACTCGGGATTGAACCCAGGGGAATTCTACCTCTGAGCTATAACCCCAACTTTATTTTTTATTTTGAAAAAGGTCTTACTAAGTTGCTGAGGTTGGCTGTGAACCTGTGATCTTTCTATCTCAGTCTCCCAAGTACTGTGATTACAGACATGTGCCACTGTGCCTGGCTAATTTGTATGTGTGTGGTACTGGGGATTGAACCCAGTATTCTACCTCTGAGCTACAACCCCAGTTCTATTTTTTTGAAACAGAGTCTCACTATGTTGTAGAGGGCCTCACTAAGTTGCGGAGACTGGCTGCAAACCTGTGATCCTCCTCTCACCCTCCCAAGTACTGTGATTACAAGCAGGTGGTACCACGCCTGTCTCTAATTACTAACTTTTTAAACCTTCACTCCTTATTATATGTCTTCCATTGGCCCAAAAAGTTATTAGAATATAATTATAGTATTTTCATATATAAATACTATATATATATATTTCATATGTAATGCAACTCCGGTGTTCAACAATACTCTTTATAATTATATTCAGTTATTGAGCATTTGGAAATATATCTAAATACCAAGTTGTAAAAAGAATAAAGTAAGCCGGGCGTGGGGGTGCACGCTTGTGATCCCCGAGCTTGGGAAGCTGACACAGGAGGATCGCAGGTTTACAACCAGCCTCAGCAACTTAGTGAGGCCTCCTGTAACTTAGTGAGACCCTGTTTCAAAATAAAGAATAAGCCGGGCGTGGTGGTGCAGGCTGGTAATCCCCGCGCTTGGGAGGCGGAGACAGGAGGATCGCGCAGGTTCGAAGCCAGCAGCACTGGTTTAAGAGACTCTGTTTCCAAATAAAAAAAGTATAAAATAGGTCTGAGAGTGTAACCCGTAGGTAGAAGGGCTTCCAGAAACCCCAATACCACCAAAAAATAATAATAATAAGTAAATAAATAAGTAATAAAAAATATAGAGCTGGGCCTGGTGGCGCACACTTGTAATCCCAGCATTCGGGAGGCTGAGACAGAAGGGTTGTGGTTCGTGGCCAGCCTCAGCTACTTAGTGTGGCCCTTGGCAACTCAATGAGACCCGGTTTCAAAATAAAAAATAGGGCTGGGGGTGTAGCTCAGAGGTAGAAGTCCCTGGGTTTTATCTCCAGTAATGAAAAAAATATATATATACATATATATATGTATGTATATGTATATATACATATACACACACACACACACACACACATATATGTAGCTGTAGGTATAGCTCAGAGGTTAGAATGCCCCTGGGTGCAATCCCCAGTAACACAAAATAAAGTCAAAAGAATACTCAAGTGTTCAGCTTTCTACTTTTTCAATGCCCTGCTTCTTTTATATGCTGTCATGTAATAAATTTCATTAAAGTTCTATTTCTTCTACAGGTGCAGCTGGTGAATAATCGCTTTAAAGGAGTCAAGTATTTTCGCTTGAATACCTTAGCCTCTCTGGGATATGTTGTTGTGGTGATAGACAACAGGGGGTCCTGTCACCGAGGGCTTAAATTTGAAGGCGCCTTTAAGTATAAAATGGTGTGTTAGCATAAAAATACTTTTCTTTTAAAAACATTGACATTTTTTAGTACAGTGGTGTGAAATAGGGAGAAAAAGTTAGGAGGAAGAAGAGAGAGAGAGAGAGAGAGAGAGAGAGAGAGAGAGAGAGAGAGAGTGTGTGTGTGTGTGTGTGTGTGTGTGTGTGTGTATTTATGTGTGTGTTTGCATTCAAGAGTGAGAGGGAAGGCACAACTTGATGTACACCAGGCTAACCCATGTCTGCTTATATAACTTTGAGGAGCTGAGATCGAGCCACTGTTATCCAGAAATACTCTCTATATTGTATAACTACCTTAACCAGAAGGCAGTACCATCTAGTTTTCAGCATCCTATACACTATTGAGGAATAATTGAGATTTGTTCTGTCCTCTGTCAAGAGGAAAACCAACTGGTTAGTCCCTCCTTGTGACAAGCCTTTTTCTCTCTACAGGAAGCTTTAAATGCTACCTTTTAGAGATGCCCCATGTCCTTTCTGCTGCTTTGGGAAATGATGAGAACCCGATGTTCCTTTTGCACAGTAAGGCAGTTACTGTGTTTGACAGTGTATTGGACATGCTGAATAAGAGATGGGGATTTTCTCCCACAGCCAGTTCTTTGACATTATGTTGTATTCTCATGTAAGTTTTTTATTTGTTTTGTTTTTATTTTTATTTTTGGCTCAGTGAGTGAGATTGTGTGCACTGGCAGGCCAAAGTAATATAGACAAGATGGTAGTGGTAGGAATTAGGTTTAGTAAAGGTTTAAAGAAATAGTATATTCAATTCTTAGTGGTAGTATAATGGGAGAATAGAAAGAATAGGGCCTCAAGAGTGATTCCCTCTGCTTTACTGCAGTAACTGTTAAAAAAGAAGTGAAATTAACCAGTCTCTTAAGGAGACTAATTTTTTTGTCTTGGGATAGGAAAGGCTTGTTACAAGGAAGATGCTGACCTCTTAGCAGACAACAGAACAAATGGAAATGGGAAATACCCAATAGTAAGGGACAGTTTGCAAAGCCATAGGAAAGAACTTTATGATTAAGCAGTAACAGGCTAGCAACAGAAACTGTAGGCACCTCTCTCTAAGAAGATAGTAAGAAAAAAATTTGGGGGAGCAACAGAATCTCAGTTGTTAATGAAACTCTAACCTGAAAAAATGTTTTAGTAAGAACATTTATCAGCTTTAAAAAGCAGTCTTATAATGAGACCTTGATATATCATAATCAGTGAAACATTCTCCCTTTTTTGACAGGGCCAAATAGAAATTGACGATCAAGTAGAAGGACTCCAGTATCTAGCCTCACAATATGACTTCATTGACTTAGACCGTGTGGGCATCCACGGCTGGTCCTATGGAGGATACCTCTCCCTGATGGCATTAATGCAGAGGTCAGATATCTTCAGGGTACGTGACTTCCTTTCATACTCATTTTTGTAGTAAGGGTAGAATTCTCTGTAAATTGAGATATGCAAAAATGATTATTTTCTGATGGCTTATAGCTAGCAAATTCTAGAACATTAGGGTTCATATATTAAATGGCCATGCAAAATAAATATCTCAAGTACTAGCATAGGTTTTTTATTAAACACTTAATCAACTTGACTGTGTTTTGTCTACTTGTAGACATGCCAAAGATTATGCTAGATAGTCATCATTAGAGAGACCTCCTTGCCCTGTATGCCACTCTGTCCTCGGCAGCCAGCCACAGTGCTTAGCACATAATAGACCCTCTGTAAGCTGTCACACCACAAGCCCTGGACTCAGCCCCCATATGCAAAACAAAAAGAAGGAAAAAAATTGCGTTCAATGAATGAATTATTAAGGACTTAAATGTTTTTATTCATTAAACTCTTAGCATATATCAGAAAATACATAAAGATGAAGATAGTTAAGAAAGTAGGAATTAAATTTTGTTGTTGTACTGGAGAATGAACCTAGGGACAGTTTATTACCACTGAACTATACCCTCAGCCCTTTTACTTTGAGACAGGGTCTTGCTAAATTGACCAGGCTGGCTTCCAATATCTCAGCCTCCCAAGTAGTGGGATTACAGGTTTGTATCACTGCACCCAGCAGAGTTTATCTTTTTCTAATATTTCAACAACATGATTTTAAGCCAGGCAAACTAGTGCACGCCTATGATCCCAGGAGGATTACAGATTCAGGGCCAGCAGTCCTTGGTAACTCTGTGAGACCCTGTTTGTTTGTTCCTTTTTTTTTTTTTTTTTTTTTTGGTGGGATGCTGGATATCAAACCAAAGAGCATACTACCTTTGAGCTATACCCCCAGTGTTGCCGACTAATCTCAGTTGGGTCGTTATTGTCAGCTCCCGGTCAAATCCTCAGAAAGATGGGGCAAAAGGCAGGTGGAGTTCTGCAGAAGGCTATCTGCAGCAATTCTTTCCCCTCTATGAATTCCCTAAGTTTTTAGGTACGACGCTTGGGAAAGAATTTGAGGTGGACAAAGGCTTCTTGAGCCAATGACAATTTATTACAGGAACCCAGAGAAATTTATACCCTTCACCAGTGAGATTAATAATAGGAGAAAAAAAAAAAGAAAGGGAAGGGGGGCAATCACAGCAAAACAATAGTAAATTACATATAAACAAAGTAAATGACTAGTCCAGCATTTAGGAGATAAGCTCCAGGATCTTTCTTCCGATATTGCAGCAGGGCAGGTCCAAAGGTAAATTCCAAAGGCAATACAGGCACGCCCAAGGCCCAGGGCTTGGAGAATACGCCTTCTCATGGAATCTTCTTTTGCTTTCTTTTTTGAAGTTTCCATCTATATCCATATGACAAGCATGGGGAGCTGTGGCGGTCCAGGGAGATGCGATGGGAGCCTCTCAGATCTCATCCGCTTTGCCTTCTGAAGTCTGAAAGCTTACAAAAACTCACAACACAGCTTGGCAAATAAGACACCACAAATAACACTGTGAAGTTCTTGGATTTAGTTGTCAAATGTATTTCCTTGACTGCTGAACACTCTTTTTTAGACAAAAAGCCTATTAAAGGCCTATTGGTCTCTAATAATCCATTTCCTTATCACAAACCCTCTGCAACCTGCTTCTAACTTTCTAATTCCTTTCTTTCCCAGTCGGGACGTTCTTATGATAAGCTCTTCTTCATGAAAAAGTGCTTTCTTACTCTTATGGTATTTCCTTTCCTTCATACATATATATTTAGAATATCTGTCCTTTATTTTGTCATTTTCATTTCTAGCCATGCGGCATTCTCCCTGTTTCGGGGAACGCTCACACTGGGCGTGAAGGTCAACAATCTTTCTCCTTGGCTCTATTGTATTTTGGCAACTAAGTTGTTCATCAGTTAAATTGCTTTGAAGTCACACCCAAAATTTTATCTTCTCTGTCTCTAGGCAGGATCTCAAGGGTAAACAAAGTTTCCTTAAACTGAGCTATCGGTTACCGGAGTTAATAGCTTAACCTAAGTTAGTGATAGTGAGGGTCAGAGACCCTTTGTAATTGCTGCAGTTGGAATGCTTATCACAGCATCTGAGTTCTGGCCAGTTTTTTCCTTACTATTGAGCAAAGCCAAGGACGTTTATTTCCACGGACTCAATTTCTGATCTCACATCATCAGAGCAATTCGTGTAGAGAGTTAAAAGAATACCAAGAGAATAATAGTTATGAAGGATATCTAAAGTGGGGGATATTTTTTGCCAGAGACGATACCTCTTTCTCGGGGCGTTCTGCCTATTTTACTATGTGGAGTGGGGGTCCTCAACACATAGATGCCGAGGCAGCAGGATGTCTTGGCACCCCAGCCCTATTTTATTTTATTTTATTTATTTATTTATTTATTATTATTTTTTTTTTTTTTTTTTTTGTGGTACTGGGGTTCCTGGAAGCCCTTCTACCTCCGGGCTACACTCCCAGACCTATTTTTACATTTTTATTTTTTATTTGGAAACAGGGTCTCCTAAGCCAGCGCGCGCGGCTGGCTTCGAACCTGCGCGATCCTCCTGTCTCTGCCTCCCAAGCGCGCAGGGATTACAAGCGTGCGCCACCACGCCCGGCTGTTCTGTTTTTTGTTTGTTTGTTTTGTTTTTGGTGGTACTGGGGATGGAACCCTTCTACCTCTGGGCTACACTCCCAGACCTATTTTATATTTTATTTTGAAACAGGGTCTCTTAAGCAGCGGGGCTGGCTTCAAACCTGTGCAGATCCTCCTGTCTCCACGTGGGGATTACAAGCGTGCGCCACCACGCCCCACTGTTCTTTTTTTGTTGTTGTTGTTGCTGTTGTTATTGTAGTTTTTTATGGTACAGAGGGTGAAACCCAGGGGCTTTTCTACCTCTGGGCTATACTCCCAGACCTACTTTATACTTTATTTGAAAACAGGGTCTAAC
Source organism: Muscardinus avellanarius (assembly GCF_963383645.1). Classification (NCBI taxonomy): domain Eukaryota; kingdom Metazoa; phylum Chordata; class Mammalia; order Rodentia; family Gliridae; genus Muscardinus; species Muscardinus avellanarius. The sequence continues at coordinate 130,942,340 of NC_137788.1, read as the reverse complement.
TAATTTGATGAGAGCTTCACTAAGTAGCTGAGGCTGGCTTCAAACCTGTGTGATTCTTCTGTCTCAACCTCCCAAGTACTGGGATTACAAGCATGTGCCACCATGCCCTGCTTATTTTTATTTTGAAACTAGATCTCACTAGTTGTGGAGGGCCTCACTAAGTAGCTCAGGCTAAGCCCTATTTCAGAATAAAAGAGCTGGGCTTGGTGGCACAGACTTGTAATCCTAGTACTTGGGAGGCTGAGACAGGAGAATCACAGATTTGTGCCGGCCTCAGCTACTTAGTGAGGCTCTCTGCGACTTAGTGAGGTCCTATTTCAAAATAAAGACTAAAAAATAGGGCTGGGAATGTAGCTTGGAGGTAAAATGCCCCTGGGTTCACTTCCTAGTACTGCAAAACAAAGCAAAGCAAGGCTGGAGTGTAGCTCAGAGACTTAATCCCTGAGTTCATTCCCCAGTACCAAAACCCAAAAAAAAAAAAAAAAAAAAAAGATTTTATTTTATAGTGAAAAGTAATTTTGTGTATGTGTGTGTGGTGCTAGAGATTGAACCCAGGGAAATTCTGTATCTCCAGCCCTATTTTATTTTTTTATTTTGAAACAGTCTCATTAAATTGCAGACTGCCTTGATAAATTGGTGAGGCTGACTACAAAACTGCAATTATTTTGTTTCAGCCTCCCAAATACTGGATTTATAGGCATGTTACCACAACATCTGGCTTAAATATTATATGTGTGTGCATTCTACCTCTGAGCTAAATCCCTAGCCTGATTTTATTTCTTGTTTAGAAAAAGGGTCTCACTAAGTTGTCGATGCTGGTTTAGAACCTGCAATCCTCCTGTCTCAGCCTCCCAAGTACTGAGATTACAAGCATGCGCCACCACGCCCAGCTTTAGATTATTTAAATATAAAACTGTATGTAAGAGCCTTAAGATGCGTCCAGTTTTTAGTACTTAAATATAGTTCATTCAGCCGGGCGTGGTGGCACACACTTGTAATTCCCGTGCTTGGGAGGCGGAGACAGGAGGTTTGCGCAGGTTCAAAGCCAGCCTTGCTGGCTTAAGAGACCCTGTTTCCAAATAAAAAAAATATAAAATAGGTCTGGGAGTGTACCCCAAAGATAAAAGGGTTCCATCCCCAGTACAGTTCATTCACAGCCGGGTGTAGTAGTGGTGCACACTTTTAGTCACCACTCTTGGGAGGCTGAGACAGGGTTGAAGTCAGCCTCAGCTACTTGGTGAGGCTCTCAGCAACTTAGTGAGACCCTATTTCCAAATAAAATACAAAATAGATCTGGGAGTATAGTCCAGAGGTAAAAGGTTCCACCCCTAGTACTCCCCCCCCCCCCGTGTGTGTGTGTGTGTGTGTGTGTGTGTGTGTGTGTGTGTGTGTATTTCATTCACTATTTTTACCAACAAAAACAAAGAAAAGTAGCCATTTCTCTCCTATATAAAGTTGACAGTTCCCCTGAATTTCCCCCCCAGTAGCAGCAATGAGTGTGCACTAGGGTACTCACACACTCTAGGTCAGTTTTCCCTGTTAATAAAGGACCCACAGTTTGTATTCAGCTAGTCCAGGTTAAGGGTTTGGTATGTGGCATGCCTGTGAACATGAAATTTTCTTATTCACAGAGTATCAAATTTATCACGCTTTTTTTGGGGGGGGGGTTACTGGGGATGGAACCCAGGGACTTTTCTACCTCCGGGCTATACTCCCAGAACGATTTTATACTTTATTTGGAAACAGGGTCTCACTGAGTTCCTGAGAGCCTCACTGAGTAGCTAAGGCTGGCTTTGAACCTGTACGATCCTCCTGTCTCAGCCTCCCAAGCGCAGGGATTACAAGCATGCGCCACCACGCCCAGGTTACATTACACCACAGTGTATCAAATTTATGACCTTGGAACTCTACTTCAATTTTCTGAGTCTCCTGAGAGCATATATGCCCAGTAGTAAGTCTAAAGCCTGTAAATTTGCACTTGTAAGTCTCATTGCTGCAACTCTATTCTGGAACACAGTTGATTGTCAGTGTTGTCTTGTGCAGGTTGCAATTGCTGGAGCTCCAGTCACTCTGTGGATTTTCTACGATACAGGATACACAGAACGTTACATGGGTCACCCCGACCAGAATGAGCAGGGCTATTACTTAGGATCTGTGGCCATGCAAGCAGAAAAGTTCCCCTCTGAGTAAGTTCAAGCTTTAAAATTAAGCTTATAAATTTTAAATTGTGTCTTTCAGAGACAAAGACAGAAGTTTATTCAGTAAAGTGGGGGATACACATTCAAGGCAGACCATGGGCTATCTCAAGAGAGAGAGGGCGCCTCTGGGGTCTTAGAGTTCTTCATTCATAGGAGACCCTGTGAGACAGTAGACGTGGAGATCTGGACTTCCTTCACATCTTCAAGTTTCTGATTTAATTTGTGTTTAAATTGGCTGTTGTGTATGTGGTACTGGGGATAGACCTAGGGGCCTTCTACTTCTGAGCTACACCTCCAGCCCTATTCTTTTATTTTGAAACAGGGTCTTGCAAAGTTGCAGATGACCTCACTGAGTTGCTGAGGCTGACCTGCAATCCTCCTGTTTCAGCCTCCCAAGTAATAGAATTACAAGTATGTGCCACCATGCCTGCTTAAATTGTTTTAAAAACTTGTCTTTAGCTGGGCATGGTAAGCGTACACTTGTAATCCCAGTACTTGGGAAGCTGAGACAGGAGGATCACAGGTTCAAAGCGAGCCTCAGCAATTTAGCAAGAGTCTCAGCAACCCAGTGAGACCCTGTTTCCAAATGAGAAATAAAATCTGGCTGATTAAAAATTAGCCAGGTGTGGTGGCGCACACTTATAATCCTGTCATTTGGGAGACTGAGACAGGGGGATCGCAGTTCACGGACAGCCTCAGCTACTTAGTGAGGTCTTCTGCAACTTAGTGAGACCCTGTTTCAAACTAAAGAATAAGAAAATAGGGCTGAGAGTGTAGCTCAGAGATAGAATGCCCCTGGGTTCCATCCTCCGTGCCACAAAAAAAAAAAGTTGGGCATGGAGGCACAGGTTTGTAATCTCAGTACTTGGGAGGCTGAGACAGGAGGAATGTAGTTTAAGCCAGCCTCAACTACTTAGTGAGGCCTTCCACAACTTAGTGAAACCTTATTTCCAAAAAAGCATAGAAAAATAGGGCTTCAGGTCTCTTTTAGAGGTAGAATGCCCCAGGTTCAACCCTATCACCTTCCCACACACAGACAAAAAAAAAAAAAAAATTAAATTAGCCGAGCATGGTGGTGCACACTTGTAATCCCAGCATTCAGGAGGCTGACAGGACGATCTGGTTTTGCAGACAGCATCAGCTACTTAGGCTCTTTGCAACTCAGTGAGACCCTGTTTCAAAATAAAGACTAAAAAATAGGACTCGGGGTGTATTTCAGAGGTAGAATGCCGCTGGGTTTCATCTCCAGTATTGAAAAAATAAGTAGTTTAAATGAAAATTTTGTGTGTGTATGGTACTGGGAATTGAATCCAGAGGCATTCTACCTCCTAGATATACCTCCAGCCTTTGTTTGTTGTTTGTTTGTTTTGAAATCTTCTTACTAAGTTTGTTGAGGCTGGATTGGGACCTGCAATCCTCCTGTCTCAGCCTCCCAAGTACTGGAATTACAAGCATGTGCCACCTTGCCTGGTTAAATAAAATTTAAATTAACATTTTAATTTTGAAAATATTGAATCCAGTGAGACCTTCCACAACTTAGTCAGACTTGTTTCAAAATAAAGAATAAAAAACAGAACTGGGGGTCAGGCATGGTGGTACACGCTTTGTAATCCCAGCCTTCGGGAGGCTGAGACAGGAGGATCGCAGTTCATGGACAGCCTCAGCTACAACTTAGGCCCTTTGCAACTCAGTGAGGCCCTTTTTCAAAATAAAGAATAAAAAATAAGGCTGGGGGTATAGCTCAGAGGTAGAATGCCCCTGAGTTCCATCCCCAACAAAAAAATATATATATATTAGCCGGGCGTGGTGGCGCACGCTTGTAATCCCAGTGCCTAGGAGGCTGAGACAGGAGGATCGCACAGGTTCGAAGCCAGCCTCAGCTACTTAGTGAGGCTCTCAGCAACTTAGTGAGACCCTGTTTCCAAGTAAAGTATAAAATAGTTTTGGGAGTATAGCCCAGAGGTAGAAAGCCCCTGAGTTCCACTCCCAGTACCACAAAAAAGAAAAAATACTGAATCCATGATTCTCTAACATTACATTATAAAGAAGTTAATATTGCTAAGTGTGTTTAGATTAAAGGAATTAAGTGATTTCCTCAGTACACTACTGTTTTGACTAATGCTCTAATAATTTCATTTCTCCAGACCAAATCGTTTGCTACTCTTACATGGGTTCTTGGATGAAAATGTCCACTTTGCACACACCAGTATATTACTGAGTTTTTTAGTGAGGGCCGGAAAGCCATATGATTTACAGGTAAGTTACTCTGTGTTTTAAAATTAAATTCAATAATAATTACCAATAAATTACTTTGAAATCTAATAAAAATTGAGTATTTAGGAGAACTAAATCGGCATAGTTACTAGTACCTCTAGTTGAAAAAAATCAATCTACTGATGTCTAAACATGTGCCTGTTGGATGACATGACTTTGATTCACGTCTGCTTCTAGTGTACGAGTGTGGAAGCAGTGACAGGAAGGCCATACGCTGGCCTCTGTACTTCTCTTTTACTCGTGGAGGGTGAGAAAAGGCTACTTGATATAACTGTTGTAAAGGGTTGTTAGGACCTGATTACATTAGTTTCCTCTTTTTTGCATTGCCATTGGGACAGTAACCAGCAAATTACCCTCCCCAGTGCTTCCTTACTCAAAAGAAGGTTTTAAGAAACGATTCTTCCTTTGTATCCTTAAAAAAAATTTATGTTTTCATAAGAAATGGAAAACATTGCCGGGTATAGTGGTACACGCTTATGGTCCCAGTACTTGAGAGGCTGAGACAGGAGGATCGCAGATTCGTAGCCAGCCTCAGCTACTTAGTAAGATGCTCCAAAACTTAGTTAGACCTTGTTTTAAAATAAAGAATAAAGTGGGGCGTGGTGGTGCACGCTTATCCCAGCATTTGAGAGGCTGAGACAGGAGGATCACAGTTCGAGGACAGTCTCAGGTACTTAATGAGGCCCTTTGCAACTCAGTGAGACCCTGTTTCAAAATAAAGAATAAAAAATAGGGCTGAGGGTATAGCTCGGAGATAGAATGCCCCTGTGTTCTATCCCCAGTACGAAAAGAGGGTGGGGAGGGAGGGAGGGAGGGAGGGAGAAAGGGAGGGAGGGAGGGAGGGAGAGAGAGAGGGAGAGAGGGAGGGAGGAAGGGAGAGAGAGACAGACAGACAGACGCAGGCAGGCAAGGCTGGGGATATATCTTAGAGGTAGAATGCTCCCTGAGTTCAATCCCCAGTAACACAAGAAAAAGAAATTTTTTTTTTTTTTTTTTTTTTGTGCTACTGGGGATGGAACCCTTCTACCTCCGGGCTACACTCTCAGGCCTATTTTATATTTTATTTGGAAACAGGGTCTCTTAAACCAGCAAGGCTGGCTTCAAACCTGCGCGATCCTCCTGTCTCCGCCTCCCAGGCGCAGGGATTACAAGCGTGCGCCACCACGCCCGGCAAAACATTACTTTTTTAAAAAATTTCAGTTGATGTTTCTGTCAAGTTAAACTATAAAATAAGTCAGGTGTGGTGCCACACACTCATAATCCCAGTACTTGGGAGGTTGAGACAGGAGGATCACAGTTTCATGGCCAGCCTCAGCAATTTGGTGAGGCCATCTGCAATTTGATGAGTTCCTGCCTCCAGCTATACTCCTAGACCTATTTTATATTTTATTTGGAAACTAAGTTGCTGAGAGCCTCACTAAGTAGCTATGGCTGGCTTAGAACCTGTGGGATTCTTTTGTCTCAGCCTCCCAAGCCAGCCACCCAAGTGCTGGGATTTATAAGCGTGCGCCACCACACCCAGCTTATTCATTCATTTTATTCATTTATTTATTTGTATGTGCTACTGGAGATGAAACCCAAGGGCATTCTACCTCTGAGCTATATCCCCAGCCCTTTTTTATTATTTTTTATTTTGAAACAGGGTCTTGCTAAGTTGCATAGGGACTCGCTAAGCTGCTGAGTCTGTCCTCGAACCTGTGATCCTCCTGTCTCAGCCTCACAAGTACTGAGATTACAAGCATGTACCACCACCGTGCTCAGCTAGTGAGACCCTGTTTCAAAACAGTAAAATAAAATAGGGCTGGGATGTAGCTCATAGGTAAACCGTCCCTGGGTTCAGCCCCCAGTGTAAACACACACACACACACACACACACACACACACACACACACACACACACACACACACACACCTAAGATATTTATCTAAAGCAACAGTTATAAAAGTTTTTTTGGCAGGACCCTTTTTTTTTTTTTTTGGATGTAGAAGCTTTCTACCTCCAGGCTATACTCCCAGATCTATTTTATATTTTATATAGAAACAGGGTCTCACTAAGTTGCTGAGAGCCTCACTAAGTAGCTGAGGCTGGCTTCGAACCTGTGCGATCCTCCTGTCTCAGCCTCCCAAGCGCGGGGATTACAAGCGCGCGCCACCACACCCGGCTGCAGGACCCCTTTATATACCAGAACTTTGTTATGTGTCTGTCAGTATTTCTCACTGGGTATGGAGGTACATGCCTGTTGTTCCATCTACTCACAAGGCTGAGGCAGGAGGATTTCTTGAGCCCAGGAGTCTGAGAGCAGGCTGGGCAACATAGTTTTTCAAAATTCAAATTTTTACTCAAAAGCTCAAAGTAGCCGGGCATGGTAGCGCACACTTGTAATCCCAGCATACGGGAGGCTGAGACCGGAGGATCATGGTTCACGGACAGCCTCAGCTACTTAGTGAGGCTCTCTGCAACTTAGTGAGTCCGTTTCAAAATAAAGAATAAAAAATAGGGCTGGAGGTGTAGCTCAGAGGTAGAATAACCCCTGGGTTCCATCCCCAGACCTGCAAAAAAAAAAAAAAAAAAAAATCAAAGTATTTCATTGGCAAACAAGTATTGTTAGTATGGTCCTCGAAGTAGCCAGTTTACTTCATTCCTTTTTGAGAAAATGTTTACCAGACAAAAAAGTCTAGATAACTGTAGTTGTCAGTCATTTTCCATGGGGGGGGAGGGTTCCACTAAAAAAAAACAGTCAGCTTGCACAAGTACCTTTCTTTCAAAAATCCGGTAGCTCAAGTGTTTTATATATATTTCCAATTTCAGAACCACCAAATCTTAAGACTTCTACTCTAGAATTGAAGTTGTATAAAATTCTAATTTTTAGTGGTACTTAAGTAAAACAATTTTTTTTTTTTACTACAAGTGTATGTTTGTGTCAAGAACACTGTGACTTCTGGTACCATTTAATGTTACTGCCTTGATTCATGCTAAGACATCAGCAGTTTAACTTACCATTGCTTTTTTCTTTTTTGTGGTACTGAGGATTGAACCTAGGGACATTCAGCCTCTGAGCTACTATACCCTCAGCCCTATTCTTTATTCTCTATTTTGAAACAGGGACTCATGAAGTTGCAGAGACCCTCACTATGTAGCTGAGGCTGGCCTCAAACCCACGATCCTCCTGGATTATATGTGTGGGCCACCGCCTGCCTTCTCCATGGCCTTTTCATTATTGGTGCAGCACCATGATAGAGTGAATATAATGTGGTTGATAAAGGCAGATAATGTCTTGGCATAGTTCTGAAGAGATTTGACCATATATCCTTTGAAAGGGTTCCCAAGGACCCCTTGACGTCTGCAGACCACACATAGGCAATGAGCCATTGATCTACAGAAAAATCCTTTATTAAGCCTAATGGGCCTGTATAAGGAATTATAAGGAGAAGGGCCTGTTTTTTTTTTTTTTTGTTTCTGTTTGTTTTTAGCAGTACTGGAGATTAAACCTAGTTGTGCTTTATCACTGAGCAACATCCCCAACCTTTTTATTCTTATTTTGAGACAGGGTCTTACTAAGTTGCCGAGGCTGGCTTCAAACTTGTGATCCTCCTGCTTCAGCCTCCTGAGTGGCCAAAGAGGTAATACTGCCTCCCAAGAAGCTCTTGTGTTGAGGAGAGGGCCTTTAATTAGGATGTGTTATGTGCATCTTTGAAGGACTGTGCTCCATATTATTTGTCCTGTTATTAAAACACCCAGAAAGAGCCAGGCGTGGTGGCACACGCTTGTAATCCCAGCATTCAGGAGATATGTTACTAAATCTTCTCTTTTTCCTTGTTTTTACTTTTTGCTACTAAGATTTATCCTCAGGAGAGACACAGCATAAGAGTTCCTGAATCTGGAGAACATTATGAACTGCATCTTTTGCACTACCTTCAAGAAAATCTTGGATCGCGTATTGCTGCTTTGAAAGTGATATAATTTTGACCTTTGTGGAACTCTGGTATACACTGGCTGTTTAACCAAATAAGAAAGTTTAATCACTTGAGAACACAGAATTGATCATCACATTTTGTACCTGCCACATAACAGCTACTTCTGAAAGTAAACTTGGTGCCACGCAGGCCTCTATAGCATGTGGATAGTCTAATACCTTAACCTTACACACAAAACTGAATGATGTATATTTCTAAAGGATCCAGCAATACCGTGAGAATTACTGAAAGAAATAAGATATTAGCACCACACATCATACTGCCCTATTTTCACTTTTAATAGCATTATAAACCTCGTGGACTTGGTGGGTTTTACAGTATAACTCTGAGTTTGTTAAAATATGACACTAGTGATTGGTTCGGTTCAATTCCAGAATCTCTGACTAGTTACAGGTGTGCTAGGACTCAAGTGTAATTGATTGTTTAAGCTTCATTGCTTGGGGTAGATCCAGCATGCTGTGAGCTAATCACTATTGAACCTATGACTTAACCAGTCAGTAGTGATTTTTCAAAGATAACTTATTGGCCTCCTAAACATACTTATTTTGGCTCTGACCAGTTTTTAGCCAATTTAAACTATATCTAGTATTAATCTCTTTTTTTCTTTGATATGACACAGTGGGTTTTCCTTTTGCATAAAAGCAAATAACTATATATAGCATGAATTCAGTTAGTCTTATAATGTTGATAATTATAGGAAGAGCATTTTTAATCAGATAATTAGAGAGCTTACATATGTACATGCAAGTTTTTTGTTTGTTTCCTCTAGGAAAAAGAAAACGTACGCATTCACTTGTTTTCAGAAATTTTGGTAATGCCAGTTTCCATTTGGTTTTTTTTTTTTATTAAAATGTTCCAGAATTTTAGGGAGGTGGAAGAAAATTGCAGTGGGTAGGATGTCAGAGAGAGGAGGTAGCAGGGATCTGCTTAAGAATTAAGCAGAAGTAATTTTAACAAAAATACTCGAGACATTTGGGAAGTGAAATTTAGACTCCTAGAATGTTAGCAAACTGGAATTAAGAAATCACTCTTGCCGACATAGCTACAGTCTTAACATTATTCAGGGAAGGAAAAGTTCTTCAGAGTTACTCTTATAATTCCATTTTTATACTCTTCCTCTTAATTTTAGAAACCTTACAGATTTAAGCTTTATCCTTAAATTATTGAACATAATTTAGGTATTGTGAACTTAAAGTGTTCCTGATAACCTTTCATCACAAGCGGATCCCAGGCAAGCTGTAGCTCTCTCTCAGTGTTGAAGGCGCGTGGATAGACATTTTCCTGATTGAGCCCCTGTTCTTGGCTGTGAAGGGAGCTCATAGGCTTTCAAGTGCTGCATGAGACCTGGCCCTCGAGTTTCTCCAGACATGAGTTGGAGCCCATTGGAGCCAGTGGCAGGGAAGGCATCTATGAGTTGTACCCTTTTTATCAGAAGCTTCAGTATTTAAAAAGTTGTTACCAGTACTTTTTAAATCACACTCCAGGAAAAATTGCTATAACTTTCTCACAAATACAGAGAGCATACGAAAGTCTGTAGACAGCAGTCTACATTTGTAAGGATGGTGACAGCATCGAGGGGAACTTGGCCATCGAGCCAAAGTAGGTGGAACTGGCCCAGAAGTGGCAGAGGGATCTGAGGGGTCCATCCTTGGGAAGCAGGGGCTTGGGTTTTGCTGGTTGTGTATTTATACCATATAATAGATTATATACTTTGTTATCTGTATATGCATTGATTTTCATGTTTATGATATTTTCTCATGGCAATAAGATTTGTTTATATTTTTTCAATGTTAAATTAAATTGATTTGGTTAACTTTTCTTTCCCAAGAAAATATTTTCCCTTATACTTAGGTATACATCTGACTGTTAAAGATGGTATGTTTTGGAATTAGTTGGCTTCTGTGGATGAATTCTTATATGCAAAGTAGAAATAGTATAAAGTAGCTTTTTTAGACAGTTACTCATATGAAACCTCTTAGCCATTAAGGTTGTCTCTTCAATATAGCATCTCTTATTTTACCAAAACAAGCCTTAGAACACCTCACATATTCTTGAATTTGTAGTTATTTTCTTTTTGTATCTTGTCTTCTTTCTTCCCACACACAAATGTTCCTTTTATAACTCCCAGTCACTTAAATGCCATTCTCCTTCTCCAGAGGTAAAAATGCCTGACTGACTTGACTTGCAGAAAGAAAACTTGACTGATTTGCGTTTGACAGCCACTGTGGACAACGTTGTAGTTATTTGAAACACTCAGTTTGTTTTACATTGAACTTTTTTGTATGCTGACTATGGGTAAAAATGTAAAAGGTACTAATAGTAGCCACACACACTTGTAAATCCCAGCTCTTGGGAGCCTGAGACAAGAGGATTGCACAGGTTCGAAGCCAGCCTCAGCTACATAGTGAGGCTCTTAGCAACTTAGTGAGACTCTGTTTCCATAAAACAGGTCTGGGAGTATAGCCCAGAGATGAAAAGCCCCTGGGTTCCACCCCTAGTACCACACACACACACACACACACACACACACACACACACACACACAAGGTACTGATAGTATAAATAAGTAGCAACAGTTTGCTGAGAGCCAAAAAACACCCATCAAACTGGACTTTTTGTAGGCTTAATAGTACACTTGAACAGCCATCAACAGAATTGCTTGAGCTTTGTTGAGCAGTCTATCTCAAAATTTAAGCTTCATCTGGGACACTAAAAGAAATGTAGCCTTAGACCTCACTCTTAGTTATGTTATGCTCTGTTGAATTAGCTTTAGATAAAGACCAGGATTTACTTTTTAAATTTTTAATTATGCCGGGCGTGGTGGCACACGCTTGTAATCCCTGCACTTGGGAGGCTGAGACTGGAGGATCACACAGGTTCAAAGCCAGCCTCAGCTACTTAGTGAGGCTCTCAGCTACTTAGACCCTGTTTCCAAATAAAATATAAAATGGATCTGGGAGTATAGCCCGGAGGTAGAAAGCCTCTGGGTTCCACCCCCAGTACCACCAAAAAAAAATTTTTTTTTAATTATTACTATTTGTGTGTGTGTGTGTGATACTGGAGATTGAACACAAAGGCTATATCCCCAGTCCTATTTTATTGTTTAATTTTAAACAGGGTCTCACTAAGGTGCGGAGGGCCTAATGTTGCTGAGGCTAGCTGCAAACCTGTTGTCTCAGCCTCCCAAGTACTAGGTTGCAAAGTTATGAAACCACACCTGGCTGTGCTCCTCTGTCTCTGTGTGTGTGTGTGTGTCTCTGTCTGTCTGTCTGTCTCTAGTTTAGTGTGTGTTACTGGGGATTGAACCCTGAACTATACACTCAGCGCTGTATTATTTTTTTTTTTGAACAGGGTCTCACTAAATTGCTGAGACTGGTCTCAAACTTGCAATCCTCCTGTTTCAGCTTCCAAGTCCTGGGATTATAGGTAGATGCCACCATGCCCTGCTTAGGAATGTGAATTTCTAATAAACTTTCTAGGTGAGTCTAAAGTAACTCATGAAGCCCAGTATAGTAGCTCACGCTTGTAATCCCAGCATTCAGGAGGCTAAGACAGGAGGATCGCAGTTTGCGGACAGCCTCAGCTATTTAGTGAAAGCCAAAAAGCACTCAGGGAGACCCTGTTTCAAAATAAAGTTTCAAAATAAAGAATAAAAAGTAGGGCTGGGTTCCATTTCCAGTATTGCAAAAAAGAAAAATCTCGTGGACTACTTTAAGAAACTCTTGAGCTATGCTGTGGATATAACTCAGTGGTAGAATGCTTGCCTAGCATGTTGGAGTTTAATCCCCAGTAAAACACGCACGCACGCACACACACACACACACACACACACACACACACACACACACCCCTCTTCTAGGAGCTGATAATCTAGTTCTGTGATAGAGCTCTTGCTAGCATGCTTCAGGCCCTGGGTTCAGTCCCCAGCATAGAAGGAAGAGGGGAAAAAACTCTTCTGTAGAGAATAGAATTGGATTGATAATAGATGGCCTGTGTGGTGGGGCCCACCTATAACCCTAGTACTTGGGAGGCTAGGACAGGGGCATTGCAGGCTGGAGGACAGTCTTAGCAAGTAGTGAGATTCTCGTCAACCTAGTGAGACCCTGTTTCAAAATGAAAATAAGATAGGGCTGAGGGTATAACTCAGAGGTAGAGTGCTCCTGGGTTCCATCCCCAGTACCACAAAAAAAGAAACAGAGGTGATTTTTCCACTGAACCAATTCATAAGAACCTAAAATAGTCCAGAAAGTTTCTCATCTGTGAGAGCGGCAGGCCCCTTCTTCAAAGAGCAGATGTTAACTTTGTATCTCCATTGTGTGGAGATTCATTTTGAAATTTTTTTCCCCCTCTGTGCCATTTTTGACTCTCTTCCAAAGACACAAAAAGATGAAGTCACAGTGTATGCATTACCTCATGTGGGGGAGGCACTGGGGATTGAACCCTGGGGCAGTCTGCCTCCAAGCTATACCCCAAGCCCTATTTTATTTTATTTTCATTTTATTTTGGTGGTACTGGGGATGGAGCCCTTCTACCTCCATTCTACACTCCCAGACTTATTTTATATTTTATATTTTATTTGGAAACAAGGTCTCTTAAGCCAGCAAGACTGGCTTTGAGCCTGTGCGATCCTCCTGTCACCGCCTCCCAAGCGCGAGGATTACAAGCGCCCCCACGCCCTGCTTTTTTATTTTTATTTTTATTTTAAAACAGGGTCTCACTAAATTTCTCAGGTTGGCCTCGAACCTGCAGTCCTGTCTCAGCCTCCCAAGTACTGAGATTACAGGTCTGTGCCACTACACTCAGCTAATGCATTACCTTTCAAAAGAATGAAATATATTGGTGTGTGTGTGTGTGTGTGTGTGTGTGTGTGTGTGTGTGTGTGTGTGTGACAGAGAGACAGAGACAGACAAGACACTGGGGATTGAACCCAGGGGCATTCTACCTCTGAGCTACACCCCTAGTCCAATTTTTTTTCCCCAACAGGTTCTCATTAAGTTGCGGAGGGCCTCAATAAGTTACTTACTGAGACTGGCTGCAAACTGCGATCCTCCTGTCTCGGCCTCCCAAATGTGGAAATTATAGGTGTGTGCCCCCATGCCCAACTTGAAGCTTGCTTTCTTTTACTAGTTTTATTTCTTACAGAAGGTATATCCTACCTTCCTATAACACTGTTTGTTCTTTCTTTAAGTAGAATGATTCCAGTAAGACCTCTCATTATTATAGACTCATTGATTTCAAGCTGGAATAAATCTTTGATTTATTAACATTCTCATTTGTAAGAAGAGGAACCTACAAACTATAGAGAGGAAGAAATACACTGTGGACACACATTTAGCATGCAGTTGGTGCTAGATTCCAGGTGTCTTGCTTCATGGTAGTTATATGATAATAAAGAAAAGTAAGTTGTTGGGTTGTTTGTTTGGGGTGGTACTGGGGATCGATCCCGGGGCATTCTACCTCTGAGTTTACCCCCAGTTGTTGTCTTTTTATTTGGAAATAGGGTCGCACTAAGTCACAGAGGACCTTCCTAAGTTGTCAAGGCTGGCAAAGACTTGTGTTCCTCCTGTCTCAGCCTCCCAAGTACTGAGATCCAGGCATGCCCTATTTACTTTTTATTTTGAAAAAGGTTCTTGCCATGTTGCTGAAGGCCTAAGCTGCTGAGAGTTGGCCTTGAACATGCCTGTAGTTCTCCTCTTTCAACCTCCGAGGTACTGGGATTATAGGTGTAGACCACCATGCCTAGCTAGAAAAGGTAGATTTTTATAAAAGTATTGTAGTCCTATAAAACATTTTAAAGGTAACCACATAAAAATGGTTAATTTTTCCATTCTAAAGTAAATGCTAAGCATGCTTATTAATGAAACAGTACTTCTAATTAGTATATGATATTCTAAAGTTAATATCACACTAAATACGTCTTCCTTGGTGTAGTGAGGGATTGAGATATAAAGTATTGCCTTTGCTGAAGCCCAAGAGCCCATCTTACAGCAGTTAGATAAACAGACTTGGTCTCTGAACTAAGATGGATGAGTGCCGTTTCCAGCATCTGTGAAGGAATTCCCTGACTCCCCTCTCGGCACCCAGCCTCACCTACATGCCTTTCAGGCCACAGCACCCAGATACATCAATGTGAGGTGCTGGGTCTGGGCCATTATTTCAGAAGTCCCATATAGAGGAGATCATATTTGTATGTTTTTAAATAACCCCAATACAAATTTATTTTATAATCGGCAAAATTGGAGTTGAGGTCTTTAATTTTAGAGTTTAAAGTGCCTGCTGTTTAAGCACTGACTTGTATAAAATGAATTGCATGTCTCACGCCAGTGAGTTTATGGGCTTTCTCGTTTTCAGTTACTAATCATGTAAAATGAAGCATTAGTTTTGTTGCATTTGATTATAGGTTCTTGGTTGCAATAAAGATGCTGTTGAAATTAATTGATTTACATGTTCCTCACCACCACCCCCCATTTGTACAGCCTTGCTTTGATTAGTTACAACACTGGTGTGAGTAATAAACACAACAAGGTCTTGTGCTGCAGTGGAGCAAGGAGACTGCAGGTGAAGGGTTACATGCAGGTTTTAGTATAAATTCTAACCAAAATGCACCCAAGCCAAGCGGGAGGTAAGCAGAGAACTACCTTGTACCTTCCCAGGGTTCCCAGTGGCCAACAGCTATTATTACCAGGGTAGGTGGTTCTTGGAGCCTGTGATTAGCAATTCCCCTGAACAGCTGGTTTCTTGAGAATGCCACTTGGAATTGAAAGTGGCTTCTGCATGCCTTCAAGAATTTTTTTTTTTTTTCCAGTACTGGGGATGGAACCCAGGGGCATTCTGCATCTGAGCTACACTGCCATCCCTATATTTATTTATTTATTTGCTTGTTTATTTATTGGTGGTACCTGGGGTGGAACCCAGGGGCTTTTCTACCTCTGGGCTATACTCCCACACCTATTTTATACTTTATTTGGAAACGGTCTCACTAAGTAGCTGAGGTTGGCTTCGAAGCTGTGCGATCCTCCTGTCTCGGCCTCCCATTTTATTCTTTATTTTGAAACAGGGTCTCACTAAGTTGCGAGAGCCTCACTGAGTAGCTGGGACTGGCTGCGAACCTTCGATCCTCCTGTCTCAGCCTCCCAAATACTGGGATTATAAGCGTGCACCACCATTCCTGGTGGTTCTTCAAGAAAATTTTGGGGGGCTCAGGATAATTCTTTTTTTCAGAGGTATCTTTGGTAGTTTGCTGTTTGCACCTTCCTGAATTCTTTTTTTTTTTTTTTTTTGCTGGGTCTGGGGATGGGACCCAGGGGCATTCGACCTCAGATCTATAGCCCCTGCCCCTGCCCTATTTTTTATTCTTTATTTTGAAACCGGGTCTCACTGAGTTGCAGAAGGCCTCACTAAGTAGCTGAGGCTGTCCGTGAACCATGATCCTCAGGTCTCAGCCTCCTGAATGCTAGGATTACAAGCATGCGCCACCACGCCCGGCTTGCACCTTCCTGGATTCTGTTCTTTCAAATTGTTCTCAGTCTTGAGGGTTTGTTGTGGCAGGATGGTGGTGGTACTGGGGATTGAACCCAGAGGCATTTCACCTCCAAGCTATACCCCCAGCCTGATTTTCTCATTTGGAAATAAGGCCTAAATTGCTGAGGCTGATTTCTAGCCTGCAGTCTTCTTACTTCAGCCCAGGGTATTGGGATTACAGATATGTGCCACTGCACCCAGCTCTTTCCTCTCCCCAGTGCTTGGAATGGAAACCAGGGCCTCATAAATGCCAGGCAAGCTCTCTACCACTGGGCCTACCACATCCCAGGCCCTTTTTTTTTTATTTTTATTTTTATTTTTATTTTTGAAATTGGGGATGAAACTCAGGGGCGTTGTACCTCTGGGCTATACCCTCTTAGTTTTTATTTTGTAATAAGAGTCTCAGTGAGTAGCTGAGGGTCTTGCTAGGTTTCTGAGGCTGTCCTGTAACCTGCAATCCCCATTTCAGCTGGGATTACAGGTGCGTCAGAAAGTACTGGGATAGCCTGGCGCACCTTGTAATCCCAGCATTTGGGAGGCTGAGACAGGAGAATCGCAGTTTGCAGACAACCTCAGCTACTCAGGCCCTTTGCAATTCAGTGAGGCACTGTTTCAAAATTAAGAATAAAAATTAGGGCTGGGGTATAGCTCAGAGGTAGAATGCCCCTGGATACAATCCCCTGTACCACAAAAATAACAAAGTACTAGTATTACAGGTATGTGCCACCACACCCAGCTCCTATATATGTATGTATGTTTATGTTTGTATGTATGTGTCTATGTATTTACTTTTGAGATAGGGTCTCAAAAAGTTGCCCTCAGGTTCAACACCCAGAATCACAAAAAACGCCAGCTTCAGCAACTTAGTGAGGCCTTTTGCAATTTAGTGAGACCCTATTTCAAAAAATAATAATAAAATAGGGCTGGGCATCGCCTAATTCCATCCCCAGTAACAAGCTTCAAGTCTTCTTCATGTGGATATCCATTTTTCCCAGCCCCAAATAGTGAAGAGGCTGTCCTTTTTTTTTGGTGGTGGTACTGGGGTTCCTGGAAGCCCTTCTACCTCCAGGCTACACTCCCAGACCTATTTTTATGTTTTTGTTTGGAAACAGGGTCTCTTAAGCCAGAGGGGCTGGCTTCGAACCTGCGCCATCCTCCTGTCTCCGCTTCCCAAGGGCGGGGATTACAAGCTGGCGCCACCACGCCCGGCTTAGTTTTTATTCATTATTTTGAAACAGGGTCTCACTAAATTGCGGAGGACCTCACTAAGTAGCTGAGGCTGTCTGCAAACCACGATCCTTTGGGCTCAGCCTCTTGAATGCTGGGATTACAAGCGTGCGCCACCACGCCCAGCTGAATGTATGCTGTTAGTACCTTTGTCAAGAATTAATTGGCTTGCATCATTTGTAGGAAAAGGGATGGACCTGGAGAATATTATGTAAAGTAAGATTAGCCAGTCAAAGAAAGTGAAAGGTCAGGTCGTGTGTTTTCACTCATATGGAGGGAGTGAAAACAAAAGGGACTTGAGATGAAGGAGGAGGAGCCTCAGCGCTACAGAGGGGACCTACGGGAGGGCGGGCAGAGGGCTGAGGAAGGAAACACTTCCATGGACACTGTATATACATGAAGTTACCAGGGCCAATCTCGGTTTCACATATGGGGAAGCAGAGGGAGCCCGGGTAGGGCAATTAGCTATAGGTGCGTGGGTTTATTTCTGGGACCTATATTCTGTTCATACATATACAAACTATAGACCAGGCCAGGCTCAGTGCTGCACACCTGTAATCTCAGTACATGGGAGGCTGAGACAGAAGAATTGCGGGTTCAAAGATGGCCTGGACCACTTAGAAAAACCTTGTTTCAAGATAAAATGTTTGGCCGGGCGTGGTGGCGCACGCTTGTAATCCCCGCGCTCGGGAGGCGGAGACAGAGGATCGCACTGGTTCGGAGCCAGCCGCACTGGTTTAAGAGACCCTGTTTCCAAATAAAAAAATATAAAAAATAGGTCTGGGAGTGTAGCCCTAAAGTAGAAGGGCTTCCAGGAACTCCAGTGCCACCAAAAAAAAAAAAAAAAAAAAAAAAGATAAAATGTTTGAGTGATGTTTGAGTGGGATGTAGCTCAGTGGCAGAGCGCCTGCCTTGCAACTGCATTGCCCTGTGGTTCAATCCCCAGGGCCAAAAAAGACACAGACACACAGACATGTGTGTGTGTGTGTGTGTGTGTGTGTGTGTGTGTGTGTATTTTTTTAAAGCCAGGCCTGGGGAGGAAAGAAAAAAAAACTATAGAGCAATATCCTTGATGATTGAGATGTGAAAATTCTGATAAAACTTCTAGCAAATAAGATGGGTGTGGTGGCGCATGATTGTAATCCCGGCATCGGGAGGCTGAGACAGGAGGATCATGGTTTGAGGACAGCCTCAGCTACTTAGACCCTTTGCAACTCATTGAGACCCTATTTCAAAATAAAGAATAAAAATAAATAGGGCTGGGGGTGTAGCTAGGAGGTAGAAAGCCCCTGGGTTCCATCTCCAGTACCACACACACACACACACACACACACACACACACACACACACAGACCATTCACCATGATTAAAGTTGGATTTATTCTAGGGTTGCAAAGATGGTTCCAGATATGCAAATCAATCGAATGAAGGATAAAAGTTATGTTCATCTCATAAAATCTGATACTTTTTGGTTATGAAAATCCTGAATTAGGTAAGGAGCAAACCTCTATATAATAGAGGCCATCTAGCCAGACATGGTGGTACATGCTTGTAATCCCGGCATTTGGGAGGCTGAGACAGGATGGTTGTGGTTCACAGACAGCCTCAGCTACTTAGTGAGGCCCTCTTCAACTCAGTGAGACCCTGTTTCAAAATAAAGAATAAAAATAGGGCAGGGGGTGTAGCTCAGAGGTCGAATGCCCCTGGGTTCCATCCCCACAAGCGCAAAAAAAAAAAAAAAAAAAAAAAGAATAAATAATAGGGCTGGGGTATCACTCAGAGGTAGAATGCCCCTGGATTCCATCCCCAGCATCGCAAGAAGAAAAAAAAAAATGCCATCTATGACAAACCCACAGCCAATGTCATACTGAGTGGGGAAAAGCTGGAAGTATTTTCTCTAAGATCTGGAACAAGACGAGAATGTCCACTCCAGTTTTAGCCAGAGCAATTGGGCAAGAGAAAAAATGAAAGGCATACAGATAGGAAAGGAGGTGAAATTACCCATTTGCCCAAGACCTGAAGACCGCCTATAGATTATTAGAACTGGTACGCAAATTCAGTAGTGTTGCAAGATACAAAATCAACGTACAAAAACAGTATGACTTTCATACACCAATAATGAGATTGCTGAGAAAGGAATGAAAACAATCCCCTTCACAATACCACAAAAAAATCTCTCCAGCTGGCATGGTGGTGCACGCTTGTAATCCCAGCATTCGGGAGGCTGAGACGGGAGGATCGCGGTTCACAAACAGCCTCAGCTATTTAGGCCCTCCGCAACTCAGTGGGACCCTGTTTCAAAATAATCGAAAATAGGGCTGGGGAAGCCAGGCATGGTGGCGCACGCTTGTAATCCTAGCATTCGGGAGGCTGAGACCGGAGGATTGCAGTTTGCAGACAGCCTCAGCTACTTAGGCCCTTTGCAGCTTAATGAGACCCTGTTTCAAAATAAAGAATTTAAAAAAAAAAATAGGGCAGGGGGTGTAGCTCGGAGGTGAACGTTCCTGGGTCCCATCCCCAGTACTGCCAAAGAAAGAAAGAAAAAAAATTAAAAAGCAGGAGGCAGCACAATACTTGATTTCAAGCCATACTACAGAGCAGCAGTAACAAAAACAGCCTGAAACTGGCATCAAAACAGAGGCAGAGACCCATGGAACAGAGTAGAGATCGTTAGAATTTTTATTCTTTATCCCCCACTGGGGCTTTCGGACAGGAGGAGTGGTGTTGCTCAACCCTGGTTGATGCTATGATCGCCTGGGGAGCTTTTAAGAGCACTGATATCTGAGTCCCCCCGGGATCAGTTACATCAAAACAGCAGCGAGAGGTCCTGCCAACTTTTAACTTTTTTATAAGCCCACTAAGTGATCGTCATGTGCAACCACAGTGACGGGTCTCTGAGGCAGAGAGCAAGGGGAAGATTCTATTCAGTGTTAGAGTCTTAGAAATCATCTATCTACTGCTTTACATGTGAGAGGCTGAAGCTGGGATGGGAAGGGATTGCCCCACAGTCATGCCAGCTGCTGACAAAACAATCTGTGCAGCCAGCTCGGCGGTGCGTGCCTGCTGCAGCCTCAGGGAGACTGAGGCAGGGGGATCACAAGTTTGGAGCCAGCCTGGGCAACTTAGTGAAACCCTGTCTCAAAAAATAAAAAGAGAGGCTGGGTGTGGTAGCGCACGCTTTTTTTTGTTTTTGCTTTTGTTTTTGTTTTGCGGGTCTGAGAATAGAACCCAGGGGCATTCAACCTCCAAGCTACATCCCCTGCCCTATGTTTTTTACTTTTTATTTTGAAACCAGGTGTCACTAAGTTGCAGAGGGCCTCATTAAGTAGCCGAGGCTGTCTGTGAACTGTGATCCTCCGGTCTCAGCCTCCCAAATGCTGGGATTACAAGCGTGCACCACCACGTCCGGCTTTGGCGCACGCTTTTAATCCCTGCACTTGGGAGGCAGAGACAAAAGGATCGCGCAGATTCGAAGCCAGCCTTGCTGGCTTAAGAGATCCTGTTTCCAAATAAAAATATAAAAATAGGTCTGGGAGTGTAGCCCGGAGGTAGAAAGGGTTTCCAGGAACCCCAGTACCACAAAAAATAAAAATAAAAAGGGAGCCAGGCATGGTGACGCATGACAGGAGGATGGCAGCTCACGGCCAGCCTCAGCAACTTAGTGAGGCCCTCAGTAACCTAGTGAGACCCTGTCTGAAAATAAAAATAATAAAAAATAAAAAGGGCTAGAGGTATAGCTCAGTACTAGAGCGCCCCTGTATTCAATCCCCAGGACCAGAAAGAGGAGAGACAGAGTCTTCATAAGCCCAGGTCATCTCTGTCCCAAACTCCAATTTAGCAGAAGAATTTGTCAAACCAAGGGTCCAGGGTAGAGGAGGTAGAACCACAGATTCCTGGTCTCCCCAACTTTTTTGTGTGTGGATCTGGGGATGGAACCCAGGGGCATTTGACCTCCAAGCTACACCCCCAGCTCTATTTTTTATTACTACTTATTTTGAAACAGGGTCTTACTGAGTTGCAAAGGTTCTCACTAAGTAGCTGAGGCTGTCCAAGAACCGCGATTCTCCTGCCTCAGCCTTCCGAATGCTGGGATTACAAGCGTGCGCCACCACGCCCAGCTTCTCCTCAACCTTTCTTCCATCCAGAGTAGCTCAGCTTTTCACTTATATATGATTAGAGAAAATAGGTTTGTAGCTTAAATAAAGATGGGCATTCCCTTCATTCTACAGAAAAGTGAGGTCCAAGGGTGCCTCCAAACCGACAGTTGTCAGTGGCAGGGCTGGCACCCAAACTCAGGCCCACCAACTAGAAGGAGGAAAAGGGTCTTCTTCAGGGGCACAAAACCAAAAAGGGACACTTGCGTGTAGTCTCTAGAATTCTCCATCTAGAGCTCTTAACTAAATTTCCTGCTGGGCATGGTGGCACACGCTTGTAATCCCAGTACCTGGGAGGCTGAGACTGGAGGATCACAGGTTCAAAGCCAGCCTCAGCTACTTAGTGAGGCTCCCACCAACTTTGCAACTCAGTGAGACCCTGTTTCAAAATAAAGAATAAAAAATAGAGCTGGAAGTGGAGCTTGGAAGTTGAATGCCCCTAAGTTCTATCCCAAGACCTGCAAAAAAAAAAAAAGTGAATTAAAGCCAAGCATGGCTGTGTACTCTCATAATTCTAGTACTTGAGAGGCTGAGAATCACAGGCTCAAAGAGGGCAGCCTCAGCAACTTAGCAAGATCCTGTTTCAAAATAAAAAAGCCCAGAGCCGGATGTATGGTGCACACTTGTAATCCCAGCACTTGGGAGGCTGAGACAGGAGGATTGCACAGGTTCAAAGCCAGCCTTGGCTACTTAGTGAAGCTCTCAGCAACTTAGTGAGACCCTGTTTCCAAATAAAATATAAAAAATAGGTCTGGGAGTGTAGCCCGGAGGTAGAAGGCCTCTGGGTTCCACCTCCAGAGAAGAAGGGCGCTCGGAACCTGATAGAAGTAGGTTCAAGTGCTGGGCGTAGTGGCGCACGCTTGTAATCCCCACGCTTCAGAGGCAGAGACAGGAAGATGGCGCAGGTTCGAAGCCAGCCTCGTGAGCTGGCTTAGGAGACCCTGTTTCCAAATAAAAATGTAAAAATGGGTCTGGGAATGTAGCCCGGAGGTAGAAGGGCTTCCAGGAACCCCAGTACCACACACACACACACACACAAAAAAAAAAAAAGAAGTAGGTTCAAGTCCAGCAGCTTTGATCACCAGCGACCCTCTGCTTCCCTAAGTGGGGCTGCCTGGACTTTGAATCGGGGTTTCACTGCCCACAGAGTCCAGCAAGGCGAGAGCTAAGCACAGGCCTGGCCCGGGACGGCGCTTGGAAGTGACCTACGAGTTGAAGTTGGCACTCAGCGGTGAGCTGACCCAGTCCCTCCCCGGCTGCCAGTGACTTTGCTCTCCAGGACCTGAGCTATCAGGCCAGATCCCCGGAGAAGAGAGAGGCTGGCAGGGGAATGGAGCATGACTCAGCCCCGGGGATCTCGGGAGAACAGCGGGTTCTGGGCCTTGAGCAAGGGTGGGGAGGTACAAAGCCTGAGCCACTTTCCACCTGCTGACCCAAACACTGACCTCAGGAAGGCAGTATTGCACCTAAGGCCCTGGGAGGAGGGCGTGTGTTACCTGTGAGCCGGTTGCATGCTGCTAACGTGGGGGGAGTTGTGTGTGCACATGTGCTTTGGACTGGGGATGGAACCTGGGATGTTCTGCCACTGAACTACAACATCCCAGCCCTATTTTTTTATTTATTTATTTTTATGGTATTGGAGATTGAACTCTGAGACAGTCTACTTCTGAGTTATACCCCTAGCCACCCCCTTTTTTTTTTTAACCAGGTTTCAAAATTGCTAAATTGATGAGGCTGTCATCCAACCTGCGATCTTTCTGTCTCAGCTTCCAAGTACCGGCTTTATAGGCATGTGCCACCATGCCAGGCTACCCCCAGCCTTTTCTATGTTTTACCTTGAGACAGTCTCACTAAGTTGACCAGGATGGCCTTGAACTTATGGTCCTCGATCCACCTACCTCAACCTCCAGACACGTGCCCCTGTGCCCAGCCAGCTGCTAACATTTGTATGATGAGTGCCCAGCCTCTTGTAGGATATTTCCTCGTGCCATCATCATTCGCTCGGTCGTCACAATGCAGGAGGGATGCTGGTTCGGCATATCACTATCCCCCACCACAACTTGCTCTTTTTGAAATGAAAGCTGAGAGAGACTGTATACCTTGCTCGTGGTCACAGTGCAAGAGTGACCTGCTAACCCTGGCTTAACTCGCTCATTCACAGCACGAGTTGAGCAGCCATCAGGGCCTGGCTCTTGCTGAGAGATCCGGGGATCTGGGGAACGTCAGAGCAACCAGACACGTTCTTTGCTCTCAAAGGGCTCTCTGTGTCGAAGTGGAGATGGATGCAGAGATAAAAAGGGTCAGTGCAAAGAAAGATGTGCTAGCCGGGCGTGGTGGCGCACGCTTATAATCCCCACGCTTGGGAGGCGGAGACAGGAGGATCGTACAGGTTCGAAGGCAGCCTCAGTTACTTAGTGAGGCTCTCAGCAACTTAGTGAGACCCTGTTTCCAAATAAAGTATAAAAATAGGTCTGGGAGTGTGGCCCGAAGGTAGGAAATCCCTGGGTTCCACCACCAGTACCACATAAAAATTAAAAAAAAAAAAAAAAAAAAGAGAATAAGCCAGGCCTGGTGGCACACACCTGTAAACCCAGTACTTAGGAGACTAAGACAGGAGAATGCGAGTTTAAGGTCAACCTCAGCAATTTAATGAGACACTCAGCAACTTAGCAAAATCTGGTCTCAAATTTTAAAATAAATATAAAGAGAAAATAAATAAAATATGAGCCGGGCATGGTGGCGCACACTTGTAATCCCAGCATTTGGGAGGCTGAGACAGGAGGATCTGGGTTCTTAGCATCAGCTACTTAGGCCCTTTGCAACTCAGTGAGACTTTGTTTCAAAATAAAGAATAAAAAATAGAGCTAAATCACCAGATTTACAGATTTACAGCTCAGAGGTAGAATCTCCCTGGGTTCCATTCCCAGTACTGCAATAAATAAATAAATAAGTAAGTAAATAAAAGCTGGGGGTGTTGCTCAGAGGTAGAATCCCCCTGGGTTGGTTCAATCCCCAGTAACACACACACGCATGCACACACACATACAAATTCAGAGATGAATTAATATGCTCTCAATCAGCTTTCATTCATGCAGAAATTTTTGTTATTATTTTCTGTGGTACTGAGGATTGAACCCGGGAGCTCCCTCTATCTCTCATCTCTAACACAGCCCTTTTTATTTTTTATTTTGAGATAAGATCTAAGTTGCCCAGGCTGGCCTGGAACTTGTGATCCTCCTGCCTCAGTCTCCTGAGTCACGGGTATTACAGTGTAGGACATTGTACTGCACTTGCCTTTTACCTTATTAATAATCTTTTTTTAGTTTATATATTTGCTAATTCAAGCCCAAACTATTCAAACTTTCCACTGATTTATCTGTTTTGTTTAATTGCTATGTATTTGTTTAATTTGTTTATTTAATTGCTATATATTTGTTTTATTTCCAATGTTTTTTCTGCAATATATTTTCCTTGTTGAAGTAGAGCATTTCAGATATTTTTTTGTGGGGGGCAGTAATGGGGATGGAACCCAGGGGCATTCTACCTCCGAGCTACAGCTCTATTTTTTATTCTTTATTTTGAAACAGGGTCTCACTAAATTGCGGAGTCTGTCCCTAAACCGTGATCCTCCTCTCTCAGCCTCCCAAATGCTGGGATTACAATCATGTGCCACCGGGCCTGGCTGCGACATTTCAGATATTTAATGAGTTAAACAGATTTTGTTTGTTTTTGTGGTACTGGGATTGAACCCAGGGGCATTTTATTTCCGAGCTATCCCCAGATCGATTTTATTTTTTATTTGGAAACAGCATCTCAATAAAGTGCTGAGGGTCTAAGTTGCTGAGGCTGGCCTCAAACCTGTAATCCTCTTATCTTAGCCTCCCAAGTACTGGGATTATAGGCATACCCAGGCAATTGCTTTATTAATGTAGTATGGTTCTGCCCACCTGTTGAATGCCAGTTTCTGTCCCTTAGGACCTTTTAGTATCACCTGGGTGCAATCCTGATCCTGCTAAAAAAAAAAAAATAAATAAAAATAAAAATAAAAATAAAAATAAAAAGACAATCATATTTTTTCTAATGAGAATCAGCCTAAAGCAAATTTATGAAATTATCATTTTTTCTTTAGCAACAGATTTGTGTGAGTCTGTGTATGTGCACATGTGTGTATGCATGTATGTGGTGCTGGGGATGGAATCCAGGGATATTCTATTTATCCCTGAGAATCATCACAGCTCTATTGTACTTTATATTTGAAAACAGGGTCTCCCCAGGCATGGTGGTGCACACTTGTAATCCCAGTACTTGTGAACCTGGAGGAACACAGGTTCACAGCCAGCCTCAGCTACTTAGTAAGATCCTCCGAAACTTAGTGAGACCTGTTTCAAAAAGAAATAAAAAATAGGGCTGAGGGTGTAGTTCAGAGGTAGAATGCCCCTGGATTCAATCCCCAGTACAGAAAAAAAGATGCACCTCCTACCCCAACTCTCTTAATCCTCTCAGTGATGAATCGGAGGCTGAGCGGTTGTAGCAGGTCTGCAACAGACGCAGGCCAGGAGCTGGGCTCCTACTTCCTGTACTGGGTTTGGCTGGCCTGAGCTGGCCAGGCCACTCTCTCCATCCATTTCCCACTCACACCTATGTTCCCCTCAGAGCCCTTGTGCTGAGAATGGTGTGTGTGTGTGTGTGTGTGTGTGTGTGTGTGTGTGTGTGTGAACTAGGGGTTAAACCAAGGGGCATTCTACCTCCAAGCAACACCCCCAGCCCGATTTATTTATTTATTTCTGGTGGGACTGGGGGTGGAACCCAGGGTCATTCTACCACCAAGCTACACCCCCAGCCCTATTTTTTATTCTTTAATTTTTTTTTTTTTTTTTTTTTTTTTGCAGGTCTGGGGATGGAACCCAGGGGCATTTGATCTCCGAGATACACCCCCTGCCCTATTTTTTATTCTTGATTTTGAAACCGGGTCTCACTAGTTGCAGAGGGCCTCACTAAGTAGGTGAGGCTGTCTGCGAACCATGATCCTCCGGTCTCAGCCTCCCAAATGCTGGGATTACAAGCGTGCGCTACCACACCCAGCTTTATTCTTTTTTTTTTTTTTTTTTTTTTTTTTGCGGGTCTGGGGATGGAACCCAGGGGCTTTTGACCCCTGAGCTATACCCCCTGCCCTATTTTTTATTCTTTATTTTGAAACCGGGTCTCACTGAGTTGCAGAGGGCCTCACTAAGTAGCTGAGGCTGTTCGCGAACCGCGATCCTCCAGGTCTCAGCCTCCCGAATGCTGGGATTACAAGTGTGCGCCACCACGCCCGGCTATTCTTTATTTTGAAACAGGCTCTTACTGAGCTGCAGAGGGCCTCACTAAGTAGTAGCTGAGGCTGTTCTCGAACATGTGATCCTCTTGTCTCAGCCTCCCAAGTACCTGGATAACAAATGTGTGCCACCATGCCCGGCTCTATATTATTTATTTTTATTTATTTATTTATTTTGCAGTATTGGGGATTGAACCCAGGGACATTCTACCTCCAAGCTACGCCCGCAGCTTCATTTTTTTAATACTGTTTATTTTGAAACAGGATCTCACTAAGTTGTGGAGGGCTTCACTAAGTAGCTGAGGCTGGCCACAAACCTGTGATCCTCCCCTCTCAGCCTCCCAAGTACTGGGACTATGATTACAAGTATGTGCCACCATGACTGGCTTTTTTTTTTTTTTTTTTTTTTTTTTAGTGGGGACTGAACCTAGGGCCTGGTCCATGCTAACCACGCAGTCTAAAACTGAGCTATATGCCCACGCCTAATGCTGAGATATAACACAAAGAAATTACTTGGGGACAGGCATGCTGGCGCATGCTGGTAATCCCAGTACTTGGGAGGCTGAGACAGGAGGACCGTAGGTTCCTGGACAGCCTCAGCTACTTAGTAAGGCCCTCTGCAACTTAGTGAAACCCTATTTCAAAATAAAGAATGAAAAAAATAGGGCTGGGGGTGTAGCTTGGAGGTAGAATGTCCCTGGGTTAAATTAGGTGGGGTTTTTTTGTTTTGTTTGGTTTGGTTTGGTACTGAGGATGGAGCCAGGGGCGTTCTACCTCTGAGCAACACCCCCAGTCCAATTTTTTATTCTTTATTTTGAAACAGGGTCTCAATTAGTTTCAAAGGGCCTCACTAAGTAGCTGAGGCTATCTGTGAACTGAGAGCCTATCTCAGTCTCCCAAATTTTTTTTGGGGGGGTCTGGGAATTAAACCCAGAGGCATTCAGCCTCCGAGCTACACCCCCTGCCCCATTTTTTATTCTTTATTTTGAAACAAGGTCTCACTAAGTTGCAGAGGGCCTCACTAAGTAGCTGAGGCTGTCTGAGAACCATGATCCTCTGGTCTCAGCCTCCAGAATGCTGGGATTACAAGCGTGCGCCACCACGCATGTCTTTTGAAATCCGCCCCCCACCCCGTGCGTGGTACGGGTAATGAAACCCAAGAGCATTCTACCTCCGAACTATACCCTCCAGCCTTATTTTATTATTTTTATTTTGAAGCAAGGCTGAGGCTGGCTGGGAACCTGCGGACCTCCTGTCTCAGCCTCCCAAATACTGGGATTACAAGTGTGCGCCACCACGCCGGCAATTCATCTCTTTATATGATGACTGCTTGTTTGCTGGTTCATTTGACAGCTAAATCACCAACTGCTTTCTGGACGACATCTGAGGCCACTCCATCTGGCCCACCTCCCTACTTGGCTTCACCTCCTGCCGCTGTCCTGGCCCAGTACAACCTCCTGCCCTCTTCTTACACAAGACTCTTTCCTGCCTCCCCCAAGTCTGGACCCCAGCCCTATTTATTTATTTATTTATTTATTTATTTATTTATTTATTTATTTTAGTTTTATATTTATTTATGTGGCATTGGGGGTTGAACCCTGGGGTATTCTACCTTCAAGCTACACCTTCCAGCTCTATTTTATTTTTATTTTGAAACAGGGTCTCACTAGGTTACTAAGAGTCTTACTACTTACTGAGGCTGTTTTCAAATCTGTGATTCTCCTGTCTCCGTCTCCCAAGTATTCAGATTACAGGCATGTATCACCACACCCGGCTTTTTTTTTTGGTGTGTGTGTGTGTGTGTGTGTGTGTGTGTGTTACTAGCGATCTAGGGATTGAAGCCAGCAGCACTTTATCTCCGAGGTATAACACCCTCAGCCCTTTTTTTTTTTTATTTTGTGGTACTGGGGTTCCTGGAAGCCCTTCTACCTCCGGGCTACACTCCCAGACCTATTTTTTTTTTTTTTTTGGTGGTACTGGGGTTCCTGGAAGCTCTTCTTCCTCCGGGCTACACTCCCAGACCTATTTTATATTTTTGAAACAGGGTCTCTTACGCCAGCGCGGCTGGCTTCGAACCTGCGCGATCCTCCTGTCTCCGCCTCCCAAGCGCGGGGATTACAAGAGTGCGCCACCACGCCCGGCTTCCCAGACCTATTTTTATATTTTTATTTGGAAACAGGGCCTCTTAAACCAGCGTGGTTGGCTTCAAACCTGCACGATCCTCCTGTCTCTGCCTCCCAAGCGTGGGGATTACAAGCGTGTGCCACCACGCCCTGCTATTTATTTTTTATTTATTTATTTTTGCAGGTCTGGGGATGGAATCCAGGGGCATTTGACCTCCAAGCTATACCCCCTGCCCTATTTTTTATTTTGAAATAGTGTCTCACTAAGTTGCAGAGGGCCTCACTAAGTAGCTGAGGCTGTCTGCCAACGGAGATCCTCCAGTCTCAGCCTCCCAAATGCTGGGATTACAAAGTGTGTGCCACCACGCTCAGCCCGTATTTTTTTCTTTATTGTAAAACAAGGTTTCACTGAGTTGCTGAGGGTCTCACTAAGTAGTTGAGGCTGGCAGCAGACCTGCAGTCCTCCTGTTTTAGCCTCTCAGAGACTGGAATTACAAGCGTGCACCACCTTGCCTGATGCAAGAATACTTTTATTGGCCACTCTGCTCCCAGTGCCCAGAGCAGAGCCTGAACCAGGACAGGTGCCCATGAGTATCTGTGCCATCAACAATGGGATCTGGAACGTTTCCGGTGCTCTTGGGCACAGCGTCTCTGCGGAGGGTGTTTCGTATACCGCCTGTCAGTTCTACCTCCTTCAGTTGTCCAGACCCAGCTTAAACATCCAGGACAACCAGCAGTTCTGTACAGCCTTCCTCCTCGGGCTAATGTCCCCTGACCATGTACACGTTTAATCCCTCCTCCCTGACACACCACGCCACTGAGGACCCTCTTGTCTCTGTAGACAATGAATTGAACCTTTTACCCTGGGCCCCAGGCACCTACACAGTGCTGGATACTGGTCTAGATTCCTGGATCTCAGCAGTGAGCCTTACAAGTGAAAAGCCATGTCCTCATAAAGCTTACACTGGAGGAGGGGGGGGCACGCTATAGCACTCTGTGTGTGTGTGTGTGTGTAAAGGGGGGAATTGGACCCAGAGCCTTGGGCATGCTAGGCAAGCACTCTACCACTGAGCCATATCACATCCCTAGCACCAGGCTAAAATAAAATAAGTAGGTCTAAGCTGGGTGTGGCGGTGCAGGTTTGTAATCCCAGTACTTGGGAGGCTGAGACAGGAGGATCACGCTTCACGGCCAGCCTCAGCTACTTAGTGAGACCCTCTGCAACTTAGAGTCTGTTTCAAAATAAAGAATAAAAAATGGTGCTGGAGGTGTAGCTCCGAGGTAAAATGCCCCTGGGTTCCATCCCCAGCACCACACACACACACACACACACACACACACACACACACACACACACACACACCACAGTAGGTCTAGGAGTATAGCTTGGTGGTAGAGCGCTTGCCTAGCATTCCAGTGACCCTGAGTTTATTCCCCATCACTGCCAAAAAAGAAAAAGAAAGGTGAAGAAAATAAGTAGAATGTAGCACATAGGGCATGTTAGAAAGTGGTAATTATTGAGGACAAGAACAGAGCAGATGGAGCTGGGTGTGATGGTCCATACCTGTAATCTCAGTAGTTGGGAGGCTGAGACAGGTAGATTGCAGATTTGAGGCCACCCCTAGCATCTTAAAGGGACCTCAACAACTCAGTGAGACCCTGGTTCAAAATAGAAAGGGCTGGGGTATAGCTCAGAGGCAAACAGTCTGGGGTTCTGGGGTGATGGCCATGCGGAAGGTACACATTTGGATGTCAGCAGCATAAGGGTGCTCTTCAAAGCTCTGAGGACCAGATTAGACCACTAAGAGAGCAAGTGTTTCAGGGAAGGGGGAATGAGCCTTGTCAAATGCTGCAGATGGTCAGCCAGGCGTGGTGGCACAGGCTTGTGATCCCAGCATTGGGGAGGCGGAGACAGAAGGATTGCGATTCGCAGCCAGCCTCAGCTACTTAGTGAAGCCCTTTGCAACTCAGTGAGACCCTGTTCCAAAATAAAGAATAAACCGGGCGTGGTGGCGCATGCTGCTAATCCTAGCATTTGGGAGGCTGAGACAGGAGGATCCGGGTTCAGGACCAGCCTCAGCTACTACTTAGGCCCTTTGCAACTCCGTGAGACCCTGTTTCAAAATAAAGAATAAAAAATAGGGCTGGGAGGTATAGCTCGGAGGTAGAATGACCCTGGGTTCCATCCCCAGTACAGCAAAAAAAAAAAAAAAAAAAAGATAATAATGCTGATGGGTCCAGAAAAAAATGGGGCCTAGCGGTGTAGACAAGGTCAGGTGCCATTCGCTCTGCAAAGTACAGGCTCAGTAAGGGTTATCGGACTACAGATGGGAACAGACAAAATGGCCAAGTCACAGAAGGAGGCACAGGAAGACACGGAGACCCAGGTAGAAGGACTGCGGCACGTGGGTTGGAAGGAGCCTAGAGGCGACCTCGCCGGCCCCCTCGCTCTCCAACAAGAAACGCCTGCGGGCCGGGCGGCCGCCGAGCCCGCGCCGCGCTGCAGAGGGGCGCCCGCCGGCGTCTCCACCCCCGCCCGGCCCGCGGCATCGCCCGTCCATCCTCGCGGGGCCGAGCCTTCGGGTGCGCGGGCCGGGCGGGGGTGGAGACGGGCGCGGAGCCGAGGCCCCGAGGCGCGGACGCTCCGGCCGGGCGGCGCGCGCCCAAGATGGCGGTGGCGGGCGGGCGGGCGAGGCGCCGCGGCCCCCCTCGGGCCCGGGCCCCCGAGGCCGCGCCCCCGCCCGCCTCCCCGGGCCGCAGACGCCGCGCGCCGTCCCCGCGGCGGCCGGGCGAGGCGAGGCGCCCATGGCGCGCGGGGCGGGCGGGCGCGGGCTGCTGGCGCTCGGCCTCTGCCTGCTGGCGGCGCGCGGTAAGGGCCGGGCGGCGGCGCCCCTGGGCGGCGGGCGGGGGCTGCGGGGCTGCGGCGGGTCGGGGACTGCGGGCCGGGGCTGCGGGCTGGGGGCTGCGGGCCGGGCGGCGGGCGGGGGCTGCGGGCCGGGGCTGCGGGCTGGGGGCTGCGGGCCGGGCGGCGAGCGGGGGCTGCGGGGCTGCGGCGGCGCCGCTGGGCGGCGGGCAGGGGCTGCGGGGCTGCGGGCTGCGGCGGGTCGGGGACTGCGGGCTGCGGGCCGGGGCTGCGGGCGGCGGCGGCTCCAGCGCCCCCAACTTGGCGGAGGGCGTGGCCGGCGGGGTCCGGGTCCGGGCGCGGGCGCCCCGCTTTGTCCGCGGAGCCGGGGCCGCGAGGGCCTGGGCGGGGCGGGGGGACGTGAGCCCCGGTGCGCGGCCACGTGGAGGGCGGCGGCGGGCGGGAGGCAGGGCCGGGCTCGGGGGCGCGGCGGGGAGGCCGGGCGCGGGCCGCCGGCACGCCCCCTCCAGCCGGGCCGCGGGCGCGGGGCGGGGGTCGCCCGGTGAGAGCGGGAGACAGTGTCCGGGAGGCCAGGGGGTTAAGAAATGGTTGTGTCCCCCGGCCCCCTTCCATTCTCCCGAGAGGTGCGAGAGCGAGCCCCGGGTCGCCGGCGGGTGCCACGGCGTGTCGGGCACCTTCGGGCCCGGGCGGGGCTCGGCCGCTCCCTCGCCGGCCAGGCCGGCTCCGCGGGCGCGGGCTGGGAGGCCGCCGGGCCCTCCTGGCTGCCCTGCACGGCCAGAGCGGCCGCGCCGTGCCCTGGCGCAGTCAGCGGGCCGGGACACTTCTGCGGAGTTCTGACCGACCTCCCCGATCTCGACCCAAGGCAGCCATTCATCCCACAGCCTTTACTGCCCACGTGCCTGGTACCTAGACTGCCCTAAATAAGGAGCAGACGTCCTTGGAGGGAGGCTTTCACCCTCTGGAGGGGGCGCTGCGCAAGAGAGGCTTCTGAGCCAGCCTGGGAAAGTCAGGAAAGGCTTCAGAAAAGGAGAAAGTGATGGAATATCGAGGTAAACTTGGAGGGGGAGCCACCCCCGCAGGAGGACGGTGGGGAAAGTTCCAGAAGGAACATCATGTACAGACAGTGATGATTTTCTTTAGATCACTGGAGCAAAATCCAGCTGGAGTTTAGAATACAGGCGTGAGAGCCCAGAGTGGTGGCGCATGCTTGTGAGCTCGGTATTTGGGGACTAAAACAGGAGGATCACAGGTTCGTGGCCAGCCTCAGATACTTAGTTAGGCTCTCTGCAAATTAGTGAGAACCTGTTTCCAAATAAAGAATAAAAAATAGGGCTAGGAGCCAGGTGTGGTGGTGGACACTTGTAATCTCAGCACTTGGGAGGCTGTGATAGGAGGATCACAGGTTGGTGGCCAGCCTCAGCTACTAACGTGAGGTTTTCAGCAACTGAGACCATTTTTCCAAATAGGAATAAAAAATAGGGTTGGGGATGTAGTTCAGAGGTAGAATGTCCCTGAGTTCAATTCCTTGTACCACAAAAAAGAGAGAGAGAGAGAGAGAGAGAGAGAGAGAGAGAGAGAGAGAGAGAGAGAGAAAGAAAACAAGTGTGGGAGTTGTACAGGTGGGGAGAAATGGACCAGGAATCAGAAAGTAACAAGAGAGGAGGCTGAACCAGGCATCGTGGTGCACAGGTGCACACTTGTAATTCCAGTACTTGGGAGGCTGAGACAGGAGGATTGCAGGTTCATGGTCTTGCATCATCACCTCTGCAACTTAGTGAGACCCTGTTTCAAAATAAGAGAGGAGGCTGAGCTGGGCATGGGGGTGCATGCCGGTAATTTCCGGACTTGGGAGGTTGAGACCATAGGATCACAGGTTTTAGGCCAGCCTCAGCAGCTTAATGAGATAGATTCTCAGCAACTTAGCAAAACCCTGCTTCAAAATAAAAAAGGAGCCCGGCATGGTGGTGCACGCTTGTAATCCCAGCATTTGGGAGGCTGAGACAGGAGGATCGCGATTCGCAGCCAGCCTCAGCTACTTAGTGAGGCCCTTTGCAACTCAGTGAGACCCTGTTTTAAAATAAAGAATAAAAAATAGGGCTGGGGGTGTAACTCGGAGGTAAGATGCCCCTGAGTTCCAATCCCAGTACCACACACAAAAAAATAAATTAAATAAAAAGGGCCAGGTATGGTAGTGTACGCTTGTAATCCCAGGACTTGGGAGGCTGAGACAGGAGGATCACAGATTCATGGCCAAACTCAGCTACTTATCAAGGACTCACTACTTGTGAGGTCCTCTGCAATTTAGTGAGACCCGGTTTCAAAATTAAAAAAAATATATAGGGCTGGGGGTGTATCTTGAAGGTAGAATGTCCCTGGATTCAATCTGCAGTACTGAAGAAAAAAAAAAAGGATGCTGAAGGCTCAGCTCTGGCTGAAGGGCAGTATCCCCTGCTGAGGCTTCTGGCCTGAGGGCCCCTGGTGAGCCCTGGGGTCAGCTTTGCATCAACCACCTAGCCAGTGTGGAGAAGTGATTGGGCAGGGGGAGGTGGGAAATCTCGGCCCCCTGGGAGGCAGTGGTAATCCGAGACAGGACAGTGGCTAGTAGTAGTTGAGGTGGCCAGGAAGGCTGGATTCTGGAGACATTAAGGTAGTGGAATCAGGAGGACATAAGAATAAAAAATAAGAAAAAAGGACTGCTCAGCAAAAGGATAATGCTGATGCCTGCCCATTCTCCTGTAGCATTGCCCCGCACTGGACTGGGGACTGCAGAGTTTATAGGAATGGGACTCCTGCCTGAGGGCAGTGGCAGAAAGCAGAGCTCTTTCACCACACGCAAAAGGTGGGGCTCCCCTTCCACTCAAGTCAACAGAGGGCATGGAGAACCCCGGGGTCAGCAATAGGAGAGCTCCAAGAACGGGACACCTTTCTTCTCATCAGGGGGCCCAGGCCTAGAGGCCATCTCAGTCCGTTGGGGTGGCCTTCTCTGACCACATTTGGAGGTTAGGAGCCACATCAAACATTGGGAATATCTGTCTGTCTGTCTGTCTGTCTCTGATATTGGGAATTGAACCCAGAGGCATTCTACCTCTGAGCTACGCCAGGAGCCCTTTTAATTTTGAAACAGGGCTTTACTAAGTTGCTAAGGCTGGCCTCAAAGCTGTGAACCTCCTGCTTGAGCCTTCCAAGAACTTGGAATTACATGTGGGCACCACTGCACCCACCTGGAGGCTTGTCTGTCTGTCTATCTGTCTCTTTCTCCTCCTTGGGATTGAATGAGGGGCATTCTGTCTTTGAGGTAGACCCTCAGCCCCCCCCCCTTTTTTTAAACAGATTTTCACTAAGTTGCTGATGGTCTTGCTAAATTGCCAAGACTGGTCTCAAACTTGTGATCCTCCTATTTCAGTCTCACAAGTACTGGGTGTGTGCCACCTTGCCCAGCTAAGCTTCTCTTAATAGTAAATCTTTTTCAGAAGTTACCTAAATCTTCACTGACACTGTAGGTCCTTTCCTGGCCCAACTAACCACACATTTGTGTGTAAATTAATATTTTCTCTCTTTTCTCCTAACAGTGTCTCATTCAAGGTAAGGGATGTCACATTTAGAACACATGGAATATCAGCATAGAAAGAAACTTAGGAATAATTTTAGCGTGATCCCATTTTACAGATGAGAAAACTGGGTGACTTCCCAAAGTGACACGATTAGGGACTGAACTGAGGTTCGCACGGGTCTCCTGGCTCTTGGACACCGTACAGCTGGAGCAGCTACCCTTTCCAGGGATTTCTCACATACATGCCCAAGTTCACCCTCTCTGCACTGCTTTCCCGCATATGAAAAGCTAGCAGCTCTAGGCTCTACCCACCCCTGATTCATCTACCTGGGATCTGGAACTTTTATTCCAGATGTGTGTGTGGTACTAGGGATTGACCTCGGTGGCATTCTACCTCTGAACTACACCCCCAGTTCTATTTTTTATTTTTATTTTGAAACAGGGTCTCATTAGGTTGAGGAGAGTTTCACTGCTACTTGCTGAGGCTGCTCTCAAATCTGTAATCATCCTGTCTCCGGATCCCAAGGCTTGC
The DNA here is from genome assembly GCF_963383645.1 of Muscardinus avellanarius. NCBI lineage: Eukaryota > Metazoa > Chordata > Mammalia > Rodentia > Gliridae > Muscardinus > Muscardinus avellanarius. The sequence goes on along the minus strand of NC_137788.1, from coordinate 130,906,609 downwards.
CCTGGGATTACAAGCATGTGCCACCACGCCCGGTTTGGGTTCTGGAATTCAACCCCTCTACCCACGCCACCACCTTCTATTCCCTCCAGTGTCTGAGGAAGAGCCACCGGACAGGACACAGAATTAGAGATGCAAAACAGACGCCATTGCTAGGTGGGCCCCAGGGCCCACAGGGGGGAGAATAAAAGTGGCTGTGAGAACCAGGCGTGGTGGCGCCCGCTTGTAATCCCAGCATTTGGGAGGCTGAGACAGGAGGATCGCGGTTCGCAGCCAGCCTCAGCTACTGAGTGAGGCCCTTTGCAACTTAGTGAGGCCCTGTTTCAAAATAAAGAATAAAAAATAGGGCTGGGGTGTAGCCTGGAGGTAGAATGCCCCTGGGTTCTATCCTAGTACCTCAAAAAAAAAAAAGTGGCTGTGGGGGACAAGACCCCAGCCTGGTCAGAGGTGGGTGATGGAAGCCGGCATGGTGTGCATGCCTGAAATCCTAGTATTTAGGAGGCTGAGACAGGAGGATCACAGGTTCAAGGACAGCTTCAGTAACTTTAGCAATTTAGCAAGACCCTGTTTCAAAAAAAAAAAAAAAAAGTGGGCGTGGTGGTGCACGCTTGTAATCCCAGTATCTGGGAGGCTGAGACAGGAGGATCGCAGGTTTACAGCCAACCTCAGATACTTCATGAGGCTCTCTGAAACTTAGTGAGACACGGTTTCAAGATAAAGAATAAAAAATAGGGCTGGTGTGTACCTAGGCGATAGAATGCCCCTGGGTTCAATCCCCAGTACCATATACACAATAAGTAAACAAATAAGTAAATAATTTTAAAAAAAGGTTTAGGAGTATAGTTCAGAGGTAGAATGCCACTGAGTTCAATCCCCGGTACCAAAAACAAAAAAGATGGGGATTCCGAGGTAAGACAACCAGAGAGAGTGCTCCAGGGCCCAGCATGCTGTCTTCCCCAGCATGGCTGCCAGGCTGAAGCCTCCCTCAATTTGGGGGCCATGGTGTTGGGGTCAGGGAAGCGGAGGATCAGTAAGCTCTCTCTCGGGCATAGATGCAAGACTCCTGGAGGATTCAGTAAGGGCTGATGACTTTGTCAAGGGGTTTGGAGGACAGGGCTCTGGGGAGTGACTAGAGCATACGGGAGGCACAGGTGCCACACGGCAGAACAGGAAGGTAGCGAGCACCCAGCCCTGGCTATGTTTAGGCTTCACATGAGCGGGGCCTGAGCCTCACCCTCAGGGGAAGGAGAGTTGAAGCCTGCCCTGTGTCCCAGGCAGCTGTCCCAGCTCTCCTCCCAGCTGTTGGCGGGAGGTGGCCAAGGTCCTGGAGGAAGCTACTGTGTCCCTTGGGAAGGAAGAGTGGGGATGGTGTCATGGAGAATTGCCCCTGGACTAAAAACGAATTGGAGATGTTTTGGGTCCTGAAATGCAGCTGTGGCGAGGCACTGACGTTTGTGGCAAGTTCTTGGCCTGATGAAGGAGCTGGTCTTGGCTTCCTTCCCCTCCCCACCCACGGGAGGATGGGGAAACAGCACTGCGCTCCCAGCAGTGGGCCGCCAAGATCCTTTCTGTTTGGGCTCTAATTGGCCTCATAAAATCTAATTTATCCTGTAAGGTACAATAATAGGTCAGAAATAGAGACGGAGAGATGGTCCTGGTGTTCTCAAATGCAGGGGCTCTGAATCCCTCTTGGGGTCTCACTGACCAGAAGGAGAAGGGACCGTGGGAGAAGAAGGCTGCCTCCAGGCAGAAAGCTGGCCCGTTTCTGGGCTTATGTGCTGCGTCCGCCCCATTCCTGGCAGAGATGACTAAAGTTCTGGTGGGAGGGGCTTGGGGGTCCGCCATGCTGGCGGTGGGTGGGGGGATCAGAAGAGAGACGGAGCCGGCTGCGAGGCCCTGGACAAGCAAGGTCCACTCTGCAGAGCATCAGGTTCATTTGTTTATTTCATAGTACAGGGATGCCCTACTGAAATATGTCTCTAGCTTTTTTCTTTTTCTTGTTTTGTGGTACTGGGGATTGAGCCCAAGGGCATTTTATCTCTGAGCTATACCAGATTTTGTTTTTTATTTGGAAACAGGGTTTCTTGGGCATGGGGATTTAGCTCAGTGGCAGAGCACTTGCCTAGCATGTGCAAAGCCCTGGGTTTGATCCTTGGCCCTGTAAAAAAAATAGAAAAAGTGGAAACGGGGTCTCACTAAATTGTGGAGGACTTCACTAAGTTGTTGAGGCTGGCCGTGAACCTGCGATCCTCCTGTCTCAGCCTCCCAAGTACTGGGATTACAGGTGTGTGCCACCACGCCTAACCTGTTGGGAGAATTTTGATGACTATATTTAAGTTTGGAGATGCTTCACTTTAAGTATGGGGAAACTGAGGCTGGACAGCGGAAAGGAACTAACCCAAGGTTTGTAACAAATGACTGGACATAGAGCCAAGGTTTGTCTCACCACATCCCATCTCTCCAGGCAGGAGGGAGAATGGGATTTGATTCAAGACTCAGGAAAACCTCAGCTGGGGGGAAGCAGGGACAGCCCTATGGAGGGGCTCCAAGGGTGCAAGTCCTGGCACAAAGTGAGGTTGGGCTGGGCGTGGTGGCGCACGCTTGTAATCCCAGCATTTGTGAGGCTGAGACAGGAGGATCACAGTTTGAAGACAGTCTCACCTACTACTTAGTGAGGCCCTTTGCAACTCAGTGAGACTCAGTTTCAAAATAAAGAATAAAAAATAGGGCAGGGGGTATAACTCGGAGGTTGAATGCCCCTGGGTTCCATCCCCAGACCCACAAAAATAATAAATAAATAAATAAATCTAAAATAAAGACTAAAGGCCCAGCGTGGTGGTGCTTGTTTACAATCCCAGCATTTGGGAGGCTGAGACAAGAAGATCGAGGTTCGCAGACAGCCTCAGCTACTTAGTGAAGCCCTCCGCAACTTAATGAGACCCTGTTTCAAAATAAAGGATAAAAAATAGGGCTAGGGGTGTAGCTTGGAGGTAGAATGCCCCTGGGTTTCATCCCCAGTATGCAATAAATAAATACTAAAAAAAAATAGGGCTGGGGGTATAGCTCAGAGGTAGAATGCTCCTGGATTCTATCCCCAGTACTGAAAAAGAGTCAGTTTGGGCACTGAGCAGAGGAAACCCTCTTCCTTCCTCAGTGCTGGTTCATCTCCAGAAAATAAAAGGACAGTGCTTCCTGACTGTATCCCAGAGACTTGAGACATCACACACACACACACACACACACACACACACTCTCTCTCTCTCTCTCTCTCTCTCTCTCTCTCTTTCTCTCTCTCTCTCTCTCTCCCTCCCCTTCCCTCCCTCCCTCCCTCCCTCTCTCCCTCTCTCCCTCTCTCCCTCACTTTCCCCATTTACAGAATGAGGACCCCCATTCTGCAGACATTTCCACCAATGGGTCGTCTCTGGCTCCCGGCACAGCACTGTGTCTCTCTGAGGGGACCCCTGCTTTCTCCCCATTTCCATCCTTGTTGATTTCCCTGTTCTGCCTTGCTGGGCTCCTCAGAGGTGGGGAAGCCAGACATCTGCCAATCCATGAATATTCAGGAAGGGAATTGGAGCCTCCTCTGGGCTCCCCAGCCAGGCGGACCCTGGCGGCTGTCCTGCCTGTCAGAGCCCAGGCTGCTGACATACCCAGCAGCTGCTCTGGGCCCCAACTGTTCACTTTGTTTGTTCAGCGCGGCAGGGGATTTTCCAAGCCCCGGACGTGCTTTAGGGGGTGGGGAGGCTGCTCGAGGGCCCAGGATTCGTATCATGTGGGGCTTTTTCTCTCCTGAAACCCAAACCTACTGACCGCTCAGTGGCTGGAAAGGCATTTGGAAGCCAGAGATTGAGAGGCAGGCTTGCCTTCCCAGCCCTGTACTTGGCTCATAAAATCCAGGGCCTGGGGATAGAAAAGACCGGTGCTAAGAACAGCAATTAGCGTTTGCATGGCCCTTCACAGGGCACAACGCGCCTTTAAGGAGTGAGCTTTCCCGCTCCTTGGGTCACGTCCCTTAGGCTCTGGGCTGTAGCCCTGACATACATCATCTCGTTTAATTCTCACAGGCTTAGTAGCATCATCGTAGTCTTACACAGGAGCAAATAGTCCCAGACAGGTTAAGTGGCTTGTCACACAGCCGGGAGGTGGAGCAGCAAGGCTGGAACCTTTACCTCCTGCCCCAAGGACAAATGGCCCTCCTGTCACAGCGCCACTGACGGCCGCTGAACACTGGTCTGGTTACCTCAGGGCAACTCCATGAGCCAGGAGCTGTGTCTCCCTCTGTCCCACAGTACCGAGCCCACAGATGGCCCGCGGACACTCTTCTTTTTTTCTTTCTTTTTCTTTCCTTCACTTCCTCTTTTTCTTCTTTTTTGTCATACTGGGGATTGAACCCAGGGGCATTCTACCTCCAAGCTACACCTCAGAACTATACCTGCCCTATTTCCTTCCTTCCTTCCTGTACTGGGATGGAACCCAGGGGCATTCTACCTCCCAGCTATACCCCAGCCCTATTTTTTATTCTTTATTTTGAAACAGGGTCTCGCTGAGTTGCAAAGGGCCTCACTAAGTAGCTGAGGCTGTGCACAATCCGCAGTCCTCCTGTCTCAGCCTCCCGAATCCTGGGATTACAAGCATGTACCACCATGTCCGGGCTATTTTTACTTTTCTTTATTTTGTTTTGTTTTATTTCTTTTTGGTGGTACTGTGGGTGGAACCCAAGGGCTTTCTACCTCCGGGCTACACTCCCAAACCTATTTTATATTTTATTTGGAAACAGGGTCTCACTAAATTGCTGAGAACCTCACTAAGCAGCTGAGGCTGGCTTCGAACCTGTGCGATCCTCCTGTCTCAACCTCCCAAGCTCAGGGATTACAAGTGTGCACCACCATGCCCGGCTCTTTTCTTTATTTGGAAATAGGGTCTCACTAAGTTGCAGAGGGCCTCACTATGTAGCTGAGGCTGGCCATGAACCTGCGATCCTCCTGTCTCAGCCTCCCGAGTACTGGGATTACAAGCATACACCACCACACTGGCTTTTATTTTTTGTTTTGAAACAGGGTCTGGCTAGGATGATGAGAGTCTCACTACATTGTTGAGGCTGTCCTCAGATCTGCAGTCCTGTCTTAGTCTCCTAAGTATGGAGATTACAGGTGTGTGCTGCCATGCTGGCCGAGGCTTTCTGATGGGTTAAGAGAGACAGTGGCTTGGTCAGGTCCTGTCTGTCCATCTATCCTTCATACTGGAGTTTCATAGCCCTGGATTTTGCCCCAGCGCCCTCATCCCAGCCAACTGGGACTCCTTCCCTTGGTCTAGTTTGGAGTTGTTGGAAAGGAACCTGGGGATGCTCAAGGGTCCAGGCTCCAGGTATTGACCTGCATGTGTCCACATGCTGACAAGATGAGGTGCTTGTGTCGTGGGTGTGGAGAAGCGGCTGGCCAAGGACGCACAGCTTGACTGGCAGAGCCGGGGCTCCTGATCCCCTGGCCATCCTGTTTTGGGCGCTGACAGCCCAGACTTGCCTCCTAATGCGTGTGGGCTGCGTTCTCACTCTGTCTCTGGTCCATGTTCAGAAGTCAGGCCAGAGGCTGAGAAGGGCCCTTGAGCTCTTCTGGGGCAGGGGGGCAGCAAGTAGAGTCTCTTGAAGACACAGCGGGAAGAACCTGCCGTTTCTCTTTGAATAATGGTGACACGCTCTGCTGAAACGTTGGTTAAAATAATAAACATTGTCTTTTGTGGTTTTTGCCTTGACCCTGAGATGGCATTTCCTTCCTTTGCCTTTGTGGCAAGGGTGGCTTTGGGGTCTGCAGGCTCTTCTGGGGTGTGGGGAGAAGAAAGAGCCCTGGCTGCTCTTCTGCAGGGGCTTGGGGCCCTGGCTACAGGAAGGAGTGCTTAGCTCTGTGTGTGTGTGTGTGTGTGTGTGTGTGTGTGTGTGTGTGTGTGTGAGAGAGAGAGAGAGAGAGAGAGAGAGAGAGAGAGAGAGAGAGAGAGAGATTGGGGATTGAATCCAGAGGCATTCTAGCTCCAGACTATACCCCAGCCGGATTCTTTATTTCTTATTTGGAAATAGGGTCTCACTAGGTTTTGGAGAGCCTCACTAAGTCGTAGAGTTTGGCTTTGAAACTTTGGCCTTCCTGTCTTAGCCGCCTAAGTACTGGGATTAAAGGTGGGCACCACCATGCCTGGCATGTTTGTGTTTGTTTGTTTGGTAGTGGGGTTTGAACCCAGGGACATTTTACCTCTGAGCTACACCCCCTGCCCTTTTTATGTTTTTATTTTGAAACAGGGTCTTACTAAGTCACTGTGGCTGGTCTCGAACCTACAATCTTCCTGTCTCAACCTCCCAAGTACTGGGACTGACTACAGGCATGTGCTGCCATGTTCAGCCTCACAATATATTTGAAGCTTTGCTGGCTCCAGGAGTTTCCTAGCCATGGCGTGTTTCTGGTTGGGTAGTAGTGGTGGGCATGCTCTGCTAGGTCCCCGGGGCGGGGAGGACATCACCACCCCACTGTGTACCAGGCGCTGCTGCGCTCTTCTCAAACATCACTCCATTTAACGCTCACAAGAGCCCTGTGAAGAAGGAATTACTGCCTTTGCTATCGAGACATAAATCCCATACTGCAAAATTCACCCCATTCAGGGTACACCTCTGCAGTTTTGGTGCATTGACAAGGTTGTGCAGTGCACCAGGGTTGGCAACCATCTAATCTAGAACATTTTGCCATCCCAAAAAGAAACTTCATGCTCATTAGCAGTCCATTCCTCATTCTCCCCTGCCCGCAGTCCGCGGTAACCATTAATCTACTTTCTGTCTTTACGGATTTGCCTATTCTGGGCATTTCAGGGAAATGAGATCATGTACTCTGTGGCATTTTGTGGCTGGCGTCTTTCACTTGGCAGTTTTCAAGCTTCATCCACAATTCATAGCTCCCCCTAGTCAGACAAAAAAATCACTCAGTATCACCCTGGGTACTGCCACTGTCTCCTTATTATTTATTTGTTTATTATTTTGTGGTACAGGGGATCGAATCCAGGGGCATCTACCTCTGACCTACATCTCCAGACCTATTTTAGCTTTCATTTTGAAACAGGGTCTTGCTAAGTTTCAGCCTTACTAAGTTGCTGAGGCTGGTCATAAACCTGCAGTCCTCCTGTTCAGCCTCCCAAGGACCGGTATTAGAAGCTTGCCGGTATTAGAAGCTTGCGCCACCACGCCCAGCTCCCTTATTCAATGCCCCTCAATTGCACCAGAGGCTGCCACCCCCCTGGATTATTCCAGCATTCTCCCCTGAGTGGTATTGCCAACTTTAGGAATAAATGATCCACATTGTATCATTCCGTTTGCTGGCTGAGTAATATGTTTATCCACAGAGCCATGCATGCCTCTGAATGCCCCTGGGTTCAATCCCTGGTCTCACTCACACACACACACACACACACACACACACACACACACACACACACACACACAGTTTATCCATTCATCAGGTAAAGAGCAGCATTTGGATGGTCTACTTTCTGTCTATTATGAATAATACTGTAGTGAACAGTGAACTTTTTTTTTTTTTTTTGGTGGTACTGGGGTTGGAACCCAGGGGCTTTCTACATCTGGGCTATACTCTGAAACCTATTTTATATTTTATTTTGAAACACTAAGTTGGAGGGCCTCACTAAGTATCTGAGGCTGGCCGTGAACTGCAGTCCTCCTGCCGCAGCCTCCTAAGTACTGGGATTATGAGCAAGCGTGCACTACTACGCCTGGCCAGATGCAGGTCTTTCCATGAGCGCTTTTCTCGCTGGCTGGCCCTGCCCTGGCTGGGTGGCTGGAGCAGAGGCTGTGAAAGGAGGAGGACACACACTGACATCCCCCTCCTCTACACAGGGGAGCTGCCGTTGCCCCGGGAGACGACCATACAGCTGAGCTGTGACACAGGGCCACTGCAAGTGATCCTGGGCCCGGGGCAGGCTGCCGTGCTGGACTGTAGCTTGGGCACTGCTGCCGCTGGACCCCCCGCCAGCGTGACGTGGAGCAAGGATGGGGATGCCCTGCTGGAGCACCAGCACCTGCACCTGCTACCCAATGGCTCCCTGCGGCTGTCCCAGCCACCAGCACCTGATGACGGTGACGAGGCAGCCCCTGGGGCCTCGGGAGGCATCGAGGGCAGCTATTCCTGCCTGGCCCATGGACCCCTCGGAGTGGTGGCCAGTCAGACGGCGGTGGTCAAGCTGGCCAGTAAGTGCCTGCTCCTGGGGCTGGGGCTGGGGCGGAGACCTGGAGACCCCTGTGCTCTGAGTTAGCTTCCTTCTGTGCAGTAGTCCTCCCTGCTTCTTCTCCAGTCCCCCCATTCCCATTCTGTCTTTCCATGCCCTTTGAGCTCTAGAGAGTGGCGTTTTGCTGTCCTCTAAAAAGCCTGGACAGAGGCTCATGAGAAACCAGGCCCCACAGGTGCCCTTCGGGGAGCCTCCTACACGGTGGGCACAGCATGGGAGCCTCGATGTCCTGCACCTGCCCCTCAGGCGCTCGGAAGCCAAGGCCTGCTAGTGCGGCGTTTGGGGACAGAAGAAACTTGTATCTCACTGTATTGTGATCGCTGATATAGCGATGCAGGGCAGGGGCCCTTGAAATTCGTCTGACCAGTAACCGCCACTTCTCATCCTTGGCCACCTCTCCCCACCTGCCTGACTTGGTCTGAATTTCCTCTGCTGTGTTTCTATGACTGTGGTGCGTGTGTGCGTGCGTGTGTGCTCTACAGCCCCCACCCTGCTCTCTCACGCACTTGTCTGGTCCCTGCCACCGCCTCACTGTCCTCATTCCTAGCACTGGGGGACTTCTCTCTGCACCCGGAGTCCCAGAGGGTGGAGGAGAATGGCACGGCTCGCTTCGAGTGCCATGCCGAAGGGCTGCCAGCGCCCGTCATTACTTGGGAGAAGGACCAGGTGCCATTGCCCGAGGAGCCTCGGTGAGTGTCCTGTGGGGCAGTGAGTGGGTCCTGTGGGTGGGGTAGAGAGGGCTGTGTGATGTGCTTGTGAGAGTCAAGGGGCTCTGTTTGCCCGACTAGAGCATTCACCACTTCCTGCTGCCTGGCTCCCAGCTCGGTTCCGGACTCAGAGAAGTTGGACAGTTGGCTTGGGTTGGGGGGGAGGGTGGTAGAGTCCACAGGGCACATCTAGTCTAACTGTCGCCTCATCAGGGAGACTGAGGGTCTATCCAAGGCCACTGGAAGACTGTTGGCTGTTCATTCAGGGCCTGGAGGCTGCTGGGGGAGCTTTCTCTTTGCAAAGTTCCTAGGGCATCTCCATCCAGTAGGGGGTAGCCAGCTGATAAATGGACCGTGAGGTTCTTCCCAATTCACCGTTGTCCCTCCCAACAAAGGCAGGGGATTGGTGGACCGGTCCCAGGGAAGGGTTCCAGGGCAGAAGAGAAGCAGAGGTTAGTCCCAGCAGGCCTCCTGGGCGGGTCCAGATGCATACAGCGTGACTAGAAACCGGAGCTCTCTGTCAAAGCACGGTGCATCCTTATACAAAGACCTTTCCCCGCCACCCTCCAGGCCCTCCCTGCATCTCTGTAGTTGCCAGATAGATCTTTGTTCTCTGTTGGGTGGAAGTGGGGTTTCTTAGGCCTTGAAATGCTGGTTTCCAGATTACCCTCTCAGGAACTCCCCTCCTCTTGACTGTTGAGTGGGCCTGGCTCCTCTGGTTTTTGCTGAAGTGTAGGTCAGGGCGCAGGGCATGGGGGAAACTCCCAGGCAGAAAAGCCACAGGACATTCTCAAGGACGAACACTAGAGAAGGGTAGGAGGTCAAGATCCACTGGCTTGCTGACAGCGTACCCCCAGCCATTGACCCTGCCTGTCACTTCTCACTCAGCCATATTCTCCTCCCATCTGTTAAAAAAAAAAAGTCTTCAGATTATGGTTTCCCAAAGTGTGATCTTTGTAGAATATCAGTTCCTTAAGATGCTTCTTGCAAAAAGTATTCCATGATCAAATAAGGTCAGGGAAATGCCTCAAAATTTCTCTCCTGGAGTCAGCAAGGCCCTGAGACGTACTGTTTAGCTGAGTGTGGTGGTGCCCGCTTGGAATCCCAGTACTTGGGATTACAAGGAGATCATGCAGGTTTGAAGCCAGCCTTAGCTACTTAGTGAGGCCCTCCACAACTTAGTGAGACCTTGTTTCAAAATAAATAATAAAAAAATAGGACTGGATGCTAGCTCAGAGGTAGAGTGCCCCTGTGTTCAATCTCCAGTACTGGGGGAAAAATAGGCGGAGGGGGGGGGGACTACAACTAGTTTTTAATTTTGTTTTGCAGTGCTGGGGATTGAACCCAGGCCAGGGCTTACATATTTGGCAAGTGGCTTTCCCACTGCGTTCTACATTCTTCCATTCCCTTTTTTTTTTTTTTTTTTTTTTTTTTTTGGGTACTGGAAATTAAACCTAGGGGTATTCTTCCTCCAAGATATACCCCCTCAGACCTTATTTTTGTGTGTGTGGTACTAGGGATGAAACCCAGGGGCATTCTACCTCTGAGTGGCACTAAAAATAAGCACTCTCTCTTTTTTATTCTTTTTATTTTTGAAACAGGGTCTCACTGAGTTGTGAAGGGCCTTGCTAAGTAGCTGAGCTGCCTGTAAACCGAGATCCTCCTGTCTCAGCCTCCCAAATGCTGGGATTGCAAACATATGCCACTACTCCTGGCTTCCCAGGCCTTTTTATTTTGGAAAAAAAAAAAAAGGTCACACTAAGTTACTGAGGGTCTCGACATTGTTTTTATGTCTGTCCTCCTAGACTTATTTCCCATGTTTATAAATATTCTTTATTAGCTGGGCATGGTGGCGCACGCTTGTAATCCCAGCATTTGGGAGGCTGATCACAGGAGGATCACAGCTTCATGGCCAGCCTCAGCTACTTAGTGAGGCCCTCCACAACTCAGTGAGACCCTGTTTCAAAATGAAGAATCAAAAATAGAGCTGAGGGTGTAGCTCGGAGATAGAATGCCCCTGGGTTCCATCCTTAGTACTGCAAAATAAATAAATAAATAAATAAATAAATAAATAAATATTCTTTATCTTTTATTATATTGTACATACTAGGTTTTTCCATGCAGCCATCTTTTTTCTCAAAACAATAAAATTTCCCTGTAACAAGTAGTGAACATCCTTGACGGTTTGTGTATATGAATATGGTAGATATTTTTGTCTGGATTGTCAAATGAGGAAGCTTGAGGATTAGAGACAGAAGTAACTTGTCCCGGATCACACGGCTCGTCTGCAGAGTGTGGAAATCACTTCTCATGAGTGTGCTTTGGTGGTTGGGTGGGGAAGCTGAGTGGTCTGACGGCGTCTGTGCTCTGGTGGGTCGAGAGGTCTGGAGTTCAGCTGTGCCTCAGAGCAGAGAAGCTGCTTCTGCAAAGCTTCTCAACAGACCAGTGGGGCTCAGACACCCCCATATCTAATTCCAGCATGAAACCACAGGCCTCACCCAGGAGGCTGGAGCTGCCAGTTCCTAGGCTCTGGGAGTGTTTGCCCCAAGTCCTCTGAAAAGTGATCCTCATCTATAAATAAGCCAGGCTCACATGTCCTAGCACATTGTGTGGGGGAATAAAGAAATGTCTAAAACAGCAGCTTGGTTATGCCAAGGTATGTATTTTTACACGTGCCCCAATAGAGTGCATGTAAAAATATGCTATTCATAAAGCAGCCCAGCAGTTTTAGGGAGACCATATGCTTCGGCGTGGGGTGCGCACATGTGCACTTAATAAACGCACGACGCTGAAGACTGTACGCGAGGCAGTTCCCTGGTACTCACGCCAGTTTCTTAATCATAGGGGATAGTTTTCTCCCAGGGGAGCCAGTAATCAATGAGAACAATGTTTCCTAAGTGCCAGGCGCTCACAGCCACCTTCATGATTTCAGCTTCCCTTAATGCCACTTACACAGTCGCTGAGTGCTTTTCTTGACATTAGCTTTCTCTTTTGTAACTTTAACACATATTCAAAGAAGATTAAGTCAGGTGGCACATGCCTATAATCCCAGTACTTGGGAGACTGACACAGGAGGATTGCAGGTTCAAGGCTAGCCTTACCTACTTAGGAGGTACTCTGCAACTTAGTGAGACCCTGTTTCAAAATAAAAAATAAACAGGGTTGGGGATGTGTCTTGAGGTTGAATGCCCTTGGATTCAATTCCTGGTACTGGCAAAAAAAAAAAAAAAAAAAAAAATATATATATATATATATATATATGTGTGTGTGTGTGTGTGTGTGTGTGTGTGTGTGTGTGTGTGTATGTGTTGGGTTGGAGGTGTAGCTCAGTGGTAGAGCGTGTGCTTAGTATGTGTGAAGCCAGGGGGTGTAGCTCCAGGTCCAGGTCAAATGCCCCTGAGTTCTACCCCAGACATGCCAAAAAAAAATTAAGAAAAAAATAAATTCGGGCTGAGGGTGTAGCTTGGAGGTAGAAAGCCCCTGGGCCCAGCCCCCAGCACTACAAAAAATCAAAACAAAGCAGAAACTCCTGGAATAAAAAATGTGTCTCAACCCATTTGAAATCATTGTCATCACTATTTACTCATGCACTTCAGTAACCTGCGCGCCCTCGCTAGTCTTCTTGGCCTCCCCTTGTGTCCGTCACACCGGTCAGCCCTGGGACCGCTCTCAGGAGCTCAGTGTGGGGCTTCTTGGTCCTTGGAAAATGCAGAGCAGCTGTGACATTTCTTTCTATTCCTTCCTTCCTTCCTTCCTTTTTTATTTTTATTTGTGTGTGTGTGTGTGTGTGTGTGTGTGTGTGTGTGTGTGTGTGTGTGTGCTGGCAATGGAACCCAGGGGCCTTCTGCCTCAGAGCTACACCCCCAGTGCGGAGGGCCTCACTAAGTAGCTGAGGCTAGCTGCGAACCTGAGATCCTCCTCTCTCATCCCCCCAGGTACTGGGACTGCAGCGTACGCCACCACGCCTGGCTCGGCTGTGTCATTTCTTTTGTGTCAGTGAATCTCTGGGCTCAGTGGCCTTTGAGGGTAGGAACAGCAGACTCTGGCTTGGGCTTGGAAAAAGAATAATCTTTTCTGCCAAGCACAATGGTACTTCCTATAATTCCCCTACCTGAGACAGGAGGATCACAGGTTCCAGGCCTGCCTCAGCAATTTTATTTATTTATTTATTTATTTAGTTTGTTTGTTTGTTTGTTTGTTTGTTTGTTTTTGTGGAACTGGAGATGGAACCCAGGGGCATTCTGCCTCCAACCTACACCCACAGCCCAATTTTTTTATTTTAAGTTTAATTTTTGCAGTACTGGGGATTGAACCTAGGGGCAGTCTAGCTCTGGGCTACCCCAGTTCTATTTATTTTTTATTTGAAAATAGGGTCTCTCTAAGTTGCAAAGAGCCTCACTAAATTGCTGAGGCTAACTTTGAACCTGCAATCCTCCTGTCTCAGCCTCCCTAGTACTGGGATTACAAGTATGTACCACCATGCCCGGCTTCTTTTTTATTTTATTTTATTTTTTGAAACAGGGCCTCACTACGTTGCAGAGGGACTAAGTAGCTGAGGTTGGCCTCGAACCTGCCATCCTCCTGTCTCTGCCTCCCAAAGTACTGGGATTACAAGCATGTGCCACCAGGCCCAGCTAGCCTGAGCAATTTAGCGAAACTCTCAGCATCTTAGTGAGACTCTCAACAACCCAGTGAGACCCTGATTCAAAATAAAAAAGGCTGAGGCTGTAGTTTGGAGGTAGAATGCCCCCGGATTCAATCCCCAGTAAAAGAAAGGAAGCTAAGGAGGGAAGAAGAAGAAGAGAGAGAATCTCTCCTTTGTTTATTTGACATTTGAATTTACTTTACAGTGGTAAAAGCCACAGCTGTACAGAAGAGGGTTCACCTACCGACTAAACACAGCTATTACCATTTTGAGTGTTCCATTTCAGTTTTTTAAAATATGGGTCTGGTTTGCACCATTGTCAACATGTTTAGAACATGAGACGCGTTGTGTCTCCATACCTTATCTAAGTGACTTCATGACAAGAGGGGCAGGGTGGGGCAGTAGATAGGACAGGAATTACTGAACCCATTTTTCAGGTGAGAAGTGATGGTCCAACGTGGGACATCACGCCCGTGGAAACCTCTTCTCTCCACCATGCTGCTGCTGCTTCTGTGTTGGAGCCAAGTTTAAACAAACAAAACACAGGAGTGCCTACGCCGGGCGTGGTGGCGCACACTTGTAATCCCCGCGCTTGGGAGGTGGAGACAGGAGGATCGCGCAGGTTCGAAGCCAGGCCCGCTGGCTTCAGAGACCCTGTTTCCAAATAAAACAAAATATAAAATAGGTCTGGGAGTGTGGCTGGGAGGTAGAAGGGCTTCCAGGAACCCCAGTACCACCAAAAACAAAACAAAACAAACAAAAAACGGGAGTACTTGTTTTTTTCTTGTATTGTGGTGATGGGGATTGAACCCAGGGTCATTCTGCCTTTGAGCTACACCCCAGCCCTATTTTATTTTTTATTTTGAAACAGGGTCTCACTAAGTTGCTGAGGACCTTGTTAAGTTGCCGAGGCTGGCTACGAACCTGCAGCACCTGGATTGCAGGCATGCACTGCCATCCCTGGCTAAAGTGCATTCACATTTTGGGGGAGGGGAAACTGGGGCTTGAACCCAGGGACATTTTACCTCTGAGCTACACCCCTAGTCCTATTTTATTTTTTTAAATTTTGAAATAGAATCTAAGTTGCAGAGGGCCTATCTAAGTTTACTGAGACTGGCCTTGATCCTGAGATCCTCCTGTCTTTGCCTCCCACATACTGGGGTCACAGGTGTAGTCTACCATGCCCAGGTTTAGAAATTTTTATATTTACAAACTAGCACAATTCATTGTTTTTTTAAAAAAATTTTAAAGCTCAACAAATAAGAGTTCCCAGTAATCAGAGGCCCAGAGAAAACCTCATGAATTACTCAAGCTTTGGCAACCTTGACATTTCAGCACATATCCCAACCTATCATTTATCTATTTTCCATAAATAGAATTGTTGCATAAACACCATTTGGTGACTTCCCTCCCTTACCATCTTTCCAAGGACTGATTTCTAAAACACATTTTAACAGCCGGGCGTGGTGGTGCAAGTTTGTAATCTCAGCATTCAGGAGGCTGAGACTGGAGAATCGGAGGATCGTGGTTTGCAGACAGCCTCAGCTACTTAGGCCCTTTGCAACTCAGTGAGACCCTGTTTCAAAATAAAGAATAAAAATAGGGCAGGGGGTGTATCTCGGAGGTACAATGCTCTTGGGTTCCATCCCCAGACTTGCAAAGAAAACCAAAACCAAAACTAAAAACACAAACATTTTAATAAAACAGAAAATATTTTAACTTTTTTTTTGTGTGTGTGTGGTACTGGGGGTGGAACCCAGGGGCTTTCTACCTCCGAGCTGTACTCCCAGACCTATTTTATGTTTTATTTGGAAACAGGGTCTCACCAAGTTGCTGAGAGCCTCACTAAGCAGCTGAGGCTGGCTTCGAACCTGTGTGATCTTCCTGTCTCAGCTTCCCAAGTGCAGGGATTACAAGCGTGCGCCACCACGCCCGGCCAGAAAAGATTTTAGTAAGCACTAAATTTGGTTCCACTTGCCAGTCTGTGGTGGCACACACTTGTAATCCCAGTACTTGGGAGGCTGAGACAGGAGGATTGCAGGTTAATGGCCAGCCTTAGCTTCTTAGTTTCTTAGGCCTCCAAAACTTGGTGAGACCCTGTTTCAAAATAAAGAACAAAAAGTGGGACTGGAGGTGTAGCTTGGAGGTAGATGCCCCTGGGTTCCATCCCCAGCACCACAATAAAAATAAAAGTAGCTGGGCGCGGCAGCACATGCTTGTAATCCCAGCATCTGGGAGGCTGCTCCAGCTATGGGACCCAGGAAAATCCCATATTTACCTGCGGCTTGGTTTTGTTATCTATCAAATGGAGGATGTGATCCCCTCTATCTCTTGGGCTTGTTTGGAGGGTCAGATGAGAGAGTGAATAAAGGGGATTATAGCAGAGGAGGGAGAAGGTGACAACAAGCAGGGCAGAAATAATTCAAGGTCTCTCCCGCTCCAGCGCCCAGGATGCCACTTCCCCTCCTCAGAGATAAACTGGACTACCAGGGACAGGCAGTGCGCGTATGCAAGCCTATTATCCCCATACATGTTATTGGTTTGCACCAAAACACATTTTGGAGATGGCCCTCTACCCTCTACCGGCAGGCACGGAGCTGCCGCTTTCCCAACAGCTGCTTAGCGCTCCACTGTGTGAAGTACCCAAGCCCAGAAGCAGCCCGCCCCGCCGATGGACGTGCTGGAGCGAGCGCCACTTGACATGTATTCTTGTGCATCTATGAGACTCTTGGGTTCGAAGCCTAGGAATGGCATCCCTGGGTCAAAGGTCATGCAGTTGTGATGTGGAGTTGTTACCACCTTGCCCTGGAAAGAGGCCTCCAGAAGGGAGGAGCGCCTCCCCCCACTTAATAAGAGCACCCTAGGTATTAAACCTCTGGGCCCTGCGGGTCTGATGGGTGCAAATGGTACCTTGTAGGGTTTTTTTTGCTTCTTTGTTTTTGGTGGTACTAGGGGTGGAACCCAGGGGCTTTCTACCTCTGGGCTGTACTCCCAGGCCTATTTTATATTTTATTTGGAAACAGGGTCTCACTAAGTTGCTGAGAGCCTCACTAAGTAGCTGAGGCTGGCTTTGATCCTGTGCGATCCTCCTGTCTTAACCTCCCCAGTGTGGGGACTACAAGCGTGCGCCACCACGCCCGGCTTACCTTGTAGTTTGATTGGCGCCTTTCACTGGGCGCCACCTCCCTGCGGCCCCCTCATGGTTGCCCTCTCCCCCTTCCCAAGGCTCATCACTCTCCCCAACGGCGTCCTCCAGATCCTGGATGTACAGGAGGGTGACGCAGGTGCCTACCGCTGCGTGGCCATCAACTCAGCCGGCCAGCGCTTCAGCCACGAGGCCCCCCTCACCGTGGCCCTCAGAGGTAAGGGAGGCCTGGGGTTTCTGGAGTCTGCGGCCTCAGAGTTGGGAAGGGGCCAAGAGGTCTCTCTACTTTCCCATAGGCCACTAGGAATCGTCCAGTGGACTGGACAGGAGAGGAGCCCATGGAGGGCAGTGGCCTCCGGTCAGTTGGGCATGGACCTGGGGTAGACCCCAGCCCTTGACTCTCAGAAGGGCTGCTCGGTCCTGCGGTCTCTGTCCCCTGGACTGCGGGCCTGTGGGCTCTGGCTGGAGACCTCTGCTCTCCCGCTTCTGTTCTGCCGATCTGGCCTCCACTCCTGCTGGTTTCTGCCTGTCTGAAAAAACTGATGCCCAGAGTGTGATAAGAGTGAAGGGCACAGGTTCGGGGTCAGAAAGCCCTGTTTGGAACCTGGCTCTTCTGCTAACCATCTGCATGGCCCTGGCCTGCTATCAAATGTCTAGCTCAGGGATTTAGAAGACTAGCCGAGGTGAGAGCAGACAGTGCCCAGCTTGGCAGGTGTTCGCAGGTCTCACTTCCACTCCGCCCCCCCAGGACCCCGCGCCCGCTCCCCTCAGCCCTGGCTTCGCCCCCAGCCGGCTTCCTCCTGGGCTTAGTCCTGGGTGGGTCTGATTCCCTTTCCTCCCCTCTCGTTTGCCCAGGGGCTCTGCCTCCACCTGCTGGATAAACCATGTACTCACCATTCTGCCCGGAGGGCCAGGGTCCCCGGAGAACTGGCGGGGATCCAAGGCTCAGGGAGCTGCCGTGCTGAGCCCACCCCCTGCCTTTTGCACATGGGAACCCCAGGCCCTCTGGGGAAGGAACTTGCTAAGGCCACACAGTGCGTTAATCACAGCACTGGAACTAGAAACTGCCGGCGCAGAGTCCAAGCCTGGAGCTCGGCCGGGACCCCGCTCCTCTGCCTTGGGTTTGGGAGGGAAGAACACGGGAGTAGGTATGGAAACGCCTAGTTATTTTCCTGGTGCTGTGTCAGAGGCCAGGCCATTCTCTCCTGGCTCCAAGAGAAAGCACCGAGTTCCAATCCCACCTCTGCAACCTCCCGCCAGCTGGAGCCGGGGCTGGCCTGCAGCTGGGCTCTCCAGGCTCCCTCAGGTGAGGGTGCCTGTTGGTGAGACACCGGGGGCCTGTCTTCTCTTCAGGGTCCCTGACGGCCACCAGGGGGCAGGATGTGGTCATCGTGGCAGCTCCCGAGAACACCACGGTGGTGTCTGGGCAGAGCGTGGTGATGGAGTGTGTGGCCTCGGCTCGCCCTACCCCTTTTGTGTCCTGGGTCCGACAAGGTGAGGGGAAAGGGAAGGATGGGGTTGGTTGGGGGGCCTGGACAAAGTCCTCAACCTGTGTGGCCGGTTTTCTTTATGAAGGATTTGGATCTGCCACACAGGAAACCGTTACCGCCACTCTGCTGAGAATGGGCTGGTCTCGGGGCTTTCTCTCTTTCTTTCTTTCGTTCTTTTGTTACTGTTGTTGTACTGGGGATTGAACCCAGGGGCTTTCTGCCTCTGAGTTACACCTCAGTCCTATTTTATTTTTTATTTTGAAACAGTCTCTAGGTTGCTGAGAGTTTCACTATTTGCTGAGGCTGTTGAACCTGCAACCCTCCTGTCTCAGCCTCCCAAGGACTCAGATTACAGGTGTGCACCACCAAAACCCAACTCAAAGATTTATTTTTGAATAGCTATATAATATTCGATTATGTGAATGTAGCTATAATGTAACCCACCAGTCCCTCCTATCAGATATTTAAGTTGTTTTAGTTAGGGTTAACACTGCAGTATTCTGCCCAGTTAACAGATACTTGCCTGTAAGCCTCTCGTCTTCGAGAACACAAGACAAATAAGTGGGATCTCTGGCCTCAAGGGCAGGATGGAGCCCTTATGACCCTTTCTCCAGCTCTGTAACTTACTGTTTTTGAAAAACATTTCAGCCAGGTGTAGTGGCACCCGCTTGTAATCCCAGTACTTGGGAGGCTGAGACAGGAGGATCCCAGGGTTCAGGCCAGCCTCAGCAATTTATTTAGTTGTTTGTTTGTTTTATGGTTTTGGGGATTGACCCCAGGGGCATTCTACCTCCAAACTATACCCCAGCCGTATTTTATTCCTTATTTTGAATCAAGGTCTCATTAAGTGGTGGAGGGCCTCACTAAAGTGGCCGAGGAGGCTGTCCTTGATCCTGAGTTCCTCCTGTCTCCACCTCCCAAGTACTAGGATTACACCACGACAGGTTTAGCTTCAGCAATTTAACAAGACCCTCTGCAACTTAGCGAGACCTTGTTTCAAAATACAAAATAAAATAGGGCTGGGGGTGTGGCTCAGAGTATAATACTTCTGGGTTCAATTCCTAGTAAAACACACACACACACACACACACACACACACACGCGCACGCGCGCGATAAAAGTCTCTGCACATATTCAAATCATTGGTCTGATCACACTTTACCTGAGCTACCTTGGTCACAGAATTAGGCTAAGAACATAGGGTAGGAGTATGTCCTTGAGAGAAATGAATTTAAAAATAACGGTAATGATACTGGACATGGTAGCACATACCTGTAATCCTTGTACTTGGAAGGCTGAGACAGGAGGAGGGCAAGTTCCAAGCCTGCTTCAGCAATTTAGTGAGACCTTGATCCAAATTAAAAGATAAGAAAGAGCTGGGCGAATATGTAGCTTGGAGGTAGAATGCCCCTGGGTTCAATCCCCAGGACCACAAATGATGGTGATGATGGTGGTGATGATGGTGGTGGTGATGATGATGCCGTGGTGGTGCACACTTGTAATCCCAGCATTCAGGAAGCCGAGACAGGAGGATTGAGGTTCAAGGCCAGCCTCAGTTACTTAGGGAGGCCCTTTGCAACTCGATGAAACCCTGTTTCAAAATAAAGAATAAAAAATAGTGCTGGGGGTGTAGCTTGGAGGTAGAATGCCCCTGGGTTCCATTCCCAGTACAGCCTGTATGTGTGTGTATATATGTATATGTATATGTGTATATGTATACACATACATATATATTAATAATAATAATGGTAACAGTAATGGCTGTCCCGGGCTGGGGCTGTCCCTTCCAGCTAGGGATTGTTTCGTTAGATGCCGAGACAGTAAGGCTCAGAGTAGAACTGAGACTCGGGCCAGGGACCGGGGCATTCCCTGCCTCGGGTGGCGGAGGGCGCCTGCGGTCCGGAGCTGGCCGCCCCGGGCGCGCCCCTCCAGCGTGCACCCTCTCCTGCCCCAGACGGGAAGCCCATCTCCACCGACGTGATCGTCCTGGGCCGCACCAACCTGCTCATCGCCCGCGCGCAGCCCCGGCACTCGGGCGTCTACGTGTGCCGCGCCAACAAGCCTCACACGCGGGACTTCGCCACGGCCGCCGCCGAGCTCCGCGTGCTGGGTGAGCGGGGGCGAGGCTGCTGGAACTGGGGACCAGGCTGGCTCAGGGTGGAGGAAACTGGGAAGAGGGTAAAGTTGGTAGGTGTGAGAGCTGGGCATAGTGGCACTCACCTGTAATCCCAGTACTTAGGAGGCTGAGACAGAGGATCATAAGTTCGAGGACAGCCTTAGCAAGTAGTGAGACTCATCAACCTAGTGAGGCCCTGTTTCCAAATAAATGAAGTCGGTCTGCAGCCAGGCATGGTGGCGCATGCTTGTCATCCCAGCATTTGGGAGGCTGAGACAGGAGGATCGCGGTTCGAGGACAGCCTCAGCTACTTAGTGAGGCCCTGAGCAACTCAGAGAGACCCTGCTTCAAAAATAAAGAATTTAAAAAAAAAAAAAAAAAACAGAATGCCCCTCCTGAGTTCTATCCCCAGTACTGCCAAAAAAAAAAAAAAAAAAAAAATCGGTCTGGAGATGTAGCTCAGAATGCCTCTGGGTTCAATCCCCAGTACAAAATGAAAAATAAATAAATAAATAAATAAATGGTAGGCGTGGGGAGGGGCAGGGAGGCTGCGGTGGGTGGGCAGGGCTGGGGAGCCCTAGGGCCCGCTGCAGGGCGGCGGCTGCAGGGGGCTGGGCGGAGGGGGCCGGCTCAGCGCGCCCCTCCCCGCAGCGGCCCCCGCCATCTCGCAGGCGCCCGAGGCGCTGTCGCGGACCCGGGCCAGCACCGCGCGCTTCGTGTGCCGCGCGTCGGGGGAGCCGCGGCCGGCGCTGCGCTGGCTGCACGACGGGGCGCCGCTGCGGCCCCACGGGCGCGTGAAGGTGCAGGCGAGCGGCGGCAGCCTGGTCATCACGCAGATCGGCCTGCAGGACGCCGGCTACTACCAGTGCGTGGCGGAGAACGGCGCGGGCACCGCGTGCGCCGCCGCGCCCCTGGCCGTGGTGGTGCGCGAGGGGCTGCCCAGCGCCCCCACCAGGGTCACCGCCACGCCGCTCAGCAGCTCCAGCGTGCTGGTGGCCTGGGAGCGGCCCGCGCTGCACAGCGAGCAGATCATCGGCTTCTCCCTCCACTACCAGAAGGCGCGAGGTACGTCTGCCCCCCAGGCTCCCCCCAGCGGGAAGGCGGGGCGCACAGATCCACGAGCGAAGGGCACCTTTGGGTCCAGGACGTATGGGGTGGAGCCCAGGGGAAAGGCCAACGATCCACGGCCAGCCCAGGAGGCTCAAGCATAGCGCAGCTTCTGCTCAGCGGTGCCCGCCTGTCCTCCCGTACTGGGGAGGCAGGTTGAGGCCAGCCTCAGCGACTTAGCCAGTCTCTCAGCCACTTACAGCAGCCCTGTTTGAACTGCAACAGAAGTCATTTCAGTTAGACACCAGAATGAACTTCCTACCCTGAGGAGAAATTAATATAGTGAGACTAGAGACCAAGGGGTTCATACTCCTCTCCAGCTCTGAGCTATAGAAAGACTGTTCCAAAGACCAGGACATAGAAGGATCCCCAGACAGTCCAGCTGGCCAGTGCCCGGAGTGGCCCTGTGACAGTCCCCTGGGCCCCTGTGTCACCACCCCAGGCATGGACAATGTGGAATACCAGTTTGCGGTGAACAATGACACCACAGAACTGCAGGTTCGGGACCTGGAGCCCGACACGGATTACGAGTTCTATGTGGTGGCCTACTCGCAGCTCGGGGCCAGCCGCACGTCCACACCAACGCTGGTCCACACGCTGGATGACGGTGGGCCCCTGAACCTGAGGCGGTGCCGGGGGCGGGGGGCAGGGAATTCCCGGGGATGGCAGCTCCCCCCTCTCTCCCTCTCCTTTTTTGGGGGGCTACTGGAGACTAAACCCAGGGGCATTCTACCTCCAGGTTCTACCCCAGCTCTATTTAAAAAACAAAAGAAGCCGGGTGTGGTGCAGCTTGTAATCCCCCCACCCCCCACCCCCCACGTGCTTGGGAGCCGGAGACAGGTTCAAAGCCAGCCACGCTGGCTTAAGAGACCCTGTTTCCAAAAATAAAAAAGTATAAAATAGGTCTGGGAGTGTAGCCCAGAGGTAGAAGGGCTTCCAGGAACCCCAGTACCACCAAAAACAAACAAACAAACAAACAGAACAAAACAGGGTGTCACTAAGTTGCTGAGGCTGGCTTCAAACCTGCGATCCTCCTGTCTCAGCCTCCCAAGTACTGAGATTACAGGTGTGAGCCACCACGCCTGGTGACTCCCCTTTTCTTACCGGTATATGCCAAGGCACTCTGCCTGCCTTGCATGATCTTTTGTGCCATACATGGAGTGGGCAGGGGTCCTTCTCCCCAGTTTACAACTGGGGAGACTGAGGCCCAGAAAATGAGAGTGCCTTGCCCAAAGTCAGTGCAGTTGAGCCTGGAGCCCAGGCCTCGAGAGTCCCTGTACCACACGGTTGGTCCTTCTTTCTCCCTGACACCATGGCCCATTGAGCTGGGATGGGGTCAGCTGATGCCATGGATGCGGGAGACTGTGCCCCAGAGCATCTCCTGGCTTCTGGGGGGAGGGTGTCCCCCACCCTTGCTGAGGGCTCTCCTGAGAGGCTCCCTTGCCGCCCTCAGATCCTGGGCCCCGACTTGCCTTGACACCGGGCAAGGTCCTGCGGCTCCTGGGCCTTGCCATTGCGAGCAGAGCTCACCCCGATGTTCTTCTGTCTCAGTCCCCAGCGCGGCGCCCCAGCTTGCCCTGTCCAGCCCCAACCCCTCGGACATCAGGGTGGCGTGGCTGCCCCTGCCCCCCAGCCTAAGCCACGGGCAGGTGGTGAAGTACAAGATAGAGTACGGCTTGGGAAAGGAAGGTGAGCGGCGGGGATTAGCCGAGGGGCTGTCGGCAAGGCTGCAGAGGGAGGCGCGGTTTCTAGTCCCGTCCCCTCTGCTTCTGGAGCGCGTGGCCCAGCTGAGTGCCGCCTCAGGCTCTTGATCTGTGAAATGAGGTGGGAGCTGGAGGACTCCTGGAAACCCATCCAGCTCAAAAAGCAGACGAAAAGCCGGGTGTGGCGGTGCGTGCCTGTAATCCCAGTACTTGGGAGGCTGAGACAGGAGATCACAGGTTCAAGACCAGTCTAAGCAACTTAGCAAAACTCTCAGCAACCTAGTGAGACCCGATTTCAAAATAAGAAGTAAAATAGGGCTGAGCTGGTAAATAGAGTGCCCCTGGTAAAACACACACACACACACACACACACACACACACACACACACACACACACACACACACACACACGGGCCTGGGGAGATATAGGTAACCTGGGGGCAGGTGATGAAAGCTGCTGGGGGTGGGGAGGAGGGAGAGGAGACAGGCTTGGATGAGGTTGGCCTTCCTGGCCAGAGGCAGCTCACGAGCAGACCCTGGAGCTGTGGAGTCTGTCCAGAGGGCCTCGGCCCCATGGACTCCAAGGACCCAGGATCTGGAAGGGAAGACGGCGTAGGGAGCTTAGAGGTCATGGTCCCAGGTGGACACCCATCAGCCAATCTTTTCTGTCCCAACAGATCAAATTTTCTCCACCGAGGTGTCGGGGAATGAGACTCAGCTTATGCTAAACTCGCTTCAGCCCAACAAGGTGTACCGAGTGCGGGTTTCGGCGGGCACAGGGGCCGGCTACGGGGCCCCCTCCCCGTGGACGCAGCACAGGACGCCCAGTGTGCACAGCCCGAGCCAGGGTAAAGGGTTGAGGTGACGGCCGCTTGTGTGCCTGTGTGGACACAGGCGCCCTGGGGACCCAGGCCCAGCGACTGGCTGGGGTGGCAGGCATGCACCACCATGCTGACTGTGACTGTTGGTTTTGTGGAAAGACCCAATAGTGAAGTGATTAAATGCAGACGAAACCTGGCACGTATACTATCTGTGTGACATTGGGCAGGTTACTTAACTTCTCTGAGACTCAGTTTTCCTATCTATGAAATGAAGACAATAATATTGTTTCTGGGCTGGGGGATATAGCTAGATGATAGAATACTTAGCTAGAATACAGTACTGCAACAAAGAAAGACAGCCAAGCATGGTGGTGCACACCTGTAATCCTGGTACTTGGGAGGCTGAGACAGGAGGATTGTAGATTCAAGGACAGCCTCAGCAAGTCAGTGAGGCCTTCGGCAACCTAATAAGAAAATGTTCCAAAATAAAAAATAAAATAAGAGCTGATCATGGTGGTGCACACTTGTAATCCCAGCATTTGGGAGGTTGAAACTGGACGGTCGCGGTTCGAAGTCAGCCTCAGCTACTTAGCTAGGCCCTATGCAACTCAGTGAGACCCTGTTTCAAAAATTAGAAAAACGACTAAAATAGGGCTGGGGGTGTAGCTTGAAGGTACAGTGTCCCTGGATTCCATCCCCAGTACTGCAAAAAAAAAAAGTAAATGAAATAAAATTGGGCCAGGGGTATATATTAAAGGTAGAATGCCCTCCCCGTTCATTTACCACACACATGCGCAAAAAGTATTTCTCTTATTTTATAGGGTTATGAGAATAAAGTTTTAAAAATATATTTTTACATATTTATATATTTTTTATTTTATATATATTTTATATTATATGTAATATATATTTATGTATATATTTTATATAAGAAGTGCCTCAGACAGCATCTGGCACATAGTAAGCCCCCACTCTTAGGACCCAAGGGGGCTACCTGCTCCAGTGGCTGACCCCCACTGGCCTGGGCAGCCCCTTCTGCAGTCCTTCCCTGGGGCTGCTTCCAGAGGCCTCTCTGCAGTTGCTATCAGCCCTGTCCACAAGCGCCCCTGGCCTCCCAGCATTTGCCCGGGAGTCCCTGGATTCTCAGCACAGGTGCTTGCAGCGCCAGCCCAGGCCTGCACTCAGGGTGGGCGAGGGGCGCTGGGTTGGAAGGCCTTGGCCAGGCTCTCACGGAGCGCTATCTTCCTTCCTGTCCGCTGGCCCCTTCCCCTCTCCCACCCTGGCCTTCTCTGCTTTCTTGCTCTCTTCCTCCTCTCCGCCCTGGCCCCAGTCCCTTTCGCCCCCACTGAGCTGAAGGTGCAGGCGAGGGTGGAGTCCCTGGTGCTGTCATGGCAGCCGCCCCCTCAAGCCACCCACATCTCTGGCTACAAACTGTACTGGCGGGAAGTGGGGGCCGAGGAGGAGGCCGCTGGTGATCACCCCCCTGGTGGCCGTGGAGACCAGGCCTGGGATGTGGGGCCCATCCGGCTTAAGAAGAAGGTGAAGCAGTACGAGCTGACCCAGCTAGGTGAGGGCCGGGCGCGGGCTCCCCGGGACCCACCAGCCCTGGGGAAGGTGGGTGACCGCGGCCCTCCCGCTGCCCGTGGCTGAGCCCTGTGGCCTTCCACAGTGCCCGGTCGGCTGTACGAGGTGAAGCTGGTGGCGTTCAACAAGCACGAGGACGGCTACGCGGCGGTGTGGAAAGGCAAGACGGAGAGGGCGCCCACACCAGGTGAGCGCCAGGGAGGGCCGCGGCGGGTGCTCCCGAGCTGCTGCCTTTCCCGCTCCTGGGCAGGCCTCGGCTGGCCCTGAAGCCCCTCCTCCTAGGCAGGGGTCCTCTTCAGCCCCACTCGAGAGAGGGCCCAGTTTGCGCTCAGGCGTGATGTCTGCGCATTTCCAATTTTTGTGAGCAGTGTTCATCTGCAGGGTTTGCATCAAGTTAGACATGGTCATGCCTGCCCATAATCACGGTACTTGGGAGGCTGAGACAGGAGGACCACAAGTTCGAAGCCAGCCTCAACCAGTTAGCAAGTCTTTCAGCAACCTAGCAAGACCCCGTTTCCAAACAAAAAATAAAATAGAACTTGGCATTGTAATTTCAGCACTTGGGAGGCTGAGACAGGAGGCCAGCCTTAGCTACTTAGTCCCTTTGCAACTTAGTGTGACCTTATCTCAAAATAAAAAATACTAGCTCAGATGTAGAATGCCCCTGGCTTCAATCCCTAGATGGATCAGTGATTCCTGACTCCAGGTCTGCCCTTAATTAAGACAGAGCTTCGAACACATCCGCCTACATCACACTGTGTAACAGACTGTCCCTCATCTCTATGCAGGGAGGGAATCCCTATGTGGTCTCCAAGAAAACGGAGACTCAGAGAAGCAAAGAGACTTGTCCAGGGTCACACGAGCCTAGTCTAGCACCAAGACCCCTAGCTCCCTGACCCCATTTGCCTCGGGCCTGCATCAGCTGCCTCTCTTGGTTGCCCCCATGATGCCCCCTCACCCCCAATTTCCCAGGCTCATTTTCATCCATATGGTTTAGCAGGAAAAAGTGCTCAACCAGAAGCTAAGAAGCCTGGGTTCTAATTTCAGTTTGTTCGTTTATTCATTCAGCAAATATTTTACTGAGTACCTACTACGTGCCAGCTCTGTTCTGGGAATTTAGTGATGAACCACACAAATAAGGTACCTGCTCTCACGGAGTTTATTCTACTTTATGTTCATATGATAAACACTTATCAAATAGTACATACGGTATGCCAGGCACTTTCCTATCTGATTTATAGATCTTGACTAATTGAATTTTCATAACAACCCTATGAGGTAGGTAACTTCTCATCAGATCCACTCACAGAATGGAGGCAGAGAGATGAAATCATTTCTCCAAGGTCACACAGCAGCTGGCTTCTGCGTCTGTTCTCAGTGGCCACAGTGTGAGCCCTATTACATTCTAATGTACTAGTGCTCCACAGGCTGCCATACGTGTGACCTCGACAAAACAAAGCAAAACAAAAAGGCACTCAGATTCTTGGGAGTCTCAGTTTCGTTGTCTGTGTAGGGGAATGAGCACCAGGATCGAGAGCGAGCGAGCCTCGGGAAGTGTAAACCGCTTCAGGTATTTAGAGCTGTGTGCCTCCCTCCGCCCCACGCTCTGATTTTCACCTTCTAGACCTACCCATCCAGAGGGGGCCGCCCCTGCCCCCCGCCCACGTGCACGCGGAGTCAAACAGTTCCACGTCCATCTGGCTTCGGTGGAAAAAGCCAGACTTCACCACGGTCAAGATTGTCAACTACACGGTGCGCTTCAGCCCTTGGGGGCTCAGGAATGCCTCCCTGGTCACCTACTACACCAGGTGCGGAAGAGGGGCTGATGCTGGAAGCGGGGCGGGGGGCCTGGGTGGTAACAGGAGAGGTAATGAGAGAGGGGCCCGGGGTTCAGAGACATGTGGGGTGCACCTGTCACATGGCGGCACACTGAGGCCTGCACAGGACCCACCTGGTACCTGCTGACAGAGGAGAACAGGTGAGAGGGAGAGCCAGTCCATCCCAAACCCTCTCCACAGAGCCTTGTTCTCAACCGGAAGTTAAAAACAAGGATGGAAGTTTTCAGCTTCAGAGGGCTCTCCATCTGAGAGTGGAGGGAGCCCTGCCACTGTCCTCAAGCTGCCTCTGTCAGGTGGGAGACTGAGGAGCTGCTGGTTTGACAGAGAAAACATTGCATTAAAGGCCGTTGGTAGAGCTGGGCGTAGTGGTGCATGCTTTTAATCCCAGTACTTGGGAGGCTGAGACAGGAGGATCGTAGGTTTGCGGCCAGCCTCAGCTACTTAGTGAGGCCCTCTGCAACTTAGTGAGACCCTATTTCAAAATAAAGAATAAGAGCCAGGCATGGTGGTGTATGCTTGTAATCCCAGCGCTTGGGAGGCCAAGACAGGAGGATCACACAGGTTCAAAGCCAGCCTCCAGCTACTGAGTGAGGCTCTCAGCAACTTAGTGAGACCCTGTTTCCAAATGAAGTATAAAATAGGTCTGGGAGCTGGGTGTGGTGGCGCACGCTTGTAATCCTAGCATTCAGGCGGCAGAGGCCAAAGGATCGCAGTTCGTGGACAGCCTCAGCTACTTAGTGAGGCCCTTCACAACTCAGTTAGACCCTGTTTCAAAAAAATAAAAGGACTAGCCGGGCGTGGTGGCGCACGCTTGTAATCCCCGCGCTTGGGAGGCAGAAACAGGAGGATCGCGCAGGTTCGAAGCCAGCCCCGCGTGCTGGCTTAGGAGACCCTGTTTCCAAATAAAAATGTAAAAATAGGTCTGGGAGTGTATCCCGGAGGTAGAAGGGCTTCCAGGAACCCCAGTACCACCAAAAATAAATAAATAAATAAAATAAAAATAAAAAAAATAAAAGGACTAAAAAATATATATATATAGGGTTGGGAGTGTAGCTTGGAGGTACAATGTCCCTGGATTCCATACCCAGTACCACAAAATAACAATAATAATAATAATAATAATAATAGTAGTAGTAGTAGTAGTAGTAGTAGTAGTAAATGGGGCTGGGAGTGTAGCTCAGAGGCAAAATGCCCCCTGGGTTCCATCCCCACTGTCAAAAAAGCAATTTGTTAGCTGGGTACATGGTGCGCATGGTGCACGCCTATGATCCCAGTCCTTGGGAGGCTCCTAGAGGTTGGCGGTTGGAGACCAGCCTCAGCCCCTTAGCGAGGCTGTGGCCAACTTAGTGAGACCCTGTTTCAAAATAAAATGGGCTGGGAGTGGAGCTTAGAGATAGAATGCAGCTGGGTTCAATCCCCAGGACCTCCACCACCACCAAAAAAAACCAAGTATACACAATTGTAGCTGAGGCAAAAGTAAGACAAGAAAAAGCTGCTTCAGAGAGTTCCTTGGGTGGAGAGTAACTTGGACTGATCCAGGAAGCCTTCCTGGAGAAGGGGTCTGGCTTGCAGGTTGGACGTGGAGCAATATCCAGGCCTCTCTTAGGTCCGTGGCCCCAGAGTACAGCCTGGCTGGGGGCCGGCTGTAGGCTTGGGGACTGGCCTTCTAGGAGTGTGCCCAGGCACTAACCTGTCCTGCCCTGGCAGTTCTGGAGAAGACATCCTCATCGGCGGGCTGAAGCCATTCACCAAGTACGAGTTCGCGGTTCAGTCCCACGGCGTGGACGTGGATGGCCCCTTTGGCTCTGTGGTGGAGCGCTCCACCCTGCCGGATCGTGAGTGGTCCCTGCCCCAGCCCCCTCCTCCCCACCTGCCCCTGTGCCCATGGCCCTCTTTCTGAAGCACCCCCTGGACCCCCAAGGTCTGGGCAGAGCTGAGTGGAGAACAAGGTTCTGGAGGTGGGAGGAGCCTGGTAAAGCACTGACTCCACTCCAGGCTTCCAGAAATTTCCCAACTAAAGCCCTCACTGAGCTTCCTGGTGTGGCCTTTCTGGAGGGGGAGGGGAGACCACGTCCTCATCCCTTGACCCCTGGGGCTCATGACGCTGCTCCCACCCCTTCCCTCCCCTCCAGGGCCCTCCACACCGCCATCAGACTTGCGCCTGAGCCCCCTGACCCCGTCCACGGTCCGGCTGCACTGGTGTCCCCCCACGGAGCCCAATGGGGAGATCGTGGAGTATCTGATCCTGTACAGCAACAACCACAGCCAGCCCGAGCACCAGTGGACGCTGCTCACCACCGAGGGTGAGCAGGCTGAGGTCCCGCCACTACCTGAGCTACCTGGGTGGGGGGCTCGCGCCCCTCCTGGGCTGCCCAGCCCCCCCATCCACCACCTGCTCCCATTCCTTCTGCCCTAGGGAACATCTTCAGTGCGGAGGTGCACGGCTTGGAGAGCGACACCAGGTACTTCTTCAAGATGGGGGCGCGCACAGAGGTGGGGCCCGGGCCCTTCTCCCGCCTGCAGGACGTGATCACTCTCCAGGAGAAGCTCTCGGGTAGGAGGCAGGGAGGGAGGAGGAGGTGCGCTCTGGGCACAGCATGCTTCCATCCTGTTGGAGGGCTGCCCTCTGGGTTTGGGACAGGGGGAACTTTAAGGGAGAAAGTGGTGTGGGTCGGGGTGACTTGTGCAAGGTCTGCTTCATAGGGGACTGGCGAGGCTTGGGGACCAGTTTCTTTGGGTGTTCACTGTGATTGGAGAATTGGCTTGGGGCTATGTGGGGGGCAGGGCTGGCCGGTAATTCATAGGGTCAAATTGATAATGCAGGGCCCTTTGTTTAAGAATTTTACAATGGGAGCCGGCTGTTGTGGCGCACGCTTGTAAGCCAGTACTTGGGAGGCAGAGACAGGAGGATCTCAGGTTCGCAGCCAGCCTCAGCTACTTTGTGAAGCCTTCTGGTACTTAGCAAGACCCTGTTTCAAAATAAAGAATTAAGCTGGAGCCGGGCGTGATGGCACACACTTGTAATCCCAGCAATTGGGAGGTTGAGCCAGGAGGATCACAGTTCATGGCTAGCCTCAGCTACTTAGTGAGGCCCTCTACAACTCAGTGAGACCCTGTTTCAAAATAAAGAATAAAAAAATAGGGCTGGAAGTATAGCTCAGAGGTAGAATGTCCCTGGGTTCCATCCCCAGCAACACACACACACACACACACACACACACACACACACACACACACGTTTTCTAATGGAGACCACAGAATGTCAAAGCAAGAATGGCGAGCACATGCCCTCCACCATGACATGAGCCGGTGGGCAGGTGAGGTGCATTTCACTGAAAGGCCAGTTTGATGAGGACAGGCCACAGCTTGTGGATGTGTTGTGGGGAGGCCCGTGGGAGTGGGCAGCGGTGGCCCTCCTGCCTTTGTATCAGACGACTGTGTGGGTCAAAGGGGAGGCTCGGCCATTCTCTCTAGTGGAAGCCATGGGTCACCTGATCTAGAGCCCTGTACCTTCACCTGTCCTTGACTGCTCTGTCCGTCTCCCCCCCACAGACTCTTTGGACGTGCACTCAGTCACTGGAATCATCGTGGGTGTCTGCCTGGGCCTCCTCTGCCTCCTGGCCTGCATGTGTGCTGGCCTGCGGCGCAGCCCCCACAGGTGGGCAGGGGCCGGGCTGACCCAAGACATTTCCAGGAAGGGCTGCAGAGGGGTGAACAGGGACTGTGGCCAAGACCTACCGACACACCCCCAGGAATGCCTTAGGACTCTAAACCAGGCGTGGTGGTGCACGCTTGTAATCCCAGCATTTGGGAGGCTGAGACAGGAGGACCGCGGTTTGTGGACAGCCTCAGCTACTTAGTGAGGCCCTTTGCCAGTGAGACTCTATTTCAAAATAAAGAATAAAAACTAGGACTGGAGGTGTAGCTCAGAAGTAGAATGCCCCTGGGTTCCAGCCCCAGTACGAAAAAAAAAGAAAGAAAGAAAAGAAAGGAAGACAGAAAGAAAGGAAAAGAAAAAAGAAAAAAAGAGAGTTAGGACTGTAGCTGAGC
Organism: Muscardinus avellanarius; assembly: GCF_963383645.1. Lineage (NCBI taxonomy): Eukaryota > Metazoa > Chordata > Mammalia > Rodentia > Gliridae > Muscardinus > Muscardinus avellanarius. The sequence goes on along the minus strand of NC_137788.1, from coordinate 130,875,135 downwards.
TTGGTGGCACAGTCCTGTAATCCCAGTACTTGGGAGGCTGAGACAGAAGGATTGCAGGTTCAAGGCCAACCTCACCAACTTAGTGAGACCCTTTTTTTTTTTTTTTTGGTGGTGGTACTGGGGGTGGAACCCAGAGGCTTTCTACCTCCGGGCTATACTCCCAGACCTTTTTTTACATTTTATTTGGAAACAGGGTCTCACTAAGTTGCTGAAAGCCTCACTAAGCTGAGGCTGGCTTTGAACCCGTGCGATCCTCCTGTCTCAGCCTCCCAAGCGCGGGGATTACAAGCGTGCGCCACCACGCCTGGCTTAGTGAGACTCTTTTTTAAAAAAAAAAAAAAAACAAAAAGGGCTGAGAGTGTCGCTTGGAGTTAGAGTGCCCCTGGGTTCAATCCCCATTACCAAAAAAATAAAATAAAATTTAGGACTCTGGAGCCTGGGGGTGTAGTCCAGTGATACAGCAGTTGCCTAGCCTGTGTGAAGCCTTGCATTCCATCCCAGCCTCATAAAATATAAACACATAAATAAATAGGAAAGAAGGACTCTGGATGAAAGGCTAGGGTCGTTTCTCACGAGGATGGGATGGGCTTGGGGAGCTCCTCTTCTCTCAGCAAGGGCAGGCAGAGCTGCCTCACACACTGCTCTGTAGCGCCCAGCCACCTGCCAGCCCCAAATCTCCCTGTGTCTGGAGGCAAGGGAGGCAGGGCCCCAGCTGCCACATCAGGCTGTTAACAGCAGTCCTCCGCTATTCATTGCATGGATCAGCAAACCATTCCCAGAGACAAGAACTGTCCAGAGACCTGGCTGGACTGGTCGCAGCCCCACCCACACCTCGCTGAGCCCCGTGCCTGGTTTTGCTTTCCTTCCAGGGAAGCCCTCCCGGGCCTGTCCTCCACGGCCACCCCTGGGAACCCGGCGCTGTACTCTAGAGCCCGACTCGGCGCCCCCAGTCTCCCCACTGCCTATGAGCTGGAGTCCCTTGTGCACCCCCGTCCCCAGGACTGGTCCCCACCGCCCTCAGATGTGGAAGACAAGGCTGAAGTGCACAGCCTTATGGGTGGCAGCATTTCAGATGGCCGGGGTCACTCCAAGAGAAAGGTGAGCCCAAGCCTGAGCTGGTCAGAGCCCCACACTTCTGCTCATTCCCAAGTGGGACACCAGGGGGCGCCAGAGCAGGGCCTTTACCTTCCCCCAGAAGAAGGTAGGTAGGGCTGGCCAGGACACCAGAGCCCTCCTCATCCCCAGAGATGGGGAGAGGAGGCTGGCCAGCCTGGCTGTGGCCACTTGAGACTGGGACCAGGATAAGATGAGGCCCCTGCAGAGCAGGTCACCTCCTGCAGGGCACAGCCTGGCCAGCTGACCAGCATCCTTCTGTCATCTCTGGAGACCTGAGGCTCTGCAGAGCTGCTAGTATTGGGCTAGTCTAAGGACACACACCTCACCAGTCTTCCCATGGCCCTTCCAGGAAGCTGGGCAGGGAGAGGGGGTGGGGGCCAGAGCCTGGGTCCTGTAGTGCCCGCCATGCTTCTCAGGGGCCCCTCCTTCCTTCTCTGCAGATCTCCTGGGCTCAGCCAGGTGGGCCAGGCTGGGCAGGTTCCTGGGCAGGTTGTGAGCTCCCCACTGCTGGCCCCAGGCCAGCCCTGACCCGGGCGCTGCTGCCCCCTGCTGGAACTGGGCAGACGCTGTTGCTGCAGGCTCTGGTATATGATGCCATTAAGGTCAGTGTCCTGGGAGGGAGCTGGAGGAAGGAGGGAAGGAAGGGAAGGGGTCTCAGTGCCGTGAAGAGCAAACTGTGAGCTCTCCAGGGACCTCAAGGTGGTGGCTTTCCTGGGGGTGGAAGTCTGGCCAGGGACCCCTGGAGCCTCCTGGGGGTTGAGTGAGTGACATTCAGGTTGAGGACGTTCCCTCCTCAGCCCGGACCTAAGTGGGCCACAGCAGAACTCGCCTGGTCCTGTCACTCAGCCCTCCCTTCTGTTCAGGAGGCCCTGCCTGACTTGGGGGTTTCTGGCGAGGGCGTGGGTACCTTGCACCTCCTCCTGCCTTCGCCTGGAGGAAGAGAGCTGGGCATCCTGGTGGGCGAGGCAGGTCCTCGTCTCCTCTGCCCCCTTACATGGGATGTGCTCTGACGGAGGGCTCCACCCCACATATATTGCTCATTTTTCTGATGATCTTTCTTCATGATGGTTGCCTGGTCCATGTATCCTCTCTGACCAGGCCAATGGAAGGAAGAAGCAGCCCACAGCCTGCAGGAACCAGGTGGAGGCGGAGGTCATCGTCCATTCTGACTTCAGTGCATCCAAAGGGAGCCCTGACCTCCATCTCCAAGACCTGGAGCCTGAGGACTCCCTCCCTGCAGAGGCTCCAGGCCTCGTGTCTGGTGTCATGGATCTCAGGCAGGGGACCGACTGGCTGGACAGGGAGCAGGCGGCCACTGGGCCAGACAGATTGACCTCCCTGCCAGAGACAGCCAGTGCCTCCTACCCCTACCTGGCCATCCCGCCTAGTGAGGCCCAGCAGGCGGCCCCTGAGAATGGCTGCCAGCCCAAAGCCCCCTGTCCTCTAGGGGCCAGCCCAGAGCCCCCTGCGCTGCCTCTACCTAGCTCCTCCTAGCAGGGGGTGCAGTTTGAGCAGGCTGGCTTGGCTCACGGGACATGATATGCGTGACCACGCATGTACATCTGTGGACCTGCAGATGTCGGCCACCTTCTGGAGCCCCCGGCGGCGCTTTGGCTGGGACAGAAGAAGGATTGGATTGCACACCCCCCCTACTCTGTAAACGCATACATGATATGTGAGAGACACAGCTACGTGTGCAAAGCCACGTGTTGGTGAGCAGGGAAACCTGGGCGCAAGCAGTGGTCGCTAAGGTTGCGGGTCCTCTAGCAGAATGCCCTGGTGTGGCCAGCCCCGGCCTGTGAGCCCCTGGCTCCTGCACCCAGCCTTTTATTACACACTCTGAGAGTGTCTCCAATGCTGTCCGGCTGGGTTGGCACAGGAGGCTCGGGATGCCTGACAATGTTACCACATCGCCTTCACTGACTCATACCCCAGGGCTTGCACGCAGAGGGCACCCTGCTCCCTTCATGGCAACCATGCGTCTGACTTTGTAATGGGGGAAGTGCCTGGCTTTGGAAATCTTTCTCTCTCCCAGCCCTTCTCCACCCTCCCAGCCCCTCTCTTCCCTCGCTGCCTCCCTTTCCTCCTGTTTCCCTTTCTCGTCTCTCATGCCTCTCCGCGCTGTGCCATCTGGTTCTCCTGCCTGGGTTCGACCTGTGCACCCTCCTGACAACCTGACTACCTCGTGTGGCTCAGTTGCCACTCCCTGTCCTGCCCCCCTCACCACTGCGCCCTCCTCTAGGCACCTCAGCCAGTCCCTCCCCAGGCAGGCCACTCAGCCCGGGGGCTCAGAGAAGACCCTTCTCCTGGGCTAGCATGGGTAGCTCCTTGGTGCCGACGATGAGTCCCCGTCACTGGGGGACGCTGGGAGGCAGGGAGGGGACCCTGACCCAGAGGCTCAGTAGAGAGGGACCGCCTCCCTTCTGTGCGGTAGAGCTGGTCAGTCTTTTCTGCCTGAGCTGAGGGGAGAGGGGAGCATTTTGGGGAAGCCTCAGGGCCTCGGCTCCGCCCTCCACGCTGGACCTCCTGGCTGGGAGGGAGGCCTGTGCAGGCAAAGAGCACCTGGCTCGTTTTGTCTTCTCTTGACACGGAATCTTGAAATGGTTTTCTGTTGATCTGCCGCACAGGGACAGGCTTGACTTTTGTTTCCTCTGCAGTGAAAACAATGTCATACATCGGCTATTTCACCTTGGTTCTCTCGTAGGAGCGTAGACTGTGGGGCCTTTGCTCCCTAAGTGCATTTTCTTAACTGTTCGGTACATCGAGAGTTAACTCTGGCTTCTGAGCCAAATCAGAAATAACCAGTCTATCTTTTTTTCTTTTCTTTTCTTCTTCTTCTTTTTAATGGTGAAATGCTTTCAGCAGAGTTAGGACCTCCGCAGACCGAGAGCATCCGCGTTTATTACTCTCGGGTGTCACTCACGTTTGACATCCTCACCTACACCTTCTCCTCCCCCGCCCCTCCTTCAGCCACCCTGGCAATGCTAAAGATTATTAATGTCGGGTTTGTATCTCGTTAAAGACAGAATCGTCACTTGTATGTTTCCGTAGCCTTCGGCTTTGCGGCAGCCAACACCACTGTGTACGCTTCATCACCGCTCTGAAGGTCAAAAGCTTTGTTTTATTTTCCTGGTTTGATTTTTCTTTTCTTTTTTTTTTTTTTTCAAGAAAAAAAAAATGCCCTGATTTAAATGGCTGTTTTAACAGTAGGCTCTTAGCATTACACTACATAGTCATTTCTCATGTTCTTGTTTAACAGGCACTGAGGTTCTGGTTTAAATTAAATAGCTGCAAATGAGACAATTTATAACCCATTAGGTTGGGTGGAAAATTGTTTCTCAAAAGCAAATAAGTAATAAATCTGGTATCTGCCTATAACTCACAGTTGATAAGAGAGTGGCCATTACTCACTCACATTATATATGATTTGGGCTCTGGGTAATTTGGAAGTGTTAGGTTTGTGTCTTTGTAGCAGTATTTTTATTAGAAAAGAGTCTATTGCCCTTTTACAGGGTATTAATCCCTTTGTCACCTACCACTGATGCCTTAAGTTTTTTGAGTCTCATTTAAAAATCTTTTCTTGATGCATGACATGTGTAATCGGTACGTGCTCATTTATTTGTCTGTATTTAGTTTATGCTGTATTATTTGAAAATGTTCAGCAATATTTTTCTCCTTATAAATATATTCTTTAGTGTTCAGCTAAGGCGTTGATCATGTATCTATCCCTGTAATGAATTAATAAACTATTTTCCAGACATGTGTTATTCTTTATGGAACCAATGACGAGAATTTCCTCAGCTTTCCTGCCCTGGGAAGTTTATTTTTCACCAGGATGGGAAATGGTAGTTTTTGAGGGTAGAGAGAAAAATGTCATGAGATAGAACCTGGACCATCTCCTCCCCTCAACATGCACTTAGGAAGAAGGACGGGGGTGACGTTCTGTGGCAGAGTGCCGGCCTAGCATGCACATCCACAAAACCCTGGCTTCAAACTCCTAAAAAAAAAAGAAAAAAGCCGGGCGTGGTGGCGCATGCTTGTAATCCCCGCATTCAGGGGGCTGAGACCTGAGGATCACGGTTCACTGACAGCCTCAGCTACTTAGTGAGGCCCTCCCTCTGCAACTTAGTGAGACCCTGTTTCAAAATAAAGAATAAAAAAATAGGGCAGGGGGTGTAGCTCAGAGGTTGAATGCCCCTGGGTTCTATCTCCAAACCTGAAAAAAAAAAAAGGTAGATAAATAAATAAATAAATAAACTCCTAAAAAAAAAGAACCACTCAGGAAAGATGTGTTCTTGGATGGCAAGCAGGCTCTCTGAGGATCTCTTTGAAGCTGGGCACATGCTTTTCTGAACTTTCTCGGATAGAAGGAAAGAGTTGTGGGTCCACACCTGCTCTTCTGTGTAGTCGGGTCACCAGAGTTACTCACGGCTGTGCACTCACACATACAGGCACTGTGTCTGTAAGCTCGGATCCACACATGCACAATCACCTTCACATAAACTCGAGTGTGCACACAGTCGCACATAAAATTCCATGCTCACACCCCCACACGTCTCGGGACCACAGCTGACCATGGCTCTGGGCTCTGAAAAGAGCCTGGAACAGGTCTTTCTTTCTTTCGTTTTCTTTTCCTTGTGGTACTAGGGATGGAACCCAGGGGCATTCTACCTCTAAGCTACACCCCAGCCCAATTTTTTATTCTTTCTTTTGAAACAGGATCTCACTGAATTGCAAAGGGCCTCACTAAGTAGCTGAGGCTGTCTGAGAACTGCAACCCTCCTGCCTCAGCCTCCTGAATGCTGGGGTTACAAGCGTGCGCCACCACGCCCAGCTTGGAACAGGCTTTTCTAGTGGAAGGAACCAAGATCCAGAGGCTGCCCTGCCCAGGACCACCCCCAGAGTGGCTGGTGGGCCAGACCCAGAGTTAATTGACAGATCATACAGAGAGATACTGCACATTTTGCATGCAGCAGAATAGCCATTATTTGCATATCACTCTCGGACCAAGGGTTGTGATAAAGAAGAATTAAACACTTGTCAAGATGAATTTAAAATGACAGCAATTCAGGACACCAGTTTGACCTCTCCAGAGTCCAGGACATGCCAAGAAGGGCTTGTCGAGGATTCAAGCCCTGCAGGGGGTGTTCAGGACTTCAAGCCTGGGAGGCCCTCCTTTCCTACCTTTTCCATGGCCAAATAGAGGCCTTACGTGTCTTTCCTTCTTCCTTTTCTCTTTCTTTCTCTCTTTTTTTCCTTTTTTTTTTTTTGTGTGTGTGTGTGTGCATATACTGTGGATTGAACTCAGGGGCATTCTACCTCTGAGTTATACCCCCCCAGCCTATTTTATTTTTTACTTGGAAACAGGGCCTCATCAAGTTGCTGAAGCTGGCCACAAACCCACAATCCTCCCATCTCAGCCTCCCAAATACTGGGATTACAAACAGGCGCCACCACGCCCCTTTCTTTCTCACAGTAAAACCCACATGGGGCTGCGGCCCTGACTGCTCACATGCTTCCAGTCCTACATCTCAGGTGCACCTTCCAGCGTCTACTGCGAGTGCGGAGACCCTGGGCTATACAAACCCTATCACTAGTAGCGTGTGTGTGGGGGGGGGCGGGTACTGGGGTTCCTGGAAACCCTTCTACCTCCGGGCTACACTCCCAGACCTATTTTATACTTTTATTTGGAAACAGGGTCTCTTAAGCCAGCGAGGCTGGCTTCGAACCTGTGTGATCCTCCTGTCTCCGCCTCCCAAGCGCGGGGATTACAAGCATGCGCCACCACGCCCGGTGGTGTGTATGTTTTACTGAGGCTTTCTACCTCGAATTATGCCCCCAGCCCCTTTTTGTTTTTGTTTGTTTTTGAAACATCAGCTAAGTTGTTGAGGCTGGCCTCTAACCTGTGACCATCCTGTCTCAGACTGAGATTACAGGTGTGTGCCACACTGTGCCCGGCTCTGTCACTAGTAGTCATGTCCATCTAGAGGCAGTCTGATTTCTGGAGGCCTGTGTTTCTTTAATCATCTGTACCCTAGTTAGCTTTATATGTGATTGACCCTTCTATTCCCAGCATTCCAGAGCTAAGTGTCAAAAGAGAGATTTAAGCCTGGTGTGGCCGCACATGCCTGTAATTTCAGCTACCAGGAAGCTGAGGCTAGAGCATCCTGGGCAATTTAGCAAAACTCTGTCTCAAAATAAAATAAAAAGCAATGGGGCTATAGATCAGTGGTAGAGTGCTTGTCTGACATGCCCAAAGCCCCTGGGTTCAATCCCCAGTGCGCGCGCACACACACACACACACACACACACACACACACACACACGATTTAGTTAGAACCCTGCCACCCCAGTTCAGTGTCAGAGGAGCAAATAGCTAAGGCAGACTGTGGCCTTTAAATATCCAGCTTCTAGAACTTAGTAGCTGCTTAACACCCCCCCCCCCCCAGTGCTAACCCCGTGCTGCGGATTAAACTCAAGGATCCTCTACCACCCTGCCACATGCACAGCCCTTTTTATTTTGAGCTAGGGGCTTGCTAAATGGCCCAGGCTGACCTTACACTTGTGCTCCTCCTGCCTCACACTCCTGAGCGTGAGATCACAGGTGTGCACCACCGTGCCCAGCGGCTCAGTGGGTGCGATGGACTAGCCCATCATGCTGGACGCAACAGGCCAGGCATACAGTAATGAGTGGCTAAGACAAGACTTCTGCGGGTCAGCACGGGAATGTACGTCTTCAGAGACATGCTTACCGCCCCTAACATTCTCACATGGGACCTATGTTGTCTCCTTTTAGAATCTCTGAATGAAACATGAGGGTTCTTCGCGGCAGAGCAATATTACCGGTGATTTTAACTTTCAACGTGTTTTCCCAGTCACCCGGCCGTGTGTCCCGACCTGTGGCTTTAAAGGACTCCCGAGTTGAGCAGGAGAGACACGGTTATTTCACCTTCCAGGCAGCTCAGTGAGAGTGGCTGCCCGCGTGGGCTGGGCCGGGGGCAGAAGAACTCGGGGTCCTTTAATTCAGCTTTAATTCGTCGGTTCTGCTCTCCCGGGCTATCCGGGAAAAGTGCCCCAACTCCTGAGCGAGCAGAGGCGGGTCTTGCAGCTGAGCGCCCTGCCCTGGGGGCGGCCGGCTCGGGACCCGCGCAGAGCCCGGTCTCCAGGAACTTGGCGCCGCGGCGAGGGCATCACCTGCAGGAGACTGGGCGCCGGGGACGAGGGCGCCCCCAAAGAGCGGTCGCGCCAAGCCGGCTCCGCGCGCTCCCCGCGGCGGGGCGGGGGCCGGCTCCGCGCCCCCGGCCCCTCGAGTCCGGCGCTGGGCCGCGGCGGCCCGGGTTCAAAGCGGGGCGCGTCCGCCGCGCAGCCGGGAATGTCCGGCCGCGGGGAGCGCTCGCCGGCTCTTTTGTTCCCCGGCCCCGGCCTCGGGGGAGAGCGGCGGGGGCGGGGCGGGGGAGGGGCGCGGGCGGGGGAGGGGGAGGGGCGGCGCGGGGGGCGGGGCGGGGCGGGGCGGGCGGCGCGGAGCGCGCACCCCGGCGGGGCTGACAGATCGCCGCGGCGGGTGCAAGATGGCGCGAGCCGCGCTCCCCCTGCGCCCCCCGCGCCCCTAGCGGGCATGCGGCCCCAGCCCCCCGCCGCCCGGGCTCGGCCCCGGCCCCGGCGCCGGCCCCGCGGGACGCTGTGAGCCGCCGGCGCCCGCGCCCATGGCCGCGCCGCGCCCCGCGCCCCCGCGCCGGCCCCGGCTCCTGCTGCCGCTGCTGCTGCCGCTGCTGCTGCCGGCGCCCAGCCAGGGTGAGCCGGGCGGGGGGCGGGGGGGGCGCGGACCCGAGAGCGGCCCGCGGGGTCCGGCCACGTGCCCGCCCTTCCTGGGGGCGCGGGCAGTCGAGCCCCTTCCCTCGCAGCCCGGGTCCGCCTGGACGCACCTTGGGGCCGTCCGCTCTTTTCTCCCCAGAAGGAGCGTATCGCGTTCGCCTCGCGGAGAAACTTTGTTCCCGGGCGCGGTACCCGGGCTGGCCGCTGGGACCGGGACGTGGGGAGGAAGGTGGGGCTCGAAGGAGGAGAATCCGCGCTGTCCCTGGGCTCGGGCCCGCGCCCCTCTTCCGTACCCATTTCCCCGTCTCCTCTGGCAGGAGAGGGCTCTGGTCTGCCGCGCAGGGGCCAGTTCCAGGATCGCTAGTTCCCTGGAAATGTGAGCAGGGGTCGGTCGGTCGGTCGCTGCCCATGGCGACCAGGTGGGTTCACCCCCCGCCCCGGCGCGCAGTTGTAATTGGCCTGGTGAGTCGCCTCCGGGAGAAGTTGGCGACTTGGCACCATGCCTGGGATATGAGCGCTTGTAACTCTGTCAGGCTTCCCAGGATTCGGGATCAGCCTCTTCCTCCTCTCGTCTTTCCCCCTCCTGCTCTTCCAGCTCATTTCTCTTTTACAAGAGCCACGATGTCGCCTGGGAGTGAAGGTTCTAGGACCCTCTCCTGCTGAGTTTTGGCCACGTGACCAACACTCAGCGCAGGGGGAGTCTAGCCCCATCTTGGGTGCTGGGGGCACACACCCTGCTCCCTGCCAGGCACAGGACCGGGCCTCTGATGGTGTTGCCAGCAAAAGGAAGTATGATTTAACATTCCTTAATGCAATTCCTTAACATTTTTAACATTCTCTAGTTAGGGAGCTTTCGAGTTTGTTAACCGTGTCAAACCTTCTCCTTTGGGCTGCATTGCTGTTCCCTCCTTTAAACAGGCAAGAAGTGGGAAGCTGGGACACACTGAATGTTTTATTTCAGGTTGCCCCAGCACCTATGAGGCTTCGGTGCTTATTTGGAGTGACCACAGACATGGCAGCCACTGTGCAGAACTCTGTCTTGCTTTTGAGTCTCAGATTTGCAGCCACTCACTGGGAAACCCTGAGCAAGTCCCTTAACATCTCTGGCCTTTGGTTTTCTCATCTGTGTATTATACAAATAAAGTCCACCTTTCTGGGATGGTCTGATAATTAAGTAAAATATTGAATGGGATGGAACTTTGAAATGCCTAAAGTTTTGTATGATAGGAATTCCTGTAACTATGACTGAAACATAGGTATCAGGTAATAGACCCAGGGAACTCAAAATCCCTGTGCGCAGGGTTCTTCCCGGCTGTGCGTACCACACTAACATCTCCTTCCATCTCCTCTTCCCCGGTGCAGGTCTTGGCCACTCTGCTGAACTGGCATTTGCTGTGGAGCCCAGCGATGATGTTGCAGTCCCAGGGCAGCCTGTAGTGCTAGGTTGCAAAGTGGAGGGGACCCCTCCTGTGAGAATTAAGTGGAGGAAGAACGGGGTGGAGCTGCCTGAGAATACCCACTCCACCTTGCTGGCCAATGGGTCCCTGCTGATCCATCACTTCAGGCTGGAACGGGACAGTGCTTCTGATGAGGGTGACTATGAGTGTGTGGCGCAGAACCGCTTTGGACTAGTGGTTAGCCGGAAGGCTCGAATCCAGGCTGCAAGTAAGTGCAAGTCCCGTGCTTTGCCCTTGTGTAGCCCAGCTGCGCGATGCAAGGTGAACCTAGGGCTGGGGAGCATCTTATGCAGCGTCCTGGAAACTCACGTCCCAGAATGGGCCAGTTAGAGGTGCATGGCAATAATGTGGGTGGTGGAATTATATCAGATGCTCTTTTAACTGATTGAAATGTGAACTGTTAAGAACATAGCCGAACACTCATGGCATGGGTTTGGGGCTTCACCAAGTCTTGGTTCAGCTTGTCTTGGTTTGGTATGCCCCTTAAACTACAAGCATCCTAGCCCACTGGATATGACTCTTGTGTTTAGAGATAAACAACTGCTTTACTTTTTGAATGGTTTAAGAGATTTTTGAAGGGTCATTTTGGCTATATGCGAGAGGGAGGGAGGGAGGGAGGGAGAGAGAGAGAGAGAGAGAGAGAGAGAGAGATATTGAGAGATTGAGAGATTGTGTGTGTGTGTGTGTGTGTGTGTGTGTGTTTGTGTGTTACTGAGGATTGAACTCAGAGGCAGTCTACCTCTGAGCTACTCCCCCAGTCCTATTTTATTTTTTTACTTGGAAACAGGGTCTCACTAAGTTGTGGAGGGCCATGCTAAGTTTCTGAGGCAGGCTTTGAACCTGCAATTCTTCTATTTCAGCTTCCCAAGTACTAGGATTACAGGCACATGCCACCATGCCTGGCTTACATGCAATTTTAATTATATGGTGATTTTTAAATCTTTTGGGTAGCATAATACAAGTACTGGACTTCCGAAGTTTATCAACAGTTTGCTTTAACAATATATGGTATAACCCCAGTGCTTGGGAGACTGTGACAGGAGGATGGCAGATTTGAGGCCAGCCCATGGTAACTTAGTAAGACCTTGTTTCAAAATAAAAAATAAAATAGGTCTGGTGGTATAGCTTGGGTAGAACATCCCTGGGTTCAATCCTAGTACAAATAAATAAATATATATGTATGTACACACACACACACACACACACGGTAGGAGTGAGGTTGGGGCTGTAGCTTAGTTGCAGAGCACTTGCCTATAATGCACAAGGTCCTGGGTTCAAGTCCCAGCACCATACACATCACAATTCCAATGTTATCTCAGCGATAGCCCCCCTCTTCATACTGATGAGCTTTCCCACTAGGGAGGGAAGGCCAGGCAATGGGCTGTTTCAGCTTGTGCTTTGCAGGTGCTAATGGTGACAGAAATGATGACTGGAGTTAACTGCTCCATCCCAGAAATTCTGCGATTGTTATCATTGTGTTTTTTTTGGTGGTACTGGGGTTCCTGGAAGCCCTGCTACCTCTGGGCTACACTCCCAGACCTATTTTTACATTTCCATTTTGGAAACAGGGTCTCCTAAGCCAGCGTGCGGCTGGCTTCGAACCTGCGCGATCCTCCTGTCTCCGCCTCCCAAGCACGGGGATTACAAGCGTGTGCCACCACGCCCGGCAATTTATCATTGTTTGATGTGTGCCCGCCGGGAGTGTGCTGCATAAGCCAAATTATCGGTATATCTTGGGGAGGTGGCAAGCTGAGCAGGCCCGTAGGGGTCATAGTTGAGAAGTCCTGCTCTTGAGAAAGGTCAAGAGTTTGGCACTAAAATACAGTTTTCAGCTGAGCGCGGTGGTACATATTTGTAATCCCAGGACATGAGGCTGAGACAGGAGGATTACAGGTTTGAGGCCAGCCTTAGCACCATTTTGAGACTCTTAGCAACCAAGTGAGACTCTGTTTCTAAACAACAACAACAAATGCCAGGCAGGCGTGGTGATGCACACTGTAATCCCAGCGTTTGGGAGGCTGAGACAGGAGGATTGCAGTTTGAGAACAACCCTCAGCTACTTAGTGAGGCTCTTTGCAACTCAGTGAGACCCTGTTTCAAAATAAAGAATTAAAAATAGGGCAGGGGGTGTAGCTCGGAGGTCGAATGCCCCTGGGTTCCATCCCCAGACCCGCAAAAAAATAAAGAAAGAAAGAATAAAGATATAGGGCTGGGGGTGTAGCTCAGAGGTAGAATGTCCCTGGGTTCCATCCCCAGTACTGCAAAAAAAAAAAAAAAAAAAAAAAGGGGGTGGTTTAGGGTTGTAGCTTGTAGGTAGAATGCCCCTGGGTTCCATCCCTACACACACACACACAGAAAGTTCCCCATCTCATATCTCCATACTCCAGGGAGGGAGCTGTCCCTTTATGGCCTCTTTATGCTACTTTGACTTTTGTTGGTAATGATGCTAACTACTTTTTGTAAGTATAAGTACTTGCATGCTGGACACCCTTAGTGCTTGGTATAAATTATCTCATTGAGTCACCTTGGAAGATAGGCCATTGTCATCCCCCCTTACAGATGGGGAAACTGAGCAGGGGCTCAGTAACATTGCGGGAGGAGCCAGGACTGCAGTCTGGGCAGCTGGACCCTCACCCTTCCCACTCCCCTGCTATGGCACGCTGCCTCTCCCCGGCCCAGTGCTGACAAGTTTCTTCCTGGCTCTGAGGGCATCTGCACAGTTGCTCTGAACGGCTGGTGAGTGATGAATTGTTGGAGGCAGGAGCCCTCTTGCTGGGTTTAAGATGCCCCTTTGTTCTAAGCAAGGCTGATCCAGGCCCCCATATGGAGCTCGCCGGGAGGCAGCCCTGGACTTTGAGACAGAATCACTTCTGGCTCAGCCACCCTCATCCCCAGCCCTCCCGGCAGTGCAGAGAAGGCTGCTGCAGGCTCCAAGCAGATGGCTAGGCGGCAGGAAGAGACTCCTGGGCTGGAGTGGGGACCGAGGAGCCCTCCCAGGCGTGCTGTGGGACAGAGGCTCTGCTGAGCCTTGTACACTAGCCGAGAGTCCTGGGAGACGAATCCCCAGGGGGTTTGAAGAGGGGAGAGGACTAATGGTAAATATGCCCCCCCCCCCGGTGCCAGGGATCCAACCCAGGCCTGTGCATGCCAGGCACGTGCTCTACCACTGAGCTGTGGCCCAGCCTGTAAGTGTGATTTTCTATAAATGGCAGTATCTTTGAGATACTTGTTTTTCTTGAACTCTTAACAGTGGAAAGAACTGAGCTGTGGGCGAGGCTGGCCTGGGCTAGCCCCTTGGGGTCCTGGAGACAGCTGAGGGGCTCACCTCTAAGCCCCGCCTCTCTGTCCTCTGTAAGGCTGTGGCTCCAGGAGGAAACCCTTGGATGGCCAACAGTTTCGTGGCCACGCCTTTTTCTCTCTCCCTGGCCTGATGTGCTCCAAAGCTGCTTACGGGCCTGGGTTCCCCCTTGGGCAATCACCCCCTGCCCCGCTGCCCGCTGGCACTGCAGATGTTGTGTGACGTGGGAGGGTGGCTTTTGAAAAGGTGTGAGGAGGCTCGGAGCCCCTTGTTTCTCCTGCCTGCTCCATGGGGCAGATGAGGAAGGGCACACTCACAGACGCAGGCTGTGTGGGTGGGGCTGCTGGGGCAGCTGGACCCTGGGCCAGAGGCCTTCAGATGGGATGCGCCCCTTTCTCTCCCAGGAGCGCGGGCGCTGGCGAGGCTGTGCTAGCTTTAGATTCGAGGATTTCCTTTTTAGGATGCAGCGGCTCAGGGTCCGAAGGCCACTCGTGTTCCCAGGACTTCTGGGTTCTCCACCTTGCAGTTCCACATGCTAATGGTTTGGGGGCTGAAAATCGAGCCTAGCCATGAGACTTGGACAAGGTCACACTCCCTTAGCCCGTTTCCTCGTCTGTGACCTGTGCGTACGCTCCTACCTGGTAGGAGGGCCACAGGGACCGCACCTCCTGCACTTTGCCCCATGCACAGGAGGACTCGGTGGTCAAAGCCAGTACTTCTTTTTCATTTAAAGGCAGTTTCACTGACAAAGCCCTTAAGTCTGATCTTGGCTGCCCCTGAAAGTTAATCTTCAGCAAAAGCAAACTGCCTGGTTCGGCTCCCAGCCCCAGCATTCCCTCTCAAGGACTGGGACCCATTTAGGGCCTAGTCCAGGAAATCTATTGGGCAGTGGAATTGTTGGAGCCAGAGTGCTGCGGGTTCTGTTTGAACCTCTTTGGGAGGGCCTGGGGCTCTGCCATGCCTTCGAGATGGGCTGATGCTGGGCAGGCCTAGGGGGCCCTCTGCCATCCCTCTGAAGGGGCCAGCCTGGTGGACACTCATGCCCTGACTCCCACTTGTTGGGGTCCCTGTGCTTAGATGAGTTCTAAGAGGGTCAGGCCAGCCTCAAGGAGTGGGGATAACTGGCCCTACCCCAGGTTGCCTTCTGTCTTCATGATAATTGGGCCCTACCCCAGATCCCCTTCTGTCCTCAGGCAGAAGCCTCAGCCCCTCACTTCTTGCTCTCAGGTCCCTTGGGGAACTGGACTGAGCATTCTGTGATCCAGGGCAGGGTTACCCAAACTGAACTGAGCCTGCCAATCACCTGGGGGCTGTTTTACCCCCAGGACTGGTGGAGGGTGCCCTGTGCACCAGGACCATGGGGTGGCTGCTGCTGTGTGTTCATCTCTAGAGGAGCTGAGATTCTCTGCCTCGCCAGATAGGGTGTGAAGCAGAGACTCAACTGTGTGGTACCCTTGGGGCTGGGCCTTGGGTCTCCTGCCTTGGCCCTCAGCGTTGCCGGGCTCTTTGGCCCTAATGGGAGGCAGTTCGACCCCACCCTCTCCATGTGAATCACTGGTGGTCTCACTGTACCACGAACACAAGCTCCAGTCTCCAAGACACATGGCTTGCACAAATACCCGAGTACGCCAAGCCTGCCCACCAAGCTGCTGTCCTCAGCTGCTCCTGCCCATTCTGACCTCACATGGACAGTGCCACAGAGCCAGCGCGGGTCAGTGGAAGGGGGTCCCAAGTAGCTGCTTCACCTGGCTTCCCTGGGACTTGAAATGACCGTCTTTTGAAGTAGGAGCTAGGAGCTGGGCGCCTTCCCTGTAGGAGACACAGGGACCTGGCCTGGCCTTTCTCCCCTTACCACACCTCACTCCTCTCTCTAGCAGCGGCTCTCCAGGGGATGTCCTGGCCACCACAGCAACCTGAGGAGCTTGGACCTTAATGCTTTTCATGCCTGTTACCTCCTCAGACTAGTTAGAACAGTCAGAGCCGGGCATGGTGGCGCACGCTTGAAATCCCAGCATTTGGGAGGCTGAGACAGGAGGATCGCGGTTCGCAGCCAGCCTCAGCTACTTAGTGAGGCCCTCTGCAACTCAGTGAGACCCTATTTCAAAATAAAGAATAAGCCAGGCGTGGTGGCGCACGCTTGTAATCCCCGCGCTTGGGAGGATGAGACAGGAGGATCACACAGGTTCGAAGCCAGCCTCAGCTATTTAGTGAGGCTCTCAGCAACTTAGCGAGACCCTGTTTCCAAAGAAAATATTTAAAAAATAGGTCTGGGAGTATAGCCCGGAGGTAGAAAGCTCCTGGGTTCTACGCCCAGTACCACAAAAATAAATAAATAAAAAGTAGGACTGGGGGTGTAGCTTGGACATAGAATGCCCCTGGGTTCCATCCCCAGTACCGAAAAAAACAAAACAAAAACCTCTTTGTGCACAGTGTCCAATAGGTAACCCTCACAACAAACCCCTTGGGATGTTGCACCCCCCATTTTATTTTTATTTTTTGATGCACTGATCTCCAATTGTTCCATTTTTGGTACTGGGGATTGAACCCAGGGGCATTCTACCTCTGAGCTCCAGCTCCAACCAGGTGCTTCTCGTTCCTTGATCTTCCCAAGCCCTGGTAGACTGAGCGGATTATGCCGATTGTTTTCAGACACAGAAAGGTACAGAGAGGCTCAAAGGGTTAAGCAGCTTGTGCTGAGGTCGCTTGATCAGTGAGTGCGGAGCTGGGGTTCAGACCCACCCAGGTCTGGCCCTGAAGCCCTTGTCCACGGAATCCACCCTGCTGCCCCCAGGCTCCCAGCCAGAGGTTGAGCCGTGGGCGTGGGCGCTCCTATGGCTGGCTGCGCGGGTGCGTCTGTGGGCCAGCAGCGGCATCACCTGGCTCTTGTTAGACATGGAAATCCAGACTCTGGCCTAGACACACTGGAAATCAAATGTTGTCAAGAACCCCAGGTAAGGCCAGGTGCAGTGATACATATTTGTAGTTTTAGTACTTGGGAGGCTGAGACAGGCTCAAGAACAGCCTCAGGAACTTATGAGGCTCTATTTCAAAATAAAAATGGAATAATATAGGGCTGGGGGTATAGCTCAGAAATTGAATGCTCCTGGGTTCGATTTCCGGTACCAACCAACCAACCAACCAACCAACAGCCAGGTAAGCTGGCATTGATGGCACACGCCTGTAATCTCAGCTACTTAGGAGGCTAAGGTAGGAGGGTCCCAAGTTTCAGGTGAGCCTGGGGAATTTAGCAAGACCCTGTCCCAAAATAAATAACAAAAAGGGCTGAGAATGTAACTAACTCAGTGGTAGTGCGCTTGCCTAGTATTCCCAGGGCTCTGGATTTGACTCCCCAGTACTTAAAATAAAATAAGAAAGAAAGAAAGAAAAAAGAGCCCCCTGGCTCGTTGGGCTCAGTTCGGTTCGGGTGACCCCGCACTGGATGACAGTGCGTCACACTCTGCTTCTCCCGAGGTTCCTGACACCGAGAAGGGACCTGAGACCGGTGCAGAAGGGGAGCAGGGCTGAGTCTCCAGTGGCCCCACTCCTTGAGACTGGCCCCGCCCGCCCTCTTTAAAGACGCTGTGGGCCTCCAACCTGGCCCCTCATCCCTGCGGCTGGCTTCTCAGGCCCAGGGAGCCCCAGGAAGCCGCCTCCCTCCGCCCCCATACTCTCAGCACCACTCGTGGGTGCTGCAGCTGTGGCCCAAGGCTTCCCCTTGGGGGTGCAGGTGCAAACAGCAAGGGGTCAGAGCCTTTCACCTTCCAGGCAGCACCCCACAAACCGACCCCTTGACACCCCTGAGGGACGTGGGGAGGTCCCTTCTGAACAGCAGGAGCCCTGTGTGGCGGGGAGAGTCACTCGCTGGGAGGGTCGAGGCCTCTCTCTGTTCGAAGGCGGGGAGGGGTCCTCAGGACACGCCCGCCAGGCCTTCTCTCACTCTGTTCTCGCCCTCTCTCCCTGCACCCAAGCCCTCCCCCGGGGCCTTGTCCCATGGAGGCAGGGAGGACTTGTGGTCAGGGTTCAGGCCAGCCCTTCCTCCTCGCAATGCTCCTGGCATTGTCTAGTGGCGGTTTTCAGCTGGCTGTTCCATCTGTCTCCTTGCTGCAGCTGAAGCTTCTGAAGGACTTCTCTGTCTTTTGTATCTCTCCCCTGCTTGTGGAGCTCAGGAAAACCTAAATGAACATGTGGCCGTGTGGGGGCAAAGCTCTGCTTCTCTGTCACCCCCCTCCACCACCACCAATGACTGGGAGCCTGGCTCAGAGGAGCAGAAGCCGGGAGCAGGGAGGACAGGCAGGAGGATGCGCCGTGCCGGGGCAGGACTGCAGGGTGGCTGCCGCTGCCTGTTCATCTCTACAGGAATTGAGACTCTCTGCCTTGCCAGATGGGGTGCGAATTGGAGACTCAGCCGCGTGCTCCCCTCGGCGCCTGGCCTTGAGTCTCCTGCCGTGGCCCTAACTGGGGAGGGAGTTAGGCCCGCCCTCTACACGCAGGGCGCCCCTCACCCCACCCGCAGGACCCCGGTGTGGAAGTCCGGAGCTTCTGGTTCCCACACCTTGGCTGCACTGTCGCAGGCAGCCAGCTGGCCCCTTAAACACAATGTGCAAATCTTCTCTGTTCCTGTCCCACATTGGCAGCGGCCAGGCGCCTGGGCTGGGAATGCTGGCCGGTGAATAGGAGAGGCATTTGCAGCCTGCAAATGAAACAGGCCCCCAGCCCCCCTCAACCCACCATCCCCTCCCACCCCCAGGGAGAAAGGACTTTTTCACTCCTGGCCTTCTTGTCTTGCCTTTCCTTTTCCTCTCCAGAGGCCCTGCAGGCCGGGGTGTGTGTGTGTGTGTGTGTGTGTGTGTGTGTGTGTGTGACTTTTGCACAGTAGCTTGAAGGCTGTTCTTTAATAAAACAGAATAGAACAGGAGGACAGAAGGGCACCCAGGATGGAAACCAAACAGCTCACTACTGCCTTTGTTTCAACTGCGCTGAGTGATTCCACCACAAAATGCCTGCTGTGTGTACCCAACCCATAGCACCCAAGTCTCTCTAGATGTAGCCTTGCTTCAAACCAGGGATGCAGAGACCCGTGTGTACCTGTGCACTCGGTGTTCACCTGGAGGATGTGCACGGGTCTTGAGTTTAGGGTCCATCTCTCTTCAGAGGGCTTCCTGGGGGAATCCCTTTCCCCTGCAGTGTGGTCCAGCTAGAGAGCCAGAGGAGACGGAGGCTGTGCAGGGCAAAGGGCGGCCACAGATAATTTCATTAGGTCTTCTAAGGGACTGATCATTTCCTGGCTCATCGAAGTTTGAAGAGGCAAGCCCCTGGCCAGGGGAGTGGCTTACATTTTAGGCCTGTGAGCATGGCCACAGCACCCCACAATCCAGGCCTACTTTTCTTATTCATTGGGTGGGTGGGTGTCCCAAATCCTGCTGCCATCTTAGCCTACGAGCCTGTGCTGCCCCCTACTTCTCCCTGATTCCTGAGCTCGATCCCCTGGCCCCCAACTTTGTTCAGCCTGTTCTGTGACTTGCCAGTACTCTGTTACTGTCCTTGACTCTAAGAGGAGAGCCAGAGAGGGGGATCTTGGACTTTCTGAGGAGGGGCGATTGGACACTTGGTATTGGGGGCTGAGCAAGGGCTGAGGGGGGAGTGGGGTGGTTGTGGAGCCGGCACACAGCTCCCCTGGTTCAATCAGGGGAGCCAGTTGGATGCAGAGGCCACATTCCAGAGTCTCCTCAGGGCCCTTCCCATCTCTTCTCTGGGTCTTGTTCTAAAGTCCCCGCCCCGTAGCCCACCTCTGCCTTCCCTGCATGTGGCCCTTAGTGGGCTGTCCGCAGCATCCCTCGGTCCCAACCTACGTTCTTCCTTCCTCCAGCTTCTCCTTCTCCCTTGACAGATCTATCCCTCCTTCGCCTTTCTCCACTGGACATTCCCTATCTTCTCTAATCTCTGCTCAGAGGGAGTCCCGTTTCTGGAGGAGGAGGCCTCTGCAGAATGCAAGAAAGACTCGGGATGAGGTTCAGAGAGGACCCCAGAAGAAGGGGTCCAGACCCGCACAGCGGCACACACCTGAAGTCCTCGTACATGGGAGGCTGAAACAGGAAGATTCCAGGTTCAGGCCAGCCTGGGAAAATGTTGCAAAAAAAATTTTAAAGGGCTGGAGGTGAGCTCAGAGATAGAGCACCCTTGGGTTCAGTTCTCCAGTACCCAAAACAGAAGGGATCCACAGTCTTCCCGGCAGGCCAGAGCCTTTTGGAGGCAGAGCTTAATGGGAGGAATCTGAGAACCTGTCTGCAGGCCTGGACACACTGACACTGACACTGACCACCGGGCTGGCGGGGCAGCCAGGGCTGCTGTCTGGAATGCTGGTGTTGGGTTGCAGTGAGATGCAGGCAGTGATAATGGGCAGGAACTGGACTTTCTGGTCTGGCTGCTGCCCCCAAGGCCACTGGAATGTGAGGGAGGGGGGCCATTAAGAGGCCCCAGGGACTTGGGGTGGGCAGATGGAGACCAGACCACCATGAGAGAGAATTGAGTTCTAGCCCCTTCACTGAGACATGGGCTGCTGCAAAAGAATCCTAAAACTCTCAGCCCACATAGGGTCTGAGCAGTCTTCCCATTCTCCAGGTGGGACCAGAGCTGCGGGACAAACTCAGGAGTACAGTCTCCTCCTTTTATAGACTTGCAAATTGAAGCCTGAGCCCAGCGTGGTGGTACAAGCTTGTGATCCCAGTACTTGAGAGGCTGAGACAGGAGGATCGCAGGTTTGTGGCCAGCTTCAGCTACTTAGTGAGGCCCTCTGCAACTTAGTGAGACCCTATTTCAAAATAAAGAATAAGAAATGGGGCTGGGGGTGTAGCTCAGAAGTAGAATGCCCCTGAGTTCCATCCCCAGTGCCTCCCCAAAAAAAGAGGAAGGAAGGAAGGAAGGAAAGAAGGAAGGAAGAAAACTGAGGGCTGGAGGGCATGACTGCTAAGGACAGGTTGATCTCCCAGCGTGGCCAGGTGAGGGGGCCCCTCAGGAAGGGGTGTCTCTTATGCTCCCCTTCCCCACAGCCGACTGGTGTGCTTGTCCTGTGCTTCCTGGGTCATAGTTCTGAGTATGGGCTAACCAGTAGCCCTGGCATGCGATCTCCTGACCTCCAGTGGCAGATTGCAGGGGCCTGCTGTGCGCTCGGGACGCCCAGGAGCAGGCTCTTGGGAGAACCTGCAAGGAGTAGTGGGTAGAGTCCCAGGAAGCTGGGGCTGCCGCTGCTCTAAGCCTTCTCTGTGGTCCTTTGCTGAACTCCCACAACAATGCCACTGAGAGATCTTGGTGACCCTCTTTTATAGAGGAGCAAATGGAAGCCCGCAATGACTGGTTGGCCAAGGTGTACAGATGCAAGTAGGGAAGCTGAGGTTTAAACCAGGTCTGCCTGACCCAGCCCTCACTGGCCTGGCCATTGTAGGGGGGGCTCCTCCTATCCCTTGAGAACGGATGTGTATGAAGGCCTCAGAAACCAAGCCTGACCCACCTGAGGGGCCGGCAGGGGTGGGAGAGTGTGGGGAACAGAGAAAAGCCTAGAACCCAGGCCAACATGGGATCCACTATCTGGGTGCCCCGCCCTCCACCCAGTAAGGCCTGGATGCCACTGTGGGAAGTCGTGCCCTACCTGGGAGGCCAGTGCAGGCACCCAGGCCTGGACGCCACTGTGGGAAGTCGTGCCCTGCCTGGGAGGCCAGTGCAGGCGCCCAGGCGCAGGTTCCCACAGCAAAGGAAATTGGAGGTTGCGGTGGGAGTCGAGGTGGGAGTCCCTTCTTCCTGAGGAGGGAAGACAAATTCCCCTCCCCCCAGGGTCCCCAGCTCCCTTTCCCTTTCTTGTTTCCCCCGCATAATGATGCTGATTGCTCCACATCTGTCATAATTACTCTTTGTTTGAAAATTCAGAACAAATCACAGGAGAGGAACAGGCATGGCTGGAGAAGCTCCTTCTCCCCAGGGGTCCTGGCAGGAGGGGGAGGGGAAGGGAGGCAAGAGCCATCATCACCCTGGAGGAGGAGGCTGCTGATTGTCCTTGTCCTGTCCCTTGTCCTGGGCCACAGCCACAGGCGCCAGGCAAGATGGTCTAAGCCTCCGGGAGTTACCCCAGCCACAGTCCCTGCCTGTCACGGATGCCAGGAGATGATCCCCTCCACCAACAATGCTGGGAGGGGTCTGTGGTAGATTCCCTGCCCCCACCTCATTCAACAGCCCCCAGCACCCAGCAGGAGTGACAGGCTACACCTGCTGGCAGGATATCTGCCCCAGCATAGGTCAGGGTCCTTACAAGGGAGAGGAAGGGGGCAGATGTGGCCGGGTACCCTAAAGCAGGGCCTCCTGGGGTGAGAGTCAGGAAGGGAGGCATGACATCCCAGGAGTGCCACACCAGCCCTGGTCAAGCAGCCTGGGACCCAGTGCTCCTTTACACTCCCCAGCTGCCTGACTGCAGCGGGCTGGGACTGTCCCCAGGATGGAGGCCCTTGGTTTTAGGGGTTCAAAATTCCTAGGACAGGGGCCCGGGCTTGTGACTGTGTCTGCCATGAGCACCCCCATGTCCCCTCACACCTTGCTGGCCCAGTGTGCCTTGTGTGGGTGTGAGTGAGAACCAGCGTGTACGTGCAAGGGTGTGAGTGTGTGTGTCCTTGTATCTAGGGCCCAGTGCCTGCTGCCCCCACCCCCCTCCAGGTGCTATAGTCAGCTGGGGAGGGAACATTCTCACCTGGTTAGCTCAGGACCTTGACTCCCACCCAACCTGGGAGCCTGGAACTGGTGTAGGAAGAGAGTGGAGGTCTCAGGTTCCCGGTCCCCTTCCTCCCAGCTTGTGTATAGGCCAGAGATGTGGGGGGGGGGGGTTCTGGGGATGGAACTCAGGGGTCTTCTACCTTTGGGCTACATTCTCAGACCTATTTTATATTTTATTTGGACACAGGGTCTCACTAAGTAGCTGAGGCTGGCTTCGAACCCTCACGATCCTCCTGTCTCAGCCTTCCAAGTACTGGGATTACAAGCGTGTGCTGCCATGCCCACCTGGCTCAGACCAAAGATTTCTGACAGAGGGATAAGGCTAGACCAGAGTTCACGGGTAAACCTTGAAACTGGCCAGTTCTAGTTGGGGGGAAGCAGAGCGGGTATTGGAGGCTACAGGATGGACACAGGGACAGGAGCTTGTCACTGGCCACCTGTGAGGGCTCCCAAGCCAGGGCATATGGGAGCAGGGGCCGTATCCTGGCTTTGCTGATTCACCCGCCCTGCCTTCCCCGGGGCTCACCAGCCTCCTGTCCAGTCCATGTTTCTTTCTTATATCACTGCCCTGGAAACTGAGGCCCAGAAAGAGGGCCTTGTCTCAAGTCTGGGGTGTACGAGCTATGACAGAAAGGGTCCAGATGCTCTTTCCAATGTGCTGATTGGTCAGATGGGATTTGGGCTCTAATCTCAGAGCCAGAGTTGACTAGGACCTTAGAGAATTGAGCCCCAGTGATAAACAAGTCCTGGATTTTTTTTTTTTTTCTTCCCTGCCATTTTCAAACTTGTTTTACGTTTTCCTTGTCCTTCCTTTGGGTTATTTTTGTTTTGTCTCTTACATTCCAGCTTATATGGAACACCACCCTCTGCAATTCCCTCCCTGCTAATATTTTGAGGTCTCTTAAAATCGTGTTCCAGGCCTCTAGCACCCTGGAGAAGCCTGTCTAATTTACTCTCACTTGCAGATTGGATTAGAATAGTCTTGATTCCATTACCTTAGATCACCAATAATGATATTATGTAGAACGAGCCCAGACTGAGCCTGATTGATATTCCTGCCCCCCCTTCTGTTTCTGACTTTGCCTCTCAAATTAGTCATTTTCCCATCGAACTGTGACAAAATCAAGATCATTATAAGCCAGCTGGTGTGAAGTTGATGGGATCAAGGCTTTCCTGAAATAAAATGATACTGCTTTTTATCACATCAATTCAAGAAGGATCCATTGGGCCCTGTGCCCAGCTTTGCTTGAGAGATCAGAAGAGAAAGTCCATTCTGGACAGGAAGCCCATAGTTTGTCCCTCCCACTATCTGCAAACTCCTGGGGGGGGGGCTGCTCCTCTCTGCAGCCCCGGGTGTGGCTGTAGTTACTGCGTGCTGAGGGCAGAACGGGCAGCCACTCATGACAAAGGAAGACAGAAACACTTGCCTCCCGTAGGCACCCTCTAGCCCTCGACATCCTGGGGCTGGGGACAGCAGTAAAGCCACGCAGGATTCCCATGGGCTTTCCTAAACTACCCTCAGGGCATCTGAATCCCTATCAGGAGCCCAGAGTGGCCATGCATGCCTGGCTTCTCTTGGCTCTAAGATGAGCCAACAGCCATTTTTCTATGTCTAACTGTACCCTACATGCCCTATCCCACCCTCTTCTGAAAGAGGGTCTTGAAAGGCACCCCCCGGGGTCAGGTCAGGTGCAGCGCACACCTTTAATCCCAGTACTTGGTGGCTGAGACAGGAGGATCTCAGGTTAGAAGTCCACCTCAGCAATTTAGCAAGCCAGGCGTGGTGGCATGCACTTGTAATCCCAGTACTTGGGAGGCTGAGACGGGAGGATCGTGGACAGCCTCAGCTACTTAGTGAGGCCCTTTGCAACCCAGTGAGACCCTGTTTCAAAATAAAGAATAAAAAATAGGGCTGGAGCTGGGCGTGGTGGCGCACGCTTGGAATCCCTGCGCTTGGGAGGCTGAGACAGGAGGATCACCCAGGTTAGAAGCCAGCCTCTGCTGGCTTAAGAGACCCTGTTTCCAAATAAAATATAAAATAGGTCTGGGAGTGTAGCCTGGAGGTAGAAGGCCCCTGGGTTCCATCCCCAGTACCACCCCCCCCAAAAAAAAAAGCACACAAAAAATAGGGCTGGAATGGTAGCTCAGAGGTAGAATGCCCCTGGGTTCCATCCCCAGTACTGAAAAGGGGAGGGGGGGATTAGGATGTACATGTTTCCAGAAAAGGGCTATGCAGAATTAGGAATGTTAAAGAGGGTCGATTTTCAAATGAACGCCATCAGTTCTCAGAGAGCATGTCTCCTGTTCCTGCCTGCCTCTGAGCTGAGCACTGAGATGCCCGAGAGGAAAGACGCTTCCAGATCTTGCGAATGCAGTCGCCCCCCACAAAGCCCCTCCTTATTTGGTGGCGATGTAGCCTGATGCCACGCAATGAATTCATGTCTGCATAAATAGGCGTTCCTCAGCGGTTCATCTGCGCCAGGGTTTCCTTTAGTTCGGGCTGATTTCTTAGTTGAACCACCGCATGTCTTGTAGGTGAGAAAACACGCAGCCGGCTGGTCTGATGTGTGCGGGTAGCGTTTGCACCAGCCGGCCGGGCCCCCAGCCTGACCCTCGGGCCCAGCCGTCCTCCCTGGATCAAAGCTGCAGCCGCGGGTTTGAGCATTAAATCTCTGCAGGCTCTGCAGGCCTCCCTCTCCAGCCCCTCTCCCGGGGTCCAGGCTCCCAGCGCTGACCCCTCCCCCTTCCGCTCCTCTTCTGAGTCTCTTCTGCCTTCTCTCCGCACATCTCTGCAGCGGGGCCCAACTTTCCTAGTGTTCCCATGGGCGGCACGCAGCTGGGCACCTAGTTGTGCAAGTGCCCTGGGTGTACACGCTCCCCGACGGCTTCTCGTGTCCCCAGCGTAGTCTAATTAGGCGGTTGCATGGAGGCTCTGCCTGTTTTTCGGGGTCGAGGAGGACGGGGGCCGGGTGGGGGGGGGGGTCCAGCAGCATCCCCGGGCCTGCAGGTAGCCGAGGCGCGGGGCGGCGCCTGGAGCTGCTTCCTCAGTTTCCCCTGCCGGGCGGACCCCTCCTCGGGAGGCCGGGCCCAGCTGGGGAATTTGGGCGGCGGGGGAGGGGTGGCGGGAAATGGTGCCTCCCTCGCCCCCGCGACATCAAACCCTCGTTTGGCGTGCGAGGACAATGGCCGTCTTATTTTCTCCATTCGCCGCGCACAATGCCGGATTCTCTCATTCACCCGCGGTGGTGCGAGCGAGGTAATTAGCCAGCGCCATTCAGCGCGGACACCATTGCAATGCGGGGGGGCGCGGACGCCGCGCCGGGGATTAGCGCGGGCGGGGCGGCAGCTGCGGCCACTTCAAAGGGGCCGGCGGCCGGGCTGTGGGAACCGGCGGCCTCCCCCTCCGCGCGGAGGCCGGCCTCGCCGGGGCCGTCCCCGCGCCCGGGTCAAAGGGCAGAGGCGGGGGGAGGGGCGCCTGACACCCCGCGCTGACCCCCGAGCGCAGCAGATGGTCCCACTTACCCGTGCGCAGCCCGAGCGGGCTCTCAGGCCCCCGCCCCGGGCGCCGGCAGGAGTGGGGGGCTGGGCTGAGAACCGGCCCCGCTCGGGATTCTCAAGGGCCTCGGCTCCCAGTCCTTGCCGCGCATCGGAGTCACCCCCTTGAACTTTTATTATTTTGTGTGGTTCTAGGGATTGAACCCAGGGGCGGGCTACCTCTGAGCTACACCTACCCAGGCCCGTTTTCTGTTTTTTATGGAAACGGGGTCTGAGTTGCTGAGGCTGGCCCCCGTCGAACCAGTGAGCCTCCTGGCGCAGCCTTCCAAGCACTGATGGGATAGATTCCTGGTATTCCGTGAATCTGGATCTCCGGCTGCGGCGTCCAGAAAACTGTGTTGTTAGTATCTTAGCTTATTCGGCTCCACAACCAAGTTTGAGAAGCAGGGGCCCAGTCCAACTTCATAGAAGCTGAGACTACGAGGCAGTAACTTGTGGAGAGCAACCATTGAATTGTGCCAGGGGGTCAGGATGGGACAAGACTGGGAGTGACTGACAGACGATGCCACCCTCCACATGATATGGCGTGTGTGTGTGTGTGTGTGTGTGTGTGTGTGTGTTGCTGGGGATTGAACCCAGGGCGCATTATAGCCGCAAGCTACACGGCCTACCTGATTTTATTTATTTTGAGACAGGGTCTCACTAAGTTGTTGAGGCTGGCCTTGAACCTGTGACCCTCTTGTTTCAGCCTTCCAAGTACGAAGATTACAGGCATGCAAACTCTTAAAGTCAGATTGAGTCAACAGTTTACTAGGCCCTACTACTTGTTCTCAGAGCTGGAGGAAGAAAGGTAAATCAGTCAGTTCCCTGAAGTAGTAAGGGACTCTTACACCACAGGTGAATAGACACATAGACATATGAACCCTTGACTCTAATATAGTCTGATAGGCTAGGAGAGAGCTGTGGACAGCACAACAAGAACAAAAGAGTGCTTCTCCCATTGGGGGTGGCAGGAAGAGTCCAGGCAGGAGTGTCCAGGGAAGGCAGACCTATCTCACATGGTCAGAGTACACGTCATTGACGACAGAATGAACTGGCCCTAATAATGAAGGCCGTGCATGCCATCCTCAGTAGAATGTCCTGGATCCAGAAAGCCAGTATCATATTGGACCTTCAGGAAGACAATGGCTTCAGGATGAAAGAGGGAGAGAAGACTGGACGTGGGAAGGTAGGAAGGTATCCAGAAACAGTTGTGAGTGACGAGACCCTAAGCCAAGGCGGTGGAGAAGGGAGGCCTCGGGGTTTGGGGCCCCGTCACCTGCGGGAGAGAGGGAGCAGGATGGGCAGTGACTCCTTGGTTCATAACCTGGACAGCTGGTGAAGAAGGGGCTGTTAAGAAGAGACCCCGGAAGTCCTAAAAGAATCATTTGGGTGGGTGTACTGATTCCTTTGAATTGATGGAAAACCTTTTGAAACCCTCTATGGAGACCGCTTCCTGGGTGCCAGGAGACCTCCAGCCACTAGAGGGCAGCAATGGAATCACCCTAGTAAGCCTGTTTCCAAGAGTTGCCAGTCTCAGGCCAGCCAAGAAGCCCCATGATCCTGTCCTGGAGTAGACTTCTCTCTTCCCCAACACACACTGTTTATGTGGAGAGCGTCCAGGTGGAAGAACAGCAGGCCTCCATCTGTTGAGTGTTGGTGTTGGACCAGCAGTGTGCCATGAGACGTAAATGCAGGGTTGATCAGAGCTGAGAGACAAGGAGAGTGTGCTTTCCTGGATGAGAGGGACCACTCTCCCCAGTGTCGCCCCAGAATCTCAATGTTGGTACGGACCCGAGAGATTATCTTGCCCATCCTGGCCCACTTCCATTTTATAGATGAGAAAAGCAAAATCCTTACAAAAAGGCCACAGAGGGCACCTGCAGCCAGGCCAGGCGTGACCCCGGCTTGCCTCTCCATGACCCAGCCCGTACTCCATGAACCCCATGGAGTGGCTCTGGAAGTTTGGGGGAGGAGTTGTCCTCACGGTCATGTGAAAGCAATTTACTTAATAGCTC
Source organism: Muscardinus avellanarius (assembly GCF_963383645.1). Taxonomy (NCBI): domain Eukaryota; kingdom Metazoa; phylum Chordata; class Mammalia; order Rodentia; family Gliridae; genus Muscardinus; species Muscardinus avellanarius. The sequence continues at coordinate 130,847,149 of NC_137788.1, read as the reverse complement.
CAGCCGGGGGCCCCCTAACCAGACGCCCTTCCGGGAGGTGAGGGGGATCCGGTGTCCTGTCCAGAACAACGGAAGTTAAGGATATCGTGGGACTGGGCAGGTTTACCTAAGGAAGATCGGAGACCTGGCACCAGCAGAGACGTGCAGTCTGTGGAGACGGGCTCTGCGGGACCTGGACATTTTCAAATCCAAGGTAGATAAGAGTCTCAAATCGACTCCCAGTCCCCGACTGTGCACCCTAGGCTGGCACTTGGAAGCAGAGTACCTCAAAGCTTCCAGCTAGGTGATACTTTATAACTCGCCCAACTCCTTTTTACACAGGAGGAAACTGAGGCCCGGGGATGGGCTTTACCAACATCATCCAGTTGTTAAAAGAGCTGGCTCTGTTCCATTGCCACCCTTTTCTCCCACGGAAGCCACTGGCATTTCTCAAAGCTCTGCCTTCCCACTCCCAAGCCCAGGAAAGTAAGTTACTTCTCTATGTTGTAAGCGAGCTAGCTATCAGAGTAGCCCTGCAGCCCCCACCCTGGAAAGACCCTGCAGCTTGGATTTTCCTGGATGGCAGAGTTGGGCTTGCTGGAGAAAAACTAACTGGGACACGTATTTTAGCTGTTCATTTACCTGTGTTAATAGAATTTAGGAAAGACCTATGGGCACAGTGGCATTAGTGGGGCGACACCACCCCCTTATTGTGATATTTATCTGCATTAGTTACACTCTGTAAAACCACCAAGCCCTGGGACAATTAAAGTGAAGCCCCCTATGTCTCTGAATGAGTAGGGATGAGAGTGGCAGGGTCTAAGACACGTGGTGCCTGTGTGTTTTCCTGGCCCAGTGTTTGTGTCCATCATTGGTTCTGTTTGAATATATGTTCCCTTACTGCGGGGAACTGCGACACAGGGCGAGAGCTCTGGACTCTAAGCGATACCACTCCAAGCTCTACTGCCTGTCTCAGCACCAGCCACTGCCTGCCCACGTGACTTTGGGCAAATTACTTAACCTTCAAAAGAGGAAATCTTCGCCTCTAAGGGTTATACCAATGTTTGTAAGTTTAACTATTTTGGGGGCCCTGGAGATCGAACTCGGGGGCATCCTCCCTCCAAGCTACACACTGAGCCCTTTTTATTATTATATTTTTATTTTGAGATGGGGGTCTTGCTAAGTTGCTGAAGTTGGCCTTGAACCTGTGATCCTATCTCAGTGTTCTAAATACTGGGATTACAGGCTTGCCTGGCTGTGGGTTTAACTTGATCACCTGGCTTTTGCAGGGCTGTTTTTCAGACCTGGTTTACTGTAACTTAAGATTTTCACTCTTCTCTTTCTTAGAGTTTGGGTGGAAACATCTAAGGACAGGGCCGGTGGGATGGAGGGACTTGGCCCCTGGGATGCCAGAACTCAGTCCCATTCAGTAAGTATCTGCTGAGTGACTGCTTAGAGTGGGCTCAGTGGCTACAAAAATAGGACAGGCGATTGGATTTTCCAAACCAGATTCCAGGACACTCCTCTGACCCAGCACCTGAGACGTGGGATGAAAACAGGGAAAAATACTTGCAATCAGAACTGCTTTTGAAAACCTAGCTGAGGGGTCAGCACGTGGCCGTGTAGAGCAGACGATGCTCTTTTTTCTTTACCCGAACCCGAGGGAGGCCACCACTAGATGCCATGCAGCCATCCACCCTGATAGGCTAGCGCACCACGGACCGGGGTCCCCAGCACCCCCCAGACGCACCTCACACATCCCCCCAAGACTGGAGGGTGGAGAGCCAGCTTGACCTGGAGGAGGAACTAGAGTCTCCGAAATGACAGGCTGAGTGATTAAGAGCGGGGCTTTGAGAGGCTTTATTCTCCCCGCGTTGTAAAAGCCCAGCGGTTGCTGGGGACTGCTGAGAGCCCAGATCGCCTCTCCTGCAGCCACACCTCTGGCCTACTATGGAATCAGAGGTTCGAGGCCCACCCGGGGCTACCTGCTACCGAAGCCAGGGACTTTCCCAAGCTGAATCCAGCCCCCCACGGGCCCCGCGTCTCCCCCACCCAGGCTCACATTTGTCAGAGGTGGCTGCCGAGAGGGGAGCGAGGGGAGCGATGTGGATTTATGGCTGCTGACTTGAAAGACAAAGTTGTCTTTTGTGTTAGGATTGGGCGGGGGCTGGGGGAGTGGTGAGCTGGTGGTGGAGTGGGAAGGAGGGGTTGGGGTTGGGGGGCCAGGGCCGGGGACCGAGGGGCTGGATGAGGCAGACAAAGGGATGCCCAGGCTTTCCAGAGCAGGGTCACCAGGCCCAGGCTCAGAAGAACCCATCACCCCAGCGAAGCCCACGCAGGCACCTCTCCGTACCCCGGTCCATGCCCCCATTCCAACACCCAGGCTCCACACCGCGCCCCCTCCTCTGAACGCACGCTTTGGATTCAAAACCTCAGTTCAGCTCTGGCTCTCCTTGGGAAGCTGAGGAAGTAAATCAGGTTTTCTAAGCACATGTGCCCCCTTCCCAAAAGCAGCCCGGCAGGTGGGGGTTTTCTGCAATAGAGCTGAGGGTCTAAGTGGGGGCCCGGATGGAGGACAGGGAGATGGGAGGGATGGGAAGGTGAACCTGGCCAGACAGCCCTGGTGGCAAGACCGGTACCCGTGGCAGGAGCCTTCAGCGAGTCACCAGGGCTGGGGTGCTCAACCACCTTGCACCTCTCACAGACTTTTCAGGATGGGACTTCACAGGTGCTTTGAGGGGTTTAAAGAGCTGTGCTAGGAGGCAGACCCTGGCTTCTTCCCTGCCCTCCTGGGCCGCACTGCCCCAAACCTGTGGACCGGTGGCTGCGCCTGGTGGGTCTGGGTGAAGGCCAGGAAGCCATGGGCGCCGAGTGCAGCAGGTGTTTTAACTGCACCTCAGAGAGCCACATCCAGCCCCCGGAATGAGCCTGGCCAATAAAGGCCCGACTTTATGGGCTTCATAAACATTTTACTAGAGAAATCAAGGCTTCAATTACCCAGCGGCCTCTTCCAACTGACAGCTCGTCTAAGGGGGCCTCTATGAAGCCCCCGGGCAGAAGTAAGATGGAAAGGGCTGAGCTCTGGCATGTACCCCGCTCACTCTACCCCCGCCACTGCCCCCCACCATTCAGACTTTGCAAATTCTGTCTCTACTCACCTCTCCAAGAGCAGGAGGCTCCCCGCCAACGCAGTCAGCCTCAGCCTCTGGGAAGGGAGCTGGCTTACCCACCTCCTCCCTGGGCCCACACCTGCTCTTCCAAAACCTCTCCGCTCCCGTTTAACTCAGATGTTATCATGTTTCTTCCAGAATAGACAGTAAGTACTTACTGTTGGCCAAGGACTGTGCTAAGCACTGGACGCCCTGCATGCAGCAGCTCTAGAGATGGGAACTGTTAAATGAGAAGACAGAGGTTCTGTGACATGGTACCTTGCCCCAGGTCACCAGCTTGGAATGGTGATTTGGAGATGGGAACTCAATTCTTCCCTCCTCCTCCTCCTCTTCCTCCTCCTCCTCCTCCTCTTTCTTCTTCTTCTTTTTTTTTTTTGTACTTGGGTTTGAACCCAGGGATGTTCTATCTCTGAGCTACACCCCAGCCCTTGTTATTATTTTTTTTTCCTGCGGTACTGGGGGTGGAACCCAGGGGTATTCCACCTCAGAGTGACACCCCTAGCCCTATTTTTTAGTCTTTATTTTGAAACAGTCTCACCATGTTGCAAAGGTCCTCACTAAGTAGCTGAGGCTGTCTGCAAACCGCAATCCTCCTGTCTCAGCCTCCCAAATGCTGGGATGACAAACGTGTGTCACCACGCCCGGTTCCTTTATTCTTTTTTTATTTTGAAACAAGTCTCGCTAAGTTGCCAAGGGTCTCATTAAGTTGCTAAGCTGGCTGTTAACTTGCGATCCTCCTGTCTTAGCCTCCCAAGTACTAGGATTACAGGTGTGCAAGCCTGACTTAAACTTGGTTCCTTTTTTTTTTTTTTTTTTTTTTCGCAATTGGGAATGGAACCCGGGGCATTCTACACCCCTAGCCCTATTTTATTCTTTTTTTTTTTTTTTTTTTTTGTATGTGTGGTACTGGGGGTAGAACCCAGGGGCTTTTCTACCTTCAGGCTATACTCCCAGACCTATTTTATACTTTATTTGGAAACAGGGTCTCACTAAGTTGCTGAGAGCCTCACTAAGTAGCTGAGGCTGGTTTCGAATCTATGCAATCCTCCTGTCTCAGCCTCCCAAGCACTGGGATTACAAGCATGCGCCACCACGCCCGGCTTCCAATGTTTATACTGTCGTAAAATACACATAATGTAAAATTTACCATCACAACTCTTTATTTTTATTTCTATTTATTTTGGTATTTGGCTGTTGCTAAATTGCACAGGCTGGTCTTGAACTCACAATCCTCATATCTCATCCTCCTGAGTAGCTGGGACTACAAGTGTGCTCCACCATGGGCCCCGCTTCCTGACTTTTTTTTTTTTTTTTTTTCCGGACCGGGGATGGAAGCCAGGGGCATTCTACCTTTGAGCTACATCCCCAACCCTATTTTTTATTCTTTTATTTTGAAACAGGGTCTCCCCAAGTTGTGGAGGGCCTCACTAAGTGGTTGAGGCTGGTCTTGAACCTGGATCCTCCAGTCTCAGCCTCCCAAATGCTGGGTTTACAAGCGTGCGCCACCACGCCCGGCTCCTAACCTCTTTTAAGTGAACAGTTCTGGGGCATTAAGTATGTTCACACTGTGTGCAGCCATCACCACCTTCCATCTCCAGAAGTCTTCGTCTTGTGAAAATGTACGAGATGGAACTCTTGTTTCTTAGTAAATAACAATACTAATGTTTCTCACTAAACAATAATAATAATTCCCATTTCCCCCCAGCCTCTGGCAGCCACTATTCTACTTTCGGCCTCTAGGACTTTGCCTTCTCTAGCTTCCACATATGCGTCGAATTTGTCTTTTTATGACTGGCTTGTCTCACTTAGCAAGTGTCTTCCTCAGAGTTCATCCATGTTGTAGCATGTGTGCTTTTCCTTGGTATGTCCCAGGCCCTTCAGTAACACACACACACACACACACACACACACACACACACACACGCCTGTAATCCCACCATATGGGAGGCTAAGATAGGAGGATTGATAGTTTGAGGCCAGCCTCAGCAACTTAGTGAGGCCCTTAAGTTGACGAGACCTTGTTTTAAAATAAAATAGGGCTAGGACTGTAGCTCAGAAGTAGAATGTCCCTGGGTTCAATTCCCAGTACTGCCTCAAAACAAAAGTATAAATGAAGCTAGGTGTAGGTTATGTGCAAATGTTTCACTGTCTTATGTAAGCGGCTTGAACATCCAGGCATTGGGTGTCTACGGGGCGCGGGCTCGGATCCCCATGAACACCAACGAACATGTTAACTGTGGTTCTAGAGGGGAAAGTTTGGGGCAGTGGGTGGAAGTGTATGGGATCCGTGATGTGTCTAATGGACGCAAAACAGCAGCGGTCGGGCCGCCTGAGGAGGGTGGGTGTCCAGGAAGCCGTGTGTCCCGAGAAGGGCCTGGGCCTGGGCCTCCAGGAGAGTCGGCGACCCCATTTCCCCTCTTGATCGGCTGTAGGAGGAGGGGCAGTTGGCGCGTCACCAGCCTCTGCAGTGACTCTGTTTTAACACTCCGTGCAAACGTGCCCAAGACCCTTTCATCCCCACGCACCGGATAGGAGCCCCCCGGCTGCAGCCAGAGGGTGGGCGGCCCGGGCTTCCTCCCCGCACTCTGCCTCGACCCTTCGCTGCCCCCTGCGGCCCCCTGGAGCCTGTCTAATCAGATCCAGGCCTGACCTCGCCAGAGGTCCTGGACCGGAGGAGAGTCCCCCCTTCCCTGAGAGGCCCTGGGTCTGGCTCTCAGGAGACCCCTCCCCTCGGGGTGATTTATAGGGGTGTCCAGGAACCGTTTCCTGCCCACTTCTGCCCCATCCCGAGGCAGTGGATGCTGGGCTCACTCCGCCCCTCTCCGCAGCCTGGCTGTGTTGTGGCCGGCCGGGAGGCTCCTTCCCAGAGTGCTTGGGGACAAAGGTGCTCCCCCCCCCCATCCTTTCTCTGGCCCCTACACCTGGTGGGGCCCCCAGCCACTGCCCATTAGCCCTCCCACCACCCACCTTAAAGTAAGGGACCCCGGCAGGCCAGCAAACGTCTGCAGAAGTATATCAAGTATTAACGGCCGAGGTCACAGCACCACCTTCACGTCTGCTGGCCACGGACACTGTGCCACCGGCGCTGGCCACAAACAGCTTCACCAGCCATGGTGACGGTGGTAACTTGTCCACACTGTCGTCAGCCACACGTGCCCCCAGCGTGCTCAGCGGCCCCCCTCAGCCCACTACCCCATGGTGGCCCAGGGTCTCCCGCGAGATGCTCCACGCAGCACTGGAGGGACAGTGGCCACCACATCCTTCACCCCTGGCTTTCCAAAGAAAAGGTGCTGTTGCTTGTGAGCCCGGAGCCGGGGGAAGCTCAGCTGAGCGGCTCGTCTAGAGATTGTGGCTGTGGACGAGGGCCAGTTCACGAAGAAGGGTGAAGGGCACCTCATCTGTCTTCTGATTTCTTTCCTCCTCCTCCTTCTCCTCCTCCTCCTCCTCCTCCTCCTCCTCCTCCTCCTCCTCCTCCTCCTCCTCCTTCTTCTTCTTCTTCTTCTTCTTCTTCTTCTTCTTCTTCTTCTTCTTCTTCTTGTGTGTGTGGTACTGGAGATGGAACCCAAGGGCATTCTATCTCTGAACTACACCTCAGCCCTATTTTTATTCTTATTTATTTATTTATTTATTTATTTTGGTGGTACTGAGGTTCCTGGAAGCCCTTCTACCTCCAGGCTCCACTCCCAGACATATATAATTTTTTTTTTAAACAGGGTCTCTTAAGCCAGTGAGGCTGGCTTCGAACCTGCGCAATCCTCCTGTCTCTGTCTCCCAAGCGCAGGGATTACAAGCGTGCACCACCATGCCCAGCGACTTATTTTTATTTTTGAAATAGGGTTTCACTGAGTTGCAAAGGACTTCACTAAGTAGCTGAGGCTGTCCACAAAATACCGCGATCCTCCTGTCTCAGCCTCCCAAATGCTGGGATTCCAAGTGTGCGCCACCATGCCCGGCTTCATCTTCTGATTTCTGTTGTGTGCCCTGGGTCACCTATGGGCTGTGCAGGGATCATCAGGGGGTGGGTACTTTTAATGATCCCTGCAAGCCAGGCGTGGTGACACATACTTGTGATCCCAGTACTTAGGAGGCTGAGACAGGAGGATCTGGGTTCGTGGCCAGCCTCAGCTACTTAGGCCCTCTGCAACTTAGTGAGACCGTTTCAAAATAAAGAATAAAAAATGGGGCTAAGTGTATAGCTCAGTGGTAGAATGTTCCTGGACTCAACCCCCAGCACCACTCACACACACACACGCACACACACGCACACGCACACACACAATCTCTGCAGAAGTGAGAGAAAAAGCCTTGGGTAACAGGGACATTTGTTGTGAGCTGGCTGGACGTTGGGAGGGAGGTGCTGAGGAGTTGTCTCTGGGTCTCCTTAGGTTCCTGCCAACCAGAGAGAAGAGCTATTTCAACATGTAGTCTGCCCTTAGGTTGAAAGAGAGAACCTGGGGCCACCTGGCAGAGAACCTACCTCAGTTTCCCCTTTGGAAAATCAAGGGATTCACTTCCAAGTGCTCCCCCCACCCCTGTTTGGGACTGAACCCTGGGCCCTGCCCACGATAGGCACACGCTCTACCACTGATCCACACCCCTAGCCCTTTTTATTTTGAGACAGGGTCAGGCTGAGTTGCCTAGGCTGGCCTGGAATTTTTTTTTTTTTTTTTTTTTTCGGTTCTGGGAATGGAACCCAGGAGCGCTATATTTTTGAGCTACAAACCCCAGCCCTATTTTTTAGTCTTTTTAAGTGTGTGTGTGTGTGTGTGTGTGTGTGTGTGTGTGTGTAACCCAGGGACTTTTTTACCTCTGGGCTATACTCCCAGACCTATTTCATACTTTATTTGGAAACAGGGTCTAAGTTGCTGAGAGCCTCACTCAGTAGCTGAGGCTGGCTTCGAACCTGTGCATTCCTCCTGTCTCAGCCTCCCAAGCGCTGGGATTACAAGCACATGCCACCATGCCCGGCTGGCCTGGAACTTATGATCGTCCTGCCTCAGCCTCCCAACCAGCTGGGATTATAGATGTGCACCGCTGGGTCCAGCTTCAAACACTTTGAAGGCAAAGCTTCCCTTCAGATGAAGTATTAGGCAGAGCTGCCACTGGTAAAGAGGTGTGGCAAGGAGCTGCTCCCGGGGAAAGGAAATGTGGACAGGGAGGGGCCCGGGCCCTTTAGGACCTAGCCTGCTGATGTGAGGAGGACCCGGCCAGCGCCAGCCTCCCCCAGCGTCACATTCCAGCATGCCCCTGCCTCCCTGCCATTGTCCTGGCTTGGTCCTGAGGAGGGAGGACGTCCTCAGAGGCTGGACTTCGCCCAGCATCCTGCCGTCCTGCAGCCCTGCCCATGTGCCTCTCCTCAGGCCAGCTCCTAGCTGTAGGTGCCTCTGGGGAGCCCAGGGTGGGGGCTGGAGGCACAAAAGGCTCCGGTTCCTTAATGAGGAGGCATCTGTAGTCAGCAGAGCCATTAGTCCCTGCCCAAAGTCCCTGCGGGCTGCGAGCTCCTCTCCAGCTGGAGTGAGGGGGGCAGGCAGCTCCCAGGTGGGCAGGGCCTGGGGGGCACGGACAGCAGACCCAGGAGGCTGGGTGTCCTTTCTTGTCCCCAGGCCTGCGTCCAGACCTGCCCTCCTGAAGATCAGAGCCTGCAGGCAGTAGGCCCCACTGGCCCCCCGCAAGCCCCTTGGTGGACCTGCAGGCCTTTAGTCAAACACAGCCTTTGGCCTGAGATAGGACAGGCTGACCTCCAGGGCTCCCTTGGGGATTCTCTGGCCAAGCCTAATGGGGATACCAGCCGGGCCCCTAGCCCCCCAGGGCCCCAGGATACTATACTCTGAGATCTACGCGGACGTGGGGATGCACGACTGAGTACACCCAGAACCAGAATTACACCAGCCACAGGAGCTGGCGGATTCAAGCCTCCATTCCCATCTAGATGGAGACAGGGACACAACCAAGCTCCCAGAGACACGGCCCGCGTACACATACGAGGCGTGCACACACCCATCGCTGTGCTCCCAGGAGACCCTCAGGAGGAGGCAGAGCGGGGGATTTTTATGCATGTTTATATTTAATGAACCACATGCAAATGAGATGGAGAAGACACCACAAAGGAGCTGGCCCCTGGAGACTCGGGTAGCAGTGCACAAAGGCTTGGCCTTTCGGGCTGCCCTGGAGTGGGGACGGGCCTGTGGATCCGAAGGGCCTGGGCGAGGGCGTGGGGGCTGTGGGGAGGGCCTGGGCCGGGAGCAGGGGCAGGGCGGGCTCAGTGTCCCTGCTGCTGTGGGGGAGGGCTCTTTCTGGGAGGGGAGCGACTGTCCCAGTTGATGGAGTGCCCGAGGGGAGGGGCTGCCTGCCTGGACAGATGGTGTACCGCCGTCCCGCACTTGAAGCAAAGTGGATTTTAATGAAATCACAGCCCTGGCGCTGAAGCTGGGAAGCCATGTGGGAGGGGCTCTTCCCTGGGCTTTGCAGTGCAGTGCTGGGGCCGAGGGGGGGGGCTGGGGGGGTAGGAACACTTAACCAGCCCGTGACTGAGGGGGGGTGGGGGTGGCAGCACCTCTGCAGACCAGAGTTTAAACAGTGAGTTCAGATCCCCAAAAGGTAGGGAGGGGTTTTGAATATTTATGCCACATTGTAATGTAGATTGGTAGGTTTGACAGGCTTCTGAGAGGCTTGTCACCTTGGATGGATCCACCACCCTCTTGGGGCACATTGAGAAACTGCAGAACTGGGGTTAGGGGGACGATGAGGAGAAACAAAAAGTGCTACTGGGGCCTGGTACCCGGGGCCGGGCAATTTTGCTGTGTCCCTGCTGGGCTACACTGGACTAATCCGTTCCCTCTCCGGGCTTCGGTTTCCAATTGTGGAGCATATTTGGGCCTTACATCCCATACGGGGATTTTATGAGAAGTCAGAAGGCTCCGGGAAGGTGTCTGCAGACGGGCTTCCCCTGGGTGGCCTTCATGGGGGTTCTGGGGACCGGTGCCCCCAGCCCTGGCAGCCTCATTGGAGGTGCCATTCAGGGGTTTGTCCAGACCTTCCTCACAGTACCAGCCTGGCCTGTGCCTGGTCTCGGGGGGAGGTGCTGGTGTATGCCCCAAGCTGCAGCCCCGCCTCGGGGTCCCTGTGTGAGCTAACTACCCTGTCCCCCCACCCCGTGCCCCAGCCGTGTGCCCACCGTCCTCTCTTTCCCTGCAGCCATGTCCGACTTCTACGTGCACCCCCAGGCCACCGCGGGCGAGGAGGGCGGCGTGGCCCGCTTCCAGTGCCAAATCCACGGCCTTCCCAAGCCCCTGATCACGTGGGAGAAGAACAGAGTTCCCATCGACACGAACAACGAGAGGTGAGCTCGAGGCCAGACTTGGAGAAGGACTTCCCACAGCTCCGGGTGCGGCGGCGGATGGGGCTTCGGCTGCTGCAGCTGGGACCAGCGTCCATGTGGTTCGCTGGGCCCAGATTCTAGGCTCTTGACCGTGTCTGTGAGGACAGTGTGTGACAACTCCCAACTGAGAACGAGGGTGCAGCCGTCTGCGAGAGTCCCAGTGTGTCCGTGGTGATGACCGTGCTTGGGACAGTGCCCGGATCCTGGGCTGTGTCTCTGGTACCCAGTGTCCCCGTGGCCATGCTGATGGTCTGCTGTGTCCCTCCCGCACAGGTACACGCTGCTGCCCAAGGGGGTCCTGCAGATCACGGGACTTCGGGCCGAGGACAGCGGCATCTTCCACTGTGTAGCCTCCAACATAGCAAACGTCCGGATCAGCCATGGGGCCAGACTCACTGTGTCGGGTGAGCTCCCTTGGATGCCCCAGTTCTTCCCCAGCCAGTCTCCTAACTCGGTCCCCGCCCCTACGCTGGCTTCCCAGCCTCACCCACCAAGTGCCACTGAGCGCCTGTTAGCATGCAGCGCAAAGCTCTGTGCCTAGCCGAAGGTGAACCCATGTGACCCCAGTACCTGGGAGGCTGAAACAGGACTAAGGGTTCAAGACCAGCCTCAGCAACACAGTGAAAACTTGTTTCAAAATAAATTTTAAAAAATATGGCTGGGGTGTGGCTTGGAGGGAGAACCCAGTCTGCCCCCTGGGAAGCCAGTCCCCTGTCTATCCCCAGGGCTTCCTCAGGGCTGCAGTTCCCACAGGGCAGGCTTTGGAGGTGTGGGTGTGAGGTTTATCCTGGCCCTGGCATCTCTCTGCCCCTGGGATCTGGTTCCTGGGCTGGTGTTGGTCCTGGGTGTAGGTGGGATGCGGAGTGGGAAAGTTCTTAGCCCAAGTGTGGAAAGGTGGCGCTTTCCTCCCAGGCTCGGGCTCTGGGGCCTACAAGGAGCCCACGATCCTCGTGGGGCCTGAGAACCTCACCCTAACGGTGCACCAGACCGCAGTGCTGGAGTGTGTCGCCACGGGCAACCCGCGCCCCATTGTGTCCTGGAGCCGCCTGGGTGAGCCTCACCCCCCCCAGCCCTACCCCTCCTGCCTGCCCCACCGCGGGAGGCCAAGTCTCCTCACCCAGCTCTGGGGGGATCTGGATCCTGTTTGCTCTCCCTGGGGGTCAGGCCCCTTCCTGTGGCCTGGGAGGGACTGAGCTTCCCTTCCTGGTGGGATGGGAGGCCTGGCTGCCCCCCCCCCCCCCCCCGCCCATGGCTGTCTTCACTCCCTGGGTTACCCTGCCTCCCGCCCAGCATCGGGCCCCTCAGGACCCCTGCAGTCCTCAGCACCCCAGGCTCTTCCCTGCTGCACCACCCCGCCCTCTATACCCTGGCCACATCCCCAGCTATGCAATCCCAAGCCTCAAAACCTCAGACCCTCATCTGGGCCCCAGTCTCTAGCCCTGTCCCCTAGGTCCCCAGCTTAAATCCCTAGGCAGCTGAAGGAAGAAAGGAAAGGGTGCAGATGGGCCCACATTGTCTGTGCAGAAAGGTCACGGGGGAAGGAAACTCTGGAGGGGTGGGGTGGGGTCGCATTCACAGGGAGACTGTGCCACATTGTGGCAGCTGAGTGATTGGGAGGGAGGGGGCCGCCGGCGGGATAATGGAGTAGATTTCACCACTTCAGGGGCTGAATGGGGAGCTGTCTCCTTGTGTTCTGACTGTGCTAATCTGATCCTGGGGTGGGGGGAGGGTCCGGTTCCTTGGGAGAGGCTGGAGAGAGTGGCCTCACCCTCCGGAGGAACCACGAGGCGCTGCAGGGACCATCTGGTCCAGCAGAGCGCGATGTACCCAGAGGAGGGACAGACCGGCTGGGTGGCCTAACAAGTTTGGGAAACAAAGTTAACCAGGTCCCTTGAGTGGGAGACTTCTCAGAGCCTTTTTATCAGTGGACACTGTGACCGACCATCCAAGATGGAAATGGATATTAAAACGATGGCACTATTTTTTAAGGGAGACATGCTGGGCTGGGAAATGTCAATGGAGTCTGAGGTCCGTCCGTGGTGGGGAGTCAGGGATGACAGTGGGATCAGGCTCAGGCCCTACCATTGGGCAAAGGCTGTTGCCCAGTTCCCTGCTGCCTCTTGTGGGGGAGGGGCACCACGGCAGGCCTGGGGCTCACTGGGAGACTGGTGGGAAGGAGAGCCCTGCAGATGCCAGCGCTGCCCTCGCCCACACCTCTGACCTGGCCCTCCCCTGCTGCCTCCCCAGATGGCCGCCCCATTGGGGTGGAGGGCATCCAGGTGCTGGGCACGGGGAACCTCATCATCTCAGACGTGACCGTCCAGCACTCGGGCGTCTATGTGTGTGCGGCCAACAGGCCTGGCACCCGGGTACGGAGGACTGCACAGGGCCGGCTGGTGGTGCAAGGTATGGACCTCCCGCGGCCTCGTCACCTGGTGTCCCTACCCAACCCAGCCCCATGCCTTGCCACTCACCAGGTCCACGTGAGCACAGTTGAGCATTTCATTTCTCAGGTGTTAGAGGCATGAGGGCTGGGATTGGAGGAGGGCGGGATTGCGCTCGGGGACGGGAAGCCCATCCTGCAGGCACACCCCCCATCACCACGCCTTGGAGGTACAGCCAAATCTATGAGCACATTTATTTACTTATTTAGGTGTTCCCTGAACAGGGAGCTCTGATTGCTTTCGGTTACAAATGTCAGTCTTTGGGACAGTCGTTAAAATGGAGTCCTCTCTTGGTGTGCAGAGGTGGAGGAAGGAAGGAGGTGGGCTTCCTCCTGAGCTAGGCCAGGGTGGAGGCTTCTCAGGATGGTGGTACATCAGCCCCCAGTTCATGCCTGAGAGCCCTGTGGCCCGTGCCTGCCCCGCTCCCCCGCCCCTTCCCTCCCAGCCAGCCCTGACCACCCCAACACTGCCCTTTCCCACCAGCCCCTGCCGAGTTTGTCCAGCATCCCCAGTCCATCTCCAGGCCGGCCGGGACCACGGCCGTGTTCACCTGTCAAGCCCAGGGGGAGCCGCCCCCTCACGTCACCTGGTTGAAGAATGGACGGGTGCTGGGGCCCGGAGGCCACGTCAGGCTCAAGAACAACAACAGGTGCACGTGTGCCCTGCGCTGGGTGATGGTGGGGAAGAGACAGGGAGGGGGCCGGGCTGAGCTCTGAATTGGGAGTCTGGGAACCTGGGTGTGAGCCCGGGCCTGGGAAACCTCAAACAAGTCATGTCTTCTGGAGGGACTCAGTTTCCCCACGCTTTGACTGGGCAGTCTAGCTGCCCTTCAGGGATCCTGGGAGGGGGTGGCCTGAGGCTTTCCCTCCTTCTGCAGCACGCTGACCATTTCCGGAATTGGACCCGAAGATGAGGCCATCTACCAGTGTGTGGCTGAGAACAGTGCGGGCTCCTCCCAGGCCAGCGCCAGGCTGACCGTGCTGTGGGCCGAGGGGCTGCCCGGGCCCCCCCGCGATGTTCAGGCCATCTCTGTGTCCTCCACTGAGGTCCGTGTGTCCTGGAGTGAGCCCCTGGTCAATACCAAGGAGATCATTGGCTACGTCCTGCACATCAGGAAGGCTGCTGGTGGGTGTGGCCGGGAGGCCGGGGCTGGCCCTGTGCCCGCTGCCTGCAAGGCCGCCTCTCACCCTCACGCGCCCTGCCCGCCCTATGCTTCCCAGACCCACCGGAGCTGGAGTATCAGGAGGCGGTAAGCAAGAGCACCTTTCAGCACCTGGTGAGCGACCTGGAGCCTGCCACGGCCTACAGTTTCTACATCAAGGCCTACACACCCCGGGGGGCCAGCTCAGCCTCTGTGCCAACCCGGGCCAGCACCCTGGGGGAAGGTGAGACCCCATGTGGAGTAGAAAACCAGAGACTCTCAGTACATCACAGCAGAACCACCTTGCATGTGCGAGGTTGTCTACTGCCCCAGGCGCCTGAGCAGGGCTTAGGTCTACTCAGAGGAAGGGGTGCCCTGCTCTGCTTCATGGGAAGGCACCGTGTGAGCAAGGGCAAGCCAGCTCAGAGGCCAGACAGCGCTCAGGCTCTCGGGGGTCCTGGTCACAGGTGGAAAGGTAGAGCTTCGCCAAGCCTGGTGGCACACACTTGTAATCCCAGCATTTGGGAAGCTGAGACAAGAGGATCGCGGTTTGCAGACAGCCTCAGCTACTTAGTGAGGCCCCTTGCAACTCAGTGAGACCCTGTTTCAAAATAAAGAATAAAACATAGGGCTGGGGGTGTAGCTCGAAGGTAGAATGCCCCTGGGTTTCATCCTCAGTACCACAAAAAAAAAAAAAAGAAAAGAAAAGAAAAGAAAAAGAAAGCTTCTGCTGAGCCCCAGCATCTCGGCCTCCTTTGCCCACAGCTCCTGCCCCACCGCCATTGTCAGTGCGGGTCCTGGGCAGCTCCTCCCTGCAGCTGCTGTGGGAGCCCTGGCCCCGCCTGGCTCAGCTGGAGGGCGGCTTCAAGCTGTTCTACCGCCCTGCCAGCAGGGCCTCCTTCACCGGCCCTATCTTGCTGCCTGGGACCGTCTCCTCCTACAACCTCAGCCGGCTTGGTGAGCTGTCTGCGGGGCTGGGGGCCGGTGGTGCGGGGCTGGTCACCTCCCAGTGTGGCCAGGACAGAGCTGGCTGGGGGGGTGGGCCCGTCTCTAGCAGCCCTGCCTCCCCAGACCCCAGTGCTGTGTACGAGGTCAAGCTGCTCGCCTACAACCAGCACGGGGAAGGCAACGCCACGGTGCGCTTCGTGTCCTTGAGGGGATCCTCTGAGAGGACAGGTGAGTGGTGGGGCGGGGACTGGCCGGGGAACCAGGAAGAGCCTGTGGGGTGGGAGATGGTGCACACAGCTCTCGAATGCTCAGGCATATGTATATCTGAGTCTGGAGTTCAGCTACGCAACATTCTGTGACCCTGGTCAAGTTACTTAACCTCTCTAGGCCCCAGTTTTCTCCTCTATAACGCAGGGGTAATAATAGGTACTTTATTTATTATTTATTTATTTATTATTTTGTGGTAATAGGGATGGAACCCAGGGGCATTCTACCTCTGAGCTATACCCCCAGCCCTATTTTTTATTCTTTATTTTGAAACAGGGTCTCAATGAGTTGCAAAGGGCCTCACTGAGAAGCTGAGGCTGTCCGCAAACCGCGATCCTCCATTCTCAGCCTCCTGAATGCTGGGATTACAAGCGTGCGCCACCACGCCCGGCTATAGATACTTATAAAGCTATAGCAGGGCCAGGCACTGTGGCCTAGCAGCTCAGGAAGCTGAGGCAGGAGGGGAGCACGTTCTCTAGGCCAGCCTTGGCAATTTAGTGAGACCCTAACTCAAAATAAAATTTTAAAAAAGAGCTGGGGGTATAGCTCAACAGTAGAGCACCCCCAGGTTCATTCCCCAGAACCAAAACCCAGGACAGAGCTGAAGGGGCTCTCGTAGGGAGAATTGGCACAGTCGGTGCTCACCAACTGGCAAAAAGAGCTGAAAAGGTTGGGCTGGGCTCCCAGGGGCATAAAGTCTGAGGGTCTGGCCGAGGTCAGAGGCCTGTGGGGGCACTGCAGGCAGGAGTGCCTCAGCCGCCCCACACCGCCCTGCAGCCCTGAGCCTGCCATGCGACTGCCGCAAGGAGGAAGCCGCCAGCCAGACGTCCACCACGGGCATCGTCATCGGGATCCACATCGGAGTCACCTGCATCATCTTCTGTGTCCTCTTCCTCCTGTTCGGCCAGAGGGGCAGGTGGGGCCCAGCCACTGGGGAGGGCGCAGGGCCGGCGCTCTTGCTCCCGCCAGCCCTCCCTTATGTAACTCTTGTTCTCTCCTTAGGGTTCTCTTGTGTAAGGACGTGGAAAACCAGCTGTCCCCTCCTCAGGGCCCCCGGAACCAGAGGGACCCGGGCATCCTGGCCCTGAATGGGGCCAGCCTGGGAGAGCGGGGCCCAGGAGCTAAGCGGGTAGACGCCAAGGAGCTGGAGCAGCTGTTCCCCCTGACGGGGCCACCCCGGCCCACCGTGAGTGCCCACGCCGCCACCTCTGCCCTCTCCCAGCCTGCCCGCACTTGAGGCCACAGGCCTTTGGGCACGAACCTCCTCATCAGGGAGGGCTTCTCCTGGTGCCCCAGGCCTGGGGGGATGGGGTCTGAGCCCCACTCGGATGCCTGCGTGACTGGCCCTTTCCCCAGCAGGACCCCGCAGCCGCCACCCTCTGCGAGGAGACCCAGCTCTCAATGTTGCCACTTCAGGGGTTCGGCCTTCTAGAAGGGAGGACGGTGGAGGCCAAGGGCCCCTGCACAGGCCCAGGGGCTGCCCTGCTGTCCCCCCAGGATGCAGGCCCCAGCCTCCTCAGCGACGGCCAGGCTGCGCAGCCAGCCTGCTCCAGCCTGTAGCCAGGGTGTGGGGGCTCTGGAGCGGCCCCTTCTCAGGTCTAAGGCAAGCTTTCTCCTGTTGTGTGGGGTTCAGACACTCTGGGGGGCACCCAGCCTTTCTGTCCTGACCGGAGGACGGGGGGTGGTCGAGACCTGAGGCCTTTGTGGTCTCGGCAGGGACCCTCGGGAGCTGGAGGAGTCCTGCTGTCTGGCACCCACTGACTTGGAACTGAACTCATGTTTTCTTCTAAAAAAAAAAATCAAACCGTAGAGAGAGAGAAGAGAGAGGAAGGTGAATTTGACTCCAAAACCACGCCCCTGCTGCGGCTGGGCACCTGACGGGGTCGCCCAGCTCTGCCCTTGTTTCTCAGGATGGACTCTCGCTGTCTCGTCTCTCAGCACCTACCTCAGCCGGAATGAATGTCCTGGGGCAGGTGGCAGCCTCAGCCCTGCCCCACAGAGCCCGAATGCACTCCTACCTCAAGCCCCTTTTATGGGCACCCTTCCCTCCCCACACTGTTGTCCAGAGTTAGAAAAAAAAAAAAGGAAAAAAAAAAAGCACTTCCCCATTTCCAGATGTGAAAGAAAACGTCTACCTCAAGGCTGGCAGCTCTGCGGCCGCTTGTCACTGGACCCTCCCCGCCTCCCCGGCCTGGCGGCCTCTCCCCAGAGCAGAGGCCGAGTGACCAGTGGGGCCCGTGGATAAGGATAGAATTGGTCAGAGAGAAATGTGAAAAAAGCCAAAAACAAGAGGAAACCTGTCCCTCGGAATGGAAGTCATCCCAAATTAGCCACCTCCTAGCAGGCTGCCTGTGCTCCACCTGTGTCTGTCGCCCCCTGTCTCAAACTCAGCAAACCCGCCCCCCATGGGAGTCCCCAGGGTCCTCTCCGCCTGTGCCTGGGGAGGGGGCAGCACCCTGGCCTGCACGGGCCAGCGCCCAGATACACTGAGCCTGTGCCGGGAGTGTGGGCAGGCCCCTGGCAGAGGCGTCCCGGCCCAGAGCTGGCCTGACCCCCTGGGCCGCCTGTCAGCGGGGGTGGCGGGAGCTATTTTTATACGAGGTGTGTCTAAGGGTCATGTTCTCGTGACTTGTTTCTCTTTTCTGTGTGTTGTTCTTGAAACTACTTAGGTAAAGAAGAGAAAGAAAAAAGAAAAAAAAAAACAAGGAAACAAATACCTATTTTTGGTTACACTCAGAAACATTTTTTTAAATAGAAGGAAAACTTTTTTTTAAAGAAAAAAGAAAGATAAATGTATTCCTTAAGAATGAAATTAGAATGTAAAGTCCCTAAATGCCCCACCTCTAGGGACACCCCCACCCTGAACTTTAGTTAATTAGCTGAAGAAGGTAGACTTTGTGGTGTTTTCCTAGAAAACTAGAGTCCTGCGTGTGGGCTCCTTCTCCCAGGCGCGGCCTCTGTCCCCAGTGGCTTCGTCTGGGGAGCCCCTCTCCCTTGGGCAGGGCGGGCTGTGGGAACCGGCCTGACTTGGGCTTTGTCACACCCTGCTCATTTTGACTGAATAAAAGTCCTGTTGCCAAAGTGAACCTCGGCTTTCTTGGTGGCTGTGTGGGGTGCTGGCTGGGGGGGGGGGCGCGTGCTGGGCAGGCCAGACCCTCCTGGGTGCGGTGCGGTGTGGCACCTACTGGGTCCCCACCGGGAGCCAGGCCACGAGTCCTAGCTGTCCCGTCAGCTGGGCATGCCAACCAGGCCTGTGCCGACCCTCCCTCGTCCTGGACAGCTGCAGAGGCAGAGGGGAGGGGAGCGGGGGTGGGTGGAGAGGAAGGATCACACCCTGGAGAGAGTGGGAGCAGCCAAGGTGGGGCCTGTCTGGGCCCTGGGGCCAGCTCACATCTAAACCACGCCCCTCCCTCAAAGGGAAGACCCATGCTGTCCAGAAAGGAAGGGACTTCATGCCCCCGCAGCGCTAAGCTGGACTCTTGAGTTCCCAGGGACACCACTGGCCTGCTGGCCGCGCGAGTCACCTGCGCTGGCACAATGCAGCGTCTCCAGTGATCCTGGGGCTGACCGGTGGCGCTGGCCCAGGGGTGGACATGAGTCCAGGTGATGGGGTTTGAACGCCTAGTTCTGCCGTTCCCTAGTCATGTGACTGCGCAAATGAAGTAACTTCTCTAATTCTCAATTTCCCCATCTGTAAAATAAGGATTATATGCCCGTACCTCAAAGGGTTAGGCTGGCTTCTTTGCAGAAGTTGATAAGCTGATCCTAAGATTTATATGAAACTTTAACCTAAACTGGGCATGATAGTGGCACATGACTGTAATCCCAGCATTCGGGAGGCTGAGACAGGAGAATCGTAGGTTCACGGACAGCCTCGGCTACTTAGTGAGGCCCTTTGCAACTCAGTGAGACCCTGTTTCCAAATAAAGAATAGAAAAATAGAGCTGGGGGTGTAGCTAGTAGGTAGAATGCCCCTGGGTTCCATCCTCAGTACTGCAAAAAAAAAAAAAAAAAAAAAAAAAGCTAGTGATTTACAGTGATTAAAAGTGGATATTGAGCCAGGCGTGGTGGCACACACTTGAAATCCCCGCACTTGGGAAGCTGAGACAGGAGGATTGCACAGGTTCAAAGCCAGCCTCAGCTACTTAGGGAGGCTCTCAGCAACTTAGTGAGACCCTGTTTCTAAATAAAGTATAAAATAAGTCTGGGAGTATAGCCCGGAAGTAGAAAAGCCCCTGGGTTCCACCCCTAGTGCCACCAAAAAATAATAATAAATTCTGCTGAGGCAGGAGGATCACAGGTTTGGAGCCTGGCATCTCTAGTAGCCTGGGTCCAGGCAGGACAGCCTGGAATCATTGCGCTTTGGGGCAGGTTCTGTGAAAGGAGGGTTTTGCTGCCACCTTGTGGAATAAGTGAGAATTACATCCATGGGGACAGAGGTCTGATACCCGCTCTGTCCAAGACAAGAGAGGGACAGACCAGCCCTCTGTGGGCGGTCAACCAATAGGCTCACAAGGTATCCAAAGGCGTCCTTGGATGACGGTGCTCGGGCTGGAGGAGCAGAGCAAGGTATGATCACTGAGGTCCTGGATTGAGGGAGCTTTGGAAAGGCGTGGCAAGGGGGCCGGGCGTCGCACAGCGCGGGGAACGGCCTGGAGCTGTGCAGGCGCCCGGTGAGCCGCCCACAGCCAGGAGGGCATCATTCCTGTGTGGGCCTGGCTCTTAGTAGATGGTCAATACCTATGTGAATGAATGACTACTAGATTTCCATAGCATATGCTTTTTACATGGTTGTGTCTGAGGCAAACTATATTGCTTTCCTGGAGGGAAGAAGTCAAGGAGCAGGGAGAATTGTGGAAGGAGTGTCAGTGAGTCCTTCTGTCCCAATAACAATGATTTTCTGCTGCTGCTCCTCTTCCTCCTCCTCCTCCTCCTCCCCCTCCTCCTCCTCCTCTTCCTCCTCCCCCTCCTCCTCCTCCTCCTCCTCCTCCTTTTCTTCTTTTTTGTTTTGTTTTGTTTTTGTGGTATTGAGGTTAGAGCCCAGGGGCTTTTCTACCTCCAGGCTACACTCCCAGACCTTTTTTATACTTTATTTGGAAATAGGGTCTCACTAAGTGCTGAGGCTGGCTTCGAACCTGTGTGATCCTCCTGTCTCAGTCTCCCAAGTGCTGGGATTACAGGTGTGCACCACTGCCCCCAGCTTCACATGAGAATGCAGAATTTAATTTTCTCAGGACAGGAACAGGTCTTTCCCTATCTCTTCAAGATCCCCAAGTGCTGCCATGGGGTGGCTCTAAATTCTCAGTGACAGCTTACAGAAAGAGGGAGGGAAGAAAGGAATGATAAGCCGGGTGTCGTGGCGCACGCTTGTAATCCCCGCGCTGGGGAGGCTGAGACAGGAGGATCGCGCAGGTTCGAAGCCGCCTCAGCTACTTAGCGAGGTTCTCAGCAACTTAGTGAGACCCTGTTTCCAAATAAAATATAAAATAGGTCTGGGAGTATAGCCTGGAGGTAGAAAAGCCCCTGGGTTCCATCCCCAGTACAACAAAAAATAAAAAATAAAAGAAAGGAGCAATAAAGGGAAAGCAAAGAAGGAGATGAAAGACGGCTGGAGAGAAACCAAGAGTGACTTCAAGGTAAACCCAGCAGCCGGGACGTGGCTCAGTGCACAGTGCACACTTAGCACGCGCGAGGCCCCATTCGACCCCGGCACACGCACGCGCCCGCTCCCGCTAACAACTTGAGGGAATTGGACGTGGAGCTGGCCATTTGCAGCTCTTTCTGGGTCTTATTCTCATTCCTGGAGTCATGGCACCTCTGAGAGGCCCTGCACTGGAACCTTCGCCCCTCTGGAGCCCAGTTTCCTCTGTAATTGAGATAATAACGGGAGTTAAATAATTGGGTTGTTATGAGGCTCAAATGAGAAAGTAAGTGGAAAATCCTGGGCACCTGCACATCGTGAGCGCTCAGTCTGCACTGGGGCGGGTGGGCCTGTGAGTCTGAGAGCTGCGCCCCTCCCGGCTTGCGGAGCCAGCTTTGTCCTGGAGCGCCCGGCGGTCACTCGGAGGCCACACGCTCCCCTCTGGCCTCCCCGCACCCCCATAAGATGCACACTAACGGCTCCAGATTGCCTGGTTAAGGGAAGCGGATACACAATTAATTTCAATTTTAGACCTAAACCCCTCCTCTGCCTTCCAAAGAGAATTGCACATGCACCTCATTCCAATTTACACACTGAACCAACATGGAATTTTCCAGCGGATTCTGTTGTCTTTGAAGTGACCAGACCAGACTATTGATTTATTTCCAACTAACCTCTCTCTTTGAACCCAGAAGGGTCAAGGTTAATTATATAATAAAACGCACTGTGCCCAGCTCCCCCCGCCAGGGCTGGGGAGCCCCCCCCGACCTTTCCAAGCTGGCCAGCCATGGGTCGGATTTCTGTTCTCCTCCCAGATTCATTTCCTTCATCAGGGCCCATTAAGAAGAGAAAGAAAAAAACCTGACCCCTCATTTCCTCCCTGAGAGATAAATTTTAATTTGCTGGAAAACAACAAAGAAAATCTAAGCCATGTGTCCAGACTGCCTCCTTCGGCGGGGAATCCTGCTCAGGAGCCCCTGTCCCAAAGCTGGCGGAGAAATGGGTGGTGTGGGGGGAAGAAGCCAAGCGGTGCAGACTCCCACAGTCTATATCTTCTACGAGGAATGGGGATGTCTCCAGAGAGACCCTGCTGATGTGCTCACCACCAGC